>NC_140941.1:115485175-116085175 GCF_014529385.1 Adiantum capillus-veneris
AAAAAATCCAAAATAGACAAAATTTGATCCACAAAAGCCACTGATTGGGACGTCAACAAATCATCAGGCATTACAATGCATGTTTACAATAAAAGTGGTTAGTGTAGAAAATTTATTGGTTTTTCAGCCATTTTGTCACCTTGTTTCCAACCATCGTCTAAATGGATCTTTTGCATTAGAAGTATGATTGTGATCACCTCAGACTAACCATTTTTTCTATTCTGTGTTTCAAACTTCTTTTGCACTCTAGTCTTGTTCCTTTCTCTCCCAGTTAAAACTCTGTAGAACCAATTGAACATTTCGTGTAGGGCATTGCTCTTTTTCCTCCCACCCCCATGCCGTGTATTTTTAAAATACACTGCTTTTGCTTGATAGTGTGAGCGCTCCATTTCTTGGCTACTCTAGATGCCCAATAAACCAAATGTGTCAAGAAAAAATGAGCTATGAGCAAAAAGAATGTGCTTAAAAATTAATAAAACTTTAGTTTAAACACTAATGTTTCTTAATTGCAAAGACAAAGTGTTCAACCCACCATGTAATGTGTTATGTGCATCTCCCCCCCGGCATCCACCATTTGCGTTGTGAAACTATTCATTACAAACTTTAAGGTGGATATCTCAGCATAGGTTAGCTTTGCCTTTTCAAGAAAATGAAAAATATCATCTATAGACTACCACATACGAACACGCTTAATTTCTAGGGCTGGTTCGTTACCTCTGTAGGTGGTAATTTCACACACATTTTCCCACAATTGAAACTCATTGGGACTTTGGGAGTAAGAATAGTATGAAATCAAATGCCTAGCTTTACTACCACCCATACATATTTTATTAGGACGATCCTTTGTACTTCCAGATGCCTTCTTATCCATTGATAACTCAACTGATTTGCACCCCCATGTAGAATAGATTCGAGTTCTCTTATACACTCTTCTCTTCTTTCTACAGACTCCATATTCCAAGCATAATTAATATGGAGCATAAGAAACTTGTCAAGAATTGATAGACGGGTATGAAGAGTGCACACATGAACATTTATCAGAGGAATCGATAGAATAGGATCCCAATTTGAATCATCCATGTCTCGATTAAGGGGTACACTCTGGTTACAGTTGAGGATACCTTGAAACCATTGTTGTAGTGCTTTACCCACTGTTTGTGTAGTGGACGCACCTTTCGTAGAGTTGATTGTAGCTTTGCCACCCTATCCTTATCGCCCTTTGACTTGCTGGCCTTTGCACCCTTGCCCTCAGTTCCTAACGAGACTTTACTGTGGCAGCAATAAATTCATGGAAAGAGGTTCATTGCACCTTGCTTGCACCCTAACATACACTTGAGAGTTTTCAAGTCTCCTGCCAAATGCCACTCCACTTGGAACGTACCCAGACCTGAAACCTGCAATCATTGTCCTTCTTGTTGTTGCCAAATGACATCAACGATTGGGGTGTGATTAAAACACCATTTGAGGGACTCATGTGTCTCGTGTGGGAGATGAAAAGCTACTAGCCACCAAATATTCTTCTCTGATTGAACACCTAAACAAGTGTTTCCCTTCTCGTTGGAATTTAGCTCAACATCAATGCCCACCAAGGATTCGTTCATAAGTGTAACGCTCACCCTTTCCAGCCGTTGACCTTTGACAATCTAGCACTCATCAAGCTTCATCACAAATATAACTTTGCCATCACACTCTTCCTATGTCAACCCATAAAATCTGATCATTGACTCCTGGAGCTTCAACAAGTCAATATAGACATTATTGAACTTGTTGTAATGGAAGGATTTTCTCTCTTCTAATGGCAGAGCATCCTCCACGTATTGAAATCCACCCAACAAGCTTTCAACATCATTATTGGCGCACCTTTTTGCAACGGTGACACTGTAAGGTGTTGGCAGCAACCTAAAAAAACCTTTTACTCTATGACCTATTGTGACAATTTCATACAAAGTTTTGTAGGCCTTGAAACTTATTCCTGCATTGTCACACACCTCCATCATCTCCTGAGGCAACACAATGCTCTTTAGCTCACTAAAATACTTCTGGCGCAAAACATTAGCAATGCCAACATTGGATGGATCATCCACTAGCTCCACCAATTCCTTTGGCTTGATGATATACTGCAATAGAGTATGTCCAGTTGTTTGAGCATTGCAATCGATTCCCATCTCATCCGATCCAAGTTTCTGCATATTGAAATAATATTACAGCAACCTACAAAAAATGTAAGAAATTAGAAGCTTGCATTTTTATCCCTATTGAGTTTGACGGATATGTTTCTTTCGAGCTCCACCGCTTGAAGATAGCATAGACATTGCATGTCTCTTGCGCTTCCGAATGTGGCATCTCAATGGAATGTGTATGAGATGATCGATTTGCCGGTGCATATTACAGGGAGTGTGTTATAGCTAAACATAATTGTCTAGACGGCACTCTTGATCCATTTTTTGATGCTCTAATTTTTTATTAAGCTTTGACATCTCATCATTTAGCTGCTTTGTCTTCTCGTTGGCTTCCTCTCTAATTTGTAGAGTGTCTTTCACGCGTACTTCACTTGCAATGATGAATAGGCAGCACATAGATGTTTTCTTGCTTCCCTTTCATTGACGAAAGCTGAATATAATCTCCAGCAGTAGTCAAACAATCCGTCTCTCCCATCTCCAATAAACGCAGTAGCTCGGTGACATTACGAAAGGGTGGTGATGCATTGGCCATTGGATCCCCATGGTAAATATGGCCATTAACCCACAAGTTGATTGCCTTTCACCCAAGGTTCCATAGCTGATCTCTTGCATTGGGATTAGATGTGCCAAGGTTTTGTAGCTGATCTCTTGCATTGGGATTAGATGTGCCAAGGTTCCGTAGCTGATCTCTTGCATTGGGATTAGATGTGCCAAGTCGCACAGTAGCGTACTCCTGCTCTAAATCAGTATTTAATCGATATCGTTTTCTCTTGTTAGTAATGTCTTGTAGTGGTAGGGGATTGAATGATATTTATGTTAGCTAATCAAGAAAATTAGAGAAAATATATGTAATGGTGATTGCTACAAGAAAGTGAAGGTGGCTATGGAGGAAAGAAGTGGGGAGTACTCAGAGATGGGAGAAAAGGATTATGTTGTGCAGGGAAGAAAGAGAGGGAGTGCAACTCAATCTCCTTTGAACTCAAATTTTTGATCATGAGTGTAGGGAGAAATGCTATTGCACACAAAGGTAATGGAGTTTTCCATTGCTTTGAGCTAGAGCTGGAGTGGGAGAAGCATGAGAGACAGAGAGAGAGAGAGAGAGAGAGAGAGAGAGAGAGAGAGAGAGAGAGAGGGAGGGAGGGAGTGGGAGATAGAAAGACAATAAAGGAAGAGAGAGTGGGAGAGAGGGTAGATCTGCAACCTTGGACGATTTTCACTCTGTCAAAAGTAGGCAGCAAAGAATGTTCTTTAATGATTGGGAGGGGAAGTGACAAGAGAGAAAAGGGGGGAAAATAAAGAGAGAGAGTTGGCTCACATTTTAGAGAGAGAATGCAATGAGAGAATGTGGAAAATCTACTTTTTTGGAGGAGGGGGAGGGCTAAAAAGTGCCTCCTTAATGAGATCTAAGTGAGAGAGTGTGTTTTATATTTTAAAGAGAGAAGAGGAGTGGGAAAAGGACATTCTAAAATTCATTTACCCACCTCTCTTTTGGGTTACTAAATAGACTATTTTCAAATACAAAATATGGAAATGGATTTTTTTTAAAATCTCAACATAGGCCTTTTTTCCCTCTCTTTTAAGCTTGGTCAAACTTGGCTTAAGCTTTAAGCATTCCCTGAAACTGCCAAATAAAGAGGCCCTCATATTCCCAATTCACTTCCGAATGCATAGCATGCATACTTATAACTATGCAAAGAGTGTGCAACCCAACACTTTACCCTCAAAGACTCATGCACTTACTGCTTGCATGTAGAGATCCTCGTGCCACAATCTATACCTTCACCTTCTACACAAAATCTTGAGCATGCAGCATCATTGCCATCTTCTTTTGTTTCAATTGCATTCGCAACACATCTGGTAACACCTAGGGTTTCCTGCCTTGATTCATTGTCCACTACAGGTAAGTCTTAGTCTACTTCACAGGACTACTCTTCGCAGGACTCAGAGATTGGTAGAGGTAATCCATTGTCAGAGAAGATGCAAGCAGTTATGGATCAAAAGACCAAGTAAGTGGACAAACTTCTCAACCAAACTCAGCAGGAATGCTCCATACCCAACAAAAAGATAGGAAAACATGTATCTCACCATGTAGAACAAAGTTCTCTAAAGCTTTGGAATCTAGAGGTAGTGCTAGAGGCTATCAGGCTGAACTTTGGTGCTAGGATCATCCAGCAAGTCGTAGATACCTTTGACATAGACATTGGCACTGTGAAAATCAATGGTAGATATGTACAAGTCACAGTGACATCCCTATCACATGTGCTGCAATCACTATTTGTCACCAAAGTCAAACTATGTTCAACTAATGAAGTTGGCAATTTTCTAGAGAAAGATGAGTATGTCAAAACGAGAAGGAAAAAGGATGGGCAAGCAGTTCCAGTAGCAGCATTGGAGTACAAGCTAGCTTATAAGTTTGTAGTAGAGGCCATCAATTTGAAGAACAACCCAACATGTGTATCTATCAGTATGCCATTGGTCAAGATCAAAAATCCGAAAGCGGATATTAACTTGAGTACCTTTTTGCATTGTATTCATTAGGAAAAATATGAACCCTCTAGGGGCCCTTTGGGATTAAGGTTAATTAGAGGCCAGCCAATAGGAAGAGGGTGGTGGACACACTCTATATCCTCAAAAAAGTAGGGGGACAAGGTAGCCTTACACCTCTTAATGGCCTCGTACTTAATGAGAAGGTAAGGGAGGTGGCTAGGGGAAAGGGAGGGGGGGGGGGACCACTTTGACCTTTTTTCCCCCACTTTTTGGCCCGGATTTAAAAATACACTAAAAATTTCAAAATTTCAAAAAAATTCAAATTTCAAGTTTTCCCTCCTTAAAAGGTCTCCTAACCTATTTCATGGTTAAAAAAGTATTTTTGACCTCCAAAAGTCAAAAACGTGCACTAAAAAATTCCAAAAAATTAAATTTTTTCAAAAAAATTCAAAACATCATTTTTCACCCTCCAAAGTCTTTCCAAACCTATTCTATAGCTAAAAGTGATTTTCTCTCTCTACAAACCCTTTTCCAAGCTCTCCATGGCTGCAACAACCACATGCACCCCCTATAGTCCAACATTATCTCTCTACTAGCTTTCTCCCATCTCCATTGTAGCACCAAGCAAGCTTCTTCCCCATCTCTTCCCCTTGCCCACCACATAGTTCCACACCAACCTAGCTCCTCTCCCTTCTCTCACCTCCATTACAGCATGAAACAAGATTCTCCTCCTTCTACTTTCATTCACTCGCACTACATGGAAACCTCTACTCCCGAAGGTGGAAAAAGCATCAACTCACATGACTTGCATAATACCACAAGAACAGGAGGTGTGAATAGTGCATGGGCATTGCAAGGATTCATCTCCAACATAAAGATAGAATGGTGAGAAAACTACCCTTGTAGCTTACATTCAGAGCTTAAGATCATCTCCATCTTTAAGTTTATCATGCTAGAGGGAATTAACCTCTTTATGGCTTTCAATGTTTAGGCTTCACACCTCATAACATTGGGTGGTGCTATTTTGTTGATGGCTTTGGTGCGCCATCTATAGTTTTGTAGCATGTGATTGAGTCTCACAATGTAAGTAAGTTGTGTTATCTATGGAGAGTCATCAAAGATTTTTCTTATAATTTATTCTTTGTATAGTTGTCATTAGATTATTAGAATGATATCATTTTGTACTTTATAACTTTGTGCTCACATAATCTGTTGTTTACTTACAGAGTCAACTTGTTTTGAGAGGACATGAGCAAGCAACCATGTGCAGAGATGGAAATCACCCTATTTTTGTTTCGTAAGGAACCTTTCACTACCGTGTTAAAAGATTTTGATAAGAATAGTAGGATTTTTGTAGAATCTTGAACCAATAGGTACTCTCTAGGAGCTCTTAGAAAAGCCATCCCTATAGTACTACTATCTTCCCTAGTGTCATAGACACACAAATACTCATGTATATGAATCTCTAGATGAGAAAGACAAATACTCGTAAGAGAAGCCTAACAGCAACAACATTGTCTCCATTTGTAATTATTTTTATGAGGCTGGATTCCTCTATAAATGCAATATAAATATTTCTTTTTGTTAAATGGTGTCGCACTGAGTGAGAGTATTTTATTTAGATTACTGGAGTTTCATACAGATTTGAGAAATACTGTTGATTTTTTTGGATATTCTGATTTGTCTGTAAGATGTTTGAAGTTTCAAGTCTTAATCATTCCACCATGAAGAAATTCATGCAATATTTTGATTTCAGTTTAATCACTAATGGTTATTCTTATTAAGTGGATCATAACCTTTGTCAAGATGTCCTCATTTGGGGATGTTGAATATATATCAATAGCAACATTTCAAAAGTTGAGAAAGCTAAATTCTTGCTTTCCAAAATGTTATTGTTTCCATACTATTCCTATGCCAAGCTTGACTTAGAGAAATGACAACTTGAGATGGAGGTGTAGATATATAGGGGTGAATTATTATTGATTCTTGTTTCATCATATATATTATAAAGCCTTTGAGTTTCCACCTTTTTGAGTAGTGTTGACAAGTTTTTGGTATCAAACCTTCTTAAATATCCCTATTCATTCGCTATTGGTAGCTATTTATTTGGTATTGTTAAAGATCATACCAATAGCTATCACCTTGTGAACTTAATTGTTGAATTGCGGATTTGATTTTTACTATGTAGCTCATTTGGATACAGAAAGTGTAAACATAAATTATAGATACATGCATTGTTAACATAGAAGATATGTATCACTAGAACCTATATAACTGCTAATCAAGAAACCTTTGGTCGGATACTATAACAATAGGGGTCACATGTGGTTTTAAATACCAAAGAAATGGCTTAACCAAAACATTTCCAAGAACACGAGGTGAACACAAGGAAGTAAAAATTGGCTCCTTGTTTGGTTGATTTCTAGTGCTAAATGTTCTGAGTGCACAAAATTTGTGAGGCCTTTGACCTTGCGAGTTCACTAAAGTATATGTAACATAGCACATGTGTTCAACAGAAGGGAATTTGTATTCTTGTAAAGTTACAAAAACATGTGTAGGTAAGGCCTATAAGGGCTACTTTCAATCCATTGTGGTGAACGGACATGATATAGGAAAATTTGACATAGTGAATACTCCGGACATCAAACACTACAACTCTATCTCATGGCCATACATTAAAACAAAGCCCCTATTTGTCATTTTGAAGCCCCAGAGACCCTCAACAAGAGGGACCACGACGGCGCGTAGAATGCCCATCCAGGCACAAATAGGGACCAAGATATTTCCAAGAACAGGGGATGGACACAAGGAAGTAAAAAATGGTTGATAAGCATGATACAAGGTTTAGGTATCTGCCATTTGGGGGGGGGAGGGGTTGCTATGAACACATTAAACTGCCCAGTTCTATCTCATGGCCATGCATTAAAAAAAGCTTGTACTTGTCATTTTAGGGGCCCAGGGACCCTCAACAAGAGGGGCCACAAGGGCGCGCAAACTGGCCATCCAAAATTTTTGGTCCCTCTTGTTGAGGGTCCCTGGGCCCCTAAAATGACAAGTACAAGCATTTTGGATGGCCAGTTTGCGCGCCCTTGTGGCCCCTCTTGTTGAGGGTCCCTGGGCCCCTAAAATGACAAGTACGAGCTTTTTTTAATGCATGGCATGATACAATGTTTAGCTATTTGCCATTGTGGGGGGGGGGGGGGGGGGGGGGGGGAGTTTGCTATGAATACATCAATTTGCCCAACTCTATCTCATGGCTATGCATCAAAATTTTTGGATGGCTAATTTGCGCGCCCTTGTGGCCAAATTTTGGATGGCTGATTTGTGCGCCCTTGTGGCCCCTCATGTTGAGGGTCCCTGGGGCTCTAAAATGACAAGTACAAGATTTATTTTTATGCATGGCATGATACAATGTTTAGCTATTTTCCATTGTGAGGGGGGGGGGGGGGGGGGGGGGGGGGGGGGTGGGGGGGGGAGTTTGCTATGAATACATCAATTTGCCCAATTCTATCTCATGGCTATGCATCAAAAAAAGCCTGTACTTGTCATTTTAGGGCCCCAGGGACCCTCAACATGAGGGGCCACAAGGACGCGCAAATCAGCCATCCAAAAAATTTGGATGGCTGATTTGCGCGTCCTTGTGGCCCCTCATGTTGAGGGTCCCTGGGGCCCTAAAATGACAGGTACAAGATTTATTTTTATGCATCGCATGATACAATGTTTAGCTATTTGCCATTGTGGGCGAGGGGGGGGAGGGGGGGGGGGGGGGGGGGAGTTTGCTATGAATACATCAATTTGCCCAATTCTATCTCATGGCTATGCATCAAAAAAAGCATGTACTTGTCATTTTAGGGCCCCAGGGACCCTCAACATGAGGGGCCACAAGGACGCGCAAATCAGCCATCCAAAAAATTTGGATGGCTGATTTGCGCGTCCTTGTGGCCCCTCATGTTGAGGGTCCCTGGATTTTTTGGATGGCTGATTTGCGCGTCCTTGTGGCCCCTCATGTTGAGGGTCCCTGGGGCCCTAAAATGACAGGTACAAGATTTATTTTTATGCATCGCATGATACAATGTTTAGCTATTTGCCATTGTGGGCGAGGGGGGGGGGAGTTTGCTATGAATACATCAATTTCCCCAATCCTATCTCATGGCTATGCATCAAAAAAAGCCTGTACTTGTCATTTTAGGGCCCCAAGGACCCTCAACATGAGGGGCCACAAGGGCGCGCAAATCAGCCATCCAAAAATTTTGGATGGCTGATTTGCGCGCCCTTGTGGCCTCTCATGTTGAGGGTCCCTGGGGCCCTAAAATGACAAGTACAAGATTTATTTTTATGCATGGCCATGAGATAGAATTGGGCAAATTTTTGGATGGCTGATTTGCGCACCCTTGTGGCCCCTCATGTTGAGAGTCCCTGGGGCCCTAAAATGACAAGTACACGATTTATTTTTATGCATGGTCATAATTCAAGTGGTAAGTTTTTTTTTTTTTTTTTTTAAGTGGTGGACTTTTAGGCTGTTTTCAAGAGCTTCTAGTGTTCAATTGGCTCTGAATTTGTCTGGGCTTGTCTCACATAAATTTGTTCATCTCGTCGCGCTCTTCGACTATCGTGTGATGCAAAAAAATCATATCCTACTCGGATTTTCCAAAAATCAAAGTGCAAGTTGGCAATTTCTTTAAAAATGATGTAAAACAGACATTTCTTACTTTTTCCTTAATCTACGGGCTCGAACGGGCATTAAAACCATGGAATCTAAAAATACTCAGAGAACCAATGTTTTTTATTGTGTTAAGGACTGCATTTCCTACATACAAAACTTTCTCAAAATCTCACCCTAACACTTTCAAAAGTGGCTTCCAAGGAGTGCCCTCGATCAAAAATTGAAACTGAAGGAAAACAATCAGAATGAACTCCTAGACTGTGTACAAACTTTAAAATAACCAAAATTTCCTTTAAAAAAAAGTTATTGCTAAAAATTTGAAAATAGACCACCCTTAGACTTCCCACAATGATAGAAATCAAAAGGTTTAAGGAGAGGACTGGTGTCACAAGTGCATGGTAGGAATCTAATCGAGGCTTATTCCGTCAAGATCTCTTATACTTTATTATGTCTTCTCATGTACAATCTTACCAAACAAAAACAAACTTACACTTTAAATGACTACAAATTTTATTTAACTTATCAAACAATCTAAAATATGGTAGACCTAGAGTGCTCTTACACATCAACAAACAAAAAAGTCCAAATTTCTTCTCATTAACTTTGATAAACATACATCTGTGAACACTTTACAAGGAGTAGTGTGGTCATAGTTCTTACATCCATTCCATGACATGGTATGCTCCTGGGGTGACCTATCACATAAAAATATCTTTGGTAGGAGTGCCCTCATGTTAGGAAAGAGTGTGTTGCTGCTGATGAAAAGTTTTTGCATTGTCCTACTAGGGATCTCTTCATGTCAGCATAATGATTTTTGGTGTAGTGGGAGCCACATTGCCGCTGAGGAGAGCTTTGTGCCACCGTAAAAGCTTCATGTTATGCCAGTTCCTTGAGCCGTTCTTGCAAACAACGCCACTCAACTAGCATAGCAAGAGGTCACCTTGTAACAAAAACATGTATGAATTCAACATTTGCAAGCTATATAATGAAGACACTTGTTAAGTATATGCTGTACAAATTTACAAGTATTTCTATCTAGCTGGGAATAAACAATATAAAAATATACATTAGGATGAGACTACCACCCCTAATAAGCATGGATTTGAAGCACCTACCTGCAAGATGTAACAAAGAAGACTATTTTAGAGGAAAAGTGGTGACACTTGGCCTCTCTAACCTGCAGCCTTTCACTATTTGTGCATAAAAGCAACCTTTGTGCCAAGCACTACAAAACAAGTAGAGGCAACACCTTAGACTTCAAAGTTTATGATAAGAAGAACACAATCAAAAGTAAGAAGTATATTGTTACCTTGCATAAAGGGGTGTTTTATTCAAATATGTGATGGTATTGGCAAGATATTGAAGAATCGTCAACATTCATCTCACCGATGCTACGACGTTCCTAGGATGACCTTTGCTCACCCTCACGTGCGGCCTTCGATGCAAACGTTGCGAACAAGCAAATATGTATGCATACGATTTGTGATGTCCTTGAGCACCATGGTAGTTGTTGCATGAGGAAGCAAAGGATGAAAAGAGAGAGGGGGGGGAGGGAGAGAGAGGAACATGGGAGAAGACAAGGGGGTAGTGGGGGAGAGAGAGACAGAGTGGAGAAGGAGGAGAGAAGGGGGCAGGGAGGGAGAGGGAGGAACATGGGAGGAGAGAAGGGGACAGTGGGAGAGAGGGAGAGAGGGGAGGAGGAGGAGAGAAGGGGCAGGGAGGGAGAGGAGAGGGAGAAAGGAGGGAGGAGGAAGAGAGAAGAAAGGTTTTTTATTTTGGGGGGAGTTTTTTTTTTTGAAAAATTGGACTTTTAGTGCTTGTAAGTTTAAAAAAATGTCAAAAAATACTTTTTTGATATGGATATATGTTGGGGGGGAGTTTTAAGTCAAAAATAAGTAAAAATAACTTTTTTTTTAAAAAGTCAAATTTTGGCTCTTAGTGATCCACGTTTTTGATGATGTGGCCATTACTCCCTTCACTTTCAAAAAGCTAGAGAGAGAAGGTGACCTCTTAGGTCCACATCCTACATGTGTCTAAAAAAAAGGCTAGAAAATCCTACTCAAAACTAGCTTCTTGAATGCCCTTGTCCCCTTAACCCTACACACCATTAGCCTTAATCCCTAAAAATTAGGATTCCTTACAAGGCCCATGCAAGGTTCATATTTCTCCTAATGTCTGATGCAACAGACTGTCAAGATCAAGACCGGAATCTATTTAAAGCATGGTATGCCTGGCAATTTTTGTACTGGGTAACATGTATCATAGCTCATGTTAATATAGATAAATTCTGGAAGAAGGCTTGGGGAAAGGACTTGATAACACTCTAACCAATGAGCAGGAAACAACAAAAGCCCAAGAAGCACAACATGACACTGCAGAGGAAGGGAATGGATTTGCAATAGTGACAACCAGATAAAAAAGGACGGAAACACAATTTGAAGCTGGTACATCTAGATTTGGTACATCTGACATCACTAAGCCAATAGTGAAGAATCTGAAGACAATAGATATCTTAACACAACTAAAGATAAAGCAGAAGATCCCAACAAAGTCAACATTGCCTACTACTGATGCTGATCAAACAAAAGGCACTTCAGCAGACCAAGCAATAAAGTTTCCCCATACCCCACCAAAAACAACAAATGGAAAGGATAAGCTTGCGGATAATGGAAATGGCAATGCACTTCCGAGCACCTCTCAAACTTAGATAGCGATAGTCATCCACAAGTCAGTTCAGCCAATGCGACTTGATATGTTGTAGTGTTTGCAAAAGAAACCTGTGCAAGGGAACCTGCTTCTTAAGAAATCTAACAAATTGTTGATGCCATATCACACTTCTGTCTTGGTGTATGAAAGTTCCCAGAATGATGTAGACACTGCTACAAATCGATGTGTAGCTACCATCATGTCTGGATGGAATACAATTGTAAACACCATGGGGAAAATGATTGACACCCAAGGATTTGTTTACACTTCAACATTAGTTTCCTTATAGGCAAAACTCCAAAAAACCAAGACTAAAGTTGAAAAGGATAAGAAGGGACTATTTGAACTAGGAGTATGATGTTGAAGTCTCAGGTCAATCAGAATAGAGATTCATGGCCGATAGCTACACAAAGAAAGGAAATAGAGCAGCTCAAAACTGACAATAAAGATCCTGGTACAAGAGAAGAAGGTAGTTGTCAAAGCAAAGGAGGCACTTAGAGGAGTTTTGAATGAAAAGAAAACTAGTTTGAAGTCACTGCATGGAGTTCATACCACCTTGAAGAGAACATCATAGAGAAATATGCTTATCAATCTTTGCTTTACATTTCTGATGCTGAAGGGAACCTCATTGTAAATATGGAGGATTTATAGAATCTAATAGACTCTGTGAAGATTGATTTGAAAGAAAAAGCTAACTAATACACAGTGACTTTGGTCAACCAGACATTGATGGAGTAGTTGAAGAACCAAGAACCAGATGAAGACGATGAGGTTGAAGATGATGATCAGTACCACAAGGATGGAGTCGGTGGGAGTCATCACACTGATGATGATGATGATGAAGATAATGAACAACCTCTAGCACTAGGCTCAGCACGGGTGGCCACCAAACCAGACCAGCATAGAAAAAGGGTCAGAGGAGAGGAAGGATGGAGATGCTAGGAATCAACAACAGTAAGGGGATCAAACTGACTCTAATCAAAATCAATAGCAAAACCAGTGGGACACACATCAATCCATGGGACATTGAAGCTGAACTATCAACACACAAAGAGATTGTGGTTGAGTTAAGTTGAGATTCAGATTCAGATCCTAGTTATTCCATTGAGATTCTGACCCTCATTAAGAGATTGAGAAAGCAGAGGGCAACCCAGATCCATGAATTCCTACATGATGAAACTATGGATTCAAATCGGGGCCAGAAGTATGATTGAAGATTGTAAGCTAATTAGCTATCATGACCAAACTATTTTCCAGTTACCACCTCATCCAGTGGTGTCCAAGTTATGAACTGAGTACCAGAGTGGTTCTTGACTAATGATGATATCATTGTGAACCCACACATAAAAGACACATCCATAGTCAATCTTAGGAGCCTGGGTCTACAATTGGATATGTTACTAGGAGACAAGCCTACATACCGGTGTATGAAATAAATCAGGACTCAACTTAAGGATATACTGGTCTACAATTGGATATGTTACTAGGAGACAAGCCTACATACCGGTGTATGAAATAAATCAGGACTCAACTTAAGGATATATTGGTCAAACTACAAATTGCAAGATGACTCCTTAATCAGAAGGTAAAGATGTTGTTGGAAAGCAATGCTACCGATAGCAAAGGACCCAAGACCACGATGACTCTCTGAGAGCAAGAGTTGAATCTCAAAAGTCTTTACCAGTTGGTTCAAATTACTAGAAAGATGAAGCAGCAAGAGAACCAAATTGTAATGAAATTCATACAATTTGTACTAGATTCTTTAGTCCTAGTGTATGCACTACATGCTAAAGAAGCAAAATTGTCTTGCTTCTTGCAAGCTTTTGTACCCAAAGTATACTAAGCCTAATGATCAACAACTTTATATTAAGATAGTGGATGACCCGAGGGACTAGTATGAGAGAACCATAGCAGAATGAACCGCTTGGAAAGACGTTCATAATGAATCTTTAAAGAAAGATCAGGTGGATGAATTGCAAGATGCCTCGCAAACATTTCGACTGAAGAAGGATCAATGCCTCGCAAACATTTTGGTTGAAAATAAATAGTACCCACTATTCATTTTGTGGGTTACACTGTTCCACTATCACGGAGTCTAGTGTCTTGGAGCTCATTATGCTTGTCTATTCTTGTACTCTTTTATCGTTAAGCCCACGGCAGACTTTGGCTCATGCTGTTGTATTCTAGTTGTACTGATCTAAATACATATTCCAATTCCGGTTTCCATATCAATTCCAATCTCATACTTCATTTTAGTCTGACTGTTTTGATATCTAAAGTCTCTATCTGATTCTACTTGCCTGCTTTGAACTAACTCTAACTGACCAACGTGGAATAGTTGTCACAAGTGACCAGCTCATTCAAGCACCCTTAGCATATTCTTTATCTTGTTTGATGAGGATCAGGGCATGAGACATATAGTGGGGGTGGCCATGGCGTCTAAAGTAGAAAGGGAAGCATCATGCCCACTTGCTAGGAGGCCCGCCTGCTCATGGAGGTGCCCACAAAGGCCATGCGTGCACACCAGCTCACAAGCCTTTCCCACATGAGCATTGGGTAGCCACTAATTGAGCCATCTCTACACAGTGCACGTTGCCGCTTTCAAACATTTCTTGAGATCGTGATTCTTGTTGACAATGTTTGTTCATTTTATCGGCAATGTAGTAACTTTACTCCACCGATACCAAAGAGAGTTTCCAATACACTTTTTGTGATGGGTGACAACCCCCCTTAGCCTCTACCTCGCTATGGGCACCCGCAAGTGAGAGGGAGGTGGACAAAGCTCGGCAGGCTGAGAGAGAGAGACAGAGAAAGAGAGAGATCTCACGCTTCGTATGTGGTGTTCCTTTATGTGATGAAGCGCGATAGGGGCATCGATCCCCCTTAGCCTCTACCCCGCTATGGCACCCGCAAGAGAGGGGGACCGGCAGGCTCTGGTGTGCTACTTTTGGTCCGGTGATGAGAACTGCACTTTTGATAAGCAAGAGCAGATTGAAGTCTTCTTAGAGGAAACCAGGCCCTTCTCATGGAAGAAGCTATGGATTTTTATTGTTATTGGTCCTGGATTCCTCATGAGCATTGCTTATTTGGATAGTCGGCTTATGCTATATTTATGTCTTTTCATTATCAATGTATTTGTTGTATTAGTATTTGCTAAGGCCTTGTTCAGGACCGATGTTACCGAATCAATTGGCCTTGCCAATGTAGAGAGTATCTTCAAGCACAATATGGGGCTGGATTCTTTCTGATACTTTAGATTTGGGCAGTTGGGCTTCTCACTGCCAGGCAAAGTAGTAAGATGACTGGAACATATGCAGGGCAATTTGCGATGGTTGTTGAAATTCTGCTCTATGTACATTGTTGCAACAACCACAATGACAATGATTCTTGGAGTGCTAGCAGCTCTTTATGTGATGTTTGTAATCTATCAAGAGCAACACTTTACAATAGATACTTGGGGGGAGATTATTGTATAAAGGTATAGCTTGACAAGGACTAATCCTATGTAGAGCCTATGCATGCTATGTGGAAGACGGATTTTTTAATCCCTAAGACCTTTCACACAGTGGTATATTGATGATATATGTTATCAATTTCTTGTAAAAGCTGTTATCAATGCTAAGAAGTTGATCTCTTCTTTACTCCATCAAGAGAGAGAGAGAGAGAGGGACTGACATATATATATATATATATATATATATATATATATATATATATATATATATATATATATATATATATATATATAGTGAGAGAGAGAGAGAGAGAGTGCTCGCTCCATAATTGTCCTGTTCATCCTTTCTGAAATCCCATTTTCTTGAGGTGTCCTTGGGGTTGTCCTTTGCCACCGAATTCCATTGCTAGCACAAAAGCTTTCAAAAGCTTGGCTACAATATTCACCTCCATTGTCGGATCTGAGGCATTGAACCTTGGTACCTGTTTCATTCTCCACAAAGGCTTTCCACCTTTGAAATATGGAAAATACATCGGATTTATTCTTCATGACATAAACCCATGTTTTTCTAGTCGCATCGTCTATGAATGTTACATAGTACAATGAGCCACCAAGTGATGGTGTACTTGCAGGACCCCAAACAGCAGAATGAACCAACTCAAGTTTTTTATTTTTTCTTTCATTTCCTGATTTTTGAAATTTTATCCTCTTTTTTTTACCATAAAAAAAATCTTCACAGAACTCTAAGTCCACTTCTTTCAAACCTGGTAGAAGCTTCTTTGTTTGAAGGATTTGCATTCCTTTGGCACTCATATGCCCAAGTCAGTAGTGCCACACCACACTGTCAACTTCTGTAGTTGCTGCACAAGCTGAAGGTTGCGTGCTAACAGTACACAAGTAAAGTGTACCGACTTTTTCTCCCTTGGCAACCACCAAAGATCCCTTTGAGATCTTTCACCTTTTGTTTCCGAATGCAATGTTGTGACCTTCATCGTCCAATTGTCCTATAGAGATCAAATTTTTGCGAAGAGAAGGAACATGCCTAACATCTTTAAGCTTCCATTTATTTCCGTTAGCAGTTTTGACAAAAATTGTACCTTTGCCGACAATTTCACAAGCTTCATCATCTCCCAAGTATACATACCCAAAATTACCTTTGGTGTAGTCTTGGAAATGTTCCTTGTGTGGTGTCGCATGGAATGAAGCCCCGGAATCTACTATCCAGGAATTAGACACATTGTCTAATGAGAGAATTAGAGCATCTTGCTCTACTTTACCTGCCACATTGGCCTCCGATGTTGTCTTGTTGTCTTGAGACTCAGTTTCCTTCTTCTTCTTGGACCAGCAATCCTTCTTGATGTGGCCCTTCTTGCCGCAGTTCCAACATTCAAGAACTCACTTTGTGCGTGACTTGCTCCGTCTTGAGTGATCATGACCCTTTTGGCTTTTGAACCTCTCCTTAGGCCTTCCTCTTGTTTCCACTGACAATGCAGCACTTGATGATTCTCCTGTTCTTCTCCTTTGTATTTCCTCGCTTAGGAGAACACCCACAACATCATCAAACTTAAGAGGAAAACGATTTTAAAATGAAAATCATAGCTAATGAGCTGAAGTTTCTTCCCATATTTTTATTTTTTTATTTGGAGCCACGGTTGAGGAGATATGATCAAAATACTGGACCCCAGTCTGCCCACATCATGCAGGGACAGCTCATTTCCAACTTTTCCAATTCCTGTTCACACTGGCTCCTCTCTTCTTGTGTAAACCCTTGGGGGTTCCCTTCACCTATAAAAGGGGACCTTTTCTTCCTTGAAAGGAACTCAAGCATTCAAGCCATTGATGAGAGGAATTTTTGAGGGAGTGTGTAGTAATGTCTAATTGTACTTAGCCATTAACATAAACCCAAGTCTACACTTTCTCCTAGAGGAAGACTAGCCATTCTTGTACACTATCCTTGGAAGATCAACTCTAATCAAGGAAGGTCTTGGACTTGGCGTATCAATCAACGTTGAATTCTCCCCTCTTCTTCTCTCTCCATCAATAATGGTGTCGAAGGGTTTGTCAAGTAAGATGTGTTCTACATTGATGTTTTCTTGATTTCTTGTTGTTTTCTTTTTCATCTCTAATCCAACATATATATATATATATATATATATATATATATATATATATATATATATATATATATATATATATATAATCTCGTCTCTTTAACCAAATCTATCTCTCTCACTCTTAGTAATTCATCCTCTCTACAAATTTTAGGTTCTCCTTGCTACAGGTACATCTCTCCCCGTAGTATCCTTATTGCCTACGGGCAAGAATAGGGCTTGGGAGGGAAACTCTCTTCTCTTCTCTCATATCTACATTTCTCACATACTATCCTAGATGAATAACCCACATGATGATAATTTCTATCGCTTTCACTCTGTACGATCTATTAGAATTAACGTATGGATTAGCCGCAAAATACACTTTCAACAATGTATAGTGTTTCTCTTTGGCCCAGAAAGGCTCAATGAAATACTTCTATCACCGGATCCCATCATACTTCCTCTCATAGACTATAACTTTTCTTTTGACGTAAGCATAGTTATCTTGCTATGAACCAAGAGGATTTGTACACACAATTAATCCCAATCACTAGACAAAATATATATATTATGGTAAGCACAAAACTACAATTCCAAAGAACAATTCGTAGCCTATTTGGTCAACCACGATTGAATGCCATTAACTCATCTATTAACCCTTTCATATTACCCATGATACGATATGACCATAGCCTTGATGTTTTCATCTTCGTATTGTTTTGACATTCTCTTTTGTGTTCTTTCTTTGTGTGTGTGAGTGCAAGAGAGAAAGAGTGAGTCTTCTTTGATTGCACTTCTTTCCAAACCCTAGTCTTCATGGCATCTATGGTTTAAATCCTTCATATAGTTTTTGTTGAGTTCTCTCACAAACTCTCACAGCCATAAGCCCGGTGCTTTCCTAACAAGACCGCAAATTTCTTGACAACGCCTAAGATAGATTTGTCAAATTTTTTGGTTTTCTTCAACGCACCCTTGACCAGATGCACTCCTAATGGTTTTCTACTTACCCTACTCCTATTGAACATGAAAAAACGAGAGCAAAAAGCAAAAAATGCAACTTCCAACCTCAAATCCCTACTCTCTGTCTAGGTAGCATCCTTACCG
Source organism: Adiantum capillus-veneris (assembly GCF_014529385.1). Lineage (NCBI taxonomy): Eukaryota > Viridiplantae > Streptophyta > Polypodiopsida > Polypodiales > Pteridaceae > Adiantum > Adiantum capillus-veneris. Next base: position 115,503,863 of record NC_140941.1, read on the forward strand.
ATCACTAGCCAGTCTCAAGGATCCTAAACCTAGTCATCCTACTATACTAATGCTCTCGAGGTATTTACCGAGTATCTCTACTCTCAAGCACCTCTTAGCCGCAATAAAGTCAAAAAATGTGTTACTCTAGCCAAAACTAGAGGAAGTAATGGAAATTTCAAGTGAGTGTTTTGGGTTTTTCTCTAGTCTAGGTTGCCTCATCCCCGACAACGGCGCCAAAATTTTGGCCGACTGCCAAGCCTCACCATATCAATGCTAGCAAAGTGAGAACCACATACATAAAATGTCAATCTGTGGGACATAGCTAACCTGTGCATGGAGGCTACAAGAGATAGCTAGCCTCTCAGAAAACCCAAGTCTATGTCGCTCCTGCTTATCTAAGTCTCAAGTGTGTGACAGACCACCAAAAGCTACTTTTTCTACCGCAATCTTTAGCTACAGGTCTCCGAATGAAATGAAACTTAATACCTAGCAAGGGCAGAGTATCCTCTACACTCTCATGTGCTCAAATGTTGTTTTTGACACCTGGACAAAATTGCACATAAGATAAATATCCCATTTTAGGGTTATCGTTCTATTGTATTGTTAGTTCTCATGCCCTTGAATATGAAAGAAAACTTCTTCTATTGATAACCAATCTCCCCCATGATAAGATGTTTATCTACCCACAACAGAGGACAGCCCTTACTGGACCCTTTACACATAACCCTTGGAAACAAGTTGGTGAGCCTATATGTGCTCGCAAGTCACTTTCTTCGAGAGTCCACATTCCAAAGTCCACAGACTTTTATTTTCTATCATTGGTAACCTTATGGCTTTAAAGTCCGTTCTGACAAAGGAAGAGATGGAAGAACTTGATGTTCAGAAAATACTAAAGAAGTGCAAACTTACATCGATAATTATTGCCCCGAGATGTAAACTTTTTTGACATATTAGAAAAAAAACATTTTGAAAAAGAAAAAGAGAGAATAACAATGAGTCTACCTTTTGAAAGGCCTATCTGTAAAATAATCTAAGTCTAATCTTGTAAATATAAAGGGTTTTTGTCTCAATTGCTAAGAAAAAAAGTTTTTTTGCCACAAAATGCCATGTCATCTTCCAAGGGATAATGCTGTCTGAGATTTGCCAGCTGCTAACACTTTTGATTCAATGTTCCTTGATGCACAAGTGCCACCTGCACCTCAAATTGCCCCTATACCCAACCCAAATCAGATGCCTCTTTCTACAGCCCTTGTAGAGGATTTTGGATATGACAAGGATCTGAAGGCCCTTCTCAAAACTGTTAAACCACATCCATTTCTAGTCATGGGTGATGATGTGCCTACTTTACTAGAAGAATGGATAATTCAGATGGAAGACTACTTTGCTCTTGCTGGCTACAATTCAGTAGCTCAAGGGATAATGGGGAGAGCCAAACTAGAGGGATCAGCAAAAACATGGTGGAAGCTCAATTGCCAGTCTCGCCAAGTAGTAGAGGTGACCCAGACTTGGGAAGAGCTACGGCATCATCTCAAGGAGAGATATCTCCCCCTCGACTACTCCACCACTAGGATGAATGAGTTTCTTTCTTGCAAGCTGGGGAACATGATTGTCGAAGCTTATTATGAGGAGTTTGTCCGACTATCTAGATATGCTCCTCTCATGACAGAGGAACAAAAGCTAAGTCGCTTTATCCTTGGGCTTGGAGAAGATTTGGCTCCTGAAGTAGAGTCCATTTGACCTGCCTCACTCGCAAACTCTCTAAGTCCGGGCCAAGTCAAAGCATAAGAGCCTTTTCAAGAGAAGCACTACAACCAATAGGAAGCGAGAATTTCCTTCCTACCCCAGTCAGCCCAACCAAGCAACCAGAGTACCCTTTATACCAAAGCCCACTGTCCAACCCCAATCACGACCACGTTTTGTTTGTGTGAATTCCCTTCTAGTCACTCAGAGTGGAAGGCAAATCTAGTGCTATAAGTGCCTGAAATTTGGTCATAAGAAGGCCCAATGCCCTAAAAGACATAACCCTAGTAATCCAAGCCCCCATGTTAACTTTCAAAATCCACCTCAATAGGGGGACAATTCAAAAACCTTGGGACAAGAGGAAGAAATCTAGCACAAGCAAGATCCCCACCTACAACTCATTGTCGCGTTCAGAATCTAGTCAAAGACTCACCTAGAACATCTGATGTGAACTTTATTTCAGTAAAGGATGAGATAGAGGAACAAGCTGCATCTATGCTGCCTTGGATCCCAGCGGCCAAAATTAACAATTCTCCATCCTTGAGACCAAGGGAGAATCTTAGGGTAAACCTCTTTCCTTTGTTATTGATTCTGGTAGCTCACATTCATTTTTGTCACCTAGCATTGTAAAAAGATTTCAAGTCACCTCTCAACCCATAGGCTGTAAGCTACGGGTTTCTTTAGCAATGGGATCCACCATCTTGACAGATGAACAAACGGTAGATGTGTCCTTTCAACTAGAAGGCCATTCAACCCAACAAAGATTTAGAATCCTATAGATTGGCCGATTTGAAGGAATCCTAGGGATGGATTGGCTAAGTAGAAATAATTCAAACATACATTGCAATGAAGGAAGCATCTCTTTTTCAAATTCAAAGGGCGAACAAGTTTCGGTGCCAAGCAGAGCAAGAAAAGCTCCCTTGAGGGTGATCAAAGCCAACCATTTATTTAAAGGATTAAAGAAAGGATTTCCAATCTATGTTATTTAAACTCAATAAACTAGAAATAGAATTAGAAGGATCAGAACCTGAATCGTTGAATGAGTATCAAGATATTTTTCCTTAAGAAGTGACAAATCTTCCCTCACCTAGAGAACTAGAGCACAAGATCGAGCTAATTCCTGGTGCCCAGCCAATAGCCAGGTCCCTCTACAAGATGCCGCCTTCAAAATCCATAGAGCTAAAGAACCAGTTGACTCAGCTAAAGAACCAGTTGACTCAGCTTTTAGAACAAGGCTTCATCAGACCCAGTGTCTCTCCTGGGGGAGCTTATGTGCTCTTCCAAAAGAAGAAAGATGGGACATTCAGACTTTGCATAGATTTTCGAGGTTTGAATCAGTGTATTGTCAAGAAAAAGTATCCCTTGCCTTGCATAGATGAGCTACTTGATCGACTTGGTGGTGCCATATATTTCACCAAGATTGATCTCAGATCAGGTTATTACCAATTAGGGATGAGAAAAGGTGATATTCCTAAAGCAGCTTTCAATACAAGGTTTGGACATTATGAGTTCATCGTCATGCCCTTTGGCCTAACCAATGCCCCTGCCACATTTAACCGTCTCATGACTGACCTTTTCAGGACAGAGCTAAATGGTTTTGTCCTAGTCTTCTTTGATGACATCCTTGTGTGTTCAAAGACCAGATAAGATCATGAACGTCATGTACGCCATGTCTTGGAAATTTATAGAAAAGCCCAACTCTACGCCAAGTGGAGCAAATGCTCTTTCTTTGTAGAGAAGGTTGCATTTTTGGGATTTATGTTTCCCCCAACCTTTCTTACCTTAACCACCTCCTAATCTTTTTTTGGTACCCATCTATGCTTGTATTTCTCAATGTTCCACCCATTTCTTGTTCCCCTAAGCTTGGAGTCGTTTTGCACGCTTACTTACGTCTCTATGTGGCAATTTACAAAGTTCACCATCTTTTATGGGTAATACATACATCAAAATTGGTGAATGAGGGTTTGATGTTCATTACCACCTAGTTCTTTTGCAATAACAAATTTCTAAAAGTCCTAACTAGAGAAAAAAGTCTTTTCAAAGCTGTCTCTTGCTTCGTTAGGCTCATTCTAATCTTGGACCCTCTATTGTTGCATGTGTTGATCTCTAAAACAATCTTCATTTTTTATCTAAAACCCATGGCTTGTATTTCTATTTCTAAAAGTCCTAACTAGAGAAAAAAGACTTTTCAAAGCCGTCTCTTGCTTCCTTAGGCTCATTCTTATCTTGGACCCTCTATTGTTGCATGTGTTGATCTCTAAAACAATCTTCATTTTTTATCTAAAACCCATCTGGCATCTGCAATTTGGTGAGCATGGCTTGTATTTCTGTTTTGATAACATTAATGCAATGATATGTTGGTAGCAACATTTCCACGTGGAATTGTAAACTTTGAATGTTCATAGTCAATGGTGGTTGCACTTCAAGACATGATCAGTAGAGCATATACTATGGCACCCATTTCAATAACTGAATGGTGTTGGAATGAGGAGGTAGCTAGAATGTGTTTTTTCATGATAGGTAATCATTTTCCACTACTATATCATTCATCTAACTCCCACATATAGCATCTAGAATCTTTTTAAGTCAGAATAAGCAGCATTATCATAACAAGTACTTTTGTATTTGCATTGCCTTATGCTTATTTAGACTTAGACATTCAATAGAGTAATCCAAATCAGTGTTTGAATCAAGATCAATTAGAATGTCTTTGCCTTTGCCCATCCTTTGAACATCCTGAGCTTGTTGTTGCCCTATGGTCTCTTATTGTGTCTGCTACCAAGTTTGATTAGATTGAGTCTGATCCATCTGATGTTGAGTTTGATTTCTTTCAGGTCCACTTGTTCCCTTTTCGCCTTGTGTATCACTGAGATATCCCTGGTAGTTTGCTATCCACCAGTATCCTAGCTTGGGGTGAGAGAAGGGTTTTGATGATCATCATCGCCGTCATCTCTAGGTTTACTTGTTCTAGCTCCATCCGCATTCCTTTCCTGCGTGTCCCCATCTTCATCTTCCTCATCACCATCTTGGTTCTTCAGATGCTCTATCAAAACTTGGTTGACCAGTGTCACAGTGCATTCCTCAAAATTTTCCTCCAAATTAGACTTGGTCGATTCCACTAAATTATGTAGGTCCTCTAGATTCAATGTTAGATTGCCTTGTGGATTAGGAATGCCCACTAAGGATTGATAAATGTACTTATCCATGAAAGATTGTTTGAGAGTATCAAGAATAGCCTTCAAAATCCTCAGATTTAAAACAATCCTTTGAGAATTGTTAGCTTTTGGCAATTCCTTTTCCTCTTACTCCAAGATTGAGTTCTGTGCAATCAAGTCATCCAACCTCTTTTGTTGAATTTCAATGATTCTCCCATCTTTTTCTAGCTCAATTTTATGTTGCAAGATGAGGTCTTTCAAGTGCACGGTTTCCTGATTGTATTCTGTAGCTTGGTTCCTTTCTTGTTGTTGCAGCTCTTCATTCAGATGATTCAATTCAAAAGTTAAAATGGATCCCTAAGCTTCCATATTTGGCCTAGCACATTAAGTATGGTGAAGCTATTTGGATAGTGGACACATAGCCAATCACCGGATTCTTCCAATCCATTTCATACACAAGCATTAGAGTTTGGTATGACACAAGAATTTTTCCAAAAGTTTTGATAACAATGTTTCTCCCCATTGTTTTTTTGAACCCATTATAATCAGTCCAAAATTGCACGCTGAGTTGAGGAGCTTACCACCAAGGCCTTTTCTAATGTAGTTACCAGGCAGGGCTTGTTCTCTGTCCATATCCACAATATTCTCTAGGGGTGTTCCTGGAAATTCAATAGCTTTATCTACTAAGGTCCCCTCAATCTGGCTAGCTCTTTCCTATATACTCTTCATAGTTGTAATTTTAGATGCACTTGTGTCAAAGTTGAACATATCAATTACCTATTGGATAGTCCCTCCATCAAAAGAAATTTAGGTGGCTTTGACAACCACCTCCATATCCCATAGCCTTAACAATGTCTATTCATTGAAGACCACCTCCATATCCCATAGCCTTAACAGTGTTGGCTCGTTGACCTAAAACACATACTTCTTGATGTTGTGATGTGGCACTAAACATTCTTGTCTGACTAGTTTCAGAAGTTCTTCAAGCTCTATGGCTTTAACATCTATGGTAGCTTGCATAGCCTATGACATAAGTTTCCCTTTCTCCCTCATCTTGGAACCCTGTGAAAAGCTCCGTGTAGAGAAGGAAAACTCAATAAAAGATGAAGAGGAGTCAAATCAAGATCACTTGGGAGTATCCAGCTGTGTTGCAATCTCTGAAGAGGGTGAAGGAGAAGACGATGCAAGCACAATGAGTGATGTGGTTGTAGGCAAGGGCACAGGAAGCTCTCTAGGCTAGGGTGCAAGTCGCGCGGGAGACTGAGGTTCTAAAGTTGGGTCACACATGCATCTCATAACTACCCTAATTTGACCATGAATGCAACATTCATTTAGCCCCCTGAAGTTCTATCCATCATTTTTGACGAGGTGCACATGCATTGGTATGTCCTTGTCATGAGTACTGACAAGATTTCCCAAAATATTTGATCATTAATAACCCACCAGCCTAGCGTTATGGAAATCAATCTCCTTTAATTTGTCCCTGACCCTGAATTGGGATAATCCCTAGGAGTGCTATAGTATTCTGATCCTCCACTACTTCCAATCCCTCTAGTGTGATGCTGAACAAATCTAAAGTTTCAACTTTTGATTCTGAATTGATTGTGTTGTGTTGTGTTGTTCTGGTGATGGGGGTTTGTTTGACCTAGAATAGTACAGTTTGATTTTGGTACCATTATAGACCCCTCTTGACAATAGTAATCCTAATAAATCCTTAAGGTTGACCATGCCATTGGAGAAAACCCAATCAATCTCATATGCAGTTGACCATGCACTCTTCGTATTAGACTTCTTTGGGCATGGTTTTGACTAATATAGTAAAACCAAATCCCCCTTCTTGAATTACCTAACCTTTTTCTTGCTATCATGTTAGTGTCTCCTTCTTTCCTAGACCACTTTCTATTCTAGTATGGTTCATTGTCTACTCTTATCCAGCTTCAACAATTCATCCAACATGTTCTTCAAATTTGCATTAAAATCTATATTATGTGCAATTGCCATTCTTAGGCTGGGAACAACAAATTCCATGGGTACGATTGCTTCCCATTCTATACATGATTTTAAATGGATCCATCCATGTTGTTACCTCATGCGATATTCTATATGCCCACAATGTTGCTTAAAGCTTTTCATCCCAATGTTTTGGTCAATCTACCTATTTTTGACAGAATGATCTTGCTCATTTTATTAATGCTTTCAGTATGTCCATTGCATCTAGGATAGTACAATGTCAATTTCCAATGCTTGATCGAAAATAATTCAATCAAAATCTGAATCGTCTTGTTGATAAAATGAGTCCCCTGATCTGAAACAATCTCAATCAAACATCCAAACCTAAGACAATGTGCTCATACAAGAACCATGTTATTGACTTGCAGTGTTGATTGGTAATGCCTTGGCCTCAACCCACTAACTGACATAATCTGTGGTTATGACAATATAGCTGTTGTTCTTAGGGGTGATCTTCTTGAATGGACCCACGAAGCCTAGTCCCCATTTCATAAAGACCCCTAATGGTTGTATGGGAGTCAAAGGTGTCATGTTTGCTACCATTGGCCTTCCCATTCTCTGACAAATATCACAAGTCTTACAAAAGTCCACAACAACACCCATTATACTTTTCCACCATAAACTTTCTTGCAAAATCTTATTGTAAGTGATATCAGTGGAAAAGTGACCTTGTGAACTTCCACTATTAGCTTTTGTGATGACTTGCATCCTTCCCTACAAAGGCACACACTATCAAAGCATTGCATCAATCCCTAATCCATATAGTGCCCCTCGAATCATGGTGAACTTGAGACTCTCGATTATTAGTGCCTTTTTATTTTCCAGGGACTAGACCTCTAGAAATCCCCAAATTGAATGAAATCGTATACATCCTACAACTTTGGATCTGGCCCATCTAATTTCATATTTTAAAACAACTCAACATCTATTGAATCGTCTCTCATCAATGTATTCAAGATGCCTTTTGTACTTCTTGATAGAAAATCCACACCACAATGAGTCTTTCCTAGCTTGTAGAAGATCTTAGACTAAACTTCCATCAAGAACATCATCCATTTGATCATACTACCCTGAATAATCACTTTGTTAATAAAAAGTAAGAGAGCCTCATGATCAACATAGAACTGAAACAATTTTGCGCAGCAAATAGTGTCTAGATTTTGTTGCACTCAAAACCATTCCAATGCTTCTCTTTTGATTGTAAAATATCCTTGTTTAGCTAAACTAAATCAATAGGACTAGCAAAGTAGACTAGGTAGTCTGTCTTCCCATCAGGCTCGGCCAATATAGCTTCCATTGCCATTCCAAACGTATCCTTGTGTACATGAGAAATTACCTCTTAGTCTGGTTGACAATGATTGGCTTCCTTTTAAACGCCTTCCTCAAGCACTTAAAACTTCCATAAAATTCCTGAGTCCAGATAAACTTCACTCCCTTTTGAATTAGTTCATATATTGGCAACACCTTTATTGCAAACATATGAATCAATCGACTCAGTAAATTTTATATATTCTAGTAATGACCTAATTTTAGACACATTCATTGGCGGTCAGGCTTGTTGAACACACTTGACGTTATCTTTAGCCATTTCAATACCATTTCTAGAAACAATGTGTCCTAGAAGTTGGCCCTTCTAGACCATGAAAATTGACTTGAATGGGTTTTAGCGAATTCTATTTTCCTTGCATCTCTCAAAGACCATTTCTAGGAAGAGAAGGTGCATTTATTTTTTTTGCAAAGACTATAAAGTCATCTGCAAAAATATCCACAAACTTGTGTAGAAACTCATTAAAAATATACATCATACAACATTGAAAGGTAGTTGGAGCATTGCATAGTCTGAATGGCATGACTAGGTATATGAATGCTCCCCATTCAGTGATGAATGTTGTCTTTTATTTTTCCTCTTGTGTGATTCTCATCGCAACCAAACATGGGAGTTGGTTGAGTTGCTTAAAGGTAAGCGGGCACTTCAAAACAAATGGGTGTACAAGCTGAAGGAAGAAGAAGGTGGGAAGAAAAGGTACAAGTCTAGGCTTGTGGTAAAAGGGTTTTCTCAAAAGAAAGGTATTGACTTCAATGAAATATTTTCTCCTGTTGTAAAAATGAACTCAATTAGGCTTGTCTTAAGCCTTGTGGCTGCTCATGATCTAAATCTCGAGCAAATGGATGTAAATACGGGATTCCCTCATGGTGACTTAGAGGAGGAAATCTACATGCTTCAACCAAAGGGGTATGAAGTAAAAGGTAAGGAGAAAATGTTTTGCAGATTAAAGAAGAGCTTGTATGGTTTAAAACAAACATCAAGACAATGGTACTTGAAGTTTGATCGATGGATGTTGGATCATGGATTCACAAGATGCAACTCGGATCACTACGTCTACACGAAGAATTTGGGAGATGGGAAATTCATCATCCGAATGTTGTATGTTGATGACATGTTGATTGCAAGTGCTAAAATAAAATAGATTTCAATCGATGATCAGTTGGCCTAATTTGGAGTCGAACCACCAAAACTCATTGCCTTCGCAAGCCCGTTCAACACATTTTTTTGTTGAAGCTATCAGGGCGTTGGCAATGCAGACAGAAGAGACCGAAGAAATGGAAAGAATAAATGTCGAAGACGTGGACATGAGGGAAAAAAAGCTTAGCAGGATCGATCACACTGAAGCGTATGATAGTTATCCTCAAGTAATTAATCTAGCGGCTTTCAAAGAGTATTTGAGGTTGTTTCTAGAAATATACATAGATGATTTGTGTGTACACTCTCTTCTGAGATATGAGCATCTAGAACACCTAAGAAAGGTATTTGAGAAATGTAGAACATATCGCATTTCTCTCAATCCTGAGAAGTGTGTGTTTATGGTCTGACAAGGCAGAATTCTGGGACATATTGTCTCACATAACGGAATATTCATGGATATGGAAAAGATAAAAGTAATAGTGGATATGCTTAGACGAGCCAATGCGAAACAAGTACAGAGCTTTATGGAACATTGTGGATATTATAAACGATTCATTTACATGTACGCTATAATAGGCCAACCACTTTACAGGCTAATAGTGAATTTCGAATGGACAGAGGAGTGTGAGGAATCCTTCAAGAAACTTAAAGAGGCACTCATTACTGCTCCATGAAATCACCAGATTGGGAGAAGATATTCCATGTGCATATAGATGCTTCGGCATATGCAATTTGATGCATCCTGGCTCAGCCAGAAGAAGGAAACGTGGATTTTCCAATCTGCTATGCTAGTCGATAGCTCAACAATGCTGAAAGGAATTACACAACAACAGAGAGAGAGGGATTAGGAATGATTTATGTTGTGAATAAATTTCGGCATTATCTTCTAGCCAATAAGTTTGTGTTTTTCACACATCATCAAGCCTTGCTCTACCTAGTGAACAAACCATGCAATAGGGGACCGATGGTGTAGATGATGACATGCCAGATGCGTACTTATTCAACATAGAAATGGTACCAAAGTGGTCTCAGGATGTTTTTAGTCTATTAACCTATGGAAGAGAGTTTGATCGAAAAGAATACAACCAGAAACAAGTTATTATTCAGCAATCCAAAAATCTTCAGTTGATTGCAAGAAGGTTGTATCACTTAGGAACCGATAACATTTTAAGGTTATGCATCAATCCTGAAGAATATAACATATATCTGCGAGAAGCACATGTTCATGAATGTGCATTTCATTGTTCAAGAAGAAACACGTACAGGAATCTGTTACCACTGGGAGTCTACTGGCCAGGAATGAAAGAAAGTGTACATGAATATGTCACGGTATGTATTACATGTTCGTCAAAACCGCCAACTGAGTATTCAACATTGTATTAGATAATGATCGCTCCTGAATGGAGTCATTATATTGTTGAAATTCTCACAAATAGAACTTTTCCAGAGGGAACCTCAAAAGCGCGTCAGAGATCTGTACAGACAGAAGCGCAAGATTATGCTTTAATAGGAAATCAACTCTATAAGAGAGGAAAGGACAACCAGCTTAGGATATGCGCATCAGAGTCAAAGTATGTGATAATCCTAGAGCAGGCTCATGGAGGAGTAGGTGGAGGCCATTTCTCAGGTGATAAGATAGCAAAAATTGTCTTAGCTACAGGAATATGGTGGCCGACATTACACATGGACGTTGAGGAATACGTAAAACGACGTGATGACTGTCAGCGGGGACAAAAGCACCACTGAAAAGAGATGATATGCTGCTTAGACCAATGATGGGAGCAAGAGCCTTTGCAAAATGGGGGATTGATTATGTTGGACCTATCTCACCTCCTGCATATAGGACTCATGCACAATACATCATTGTGGCGACGGACTATCTAACAAAGTGGGTTGAGGCAAAAACAACTCAAAAAGCAGATGCCAGGACCACGGCACAATTTTTGTATGAATATGTCTTTGTACGATATGAATTACCAATAGAAATTGTGAGTGATCGAGGCACACACTTCATAAATGAAGTGATAGAGATCCTTCTAGACGAATTCATGGTACTACATCACAAATCAGCTCCATATCATCCACAAGCCAATGGACAAGCTGAAGTGACGAACAAAACCATATACACGGTCCTTACAAAGATTGTATCAGAGTCGAGAACTGATTGGGACCAGAAATTGCATTCAACATTATGGGCGTATAGCTTGGTAGCATATAAAACATCGATAGGAACGACCCCGTACAACATGGTTTTTGGTTTGAATGCTATTTTACCAATAGAATTTTTAATTCCAACACTGAGAGTAGCTAAGGAATTAGAGTGGACAGGACATGAGCTTTCAGATAGAATAAACGACCTTGAAAAGCTAGATGAGCTTCGCTTAAAAGCTGTGGCTTCAATCTAAGCTTAGAAAAGGCGACAAAAAGAGTTCTTTGATAAGCATGTGTGAACTAAAGAGTTTAAGATTGGGGACTTTGTCCTAGTATACACTCTAAAACAGCATGCAAAAAAGCTTAAAAAGCGAGGTATGGGACCTCTTGTGATTAAAGATCTATCACCAAGCGGGGCCGTCAAGCTTGCTACATTAGACAGAGAAGAAATGTCAAACTGGATTAGTGGATGCAGATTGAAGAAGTATCATTTTCCACTAACCCAGGACATGCTTCTCAAAATACATCAAGATAAACTGCAACTTCAAAAAAAGAAAAAGATTGTTGAGGAAGCGCAAGCGGAAGCAAAAGAAAGAATGGAGAAAAGAAGACTACTGCGTCAGCGACAATGCAATGAAGGAGCCTTACGAATAAACGTAGTCAGTGTATCAAAAATGGGTGAAGAAAAAGTAGAGCCCATCAGAGAGGTCAAAGTGGGGCCAAACCAGATTAAAGCCAGAGCACTATTGGATTCAGGAGCACAAGCTAACCTGCTTTCAGTCAGTTTGTACAAACAATTGAAACATGACACTAAGCTGCAAACTGCCAAACAGGAGTTGAAGAGTTATTCGGAACACTCAGTTAAAGCAATCGGATGCATAGTACTGCACCTACAGATAAAACAATATGTGTATCCATATATTGTTTTATGTGGTTGAAGACAAAGCTACTCAACATCCGTTGTTACTAGGACAACCATGGCAAAAGCAGTACAATGCGATGATTAATTGGAGCTCAAATTCAGTTAACATCAAATATGAGGAGGAAAGTCAATCAATTCCGTTATCCAAAGCAACCGTACAAGTGCTTGCCGAAGAATCCAATGACAAGGGTAAACGACCTAAAGAGGAGAAGGAGCGATGGCAACCAAAAGCCACTTCTACACAACCGGAATGCTCCTCAAAGAAGAAATCTCAGACATGGGTAGAGACGATAGAAAATACACACACAGCTCAACCTTGGATAAAGACAGACTCAAAGTTGGTATGGAGGCCAAAGAAGGTTGTGCTAGAGAGAACAAAGGTGGAAAACAAAGTCTTCAACACCAGACAACAGAGTGATTTCAAAAAGTCAAATTCAGTGAAACTGATCTGGATTCCAAAGAAGTTGATGACAGCACAAAGCCATAGCAAGGAAATTTGGATTCCAAAGATTTGTAAACAAAAACTCCCTTCAGTACAATCAACAGAGAATCCTCAGTATTCAAGGACAGAGACATCACAACCTAAAGTCAAGCAGATTTGGGTAGCAAAGAGTTTGTGGCAAGCACAGGCAAATCGGAAGCAGATTTGGATTATCAAAAAGGACACAAATGTAAACAAGAACCCAGGTACTAATTCTACAACACAAGTGCTACAGACAACCCAAATATTGCCCAAAAACCTGACAATCAAACAAAGAGCGGCATTATTGCAAATATTGCTATTTCATCACTCTACAATTGAATTCACCAGGCATGACCACAACAACTACAATGCTTCACCCTCAGACACTTCATAGTCGTCCGGGAGGACTCAGACTAGGAGGGGGGGAGGTATACAGGTATACAAGAACTACAAGCAATAAAGACAAAGAAAATGATATTACGAGGGCAGTGTCTTACATGATTTAAATTTTTTTATGTTTGATTGTGGATATTGATAATATTTATGCCCTTATATACTTTGTTTTGCAATAATAAGAGATCAAATGATGAATTTGAGTCTCTAAGTTTGTATACACGACTAAGTATGCGTGTTTTTGGAACCAAAAAGTGGTAATCCAAGCCGAGAAACCACAAATAAGTGTATATACATATACATGGGATTACCAGCTAATTATTGTGTATTTTTTGAATTTTTTGGTTTCAATTTGCAATTTTCCTTTATTTTTTAGGATTTTCTTAATAAAAGTAAAATAAAAATAAAAAACAAGTGAAACGAGATCAGAAAAAAGAAAAGAATAGATGGTGATGATTCTATTGACAAGGGCAACCCATGGTAAAAATTGGGCACAATTCAGGAAAAGTTGTGGAAAGCTCGAAATAGCAGAATTTTGGCAAAGTGGACAGATTTCTCAGAAACAGGTCAAAAGGAGTCCAAATTGAGAAATTTCAAATCCTAAAGTGCATTTCACGACGAGATAGAAGCACATGTAAAATTTGGTAGCAAGTGAACCGGGAAGTCCAGAGTTAAGTATTTTTTACTTCACTTACAAGCTCATTTGCACTATTACCCACGTGGAGAGAGCAAAGAGCACACAGGAGCATCCGACCTTCTACAGCCTTCTACGACTGCTATGAGAGCTCAGAGGACTCCAGATATGAGAGGTAGACTCGTTGCCATAAGCTTTTGATGCTTACCACTAACTTTTGTCTCGAAAACTAACCAAAACAAAGAAACAAGAGCAGACGGGAAATGGATAGAACGCTAGGTAGAGGCACAACCGCCTAACCAAACCATGCAAGAACCAATAGGTGGCTTACCCTAGTGTAGAAGATGAGTTCCTAACTCTCAAAGTACAAGAAAGACCAACTGAAAAAACCCTAGGTCAATAGAGCCTACAAGCGGCAAACAGGAAAAAGTTATCGAAACGACACAAAACTTCACAAGAAGCTTGACAACATCGAGGACAATGCAACTATGGAGTATCTCCAGGTTTGGACCACCAAAAGTGGGTCAAAACAACAGATTCGGCGGCAGACACACAAAGCATCATTTTGGCATAACGACCAAAATTGACGACCAATAGCTATGAAACTTCACAAGCAGCTTCAAATAGCCATCAATGACACATGTGTACAAGAAAAACCCAAAAGAAAGCCGTTTCACTTACCAATGGGGAAAAAAGATGCTTTCGGGCAACCAAATGGCCAAAGGTGGAAAAGAAGGAACCAAAGTCGAGTCCAACCACATAGACGACTTCCCAACACCTCAAATGAGCTCGGGATGCAACTCTCGAGGAGAAAGATCGAGGAAAATCAACTCCAACACCAAAAGACGACTTCGGAGACTGAAATGCCTACAAAGGGGGCTTTTAACTAAACTGATGATTTTTAAGGTTGAAAACTAGTTAGCAGGGCTTAGGGCACTAGCACAAACCATGCTTTGCACAAAAAACACTTTTTATCAAGAATAGACATCATACGCGTATGATGTCTCACAGCATGATTTTCACATCATCTTGAACACATGAATGCGCCTCTTTCTATATGCTAACAATATCCAATGTACAAAGTATCATGAGATTTGGAGTTGAAAAACCACTTGGAAACAAAAAAGACGCAAAGTAGGGCATAAAACCGACTTATGGACCTAAATTTGCCAAAATAGCTCCAAACTCAATGAAACTTTGTAGGAATGTTGTTCAACACATGCACAAGCTATCTGGAACCAAAAGGTACCATTTTGGCCAAAAAGACATCATACGCGTATGATGTCACTTTGCACATACAGAGCCACAATTGATCATTTCTCATCATATATCCATTATATATATCAAATACATGCCACATATGAATTTTGGTACCATTTGGTCAAGGGGATCACTCCATTAGCCCAATTAGTGGAAAATCCTATATTTAGAGCCTAATCTTGTCAAAATACATCATACTCAACTTCAAGTCAAGATTTGGGTACACACGGTCCTTTACTATCATATGAGGAGCCCACAGAACCAATCTCATGCAAAAATGACACAAAAGACATCATACACGTCATACGCGTATGATGTCTCCAGAGCCAATTTTAGTCCAAACTATACCCAAATTTCATAAAATCATTGTCTAAGTCTATATAAAGCCAAATCCAAGCTTACAATGCAAAATGGTTCAATTTTACCCAAAAAGACATCATACGCGTATGATATCTCCCTACTTGAATTTTGCATTTCAGAGTTGCAACCACCACACAGAAGTGATCTACATGCCAATTGAGAGCAAACCACTAAGTTTCATCCAATTTGGATCACAAAATCCAATTCCCCCTCAATATCTTGCAAAGAGCCTGACCAGGACTAAAATGACCATAACTTGACCAAATGGGACCCAAATTCAAATCCAGGCATATAGAATGGATGTATGCACTATCAGCTACAAGAACAACCAATATCAAGCCATTTTGACACAAAAGACATCATACGCATATGATGTCTCCAGCATGCTTTTGCACCCAAATTTCATATTTTTCCACATGCATTGCATCCTTAGGCCCTGAATAGCTTATGTTTCAATTTTTAAGTCATTTGGATAGTTAAAAGCTTAATTTCTTCTTTCAGTACTGAAAAAGACGCTAACTTCTGAAATTGGAGTTACAGGATCCATGGATTCGGAGAAGTCGTCAGCAAAGAGAAAGAGACCGACACTCAGGGAAGCAATAGCAGAAGCCGAGCCGTTTTCTATCCCCCCAGAGACTCTCAAGCCCACAAAGACTTGGATAGAAGAAGCGGTGTTAGAAGAACAGGGGATAAAGATATACCAAGGTACTTTCAGAGACCCACGGGGACAAACAGTGGATAGCCCAATGATTCCCAAGAACTGGTGGACTACAGCAGAACAAAGGAGATAAGCAAATACCTGGAAAGGGCAGATCTCCGCAGAATTTTTACTTCCAGACCATCAGGAGTAGACACTCAAAGAGTGTATGAGCTGGTAACCACCATACAGAAAGACGGAATGGTTACACTCACAGCCTCGGACTGGGAAAAGGTTGAAGTGGTTATCACTCTTCAGCTCATTGCAGATGCTCTAAAGCTGCACAACAAAGGATGCTCAGTCAGAGAAAGAAGAGAAGCCATAGAAGTGTATGGGCCAAAGAAGCAAAATCCCACCTATGAAGACCTGGTAGATCCGAAAGCGGCAAAGCTTTGCCAACTCTACAACCAATTTTTACACATATGCAGCAAAAGACCACAGAAGTATACCACACTACCACTTGCCATTGCCACAACCATCACTTGGGCAATAAAGAGCAACATCCCGAAGGAAGTCAATTATGCTCAGCACATTCATGAGCAAGTAATTTCTTTGCAGAACAAGAAGCCAAAGTACATTGGGGGAGCCGAAGTGTTGACTAAGATAGCTTATGAAGCTATCGTAGCAAGGGACCAATGGCCAAAGGCTCCCTCGCAAAACCAATGGCTAAAAGAGATAGATGAAGATGAAGACCAGACAGAGGTCAGCAAGAGAGTGTCAACAAGGGCAAGGCGGAAGCTAGAGATTGTTTCCGAGCCAGAAGAAGAAGAAGACCAAGAAGAAACCCGCTCCCAAGCAAACTAAGAGCCAGAAAGCCGCCAGAATGGAGAGGCTGATTGAACAGTTTAGAGCCAAGCGAGCCTTAAAAGGAGATTTTGAGGAAAACTGGGTACCAAACCCAACTAAAGTCGGAGCCAGCTCAACAAGACCAAATATTGATCAGTAGGATCAATATATCAAGGCTTATGAAGAATCAAAATCTATATTGGCATAGCAACCAGTAGAGCCGTACACTGAAGCATAAGTTCAACACCTTAAAGCTGAATTAAAAGGGGTGACAAGGGCAAGGGCAAGGTAGAAGAGTCTAGTCCTGAAGGAGAGGAAAAGATAGTGGAGGAAACGACTACTGAAGTTGAGGTGGATGTGCTAGAAAAGCCCGAAATACAGCTAGAGGAGAAGGCCACGAGTCCAATTCAAGAGAAGAAAGAGCAATATGATGCTCTAATAGACACATGATATACTCAAGAAGAGGCCCTCAAAGTTGTGTATGGCATTGCCTTAACACAGGAAGAACAGAGAGGAACGGAGAGGAGGACCAAGAATCGATTCGACAGAGAGCGGAGGTTGGTACCTGAGAAGGCGGAGGATGAGCTTGAAGAGGAGGATGAGCTTGAAGATAAGGATGAAAGAGATATCCAGAAAGTGCATCAACTATTGCAGCAGATCAAAGCCCGATCAAAGACAATGAGGGACAGCAAAGAAGAAGTGGGAAAGAGAGAAGATGAGCTGGAAACAAAATATGAGAGTGCACTAAAAGAATCAGAGTACCTCAAGGCATCTCTCTTGGAAGTAGAAAATGAAAGAGATGGACTAATCCTCCAACTTGCTGATGCTTCAAGAGAGGTGGCCAGTGCATAAGAAGCCAAAGAAACAATTAATGATGAATTGGAAGCTACAAAAGGACGAGATCATTGAGCTACGAGAAATGATGGAGCTACAGGAGAGAACAATCCTAAGGCTTAGATCCACACCAAGAGCTAGCAGAGCAGGATTAGAGCTAGAAGGAGCAATAGTACCCGGTCTAGAAGATCAAATCCGGAGTTTGCAAAGAGAATTGCGGCTAGAGCAAGTGCAGAGATTACACATTGCAGAGGGCTCATTGGCTGCAAAAGAACGACTTACATCAGAGACCCAAGCACTGAGAGCGGAGAATGAGGCCCTCCAAAAGCAGCTCCAAGATCTGCAAGACAAAGTGATAAAAGATACAGAGGATCTGCAAGAAGAAACAGGCGGGGAAGCCGTGGAGCTTCTAGAGACTGGGGAAGCCACAACTAGTGAAGATCCAGCCCCAGCACAAGAAGAGGCCACAACATCCAGACTTACCGAGGAGGAGGAAAAAAGATTGCACGAGCAGATAGAGAAGGCAACAGAGGAGAGTGCAAAGGCAGCCATGGAGTGGGAAATAAGACTCCTGTTCTCCATTGGACTTCAAGGGTTG
Source organism: Adiantum capillus-veneris (assembly GCF_014529385.1). NCBI lineage: Eukaryota > Viridiplantae > Streptophyta > Polypodiopsida > Polypodiales > Pteridaceae > Adiantum > Adiantum capillus-veneris. The sequence goes on from NC_140941.1 coordinate 115,522,312, forward strand.
GATACTAAGGTGTTGCAAGAACAGTGGATGCAACCTACATTGCCCCTTCCTCTACTAAAGTTTGAAGTGCTAAAAACAAAGAAAAGGATAGAAGAAGAGCAGTATGTCGCGCCATACGAAGGCAACATCACAAAAGAGGAGGAATCAAAGAAGATAGTAGACTCCCAGTCAAGATGGAGGAAAGGGTGGTTGACAAAGTACCCCACCTACCCACTCTATTTGGTGGAGGCACCCAAGGAATTTAGAGAAGATGCAACATTCTGTCCAGTGCCACGAGTCAGCAGCTGGCAAGAACATGATAGAATCACAGCAAAGAAGCCAAATTGGCTTAATGACCCCAGGATGCCAGGACCGAAGGTGGGAGAGAGAATAAGTAAGGCCTACATGGTGAAAACCCTAACGGGCACCATTAAGCTCTTTACTGGCTCTCCTGACCTTTCGTGTCAAATGATCAAAAAGATTTGCAGAACATTATTGGCTTGCATTGAAGTGTTCGCGCCGGATAAAGCTACCAGCTCAACATTGTTGTCAACGGCCGACACAGTCACAGATATGATGTGTGATTTACCCTTGCAGCCATCTCCAAAAGTATTACACCTCTCTTATCAGAGAATCATGTTTATGCCTAGTTTCCACATGTAGGCCTTTGAGGAGGCATTCTACATTGGTTTCTTTACTCATGAAAGTAAGATATTCGGCCCTACATTGACCATTGGAAACCTGAGATACGAGTCACATCTTCAAAATCGATGGGACTCCACTAAAGACAAAGCAAGGATGTCATGTCAGGGACGACATGAACGCAGAGGGGGGGAGTGTTGAGCGGAGGACCACACATATACATTTTTTGCTCACACTCATATTGTTGTAAACACTTGTAATAAATGTCTTTCCGACATTTCATTTTCTTCATGGAGCCTATTCATTGTAATTAGTGGGACTCAATTGAGTTTCCAGTTTGTATTCCCCAAGTAGTTTCATCTGCTTATGTAATTAGATTAGAGATGTTTTCACACCTCCAAGGCTGAGGTATAAGAGCCAATTTTTGTAAACCTAAGGGAGACTTATCATTAATCAAAAGTTGAGTTTTTGAGCGTCGTGACTGTGTCTGAGAGAGATTGAGAGAGAGAGAGAGAGTCTTATCCTCTTGCTACGCGAGCTACGGAGCCACCATTGGAGAAGCGACACTGCCATTGTGCTAGCGACGGTGGTGCAGCCAAAGTGTGTCGACTCTAGAAGGTGGCATGGACAGGTGTGTGCAGGTAAGCAGAAGCATGGCAAAGGACTGGAGCAGCTAGGAAGGTCATGGGATGGTAGGTAGCAGCGATAGTGTTTGCATGATGCGGCTTATAGGCCAAGAAAGGCTACATAAGGGTCTAATTGGGGTAGCAGGTGAAGGAGATGCAAAGTGCAGCCTTTGGGTCTAGAAATGAAGAGCTTGAAGTGATGAAGGAGCAGGTCCAGACGGCTCATCAAACTGAGCTACGGAGCCCAAGTTATTGAAGGTTGAAGCTTTAGTGGTTTGCAGATTCTTGCCGGACAGGGCAGCTGGGGATAGATGGTCCAAGTGAAACTTGAGGTATAGATGTGTAGAGCTCAATTCATGGAGCCTACCCGTCTTTTCGGATTGTAGATTGGAGCCATGGTTTGCAAGATATGGTCAGTTGAAGTTTTTCTGGGGGCCGGGTCTGAGCCCACTTGGCCGCATTAGAGAATGTGCCATCTGACATCTTCTGAGCCTCGACGAAGTTCTAGAGCGGAGTGTACATTATTCGGAGCTAACCAGAAGAGACTGCATGCCAAACGGAGTCCGAAACAAGTTATGGCAGTCGGAAGCTGGGGTGCCTTTGCCCAAAGTTGATGGCATATGATTTGAGTGTGTTTTGGCGGCCTCGGATCTTGGGCCTGGAAGAGTCGAGTAGCGGTGCGGATTATGGAGAAGCAATCCGGCAATGCAGGACTCCATCCGAGCTTTGCGGCTTGGCAATAGGAGGCTGGAGCACAGAATGGGAGCCAGGCAAAGGCAGACAAAAAAGGAGTTTGTGTTAAAAAACTAAGGGGTTTTTTGTTTTTGAAGGCCTTAAGGCTCAAGGCATTGAGCAGCTACCACGTGGCGCGTCCATTAACCCATATGCACAAACGGGGTCTGGCAGCCCGTGGTATATATACAATGGCGTGGCCCCTTTGTTGTTACACAAGGGGAGCTCCCCTCCCCACGACTATGGCGCGCGTATGCGCAGGCGCTGCTGTGGCGGCCGATGGCGTGTCCGGTGGTGGTTTTGAGTGGCGGAGCTGGCGAGGCGGGGCGGCGGTGGCACCCGCCGTGGTTGAGGTAGATGATGATGTGGCAGGCAGTAGGGGCGGTGCCCGCGCCCGTTGAAGGCCGAATTTTTTGAGGAGAAGCCCCCCCCCAATAGCGACATCGTTATTGCCTTGAAGGGGAGGGGTCCCACTGCAAGGAGGTGCCGGTAAGGGCAGTTGAAGTGTAAAGCTAATGGTATTCGAAGGCCAAGAAAAGGGAAGTCGGCGGGCCAGGCAAAGTGGAAGGGATAAGGGCAAGAGATGTAGCCTGTAAATATTTCCAAAAATAAACTAGGCCATGTGTTGGCAATGCAATCCAATTCTAAAAGAAGCTCTAAGTAAAGGCCATGACATGGAAGCTCACTCCATTTTTCTTTTTTGGGATTCCTAGGCACACCTCCTTTTAAAAGGAGGTTGATGTTCATTTTTTAGGGTCTTTTGACCAGTTGGCTTTTTTGCCTGTGTGAGTAAGTGAAAGTTGGAAGCTTGTGTGCTGCTAAGCTTGCCATTGAAGCTGCATACATCGGTTGTACTACTCTCTATGCAATAATACCACTCACTTGCCCCAATCTCTTGTGTTGCTTCTCCCCATCCCCCTCCTCTTCTCTCGCTCTTCGTGTATTGGCCATTGCTTGCAGAGGGTTTGCCTGCAGCTTGAAGGGTGCTATCAAGAGGACAGATTAGGAGTGTTTGGTGATTCGAAAAGGGTGAGTTGAGCAGTGTGGGTGTATTTGTGTTGTGGGTGTTTTTTGCAAGGTGTGAGGTAGTTGTTTTGTATGCTAAAGCGGAGTTGTTAGTGCAAATAAGCCAATTTGAAGGTGTTTTTTGAGAGGTTAGGGTTGTTGTGGAATCCCTGGGCTATAGAGAGGCAAGTATTTTGTGTGTTGGGTGTGTTCCTTATTCCCCCTCTCCAACGGCGAGAGCTACGCATTGATACCAAGTGTGCGTGCATTCGGCTTCTACGTGAGGTGAGCTCCCACGAGCTTTCATGTCAGTTTTCTCCCTACCTGTGTGTCGGAATTGAGCGTGCCATATATCTATAGAACCACAATGAGTAGAGCTACACATTAGTACCATCGGAGTCGGGATTCGGTCACCTGTATTTTTTGGCCTGTCTTCATACACGTTTACCGCCTGGAGTGGTTGCAGGTTGATATTGTATTGTAGATTCATAGGGTATTGTCCTTACCTAGTGTAGAGAACCCCCTTTGAATTTGAGGCTGATTCGATGACTTTAGATCATGTTTCGGATAGCATTTGTTCGTAGTACGGATTTCAGTCATTTGCGTATTTGAGAACTTAGGTTTGATTTCCTTGGTAGTGATTGTCATTAGAAGGTCGAGTAGGTGATTTGACACCCACCTATTTGTTTCCATGCGCTTGCGGGTCAAGCTCTGTCCTCGTCTGACATTCTTGTTTGTTGGTTGAGTTATCGCTATTACAGCATTCGTTAGCGGCGTAACCGCCCCAACAAACACTTCATCTTTTGTTGCTTCCAGGTCATCCCTCACTCTTTCTTTTCTTCCTGGAGACTCTTTACTTCACGCAAAACCTCCACCATTTGCAGTGTCGAAGTGTCTTGTTTGCTTTTGGCCTCTCTTAGTGTTCTTGAGAGTCTCAAACTCTCGTTCTGCTTCCTCATCTTTATGGGTCATCATTTGGATCGTGTTTGTGAGGTGATCGTGTTCTATTTGCATATTGTCTTCCCTGGTACGCATCATACTGTTTTCTTCAGCCAGTGTTAGAGTTTTGACTTTGTCCAGTACTTGATATGCAGCTCTCACATCCTCTTCATTTGCTACTACCAGGCTTCTTGTTGATGGTCTGGGGATCAAGCCTGAAAAGGGAATTTGGTGTCCCATACTCAACATTACTCATGCTGGAGGTGCTCTCCACGGGCTGGCAAAAGGTTTCTATTGTGGTGCATGAGGGATTTGGACCAACCCTGGTACTCCAGGCTGTGGGGATTTCCTTTCTTGTGCTCTTCTCTGTGTTTCTTGGTCGGCTTGTTTTTGTTTTGATATGTCAGCTCTTACTTGTTCTTTAGTAATCTCATCTCTTTCTTGCTCTTTCCTGGCAACCCATGGTGGGGATGGAGTGCCATAGACCACCTCAAAAGCCTTTGACGATGTGTATCCTACTTGAAGGAGGTCTTCATAAGTGTTCCTTTGTTTACTTTCCTTGTCTTTTGGTGATAGTGTTGCCTCTTCAGTCTTTTCTTGTGAGTGTTGTGGTTGGGATGTAGAGGGCATTGGAGTGAGAGGAGTAGTAGAGGATCTTGGTGGTGAAGGTGGTGGAGTGGCACCTTTTGTCTGCTCACCTTCTTTGCATTTGTCGACTGGAGCCTTTGGCATTTCTTTCAACTGACTCTTGATATCTTGTACCTCCTTCATTGTGAAGTGGATAAATGTTGTCCACTCATGGTGAAATTTCATTCGCAAGCTCATAAGGTTGTGATGGAATAGCTGGTAACCTCATAAGCCCTGCAACTTGTCATTTTGTAGGGGTTAGATGTCATAAACATATGATGTCTATTTCATATTTTTGGTTGAGACTGATTTTGAAGTTAGCTCAGGATGTGTGCATTGATTTGATGTGCTTAAAATGGAATTTGGCTGAGGTTTCATGTGCTCAAGACCACAGAATGTGTTTTTGGATCCTTGATTTGCAAAATGAGTTGTATGATGGTCAAGTCATGCCCAAATGTGCCCAAACTTGGTGTATGTAATGTATATACCATGAAGTACAATTTTGAATGGTCAAAATGCTAACAAAACTCTTCTATGATAGAGCTACACATTATACACGTACGATTTCTATACTTGGAAATCAGACATTTGAGCATAGGGGCATAATGCATGTGCTAAGTGCATGCTTTGTGCCTGTTTTGGCTTGTTTCGGAGCACTTTTGATAGGTCTAAAGCCAATTTTTGAGATTTAGCCTAGACTTTGCGTTTTTGGGTATTAGCCATCCTCATTGGCTCCAAATCTCATGAAATTTTGTGTACTTCATGTTTAGAGTATGCATAATGTATCTGTGTATTCATAGGAGTGAGTTCTGTGCAAAATATGGCTATGAGACATCATATGCGTATGATATCTATTTGATCAAAATCATCTTTTGGTGCTTTGCGGATTTGTGCTTGTTCCCGAAGCCCTAATTGCTAGTTTTCAAATTAAAAAGTTATTGGTGTAGCATAGAAACTCCATGTTTGGCACTTCAGTCTCCAAAAGGGATTTCTTCACTTGGAGATGACTTTTCATGGTAATTCTTCTTGAGATTCACCTCCTGAGCTTGTAGATGCAATAGAGCACTTCCCATGCCTTCGGGGTAGCATTTGGTGTTATGGCTAACGGGTGAAAGCAAGTATAGGTGGTCCACAAAGGGTTGTCTTGGACACTCCTTTTTAAAGTAGGTTTTGGGAACTTTCAAGAGTCTACATTTGATTTTTGGGGGAGGAAATTCAATGATGAGTAATGAAGATGGAGGGGAATTTTTAAAAAAGAGGTGTATGCATTTTTTACCACCCCCAGTAGTTCTTGGACGTGTTGGACATATGAGCACCCCCTTTGTCTCCTTCTCTACATGCGGGTTCTACACAAAGCTACAGGTTTAGGGTATTCTCTGCGTGCAGTTTTTGCATAGAGCAGAGTGCCTTTCTCTCCTTCTCTGTGTGGTGTTTCTACAGTGCATTCCCTTTCTTTTCTCTGCACCGCAATTCTTGGTTGTATGTGCTTAGTTATCTCTCTCTCTCTCTCTCTCTCTCTCTCTCTCTCTCTCTCTCTCTCTCTCTCTCTCTCTCTCTCTCTCTCTCTCTCTCTCTCTCTCTCTCTCTCTCTCTCTCTCTCTCTCTCTCTCTCTCTCTCTCTCTCTGTGTGTGTGTGTGTGTGTGTGTGTGTGTGTGTGTGTGTGTGTGTGTGTGTGTGTGTGTGTGTGTGTGTGTGTGTGTGTGTGTGTGTGTGTGTGTGTGTGTGCAGATAGGATGGAGCCTTCTTGCCAGTTTGCTGCAGATAGGATGGAGCCTTCTCGCCAGTTCTGTGTGTGTGAGTGTCTGTGACATGTTTGGTCTTGTTGATGCCTGGGCTCTTCATGATGCATGTTCATGCAATGAGCTCTTTTTCTTCAAGTTTTCTTGGTCCGGCTCCGTGCCCACCAGTACACAATCGAGCAGAGTTTCTTGAGCAGTTCCCATGCTACTTACACGATTACTGGGTGGCAAAGAAAAGGGAACAAAGAGAGAGTCAAAGACAACACTCTCTATGTTGAAAAGCGGAAGGATGTCCAGCTTGATGAGAAGCAGAAAAGGAAGATTCTTCCTGCCATGTCAAGGTGCTGGCAAGAGTAGACGCAACGATTGACAACCAAACTCCAAGGAGATATTTTTGAACAGTTACTCCAGCAACTAGTATTTTGCAACCTACAGAACTCGTCACATTCTATATAGAGAGCAATGCTTTCCAACATTTGCAACACCTTGTCAGAAGTCAAGGTCCCACACTCAGTCACGGAAATGTGTTTCAAGAGGGCAATAGTGATGGCATGCATTAATTTGAGGAACAAAGTAGATACACATTCCTTTACGGATAGAGCACTTGCAAAGTCGTTGGTCATACACAAAAGAAACATCGGTTTTGTGAATGCACGACTCCATTTAGAGGATGAGAGCAATCATTTTCCAATCTTAGCATGTCAATGGCAAGCTCATCGTTCTACAAACATCATAGAGGACATTAAGGAGCTGATGTTTGGTTTCTGGACAGTAGAGACCCAAATGTTTCCGAATAAGAAGGACATATGCCAATGGCGTATCTGTAGAAAGGTTGTTCTTATGCATCCATTGCATTTGTTGGATCAATCTCAGGTATTATTAACCACTTCCAAATAGCATATTGACCAATGTTCACCACTATCAAGCTGTCACAACCACAACCAAATTGTAAAAAACCATTGTCAAGTAGTATAGTGTCCATTTTTCACCACTTTCAAGCCTGGGGGATTTACCATGGAAAACTTACCGCACCATGTAAGTGCAGGAGAGGGGGGGGTTTTTACAAGTTACATAAGCATATAAGTTAGAGGTAGACCCCCAATAATTTATCTCCCAAGCTAAAAATAAGGGAGGGGGTTGGCATATTTGGTGTTGGGGGGGGGGGGGGGGGGGGGGGAGACTAACTTGGGTTGATTACTTGTAACGATTGGTCACTGGTGTGTACTAGACCTCAAATGAATTTTGGGGAAGTTCTTTATCAAGTCACACATCAAATTTTGCATCGAGTCGATCATAGATAAGCCTGATTTGGAGCATGTCAAGGGTTGATTTACACCAGCTTTGGATGGGTTAGAATTAGACGAGTAGCCAGAGTGCATGCTAATTGGGCACATAATTTGAAATTCAAACTAAGACACATTGAGGGTACATCTAGTTATCAATAAAAGTGGTTCCTTTGGTACGTTGCTAGTCACAAGGCTACACACTCTTTGACTAGTTTTACTCAGTTAGATTATGTGAAACCTAAATTTTTATATCTAAGATAGGGGTATGATATTTTTCTTCATTGATTGTCGTATAAGCGTAGAAAGGGGGGTTATATTCCCTAATATGAGTTGTATATAGGGGTTTTATCAAAGTTGTCCGCTCGCAGGTGGCGTCCCGTTTTGTATATAGAGTGAATCCCCCGAGCTTTCAAGCTGTCAAAACCAATGTCAAACTGTAAAAAACCTCTAAGAACTGAGAAACAAGTGAAAAGTGGTTTAATCCCCCTTCAAGTACTTTACAAAGCAGTTAAAGTATTGATAGTGATTTAAAGTACCTAAAATACTGCTTACAACCCCCTTAGGGTGGAAGCTTGTACTTTGCAAAGTGCTAAAATAGTTTGTCACCACTTTAAAGTTTTTTAATAACCACTTGCAATCTACCAAGTGCTTAAGTGAGCACCTATGTAAGCACTTGGAAGTTTTCAAACCACTTGAAGGTGATTGGAAGTGAAAAACAAACCACTTGAAAGTGGTTTAATGACCACTTTCAATCTTTTTTAGGTGGCTTTAAGTGCTTCGGGTGGTTTGAAATCTGCCAAGTGCTTGGGTGAGAACCTTGAAGATTTCAAACCACCTGAAGATGATTGAAAGTGGTTTGATGACCCTTTTCAATCAACTTTAGGTGGTTTTAAGTGCTTTAGGTGGTTTGAAATCCGCCAAGTGCTTAGGTGAGGACCTATGTAAGCACTTGGAAGATTTCAAACCACCTGAAGATGATTGAAAGTGGTTTGATTAACATTTTCAATCACCCTAAGGTGGTTTTAAGTGCTTCAAGTGGTTTCAAGAGTTCAAAGCCACTTTCAAACATGCAAAACCACTTCTAAGTGGTAAATGTTCCTCTCTAGTGCTTTTAGAAACCCGAGATTTGGGTGTTATCTAGCTGAACGTGATTGAAAGTGGTAAACAAACCACTTGAAAGTGGTTAAATGACCACTTTCAATCACATATAGGTGGTTTAAAGTGCTTAGGTGAGAACCTATGTAAGCACCTGGAAGATTGCAAACCATCTGAACGTGATTGAAAGTGGTTTGATGACCTTTTTCAATCATCTATAGGTGGTTTAAAGTGCTTCAGGTGGTTTCAAGAAGTTGAAAGCCCCTTTCAAACATGCAAAACAACTTCTAAGTGGTAAATGTTCCTCTTATGTGCTTTCACAAACACGAGAGTGGGTGTTATAACTTGTGGGTGATGGTACCAACCATTTTGGTTATTTGTTATCCCATTATCTCTTTATTTCCTGCTTTTTTGTGCAGGTGGAATTTTATAGGCGGTTACACACATTTTGCTGAGATGCTTTGATAATTTGAAGCCCTTTTTTGTTTAAAAATTGCGGGACTGCAATACCTGTTGCTGCAAATATCATGTGCAAGCTGTCTACTTGAAAGATGCTTTCAACCAAACACGTCAAGGTAGGTTTGGAGTACATGGAGGATCTTGTCGTTGTGCTTGTGATGTTTGTGACCCTGCAGTAAGTGGCAGTATATATGTGGCCTGCAAAGTCAACATTTGAGAGCCTCACAACACTATGGGAGTCCTTTTTGTGTCCTAAACCAGAAAATTCCATGTTTCATTTACACATCTATTTGATGGGAAAATGCGATCAGTGTGGTGCCAAACAACTCAGATGTTGTCCTCTTGAAGTACAATGACAACTTTCAAGTGGCTGCAAAGGTTTTGTTGGTGTGGAGACATAATCTATACATGAAGATGGCCAGCACCACAAAAGGAAAGATCTTGTTATTCAACAGATTGGGCGCTCCACTTTCATTTCATTCATGAAAGACAAGCTGAGCATTATTATCAAACATAACTACATCTACAGATGGCAAGCCAACCAATTCAAAGAGTGTCTATAGAGTTTTCCAAGTGGGGTCATTGTCTTTGTCGTGGACTTTGCAGAAAATTACAATTTTAAAATTTAGGATGAGATCCAATCCATGCACTGGTATTCTACTCATGTGAGCATTTTGGTCCACATCTGCTATGTGAGCTCGACAATGGGCGACATCATAAAAATTCTCCATTTTTATATATCCGATGACAATGTGCATGACACATTGTTTGTTCAAGACTGCTTTATTTTGTATGACCAGTGGTTTAAGGACCAGGGTTTTTGTCTAAAGCGACACTGGGTATGGTCTAATGGTGCATCATCACAATTCAAAGCAAGGTGGCCTTTCTTCTTTGTTGCAAGGTTTTCTCAAATTACTGGGCTTGAGATGATGCACAACTATTTTGGGTCAGGTCATGGAAAAGGTGAGCTGACGTAGTCATAAAGAGAGAATTAACCCATGAGCAATTGAAGGTGGATGGACACCCCCTATATAATGCAGCCAATTAGCTCACCTTAGTGAACAATAGGAAAGACTGTTGGTCATCCGCAAATAAGGTCGATAGTGTCTTCTAGGAAATCAAGGTGGGTGATGTGCTGAGAGATATAGAATGGGATTGCAAGGACATCAATGGATCACGTTTGATGCACGACTGCACTGAGGTGTAGAAATTTGTCCTCCTTTTGTCATGCTTGTGTGCATGGTCAATGGAGAAGATGTGCAAATAAAGCTCACGTAGAAGCATGGCAATACTTGAGGATCGTACCAACAGAGGCTGACATAGATGAAGATGTTTCAAGTGACGAGGAGATTGATGCACCTATGTATGCTCGCCATCACAATGATTTGAGCAATGCCTTACGAGTTGGAGATAACTTTGCACTCAACATTGAGGAGGAACACTCTGATTTTATATATTGAGGTAAGGATGTGTGGCATAATTAGATGAAGAATAGCTCCTTCTATGTTGAGGGGCACATTTACAATAAAGTCAAGGGACGCTTTGATCAATATGTGTTATTAGATGATAGGCCTCCTACTTCCATGTACTTGCACCTATCCGCTGATTTTTATCTTCTACAAAATCCCTAAGAAAAATTGTTAATACAGTTTAAGATCAACTTATAATAAGAGGATCTTGCAAGAAGGCACACAACAAAATGGTTGATTGAATAGAAAATGATGTTTCTACATTAGAATTCATATTGAATTCCGTAATACAATGTCGTTTTTTTCCCCATCTTCCTAAACAAAAGAAGTCCTCATCATGAGTTACACTATCAAACTCATCGTGGGTATCTACATACATGATCATAGGTACACAACTCTTAAGATTTCTGTTGAGACCGGAGATCAGAAGGCGGCCTTTTATAACGTGGTTGTGGAGGTGGTGGAGGCAGCACTTTGCCTTTGCTGTTTGATAATTTTTCCCTCACAGATTCAGCTTTTCGAAGAGTCTGCCATCTTCTTCTTCTAGCATCCAGTCTACAAGCAGTGATCAACTCCGATCGATTATTTGTTTTCTTCCACTCATAGACAAATGGCAAAACTTCATGATGCATAAACCTCTCCCATTGGTCTTCTGTCTGGTCCTCTAAAGAAGGCAAGATAACATAGGAGTCTTCGTCGTTCAAGCAGCACCTGGGATATTTGTCATCTAGCAGAAGGGTGTTATCTTTGTTGAATTGTGGAACTCTTTCCAAAAAGTAACCAAGACTAGAAAGAGCATATGTTCCCCTTGCTCATCAAGCCATGAGCTTCTATTGCATGCCTCCTTTGCAATCCACCCATTCAAGCACCTGCGGGCCTGAGGCAAGTAGAATTCTAACCTATTTTCCATGTCTAGGTAAGGGCTTGTGTTCCAGGCGTACACTTCAACAATTTGGCTAGCCCCAAGAACAAACCACTCTGCAAAATGGTGCACATAGTGGTTCAGATTATTGTCCTGCTTCACCTTTCAAAAGTGCAGCATGTCCACGTTGGTCGGGCTTGGTCCCTCTCTCTTGTGTGAGTGACAATAAGCAGATCATTAATATTAATGATCAAGGCAGGCCTATTATCCTCCGAAAGGTGAGGGACACAAAATTGAGTTACTAGGGGTGTCTCCCTATCAAAGTTCCCTAGGTTTTCTTGAGCACAATGCCGGTGCCCAACATTATCAATCACTTGTATTTTTACTACAGCACCCAAAAGACCACACCGAGTAAATTGTAGTGAAGATTGACACCATGAGATAAAAAACATATCTTATATTCAAAATAAGTAAATAGCACAAATGGAACTTAAAGTTTTTGATGTGTGCGGGTTTTGGGGGGGTCTTGATTAGTACTTTTCTTTGGATCTAGATGATGCACTCCTTCCTCCTGTTGTCACTTGCGTTTCTTCCTTAGGGTATCTGCCATTACTAGTAATGTCTCCACATCCTCTACGTCCTCCATTTTATCCACGGTTCCAATTCTGGGATCACAATACGGTTTAGGGGGGAAAATCCAAAATTTTCTCGAACAAAAATGAAACACTACATATATGCACTTCATTACCTTCTTGGTTGTTGATTGACAGCTTGTTGGAGTCATGTCCAATGGTTCCTTGCCATGGTTCTCAACCACGAAGGGTTCAACCTTGGGGTCCTCCACTCTATCCCCACTTTTTACAACAACCTTGCCATGTTGAAAACCCTCAAATAGCTCTATGTTGTTCTCGTCAAGTTCAAACAGTTTTGTATTGTTCTCGTCAAGTTCAAGCAGACGAGAACTTTTTTTAGCATTGGTTTTTGTGAAGAAAAAAATCATGTTAAGGGACTTATCTCATGACAAGTGGCTTTAAGCTGAGTATAGTGAACCCACCCTCCGGCTCTGTGTACTCAATTTCGAGTGCCGAGCACTTGGCAATTTTTGGAATCTTTACTTCGCACAATGGGTGATGTGCACTCTGCCATAGTGTTGCATAGAACTGCGAAGCGAAATGGGTGATATTTGTGTTCACATTCCAGTGAGAAGACCCCTACCATGTGGTTAGCTGAGAGGGGTTTCCCACATGCAAAACAGTCACCCCCAATACACACAAACGATTTCAAAACAGAGGCTTTAGTCGGTGGTGAAGGGACAGTGATGTCTCTACCCTTTTCTTGGATATATTGGATGGTTGTATCCATAAATGCTCTACAAGACGTCAAGGCTTCTAATTCAAATTCCAAAGCCATATTCCTTTGATGCCAACCATAGCATAAACAACATTGGAGAGTAAGATCATTTTATGCTTGGATGGACTTAAGTGCACAAGCTTGAATGCTTCTATTCGCTGATCTTTCAACAAGTTCTGTTTTTTTGGTGCTTGTAGCATTAGAGTACCCGCGGCTATCAAGATTTTGCTTCTCGACCAAGGAACTACATGAGGAGTATGGCCTCAGCCTAGAGGGGAAGTTGCTTAAAGAGCTCACAAATAAAGATATCCCCAATGAGGAGTGGCTGAGTGTCTTCAAGTACCTGCACAAAAAAAGCACAAAGCTATTTCTCAACCATGTGAGGGATGAGTTCGTTGACGAGTGTCGGCTTTTGTACCAGAAGGTATATCAAGCAACCCCATCCAATGGTGAGCTGCTAGCAAAATTTTCACGGGGTGTCGTGTATGAAGGTGTCCAGCAGCAGCGAGTGATCCGACTAAACACCGGATTGCATGGGTAAGGTTTGGTGGTAGTGTCCTTGAAAACTGCAAGATGCGAAAAGGGGGTTTGGAGCGGAAGATCAACAAGTTCCGCACCGATTATGGCTTGATAGGTGTCCTTCAAATAGAAGCATCTATCTATGACCGTGCCTTGTTATCAATACGGACAATGTCGACAAGCAAGCTGCAACCATTTCATGCAGTAGAGACACCAATGTATATTCAGCTGGTGCTTAGCATGGCGGAGGGACTTAGTGGCCAGGAGAATGAGCAAACAAGGCTACTAGGTGAGGTAAAAGTGTAGCTGTAGGAAAAGAGGGACTTGTGGCTTAGAAATGAAGGGATTTTTTTTGCTTAAAGGGACTTCTACAGGGAATTGGACCAACTAAACAAGGAGCTCAAGACCTCACCCGATTCAAATACACGGGAAGTAGACCGCAAAGAGGTAGAGGTCATAGCTATCACCAAGATGCTATCCAAGGCAGGTGCCACTACTGATTCAGGGCGGCTTAAAGAAGATTTGGACTCCTTGCAGGTCAGCTTGTTGCTAAAAGTTCCTAGAAGTGCTTTGTGATAAATTCAATTGCTCAATAGATAAGTAGAATGTGTTGACCAAGTGGTTAGACTTCAGACTAGAAGTGCTTTATGCTATGAAGTGCTTTGAGATAGGTCTAAACTGCTTACTTGGAGTAGGAAGTGCTGACCAAGTGGTTAGAAAAATCTTCATCGTGCTCACTGGTGCCTAGAAAGTGCTTACAAATGCCTTAAAAGCACCTAGAAGTGCTTTGAAGTGCTCAATGGTGCCTACGATATGCTTGACATAGCTCTATACTATTTACTAGGTGGTTATAAAGTTTTGACCAAGTGGAAAGGATTGAGTGAAGAGACTGCTTTGAAGTGCTCCACAATACTGAATGGTGCTTCAAAAGTACTTCAAAGTGCTTTCAAGGAACCAATTTGCAATCTAAAGCACTTTAACTGCTCACAAGGAGTAAAAGTGGTGACTAGGTGGTAAGAAAGTGCTTTGAAGTGCTTACTGTTGATCAATAGGTGGTCAGAAAGGGATTTAAAATGCTTTTTGGTGCCAAGAAAGTGGTAACCAGGTGATTAGAAAGTGCTCTAAAGAGCTCAGTGGTGCCTACAATATTCTTGAAAGGGCTTAATAAGTCGTTACAAAGTGGTGAGAAAGTGCTGGAAGGGTCCTTGAAAATACTTTGAAGTACTTTGACATAGCTCCTACTGCTTACTAGGTGGTTATGAAGTTTAGACCAAGTGGTAAGGATTGAGTGAAGAGACTGCTTTGAAGTGCTCCACAATGCTAAACGGTGCTTAGAAAGTACTTCAAAGTGCTTTCAAGGAACCAATATGCACTCTGAAGCACTTCCTCTGCTCACAAGCAGTACAAAGTGGTAAGAAAGTGCGTTGAAGTGCTCAATGTTTCTCAATAGGTTGATAGAAAGTGATTTGAAATGCTTTATGTTGCCAAGAAAGTGGTTACTAGGTGCTTAGAAAGTGGTGACCAAGTGGTTAGAAAGTGCTTTCAAGTGCTCAATGGTGCTCGATAGGTGGTTAAAAAGTGCTAAAAAAGTTGTTAGAAAGCACTAAGGAATGCCTACAAAGCATTTTGATAAGATTTGTCAAGCATTTTTTAATTTGCTTTGAATTCTTTAGAAAAAGTCAAACACTGAAGCAATGGAAAAAAACAATGCAATACATACACATGCATACCTTTTGATGACTTTGTTGACAGCTTCAAGTTGATGCAACACATTCCAGAGTGCCAGGCACAACCTTTACCTCCACTTTTGATGGATTACTTCGCGTCGCGAGCTCATTGGTTGGAGGGGTTTGATCTTGAAGTTCAAGTTCAGACATTGTGCCCTTCTTTGTCTTGTGCCTTGGTAAACCGCGTGTAGGTGACTTCATCTTGCAAACTAGAGCTTGAATGTACAGTAAAGAGGATGGGCTTATGAGCACACAGAGAAAGACTAATGCCTACAGCTCCAAGTGCTACAATATGATGCATGTAATGCTTGACTTTGGTAAAGCAGACAGGCAAAAACAATGTAGACATGTAAGCCTCAACAGTTCAAAATTGTTTATGAGAACGGCTGACGACCTCTGTTTGCGGAAAGGATGCATGTCCTATGAGCACAAGGAGAAAGATTAATGCATGCATACAACTCGAAGTGCTACAGTATTAATGATTCATGCAAAGCTTCACTTCAAAAGCAGCAGGAAAAATGGAACCCCCTGTCAAGTTTTGTAGAAATCAGGTTAGTGGTTATTGCGTGGCAGTACCATTTGGACTTCGTCTTGACAATGCCCCATTGGCCTTTTCGTTGGTTTTTCGTGATGAAGTTAGTGTAGAGCAAGTAGAGCTTATGGTGAGGAGCCTACCTCTCATGTCTAGCGTTGACCGGTGTAAGGTGTGCATCGTATGAAGCCGTAGAAGATCCGTGTGCTCTAGGTCTCTCTCACTTGTGATTAGTAGAAATGAGGTAGTAAGTGGACCCAAAATATCTTATATCGGGGGTTCCCGGGTCATTTGCCATGAAATTTGACATGTGCTCCTATCTTGTCACGAGGTGCACCTTAGGTTAAAAAATTTCTTCATTTGGACTGCATTTGTACCATTTTTGGAAAATTTGTCATTCCTTGACATGCTAATCCAATCTTGTGTCTTTTTTGTTGTCATTCTATCTCCATCTCATTTGACTTTTCTATTCTTCTTTGTTTTTATCCCAAAATTAGTGAAAAATAAAAGAAAATTAATGAAAGTAACTCAAAAATATCAATAAATCAAAATAAATCCAAAATAGCATGATAGTCCACTATGTACACTTGTTTTCCATGTTTTTGGTCAGATGACTCCGTTTTCCTCAAATTTTTTTGCATAAAAACTGCTATTTTTACATATATACACACACCTAGAGGCTCATTTCTGACATCTGTCCTCATCTCTTTGTAGACTCACATTAAATAATGGTCTATACGTTTGGGTTTACCCAAAAAAAACTTGCAATCAAACACAATCAACTTGAATCATAGAAAACAATGCCCTTCCAGTATTTTCTAGCTCTGTCAGGTTCACATTGAGAATGCCTCCCCCTCTCCTATTTGGAGTCCTCCAAGAAGACGGTGGATCTCCCTCGTATGTGTCGTGCATGGGTCAAACATTATGTTAATGCAATCCATGTAATGAGACCCTATATGCATACTCTATCAATGCATGGAAAATTAATGATGTGCGAGAGGAGGGCATAAGTGAATATGCTTATTGGCATGCAATGGTGAGATTTTCTTTATTTCGAGTACCAAAATTGGATCGGGGAAATAACAACCATTCGAGTTGTTCCGCTCTTTGTTTGATCGACAATGGATGCATTTGTACTATTGGTGCCTATTGCATTGTCTGTTTGACATTGTTGTCAAATCGGATACCCTCAATTGGCGATTGTGCTTGGTCTTGTTGAACTTGTCGTAATTGCTTGGGTACCCAAATCTGCTTTATTCTTGTTTCTGAATCATATGGTCGGGACTTTAGTTGTGTCTGATGAATTGATTTTGCATGGCTTGGCACATTGTTTCTCTTGGAAATCCAGATTTGCGGTTGATTACTTTGTGTCGCAATCAATTTCTTCGGCACCCATACTTACTAATACCTTTAATTTTGTTTTCCAGATCTGTCTTTTGGCTGTGTCAAGGTAGTTTGAGGTTTTGCATTCATAATTTGTCCAACCTCTAGTTTCTTAACCCAAACTTGCTTTTGAGCAGCTTGTGATTGTTTTGGTTGATTTTGTTTGGTGGTTTGGTCCACTAGGTTCCTTGGACGATTCCCGTATTTTTGCTCTATAGTAGGAATAACTTTTGTCTTGCTCTTTGCAGCCCATTGATTTTTGCAAACTATTGGTTGGGGTGTAGCGTGTATTTCTGTTATCAAATTTTGATCTCTATGTTCTGACACAAACGGAACCTCTTGATTTTCATTCGTATATTGAATGTTGACTGTATCCGAGCTCTAGTCAATTTGTATGTTGTACGTTCTTTGCCAAGGTTGTCCAAGCAACAATGGATGCTTCGTTGACATATCTTCTACCACATAAAACTTATGTGGATAGGGATATTGATTCCCTCGTACATGTAGTATGCTCCATCCCATTGCCTTGATGGAGTGTTCCAAATAGATGTGAATTGCCTGGCTTGTTGGCTTAAGTGCTTCCGCAAGTTTTAGTTTCTTGTAGAAAGAAGATTCCCTTGAGCTCCAGAATCTAGGAGTGCATGAGTCTCCACCTGCTTATCTCCAAGTTTGACTTGTATTACCGGATCCATTGTATGCTCTTCATCAAAAGCCAAAATATTGATGACATTGATCCATAATGGCCGTCCATGCTGCTGCTGTTGTTGTTGTAGAAGCTTTCGTTTAGCAATTCGTTCCTTTGCTTCGTCTTGAACTTCCTTGACTATTAGTTTTTTTTCCTGAGATCTTTTCTTGTCCGCGTGTATTTGTTGAAGCATATGTTAGGTTAGTGGTAAATGATACTTTTTAAGCCGACAGTCACTAATCCAGTTAGGCATTTCTTCACCATCCAATGGGGCAAGATTGATGGCCCTGCTTGGTGATAAATCTTTGATTACAAAGGGTGGAATCCCTCGCTTTTTAAGCTTCTTAGCATGTTGTTTTTACGTATATACCAAGATATAGTCTCCTATTTTAAACTTTTAAGAGCGTACATGCTTATCAAAAAATTCTTTTTGCCTTCTCTTTTAAGCATAGATAGAAGCTACATCCTTTAGGCAAAGCTCATCTAATTTTTCAAGGTCATCTAGCCTGGAAGACAGTTCATGGCCCGTCCATTCGAGTTGTTTAGCCACTCAGAGTGTTGGATCAGGAACTCCATAGGCAATATAGCATTAAGTTTGAACACCATGTTGTACAGTGTTGTGCCAGTTGAAGCCTTGTAGGCTACTCGATAAGCCCACAGTGTCAAGTGTAATTGTTAATCCCAGTCTGTCCGTGAATGTGATACAATTTTGATCAGGACAGTGCATAGAGGCTTATTTGTGGCTTCAGCTTGTCCATTCGCTTGTGGGTGGTAGCAGACTTCTTGTGGATCACCATGAGTTCATCTAAGAGATTTGTAATCACTTCATTGATGAAATGTGTGCCGCGATCACTGATATTTCTATGGGTATGCCATATCTAACAAAGATATTTTCATATAGAAACTATGCAGTGGTCCTTGCATTTGCTTTCTGTGTGGCCTTAGCTTCAACCCAGGACTGAGATTGTCCATAGCTACAATGATATTATGGGCATGAGATCTATAAGCCGGTGGTGAGATTGGTTCAACAAAATCTATATTCCACTTAGCAAATGCTCTGGCTCCCATCATTGGCCTTAGTAGCATCTCATATCTTTGTATTGGTACTTTAGTATGCTAGCGTGAATCACATCTTTTGACGTATTCGCCACCATATTCCCGTGGTCAAGACAATTTTTATCATCTTGTCCCTGAAAAATGGACTCCCCTGATTCCTTCATGTGCTTGCTCTAGGATTGGCAAGTACATACCTTCAATTGCACATATCCAAATTTGATTGTCTTTCCCCTTCTTATAGAGTTGATTTTCAATCAGTACATAATCTCGTACCTCTATTTCTATAGATCTTTGTCTTGCTCTAGAGGTATTTTAAAGAAACCTCCTTGTTGTCAGGTAGTCAATTATATATTGGCCCCATCTTGGTGCAATTGATACCTAAAATGGGTAGCATGCTCCGGAGGTGGTTTAGGCTTACAAGAAGTACAATTAGTAATGCACTCCTGAACATCTCTTTTCATGGTTGGCCAATAAACCCCTAATTGTTTCAATCACTGATATGTTTTTGTTTGTGCAGAATGAAATGCTAAGTCATGAACATTTGCTTCTTGGAGGTGGCTTACAAGAAGTACAATTAGTAATGCACTCTTGACATCTCTTTTAATGGTTGGCCAATAAAACCCTAAATGTTTCAAGCGCTGATATGTTTTTGTTTGTGCACAATGAAATGCTAAGTCATGAATATGTGCTTCTTGAAGGTAACAAGTCGTACTCCTCCGGATTTATACATAAATGCCAAATGTTATCGATCCCTAAATGATACAGATGTCCACCAAGTAGTTAGAAATATCTTGCTTGTTGAATCGTTCGTTGTTTACACTCCTGCCCTATTCTATTGAACTCTCCTCCATAGGATAGTACGGTGACAATCTCCTCAGACCACTTAAGGATCATTTCAATGTTGAAAAGATAAGCATCATGGATGTCATTGTCTATTCCTTTTGGAGCTTCTCCATTGGGTAATCTGGAAAGATGATCACCTCGTAGATGTGTCTTCCCTTTTTTAACCACAACTGTAAACTCAAACTCTAGCAAAATAATAAACCATGATACAATTTGTCATGTATTGCATGGTTTTTTTACGAGGTATAGGAGAGCTTGATGATCGATAAAAAACACAAATTTATTTCCAAGGAGATAATGCCAAAATTTTCCTAACATCATATATCATTCCCAGCCCCTCTCGCTCCACAGTGGTGTAATTTTTTTTAGCACTATTGAGTTTCCTACTTGCATAGCAGACTGGAAGGTCCATATTTTCCTCTCCTAGTTGAGCCAAGATGTATCCAATAGAAAATGGCAAAGCATCTATACGAACATGAAAGATCTTCTCCCAATTTGGTGCTATCAATACTGGAGCAGATATGAGTGCTTTCTTCAATATCTCAAATGATTCCTCACACCCAATCGTCCATTCAAAGGCTACTATAAGTCTATACATGGGTTGGACAATGACTGCATAATATGTATAAACCTCCTATAGTACCCACACTGTCCTGTGAAGCATTGTACCTATTTTGCATTTTGTGGTCTAGGAATTTCTACAATCACCTTGATTTTATCCAGATCAATTTTTATCCCATTTTCTGAGACAGTATGTCCTGTTAAATATGGAGCCTGAATTACCCCTTGTAATTTTCTGTGGCAAAAACGCACATTTGTAAGGCCCCCATTATGAGGAGAAGCCATCATGCGTGAAGGAAAATCACTCGCCGAAAATAAAAATCACTCGCCGGAAACCAAAATTTTCACGCCGGAATATTCTTTTTTGCCAGAATATTATGGTCGGACGGTGGCCGGAAAGTGGTCGGAAAATGACCGATTGGTTGGTCGGTTGGCCGGTGGCCGATAGTCAATGGCCAGTGTGGTCGGTGGCCGATAGTCAATGGCCAGTGGCCGGTGGTCGAAAGTCAAAGGCCGGTGGCCGGTGGCTGAATTCAAAAGTGGAATTGTCTTCTCAAGGGCGGCCACACATGGGCGGATTGGAGGGTCCGATTTGGACTTATCTACACAAGGGCAGCTACACATGGCTGCCTCTCATGAGAGAGGGTAGCCCTTTTAGCCTATAAAAGAAGGCCATTTCTACACACATTTTAGACTGTGAAGTTGATGCAACAAGGTGGGTGTGAGGTGGTGAGAGTGAAGCAATGCGGGAGCTCTATTAAGGGTATAATCCCTTTGTAAACTACTTCTTGTTTTGAAGTACTAAAGCCTTTGAGTGGCTACTTCCCATGGACGTAGCCCACATTGTGTGAACCACGTATATCATGTGTACTCTCTCTCTCTCTCTCTCTCTCTCTCTCTCTCTCTCTCTCTCTCTCTCTCTTTCTCTCTCTCTCTCTCTCTCTCTCTCTCTACTCTATAATCTTTTGTGTGTGAAATCTATCTCTCTCCATTAAGTAATCTACTCAAATATCTATTTAGCTACGTCATATTTCCTAACAACTGGTATCAAAGCAAGGTTTGCTCATAGCTAAATTATCTCAAGGAAAGGATTCCTTGAATTGAGTGGGAGTTATGGCGAAGGAAGGGAAGCTCAAGATTGAGAAGTTCAACGGCAAAAACTACCAACATTGGAAGATGCAGATTAAAGACTATCTCTACTAGAAGGACCTCTATTTTCCACTAGGCGGTCTTGCAAAGAAGCCCGCAAAGATGGCAGATGAATCATGGATTGTCCTTGATCGAAAGGCATTGGGAACAATCCGGTTGAGCTTGGCGACAACGGTGGCCTTCAACATTTTGGAGATGAAGACCACGGAGGACTTGATGAAGTCACTTGATGACTTCTACGAGAAACCATCGGCATCCAATAAGGTATTTCTCATGAAGCGCTTGTTCAATCTAAATATGGTAGAGAATGGTTCAGTTGTAGAACACCTAAATGACTTTAACACAAACATAAGTCAACTTCGATCGGTGAAAATCAATTTCGATGACGAAGTGCAAGCTCTCCTTATACTATTATCTCTACCGGATAGTTGGGACAGCCTTGTGATGGTTGTAAGTAATTCTATCTCTGTCACAAATACTCTTAAGTTTGATGATGTTGTGGGTGTTCTCCTAAGTGAGGAAATGCAAAGGAGAAGCACAAGAGAATCATCAAGTGGTGTAGTATCAGTGGAAACAAGAGGAAGGCCTAAGGAGAGGTTCAAAAACCAAAAGGGTCGTGATCGTTCAAGGCGGAGCAAGTCACGCACAAAGTCAGTTCTTGAATGTTGGAACTGTAGCAAGAACATCCATGTCAAGAAGGATTGCTGGTCCAAGAAGAAGAAGGAAACAGAGTGTCAAGACAACAAGCCAACATCGGAGGCCAATGTGGTAGGTAAAGTAGAGCAAGATGCTCTAATTCTCTCATTAGAGAATGTGTCTAATTCATGGATAGTAGATTTCGGAGCTTCATTCCATGCGACACCACACAAGCAACATTTCCAAGATTACACCAAAGGTAATTTTGGGTATGTATACTTGGGAGATGATGAAGCTTGTTAGATTGTCGGAAAAGGTACAGTTTCTGTCAAAACTGCTAACGGAAATGAATGGAAGCTTAAAGATGTTAGGCATTTTTCTTCTCTTCGCAAAAATTTGATCTCTACAGGACAATTGGATGATGAAGGTCACAACATTGCATTCGGAAACAAACGGTGGAAGATCTCAAAGGGATCTTTGGTGGTTGCCAAGGGAGAAAAGCTCGGTACACTTTACTTGTGTATTGCTAGCATGCAACCTTCAGCTTGTGCAGCAATTACAGAAGTTGACAATGTGGTGTGGCACTACCGGCTTGTGCATATGAGTGCCAAAGGAATGCAAATCCTCCAAACAAAGAAGATTCTACCAGGTTTGAAAGAAGTGGGCTTAGAGTTTTGTGATGATTGTGTTTATGGTAAACAAAGAGGGTAAAAATTCAAAAATTAAGAAATGAAAGAAAAAATAAAAAACTTGAGTTGGTTCATTCTGATGTTTGGGGTCCTGCAAGTACACCATCACTTGGTGGCTCATTGTACTATGTAACATTCATAGACGATGCGACTAGAAAAACATGGATTTATGTCATGAAGAATAAGTCCGATGTGTTTTCCATATTTCAAAGGTGGAAATCCTTTGTGGAGAATGAAATAGGTACCAAGGTTAAATGCCTCAGATCCGACAATGGAGGCGAATATTGCAGCCAAGCTTTTGAAAGCTTTTGTGCTAGCAATGGCATTCGGAGGCAAAGAACAACCCCAAGGACACCTCAACAAAATGGGATTTTGGAAAGGATGAACAAGATAATCATGGAGCGAGCACGAAGCATGCGGCTATATGCAGACCTACCGCTTGAGCTTTGGGAGGAAGCTGTAAGTACGTCTGTGTACTTAATCAACCGGTCACCCTCAACGGCATTGGATGGGGGAGTTCCAGAAGAGGCATGGACAGTTAAACCAATGAATTATGCATTTCTCAAAGTGTTTGGGTATGAGGCTTTCATGCACATAGATAGAAGCCTAAGATCGAAGCTAGATGCAAAGTCCAAAAAGTGTTTCTTCATTGGCTATGGAGAAGGTGACTTTGGGTATCGCCTATGGAATCCTGAAGATGGTAAAATCTTAAGGAGTAGAGATGTAATTTTTAACGAACAAAATATGTACAAAGATTACTTGGAAAGAAAACAAACAAAACAAACAGGTGATGAGTACATGGAGCTTGAGGACGGTGACGACTCAAGGACTGCAAACGGTGACAATGTGCAACAACGTCAACCAAATGAGGAGCCTCAACCTATTCCCCGAAGATCTACAAGAGAAAGTAGACCTCCAGAAAGGTTTGTTCCTTTCTTCAACCATCTCTTGATCTCAGATTCTGGAGAGCCGGAATCATACGAAGAAGCTATGCAACACAAATCCAAACAAGAATGGACAAAGAGCATGCAAGTGGAGATGGACTCACTACATCGCAAGAAAACATGGGAGTTGGTTGAGTTGCCTAAAGGTAAGCGGGCACTTCAAAACCAATGGGGTGTACAAGCTGAAGGAAGAAGAAGGTGGGAAGAAAAGGTACAAGTCTAGGCTTGTGGTAAAAGGGTTTTCTCAAAAGAAAAGTATTGACTTCAATAAAATATTTTCTCCTGTTGTAAAAATGAACACAATTAGTCTTGTCTTAAGCCTGTGGCTACTCATGATCTAAATCTTGAGCAAATGGATGTAAATACGGCATTCCCTCACGGTGACTTAGAGGAGAAAATTTACATGCTTCAACCAAAGGGATATGAAGTAAAAGGTAAGGAGAAAATGGTTTGCAGATTAAAGAAAAGCTTGTATGGATTAAAGCAAGCATCAAGACAATGGTACTTGAAGTTCAATCGATGGATGTTAGATCATGGATTCAGAAGATGCAACTCAGATCATTGTGTCTACACGAAGAATTTGGGAGATGGGAAGTTCATCATCCTAATGTTGTATGTTGATGACATGCTGATTGCAAGTGCTAACATGCACGACATCAAAGACCTAAAAGAGGAGCTGTCTAAATCTTTCTCAATGAAAGATTTAAATGCTACAAAGAGCATACTTGGTATGAAAATATCAAGGGACAAAAGACAATAAAGCTATCTTAAGAGGATTACATCAAGAACGTACTAGAAAAGGTTTGCAATGCAAATTGCAAAACCAGTTTCTACACCTTTGTTTGGTCACTTTAAACTAACGAAGGATATGTGTCCAAAGACACAAGAGGAGATAGCCTATATGTCTAAAGTTCCATATGCTGCAGCGGTAGGTTCTCTAATGTATGCTATGGTCTGGACAAGGCCAACTATTGCACATGCAGTGGGAGTTGTGAGTAGGTTCATGGACAACCCAGGTAAAGAACACTGGCAAGCTGTGAAGTCGATACCTAGGTATCTAAAAGGGACAATAAAAAATGCTTTGTATTTTGGAGGAACTGATATTTTTCTAGAAGGGTATGCTGATGCAGATACGGCAGGTGACAAAGAGACTCGAAGGAGCACTACTAGCTATGTCTTCATGGTTGGAGGCACAGCAATAAGCTGGGCTTCAAAGCTGTAGAAAGTGGTCTCACTTTCTACCATGGAAGCAGAGTATTGAGCAATGTCGGAGGCAAGCAAACAAATCCTGTGGCTTCACAGATTCTTAGAAGAGATTGGATTCAAACAAGACAATTGTCTCTTGTACAATGATAGCCAAAGCGCTATCCATCTTGCAAAGAGCTCAGTCTTGCATTCAAGGACAAAGCACATTGAGGTGAGATATCACTTCATATGCACTCTTTTGGAAGAGGGACAGCTAAAGCCAGGAAGAAGCATATAAGTGAAAATCCTGCAGACATGTTTACAAAGGTGGTCAACAAGGAGAAGTTGAGCTTTTTCTCATCTTCAATCAACATTCAAGGATAAGAATCCAGGATGGAAAGCAGTCATAGGTTTGGTTTGGAGATCAGTCTCCAAGTGGGAGATTGTTAAGTATGGAGCCTGATTTACCCCTTGTAATTTTCTGTGGTAAAAACGCACATTTGTAAGGCCCCCATTATGAGGAGAAGCCATCGTATTTGAAGGAAAATCACTCGCCCAAAATAAAAATCACTCGCCGAAAACCAAAATTTTCACGGCCAATCTCGAGCCTGAATATTATGGCCGGACGGCGGCCGAAAAGTGGTCGGAAAACGACCGATCGGTTGGTCGGTTGACCGGTGGTCGGAAGTCAATGGCCGGTGGCCGAATTCAAAAGTGGACTTGTCTTCTCAAGGGTGGCCACACATGGGTAGATTGGAGGGTCCAATTTGGACTTATCTACACAAGGGCGGCTACACATGGCTGCCTCTCATGAGAGAGGGCAGCCCTTTTGGCCTATAAAAGGAGGCCATTTCTACACACATTTTAGAGTGTGAAGTTGATGCAACAAGGTGGGTGTGAGGTGGTGAGAGTGAAGCAAGGTGGGAGCTCTATTAAGGGTATAATCCCTTTGTAAACTACTTCTTGTTTTGAAGTACTAAAGCCATTGAGTGGCTGCTTTCTCGTGGACGTAGCCCACATTGGGTGAACCACGTATATCGTGTGTACTCTCTCTCTCTCTCTCTCTCTCTCTCTCTCTCTCTCTCTCTCTCTCTCTACTCTATAATCTCTTGTGTGTGAAATCTATCTCTCTCCATTAAGTAATCTACTCAAATATCTATTTAACTACGTCATATTTCCTAACATGTCCCAAGATTCTGCCATGTTAAGCCATGAATATGCATTTTTCCTAGTTAAGACAGATCGATAAGTCTTGCACTTCTCAAACACTTTTTTAAGGTGCTCGGTATGTTCCTCTTTCAAGAGAGAGTGTACAGATTAGTTATCCATGTAAATTTCCAAGAAAATTCTCAAGTACTCCCTAAAAGTATGTACCATCAATCACTAGAATGTTGCTGGGGCATTTGTCAAGCCAAAAGGCATCACCCTATATGTGTATATACCCCATTCCGTGGCAAATGCTATCTTGTATTGATCCTCAGGGGCAATCGCAAGTTGATTGTAACCTGAGAGCCCATCTAAGAAGGAGTATGCATGTTTGCCTGCCACTCGTTCTAGGACATGGTATGTAAGAGGAAAGGGATAGTTATCCCTTATCGTGACTGCATTGACCTTATTTAGATTCACACAAACTCGTAATTTACCATTTTTTTAAGGTACTACCACAATGGGTGATACCCAATCGGCGTGTTCTATCTCATAGATGAAATCAGTGTCTTTTAATTTATCAATCTCCTCTTTGATGCGCTTAGCAAATGTATCATTGTACGTGTATGGTCTCTATTGGTTAGGCTTGGCATCAGGTTTTAAGGGAATTGTATTGACATATTGTAGGATCTACTCCTTTCAGGTCATTGTATGACCAAGTGAACACGTCCTTGTAAACCTTGAGAAGGCTTATGAGCTTTTCTTCCTCTGCTAGGCTGGTCGTGGCTCTTGTCCTGGTTCTTTCAAGTCTATCTTTTTTGCATCCTCCGGTCCATCGTAAGACTCCTTGTCCCTTCACTCTTGGAGAGGTTGTGTCATCACTATCTTCCTGTCTTGTATGGTGAACTTTCTGTAATGGGATGACACACTCATTTTATCCTCATTCTTCTTATTTTCTTCTTTGCCACTCTCTACTTCTGTTTTCCATACTTCCCTAAGTGTTTTCTTAAGCTCTTTGTACTTCTCTTTTCTCTCTACCTTGGTCCACTTAGGCTCTCCACTTTTATGCTGCCCAGGTGCCTTTGTTTTCTTGGGTTTTGTTTCAAACTCTCGAGCTTGTTGTTTCATTCTTGCTTTTGTTTTTGGATATTGGGCCTAAGAGTATCTCCATAATACAAATTATGTTGTCAAATCATTAATACAAGAGCCTTTCATTAAAAAAATTGGACAAATCTTCCTTTGTAAAATGAAGAAAATTTCAAACTAACCATGGTCCAATGGACACCTCACATGAGGATTTCAAAATATTCACTTTCAAAATCATAGAAGGAATGATATGTCCATTTGTCAATACTTAAACTCTACATCATAAGCACTCGCTAATAATTCTTAGACTCTATGAAGAGTCGCATTCGTCATCAATAAAAACATTGCGTTTATGACGCGTTTCACAGATACGAAAGTCGTATCTCAATTCCTTCGTCATTCTTTGAGCCGCTGCCTCTACATAAATCGGCAATGCACTTCCACAAACAAACAAAAGTATAGGTAGTTATTATGCATGTAATCAAAATTTAATCTATGGATCTAATAACATTAGACATAATTCTTACACAAGATACATAAATGCCAAAAAGTGAAACACAACATAAAGATCAAAAACACAAAAGTAATGTCAATGTCATAGTAGGAGCGAAGTCTCACTAGTCATCATAAGGGTCGACACGCGATGGCATGTCACCCTCATCCTCAACATCTAGAGAGGTAGATGCCTCCTCTCGGCTTCACTTTTTAGAGAAAAGCAAGGGAACCACATAGTCTCTAATAAGAGACTCATCGGTGTCAAGCGCAGCACATGCTCGTTCAGATGATAAGCATGCGGCCAAAATGAGAGTTGTACCACACCCAAGCTCCAAACAAATACCTCCACGTCGACAAAGCAACTGCAACAAAAGCCTGGCTCCGTTGCATCTCACCCCGCCAAGGCATCCGTGATCCTGATCTAGCCAAGGAAGGCTCCGGAAAATGGTGTGTCATGAACTAATCTGAAGACTGGATACCCAAGCGAGAGAACATAGTGGTTCTTTCAACCACAAAGCATGCTGGCTGCATCCCAATCCTGTGTACCATAAGTAGCATAGAGCATGGCACTGCAAATCAAATTACAAAACCACAACATTGAAGAAACATTGAAGAAAGAGCCTCAACAAAACTATACAATATTGAAGTGAAAACAATACCTGAATTCGACCAGATAAACTCTCAACATATCCATATGAACTATGATGGAGCACTATAATGTGACGATGTACCACCATCTCTGAAGCACGACAAAACCTCTCCACCCATCCAATAACCTCTCCTATTCATAGGTTCTTGTAAGAAAAAACTACCGATATTATGAAATAATATTAATGCAAGTAATCAAACACAACACAAATACCTGCAGTAGAAGCCATAATGAGCAGCCATCCAGAATCTGCAAGTGTAGAAAAAGTCAAATGGATAGTAGATCTTACATGCTCCTCAGTGGAAATATCCCAACGAGATGGAGAAGAAGAACCAATATGTAATCCACCAAAAGGAAGATCCAAGAAGACAAAATCTGCAGCCCATGAAACAGACTTTCCCCCACGAGTGTATGGCACACCGCTTGAGCGAGCTCGAGACATATGTTGATGCACAAGATTCCACGATGCATTGCGAGTACCCTCTCTATAGTTTGTAGTGATAGAAATGTAATCGCCAACAATAGCAATACATCGTGTATAAACAGAAAGCATCGGGTAACGCAAAGGAGACTCCAAAACATAGACAAATTGTATGCTCCTCCTAACAACAATCAAGCCCAAGGAGTCTGCGACAACATATTTATGATATGTGAACTTTTTCACAAAGTATTAATAAAAGTCGTCGACAATAAAAATTCCGACACTTACCATGCTCTAGAACATCCTCCACAATAGTGGTATCAACCACAGTCTCCATCCTCTCACTAGACAAGTGGACACCTTAAAAGACATATACAATAGTTTTTGAACCTACAAGAATCAACAGCATGAAAACATAAAAGTTAAAGAATGACATAAGTATACCTGGTTGTCTCGCCTCTGAAGTAGCAAGTGGTGGTTGTCTCGCCTCTGTTGCTGCATCCCTAAGCATGGTTTCTCGAAGCTCTTTCTCTCCCTCAAGGATGTGACCGTGCACCATATCTAACCACCATGGACATGTATCTCTCTCCCATGTTGTCAAAGTGGGCATGATAGGGGGGTACATATATGTGTCTTTTGACGCAGTCTATGCCCACTGTCTCACCACAAATGGGAGAGTTGGCAAGATCCCCTTTGAAGCCAAAAGCGACAAAAACCTAACAAGAAACAAAAACACTGAACACATGACTCGATAGTGACATACAAAGCAAGATCAAAATTGTTACAAATCTGTAAGCCAATCATTGAGCTGCCATTCGAAAAGTATCAACTTTCTTGAGTGCTTGTTTCTCTACATCTTTGCTTTTTGCCTCCAAAGAAACCTCCAAAGGATAGATAAAATGCCTAGCTTCAAACTTAATTTCATCAAAGTAGAACCCCAATGTGCATTCATGTGGCAATGGTGCCCCTCCTGGCACATTTGAATTGTCCAAAACAAGTTGTGTTGCTCTCTCATAGACACGAGCAAGGTATCCCTCTCTACGTAGCCAACTACAAATTTAAAGAAAGCAAAACACCACAACAAATATTATTTCTTAGACAAAGCAAGCCAAACATTAAATAACTAGTAAATCATACTCACTGTCGAAGCAAATTATCTCCCTTCTTCAAACCAAAAGCAGTTCTTGTGATCCTATCAAACTCGAGTAATGAAACCCATTGGATTCTATTCTGCATAGGGGCATCATGGAGTGCAATCAAGTTTAGCTTCTCTAAAGTTGCCCAGCTGTCATGTCCCCATTTGAGTGACATAATCTTTGCCAACCAGTCTGTCCCAAGATTGGGATCCAAAATATTCAAGAGCTACAACACAATACAAAGAGCATGAAGTTTTACTTCACATCCATAACAACAATCAACACAATGTCTATTGCTTGATTATTTGGTGAAGTGTACCTTTCCAATGCGTTCTTGATATTTATGTATTATCTCACGATGAATGCTCTTCTCCTCCTTCTTCACATCCTCTACAGGCATTCCTTGCTTGAGTTGAGTCAATCTAGACTCTTTCTCTTTAGTTATTTGAATCTAAAAAAGAAACCAATTTGTCTAAGAGTTATTCAAATGACTTAAAAATAATTTGCAAGAAAAAAAAAAAAAAAACTCACATCATAAACTAGCATGCCAAGGTAGCGTCGTGTGAGTGGATACCAAGGTTCTGCACCTTTAGCATACTTTCTTCGCACAGATGCAATTAGTTTCTGGTCTTTTTCGGGGAGAGTTTTTAGGTAGCTTTCATGTTCAACTGCACATATGTGATTGGTGTTCACAATCTCATCCCGTATGTGAGTGGCCACCAAAGCATGCATGTTCATACTACAAAAACCCATATTGATTTGTTTCCATAATAAAGTATTCAACAACAAGATATATGCTTTAGTAGATACTCACACATTCATTCGTTGCAAGCTACTTAGCAATGCAATCTCAGGAACCTTGGTGGGATCTGTGATAGTACAAAGGACCCTACAATGTCTCTCCTTTGAGGTGGAAAACTTCTCTTTGATAGCTTCAGTCCATGCAAGCGTGCGATGGTTGCCCTCCCAAACATTAAACATGTGGTCTATCATCTTCAAAACAAGAAACCAAAATTAGTGAATTCAAAAAGAATTTTTAAAATAGAAATTCACTGAACAAATTTTAGAAGCTTCAACTTACCTGTAGCAATGGTTTGCTCTCTCTTAAATGTTCAAAGTGAAACAATGAAAGCTCCCTTTTCTTGCATATATCCTTCTCTTGCAAAAGCCATTTTTAATCCACCTAAATCATCTCTTAAACCTCTGTCTCTAGCATATGGAATCAACCTACACAATGGTATAGGAGGACAGTCGAAGCAACTGAACATACGTGTGGTCTGAAGTACATCGGCACCTCTATGCATAAAAATATTTTGCTCCTCGTCAATCTCTGATGCAGTTACCTCATCTCGCATTTCCCAAGGGATAATTTGAAGTTCGTTTTCTTCAGGAGCCAATGTGTCATTAATTTCGTGCATAGACCCTTGGTCAACATCCACAGAGTGAATCTCTTCCTCTTCAATGCCATGACACTCTGACATTTCTGTTACTGACACTAATGACACATGTTCACTACTTTCAAGTGGTTGTGTAGACTTTTTATTACGTAGACTTTTCTTTAATCTTCCACGAGATGGACTACAAATAAAATACACAATCAACATCTGAAAAAATTTGTACTTTGCCTCTAAACATGAACTTTAACATGCATGTCTATAAGCAATGAAAACTTGCCTCTAAACATGAACGTTAACAATGAAAACATTGCCTTTAAACATGAACGTTAACATGCATGTCTATAAGCAATGTTTCAAACAGAATTTAATCTTTACATAGAACAAAATCTTTACATAGTCCATTGGAGGAGACAAAAAATAAAGATTGAAGAAAAAAAATAAATACTATCTCCAACAAAACATTGCTTGTAAAGATGCACACTAACATGTAACATGTATGACTAGAACCTCTTTTGTGCATAAAAACAAATTCTAGAAATACAACAATATATTATGCTTCTCTAATGAAACATTGGTTTTAAACATGCACGTTGACATGCAGGTCTTTAAGTTTCCCTTCAATAAAATACACAATCAATCTTTGAAAATATTTGGACAGCACCTCCTTTGAATGTGGAACAAAATTTCAAAAAATATAATAATCCAATGGACACCTCACATGAGGGTTTCTTAATATTGAATATAAAAAATAAAAATAATCTCTTTTGAAACATTAATCACTTTTCTCTAAACATGCATGTTAACATGCAAGTTTTTAGACACTAATTGACATTTTAATTAATCTGAAATTTAGCAAGCTTGGATGATTTGAAAGCTTTTTTTCATATGTAAACATAGTCTCTAGGCATTCACGTTAACGGGTAGGTCTAAAAGCAATTTTCTATTGGGTAAGTTTTTTATTTAGCACATTAATATATACATCTATTTTGATATATATACATCAAACACTGTCTTTTAACCATGCACTTTAACATGCAGGTCTTTAGACACAAATAAAATTTAGCAAGCTACGAACATTCTCGTCAACGGGTAGTTCTAGAAGCAATTTTCTTTTGTAAAAATATATACATTAATTTTGATACAATTTGCTTTTAGGCATGCACATCGACGGGCACCTCTACATGTATAATAATGACATCAAAAAATGGTGAGAAAATGTACCTAACAGGAGGGCGTCCTTTACGTCCCGCCATTGCTCCTCTCTGATTTTTTGGTGATGTTGGCATGGAGATGCAAGCTTTGCGTCGATACTCGGATGACAGATGCTCTAACGCTCAGACTTCGCAGGTGCTTTCTCGCCTGCATGTGCAACTCAGACTCATAACCATATTTTGAAAGCCTGAAGAGACCGCACGCTCACCATGAATGCTCTTAGTTGATTATTCATGCATTTTATATCATTCTATATCACATTTAATATCATATGTGAAGTTTCTCTTTAAGAAAATATTTAATAGTGAGTCCACCTATTCAGAATTGCACAAAATCATCATAGTTGATAGAAATGGGTGCTTATTAGATTATTTGGGAGGAAATTGAAACATGCATAAATGCCAGCATCGTATTTGGGATAAGAACGATATGGAATCATTAAGGCTTTTGATTCTCCAACATCCAAATGAACTCCGTATTTCCCAATACAGTAACCTAGAAACATCCTAGATTCAATGTTGTTGGTTAGAGTAAAGTTATATATAATTTACCTGCACCTAAAGCTAGTTTATAGCAGCAAGTAGACAAAATCCACAACCGGCACACAAATACTCAAAATTCAAAAGTTTCAAATTTCCAAGAGATGGCATAAACTGGCCTATATACAAGAAAAGATAGGATGAGGTAAGTACCTCATTTAACCAAATAAAGAAGACATCAAGGAAAAAACACCCATAAATTTTTTTTGCCATGCTGAAATGGTGTTTTGGACACCAAATAATCAAGGCATTGTTGAAGAAATCCTCAAGAGACCTCACGCACACCATGAATGATTAAGATTGAAGTATAGGCCAAATGTTTTCAATCTCGCAATCTCGAAGTATAGCCCGAAGGTAGGAGGATATGAGGTAGTTCATGAGCCAGTTCAACTACAGAAATTACTCGGGCATTAAACAGAATCATATAATTGTTGGGCTCATTCTTTCAAGGACACATGACAAATAAATCTTTGAAAACCATCACAGAGAAATCTTCACACATTCTAGTTGTCTTGACGAGTGCATTAAGGGTCATGGTGCTCATGGTGCTCATGGTGAGGATGTCTCAATAATGGCAAAGTACATACAAAGGCTCGCTTTCCACTTAATCAACGTAAATTTTTATCAAAGTAAGTAACAAACTCACATACCCATGCTAGTTACCGAGATTTGCTCATTCCTGTTGAGATTTGCCAAAGACCTGCCGAGACATGCCGATAGATTTGCTCAGTCCCGAGATTTGCTCAGTCCTGCCAAGACCTGCCACGATTTGCCCAGTCCTGCCGAGACCTGCCAATAGATTTGCTCAGTCCTGAGATTTGCCCAAGACCTCCGATACCTGCTCACTGCATCATGACTACCGATACCTGCTCACTGCACCGATTTGAGCTCACTGCACCGATTTGAGAGCTGCTGAGTACTGCACCGATTTGAGCCTGTGTGGTACTCTGCGCCCCAAGACCTGCTCCCAAAGACCGCACGTTAACGTGCGCTCAGCTAAGCTTTGGTTTTTTGAGAACTACTCCAATTTTCTTTGAGCCCAAAGACCTGCTCCCAAAGAGCGCACGTTAACGTGCGCTCAGCTTAGCTTTTGTTTTTTGAGAACTGCTCCGATTTTCTTTGAGACCTGCGCCTATTTGAGCCCAAAGACCTGCTCCCAAAGACTGCACGTTAACGTGCGCTTTGCTTAGCTTTTTGTTTTTGAGAGCTTAACGGATTCGAGGTCTTTCTTTGAGAGTTGTTGTGACACCTGCTCCCAAAGACCGCATGTTAATGTACGTGCGCTCTGCTGCAGATTTGAGAGCTGCTTCCAGAACTGCATATTAATGTGCGCTCACATCAAGCTCTCCTAGGAAAGCTAGAGATCTTGAATGGGGTAAGGCATTTGTTAGAATAAACCAGAAGAGTGGAGTAGTGATTTTGAGTTGGTGGAGTAGTTATTTGTCTTGAACGACGTTTGTTGGTGCATTCATGATTTTAATTTTTAATAATTTTCAATCATTAATTAATGTTCACGCTGCTGATTTTTAAAAAGTTTATATTAAATCTAATTGTATATTTTATTAAAAAAATATGTTGAAAAGAAAATCGTCACTCATGTGTCTTGAATTGCGGGCAGGATATGGAATAATCATTTGCAATGTGCGATTCTGCATTTATTGCAGAGCCTGATGGAATAATCATTTGCATAAGAATCATGAAACGCTTTTGTTGTAAAAAAATTTAAAGTTTATATTAAATCGTTTTTATTTATTTTTGTAAACATTAAAAAAAATATTTAGATTTGTTAAAAAGGGAATCGTCATATTTGAAAGCTATTGTGTCATTCTAGTGGATTGCAGCTTCAATGGGTCGTCAGATTACTATCTATGGTCTAGTTCGTGGTCAGAAACTTTTGTTACTTCTTGAAAACAGATTCCATGAATTACCTTTGCAGTCAGTGAGAGAAGGTTTTGGCTTGTTTATCAGTTCGTTTACTCTGCACCCATTAACATTGAATGGGGAACATGTAAAAATGGAATCCTAGAGGTCAGGTTCTAGTGAAGAGGTCTTTTTACTGGATCATGAAGTGCGCCACTTTCTTCATGAACATCAAGGCTCCCCGGGAAGTGAAGCTTCTCCAATAGTTCTGGATATTGGTTCAAGTGATGTCACAAAGAATCAGACCAGTGTCATGGATATAATTCGATCAATGCCCAATAAAAACAATCTTCATTCTACTTTGAAGAAGACTAATGAAATTGTTCAATGTAAGGAGATTCCTGCTCAATACGATGGATATGTTGCATTTGAATTGCGACCAACAAGCAATGACAATACAATGGTTGGCATGGAGCAGCGTCATGATTGTCATTTGTGGACAGAATATGTCACTTGTAGTAGTGATTGCTTTCCTGGTGCCATTCGCTTCAGTAGGTGTTCAGGTCATCTCCGTTGTGTCAATGATGCATGTCCTTTCTATTTGCGAGCAAGAGTTCATAATGAATCACAATGGCGTGGTCGTCTCTCTAAAGTTATTTCCATTGGAATATTGACACCTGAGCTAGGGACAGTGGTTTGTGTCCATTGCAGTCAAATGCCTTTTTGTGTTGCAACATGCCAAAAGATAAGCAAAGAGTTACTCGATGTGCTATTCATATGGGAGAGCATAAGCACCCTTGTGTTCAGGGAAATAATAGGTCTGCTGAGCAAATGATAGATTCGCTTCTGCAAACTAAAGCAAACCAGGATCCTTTCACAACTGCCAAGCAATTAGAACGTGTTGCTACCCAAGATGTGATAATAGATAAGCTAGTGATGGAAACTGCTGGCAAAAATGACACTATTGAAGATGGAGAGTTTTCAGAATTTCTTGATACCATTACTCCTCTATCTAATAGGCGAAGAATAGAGAGGATCTTAGAGATTGCCAAGAGGTCAAAGCATTTCAGTGCAAAAGGTTTGGAAGCTGTCCTAGACCTCAAGAGCAGGTGTAGGTATCATTTCATTCATAGTGTACTTTTTCTTGGACAGCTTGGAGGTTTAGAGCAGCCACATGTGCTCAAAATGTCGATCATAGGTCCAGGTAGTGGAGTTGACTTGGTGAATAAGATGCATCCAGGAGGAACTTTAGAGAAAATGTGGGTTCACTTTGATCATGTGCACCGTGTTCAAGGGTGGCCAACAATGTCTGCTCATGTCTACGACCCATTTGTGCGTGAATTAATGACAATTGCCACCTATTAATTCACTGTTGAAAATAAATTTTCTCAAATAGGTTTTTGACAAAATGTTAAATAAAGTGGTGCAAGATCAAGGGTATGAAAATCCAGAATTCAGAGGGTTTATGGTAGATGAAGCAAATGCAAATTGGGTTGTTGTTCGGACTGTTTACTTTGGTGGGGCAAAAACAAAAATACCTTCCAAAGAACGATCATGTGGCTTTCATTGGGAGCAGTCCATGATTCGACATGCAGTGAAGTGTATCCGTCCATCTTCACAAGAGGATCACAAAATCTTGTGCCGAAAATGACGGAGTGCACCATCTGAGAATCAAGCAGAAATTTGTAAAGAAGATCTACGCCAATTTTGGAAGGCAGGGCATGTTGTCGATGGAGAGATGGCTTGTTTAGAGACTTGGATGGCTTGGTGGGATGTAAGAGTACAACATTGGGGAGGGAGATTTGTAACACAGGATGAGTCTGGAATTTTTGTGCCCACAACAAACTTGTCTAAGGTTAAGCATGCAAGCATGCGTGCATCTATTGGTTACAAAGAGAAAATTAGCTTGTATGAGGCAGTTGGTGCAGACATGGCAATGATAGTGCTACAAGTGTCAAATACAATGCTTATCTAAAAGGTGTTAGGTCTGCTACTACTGGTCCTGGGATCGATGATCTTGCAAAGCAATTTTTGGGCCAATCATCAACAACGTCAACTTCCAAATCCCTCATTGACTTGACACACTATGTCTGAGATGGGTTTTCAAACCCCTGAAATGAATAGAGCTCCCTTGCGAGAGAAGAGTGTTAAGAAGAAGCGACCAACATTTGTTGATGCAGATGAGCTGCTTGATGAAGACAGTCATAGACCAGAATTTGTGACAGTTACAGAGCCGATTGTAGGGCCAGATGTGCATCTAGAGACTAGCTGTGGAGTTGGCAAATATTGGCACGAGGTTAATGTTCCAAAGACACTTTGGGCTATAAGAAGAGCTGAGCATGGTCGAAAGATGACTTGCTTTGGGATGGTTGATAATCAGAGTGTTAGATGTGCACGATACATCAATGAAGGGAATGACGATGTCACACGTGGAACTACTGCTCCATGCTTTTGGGGACGCAGAAAGTATCCTGCCTCTGGTTCAAATCCAAGTGGTTTAGTGGAAGGTTTTGTGTGGTTTTGCAACTCCAATAACATGCAGACATGGTGGATACATGAAAGTAGGGGCTCCAGGGCCAGCACCAGGTGTTTGGCCTGTAGCGCAGGGAACACAATTGTTGCCAGTTGAGGTGGAGCACTTGCAAGCAAATGGATTTGTCCTTCAATCGACAACAAAAGCTACCAATTTAGGTAGTGGTTTGCGATCAGGAAATAGTGTTCCCAGTGCCTTCCGTCCTAGGTATAGGGATGGGAAGATTGTTAAGTGGAGATCAAAGCTGACAAAAGATTTTCATACAAGGATTACTTTGGGGAGCACACTTGAAGCAAAATTAGTGAAAGAAGTGATTATTGTGTGCAATGAAACACATGTTTTCTATGTCAGTACAGAGGAGTCCAAGGCAAAGGGGATAACATACTCAGTGACAATCTCTGATTTTCCACGATGCACATGCGAGGACTTCCAAAAAAGAGAATAAAAAAAACAGACCTACGTGTCGTGCAAACACATGTACTATGTATTTCTTCATATTCTTGGGTTAGACTCACATGCCCATGAGTTCATGCACCAGGCTGCTTTATCCAAGGTAGAAATTTTTCAGGCTCTGGGGGGCACTAGGGCAGTTGTGCATCCTTAGGATACTTACACAACATGATGTTCAAATTATATACTGCACACCGTTGCAGTAGTTTTTTGTGGGCATTTACGTTAACTATCAATCACCATCCTAGGAGTTTTTAGGTTGCAATTTTGAAATTTTTGGGAAATGTCTAACGTAAGGCTTTGAACACATAAACTTTCCATGTATTTAATATATTGTTGTCGTTTTTGGTTGGCATTTGAATTTACTACCAGCTTCTATCCTGGGAGTTGACAATTTTTGCATCTTTTGGCTTTGCCTTGTAAGGAATTGCATGAGTTCTGTTCCTTAGTATGCTCTCGACTATATTTTGTTAAAAATTATAGGTCATCAATAGCAATGTGTTTAAATGTCTACACTGTTTTTTCATTCAATACCAACAATCGTGGTAAGGGAGTTCATGGTTTTGAATATATTGGCTTTACCTTGTACGACAACACAGTTCTAAATCATATGGGTTTACCTCGTAAAAGGCATGGTAAACTATTAATTTATTTCCTTGGAAACTATTGGTCATCAACAAATATGTGTCTAAATGTTTTCAATGTCTTTGCTCGATTTAGTGCTCACTCATATTTGCTCGTTGCAGTAGTTTTTTGTGGGCATTTATGTTAACTATCAATCACCATCTTAGGAGTTTTTAGGTTGCAATTTTGAATTTTTGGGATACGTCGAACATATCAGGCTTCGAACACATAAACTTTCCATGTATTTAGTATATTGTGGTTGTGTTTTGTTGGCATTTGGATTTACTATCAGCTTCTATCCTAGGAGTTGACAATTTTTGCATCTTTTGGCTTTACCTTGTAAGGAATTGCGTGTAAGGAATTGTGTGAGTTCAGTTACTTAGTATGCTCTCGACTATATTTTCTTAAAAATTATAGGTCATCAATAGCACTGTGTTTAAATGTCTACACTGTCTTTGCATTCACTACCAACAACCGTGGTAAGAGAGTTCATGGTTTTGAATATGTTGGCTTTACCTTATACGACAACATAGTTCTAAATCATATGGGTTTACCTCGTAAAAGGCACGGTAAACTACCAATTTATTTCCTTGGAAACTATTGGTCATCAACAAATATGTGTCTACATATTTTCAATGTCTTTGCTCGATTTAGTGCTCACTCGGATTTGCTCGCTATATGAATCCTTTGGGTTTTCCTTGGAAACTATTGGTCATCAACAAATATGTGTCTAAATGTTTTCAATGTCTTTGTATTTGTTTGCTCGGTTTAGTGCTCGCTCGGAGATTGGGATTCTTCGCAATCACTAAACGAATGCGCGGTTGGAGAGAAAACGCACCTCAAAGCTCGTGGAAGAGCTCTTTGCGCACAGACCGAAATCGTGCAAGCTTGGCGTTGAAGTGTAGCTCTCGCCGTTGCTAACACAATGGTGACATCGCCTTCACAATGTAGCCACCGTAGAGCGTGTAGGGAGAAGAAGAAGGCCTTACTCTCTCTCAACACATAACACACAATCACGTATACTTAGTGGAGCTCAAAAGTTGATTCATTTAAAAGTTGTATTAACTTTACAAAAATTGGCTTTTATACCTCAGCCTTGGAGGTTCTAACTCACCAAGATTACATTCTACCATCTACTATGGGGTTAGAGATTTCGCATACTTATTAAATCACAATCTGCAAACTCAATCAAGGCCCAAAATAATCACAACGAGTTTGTCAAAATAAGTATTACAAAAATTGAGCCCTTCCAGTGTGTTAGCAGTAGCCGTCAACACAAGCATAACATAAACTTTGTAAAAGCATTAACCATCCCCAGCCTCATTCCCAAGGCCTCAAAAACCTTCAAAGGTGGAGAGAGCTAGTGGGGAATGAGGGTAGGAAAGAGGAAGAAGAAACATTCATAGGAGAAAGAAATGGTCCTCACTTATCATCACTCTTCTTGCTTAGCATATCATAATAGCATAGTAATGAAGATGGAGAAGGTGGCAAGTTTAAGCATTAAAGCATGGCTCTTTATTGGATTTGCATTTCATAGCCAAGAGTGTTGGTGTAGGCTCTCAACTTCTAAACAAGCTTGGAGAAGGAGATGGAGCTCTTGCACTTTGCACTTCACACCATGAGAGAGTGTGTGTGTGTGTGTGTGTGTGTGTGTGTGTGTGTGTTGGGGGGGGGGGGGGGGGGGGGGGGGGGGGGGGGGGGGGGAGAGTATAGCCTGCAAGCAAGCCCCTAGCTTCCTTGGTCGACCCCTCATTGTAGCTCAAGCTTCAAATTGATTGGACCCCTACAAGCTTAGCCAATCACATGCAGAGTGCATATCAAGCAACCATGCTAGCCTTAGGACAAGTGTCTCCCTTTCCCCTTTGAGAGAGAGGACATGATAAATGCATAAACAATTAATTTAATTAGCTAAATTATCATTGGACCCCTTGAGAGTCCAACCAATAGGCTTTAGGCACACCATGAGGGCAACATGGAGGGGAACTTGACATATGTCCTTGTTGCTTCTTTAGACTAGGCTTGCCTTGTGTGAGGGTATGTGTGTTCTCTCTCATGCCCCTACAACAAGGGTTCGCCCCCCCATGAGTAAGGATACTTGTTGAATTTTGGAACACCCTAACCCCTCAAGCACCTTAGTCATGGAGCACCTTAGCACCTTAGTCATTAAGCACCTCAAGCACCTTAGTCAGCAAGCACGACAAGCAGCTCAAGCTTGGGCTAGGTTCCCACCCCAAGCTCAGCCCTAGCTTGCCTAAGGTCTAAGGATTTTTAACACTAACATTTGGAGATCTTTAATGAAACTAACCCTAAGGTCTTTAAGCTCCATCCTTGCATTGACTTCGATAGACCGTCTCTCACCTGGACCCTTTCACTTTTGGCCCGTGTTGAGATAGATCCATAAGCCATGCCTATATTCTAACCCTTGTTCTTGTTTATTTTCCCATATTAAATGATCAGTTTAATAATAAATCATTTGGATTGGTTAGATGTTAGAAAATCCCACCTCATCATGGGTTCGAAACTATACACACCCATCTCAACTCAACACGGCCCATCCGATGGTTGTTTCTAAACTTAGATCATAATAGTAAACATGCACAAGGACGATGTGTCCTAGTTTACATGTATCTATAATTGCTCATGCTAGGTTAGCAATGAAATGCCCTCGGTCGCATAGGTGGGGTTTAGATGGCTCGGTGGAAGCTTGAGGCAATGGTGGGTGTGTCCTCCGTGGCGCACCCCGACTGGGCAAAAGAAAAGACGTCGTTCTTCGGACCCACCTTTTTTTGGGCACCCCCCCCCGAAAGAGTTGAGATGCCGTGCGCTTTTCAGTGCAAAACAACGCGGGGGTGCATAATCGAACAAATCAGCCGCGTAGATCAACCTTGCAGCAGTAAACCTATGTTGTTGTCTTGTGTGAACACATGGGTGGAGGTAGGCAAGAGCACAAGAGATTTTCGTCGGGCTTGTCTGAACCAGGCCATAGTTAGAGTGCATGCTATTGGGATTCTACCCTTCCTTTCCATAGTATATCCCACCACTCAAGGTTACTAAGGCTGGATTCAGAGTGTTGGTCCAAGTCCTCCAGCTCTGAGCGCGCATCCCTTGTGGCACATCGTGGTTGGAGAATAAAAGGAAGCACTGGTTTTTGGACCCACCATCAAACGGGCGGCCTCTCACCCAGACAAGCAGCATGTCCGCTACCTTTTCAACGCATAAGACGGAGGCGGCTTGAACCCGCGACCGCGCAAGCATGAGGGCAAGTGTTGTATCCACGAGGCCCAATCCTTATTTGTTGAAGAATGATTGTCAGACGTTATCTTTAAGCTGTCCATTCACAATGTGAACTACACGCTTCAGCTAAACAAGAAAGACTTGGAGGGTGAGTGTGCAGTCCGAACCCACCCTAAGAACCCTTAATGTCCGCAGGAAGTGTAGTCCATGGGAGTTTGAAAGCAGGGGTGGACACATGACAAGGTCCACATGGTGAAGAATGACTTGTGTAGAAAAGTGAGAGCGCTCGTCCGAATGAAGGAAATCATAGGTTGGGGGGGGGGGGGGGGATGGGTGAGGGGATCAATGGATGAGAACTCCACGCGCGGCTGTCGAATCGATCTACACTGTAGATGGCTTGTTAAAACTAAACTCGACCAAGAACTAAACTTGGACATGGGGCCTGTTCGGGTTTAGTTCAAGACCAGTCCAAGTTTATCGTTTATAATACCATGTAAAATGGCTATCCTTTCACATGCACGCGGACGAGCGATGTGGTTAGCTCAAGCCTCAAAAGACGGTGGGGCATGAGGTCGTGTGTTCCAATCCGGGCTCCTCAATTGTGCCGCCATTTTTTGGGGGGCCTTGCCCACCTGGGGATGCCTGCCAACCCTCCTCCGCCATCGACCCCCCATGGCACTAAAGTGACAGAGGCGCACGTGGGGGTGGGTAAGGGAGGTCATGAGTTCCAATCCGGGCTCCTCAGTTGTGCCGCCATTTTTTGGGGGGCCTTGCCCACCTTGGGATGCCTGCCAACCCTCCTCCTCCGTCGACCCCCTTACCCACCCCCACGTGCGCCTCTGTCACTTTAGTGCCATGGGGGGTCGAGCCACTTGAAAACACGTGAGGCCCCATAATTTGTCAAAGCCTTCGGGACCAACTCCAATTGGCGTTCCAAGTTTGAAGGGAAAACACTCTCTCAGCTGTCGTGACTCATCACTCGACGAGTGGCAAGGTGACTTGAAAACTCTCTCTCTCTCTCTCCTGCAAGCTGAGGTTGCAGGAGAGTCAGGAGACTGACGAATTACACATACCCACACCTTGAATTTGCCATTGGTTTGCAGTTTTCATCGTTACCCACACAGATCGCGGACATCCCCAACCCTGGAGGCCGACAGCTTCTCTCTCTCTCTCTCTCTCTCTCTCTCTCTCTCTCAAAATTTGCAATGATTCCTGTTGACGTGTAACATGGTGAGGCGTTTCAGCTTCTGCGTGATGGCTATGGCGGTCTTTGGAAGGCTCACTCAGGAAGCTTGATCATCATTACTTGCGTGCATATTTATGACAGACGGAAAGAAATCTCCCCATCTCACGCCATCTCTTCATGAACCCCAATAACGAAATATAGGTCTGTAATCTCTCTCTCTCTCTCTCTCTCTCTCTCTCTCTCTCTCACACACACACACACACACACACACACACAGTGCTCAAGCTTTTCATATTTGCTCATCTGTCACGCATTTTGCTTTTGCCCCTCCCCATGTTCGCTGCAGTAGCATAAAGCTCTCTCACACGCAGGTTGTACTTTGCCGTTTTTCAAGCTTTGATCACAAGATCTCTGTTTACATAAAAGACATCCATCCACATCCACGTCTCACACACACACACAGATACGCGGATTCTCTCTGCATATACACACATTGAGGCAGCACATCGCTCATTATGCACAAACCGCTAAGAGTTCACCATTACACCTCTCTCTACATGTCTTTGCACCTTTTCAAACTGATAAATCGGTAAGTTTGATACTCTGCTTTGAATCTAGAATGCATATGGAAGATGAAGTTGTCAATCAGTATGGCATTTCTGGGCAACAGCATTGAGAGAGAGAGAGAGAGAGAGAGAGAGAGAGAGAGAGAGAGAGAGAGAGAGAGCAGTTTAAGTACTTTCCTGAGAGAAGAATATACAATACCATGATTTAAGAGGTTGTATGAGGGCTTTTATGGTTTTAGCTCACATGTAATCTTACTCAGATCTCGATGTGCAGAATGCTTTGATTTGAATCTCGCCACAGGCGATGAATATGTTTGGATTCAGCAATGGGGGCAAACGGAGCCATGGTTTTTTGCTACTTTTAGCAGTCGTCTTCTTTTTGTCGGGCTTTTTGACATCACCTCTGGTCTCATTGCTAAAATGCAGCAGCCCTGTGAAGCAATTAGAATCTCTTCCCCCCATCAGAATCCACAAGGCCGCCAGTGCTTTGGACCCAATTACAGATTGGAGCTTGACGGATTTGGTGCTTTTTCGAACAAAATGTGGCGAGCCCATTCGCCAGGAGGATGCCAAAACCCTACTTCTTAACAAGGTTTTTGATGGGATATCACCATTTGTGGAGTTTCCGCCAGAGTTAGCAAAGCCCTATTTGCGCGAAAAGCGCATTAGAGGATGGGGATCAACAGGAGCAGTATTTGCACGTCTAGTTGAGGAAGTTAAACCCAAAATCATCTTAGAACTGGGTTCATATCTAGGGGCTTCTGCTATCCACATGGCCACATTGGCAAAGTCTACGTTCGATCACCAGGTCTTTATCATATGTGTTGATGACTTCCGAGGTTGGCCGGGGTTTAGAGACAAGTTCAAATTCCATCAAACCAATGGAGATGTGCAGCTTCTTTACCAATTCATGCAGAATGTGCAGACTATGAACTTCACAGGAAATATATTACCTTTGCCGTTCTCGACTACCTCTGCAATGAGTGCCTTATGTGAATGGGGTGTGTATGCGGACCTCATTGAGGTTGATGCGGCACATGATTTTCACTCCGCTTGGGCGGACATCAATCTTGGGTATTCCCTTCTTAAGCCTGGTGGGGTTATGTTTGGTCATGATTATTACACAAAGCTAGATAATAGAGGTGTGGGCAGGGCAGTGGATCTTTTTGCTAGATTGAAAGGGCTCCGCGTTGAGCCAGATGGACAGCATTGGATACTAAGGAGCAAGTGAAAGGATACTCGGAGAAGATGTTTGCATATTATGCAGGTAAATCAGCAAACGAATGGCATGCTGATAATTAATTGACTGGTCTCACGGATGCAAAAATCTTCCTTGAGATAATTGCAAGGTGAGA
Source organism: Adiantum capillus-veneris (assembly GCF_014529385.1). NCBI lineage: Eukaryota > Viridiplantae > Streptophyta > Polypodiopsida > Polypodiales > Pteridaceae > Adiantum > Adiantum capillus-veneris. The sequence continues at coordinate 115,566,921 of NC_140941.1, forward strand.
CGTGTCGATGCTAACATGGGTAATTTGATGCAGAGACATTCTCTGCATGCACTTAGCAAGTAGTGACATACGGGGATTTTTTATTTGAAGCAAATTTTTTTGCTCAGCCGCAACAACATAAGCCTCTTGCAATGCAATGCTCTTAATTTGAGAGTATCCTTTGTAATTTTGTATCAAATTTGTTATGACTGGTTGCTATGCACACACTGGTCGGTATTTTTGGTTGATTTATGATTGCGAACGGGGTTCGATTATACAGGAAAATTTGTGTCAGAAAGACAAAGTAAGAGCTCAACATTGGTAGCTCAGAAAATATTAGTGGGTGGTTTTCAAGCTCTGATGAAACTGTTTTTTTCCGTCCTTTGCAGCAAAAGTGCTCTGTTGTTATGTAGCCATGTATATGTATTTGACATAAACTCTGTCTCCGGCAGGTCTCAATTTATGCTGCTGAAAATTTGTTGCTATTTGTTGGAATGTGTAAAACCTCATCCTGCCTTTACTTTTGAGATTTTTGTACTCTTTAAGAGGATCACTTGATAATGGTGGAAATTGTGCTTAAATTTGTTCGCGTCAGCGTGCGTTGTTCATGATAAGCTAGAGCGTGATTCATTGGTTTCTGGATAATGGCTGCATGTAAATTTAATGATTCTCTATATCATGCCCATGGTCAATTATTTGGATAAGTTAGCTCTGATGCCAGAGTTGGTTTTGGTTAGAGTTACTTGGATCAGGAATGTGATGAGAAGTTTGCAGAGGCTGGTTGCTAGGATTGTCAAAAATCATTTTGTGCTAGAGATCGGAAAAGGAGACTTTGCAGGTGTGGGTGAGGAATGGTAATGAAGAGATTGCTGATGCTGCATTTATCAGTGCCACAATGCACTCTTTAGATTGCTTATCGCTGAAAAGAACACATCAGCAGTTTGGGTGCAATAGTCGCCGAACACTTAGAATGTGCTTTGTGTTAAGGACACAGGATAGCAACCAAAAGGAAATCAGAAGTTAAAAAGATTCTTTTGAATTGTCAGTTATTTCCTTCAGAAGGATCAAATGTTCATCATCAGTCATCACTACTTTATCATTGGTATTGTTTCGTGCATTGATTTGTTTAGTTTGAGCTTTTGTTTTCATTGTTGGCATTGCTATTAGCTTCCGAGTACAAAGGTTACAGGGTAATAGGTTATGAATGCAAAAAAATTCAGTTTTACGCACGCATAGGAGAGCGAAAAATTGTTCTCACAACCTGTTGTTCTACGTACATAGATTATGTATGGATAGTTATGAATCCTTGAGGACAACCGCTTATGTATGACATATTGTGGATTGTGTTGGAAGCGGTCACTTTTGAGAGATTTGAAAATTTGTGGTTTATGTTATGGTTATGTGGAAGACATGTGGTGAAAAACTACAGCTTTGGTACCTTAGCAAGGTGGATTAAGTATTGGAGCGTGCCCCCAGAGTAACCTCGACAAAGACCTCATGTTCCATTTAGGGATATGGAATGATGGATGTATTATTATAGGATGTAGCATAGTGTATGGATTGCATTGCAAGCATGTCTTTGTTAGACATTGTTATAATGAGTTGTTGATGTCCAGTTGAAACAAACAGTGTCAATTGTTGATAGTATTTGTTCCCATTCTTATCGTAGTGGTTTTATCAGTTTTTGGAATGTGTAAGTGATACATTTGGACTTGTTTGAGATTGAGAATTTATTGAAAAAACAGAAGAGGCTCTATTTAATTTTTAAAAAAATCAGTAAACACCGCAAAAAGTTCATCGCCATTTACACAAATTGTGGGAGAGAAGTTGACAAGAGAGAATTATAGAGTGTAGTGCTACAAGATGGAGAAATTTATTATGGATGAAAGATTATGGGATTATGTTGCAGGTATCAAAGTGTGTCCCGAAGTTGGAGATGAGCTAAACAGAGATAGTCTTGAAGTTTCCATTGTATCGCAATTGCAAGTGGACACTTATAAAAAGTGAATAGAAAATTCTAAAAGACTTATGCATTGAATTTCGTTATGTATTAGCAAATTTTTTATACCACAATTGAAAAAAGCTCAATCACCAAATGAAGCATGGAAGATTCTTCCACACATGACCATTTCATATACATAATCACAGAAAGTGCAAATCATTGAGGACTTGACAAGAAAAATTGTTGAAGTTCCAAATGGTGATTTAGTTTTCATTACTTTGAATGGTTTGGCTTTAGAGTACAAATCATTAGATACATCTATTTATGTTTGAGGCCATATTCCAAACTTTTGAAGAGTTGGTCAGTTCACGTTTACAAGAAGAGGTGAAATTGGACAAAGCTTGGCCGTTTCTATCACGAAGTAATTTTATATATCAGGATTTTCACTCTTGGGGCCGTAAAACAATAGAGATGAAAGAGGCAATTATGGTCGTGGTAACCATGGTGGAAGAACTGATGATAGAAATGTGATGAATCAAGGTTACAATGAGTAAAGCCACAAAGGCGGGGAGAGAATCCAACCTCGAGGAAGTGGTGGCAAGTTTACACATCCTAACAAAGATGGTTATTGCAATTGGTGTGACATTTATGGACACTTTGAGAGAGTGCGTTATACACGGCTAAACGCAAATTGTGGTCATGCAAGAGACAGAGGAGGTGATAGATATAGTGGAAATTACATTGAATATAGTGGACAAAACAACACATACAGTGGCTAACCTAGTGATCATTTATATCCCATGGAGCGTGTGGTTGGTACTCTAACCCGAGCCACATCATATAGATGAGTGGCACTTGGATAGTGGTGCCACAAATCATATGCCTTATCATGAAGCATGATTAGACAGAAAGGAGTTGCATAAAGATGAATTTGTAGCTATGGGTGATGACACCATGCACAGGATCAACCACCATTAGAAAAAATATGAACCCTCTAGGGGCCCTTTGGGATTAAGGTTAATTAGAGGCCAGCCAATGAGAAGAGGGTAGTGGACACACTCTATGCCCTCAAAAATGTAGGGGGACAAAGTAGCCTTACACTTCTTAAATGGGCTCTTATCTAGTGAAAAGGTGGGGTGGGGGGCGGGGGGGGGGGGGCGGGGGCATATGGTACCTCTAGCTTCCCTCCTTTTTAATCCGGTTTTGAAAATCCCAAAAATTTAAAATTTTAAAAATTCAAATTTTATCTTCTTAAAACCCCCCTAAATCTATTTTATGGTAAAAAAAGTGCTTTTTTGACCTCAAAAAGTCAACGTGCACCCAAAAACCATAAAATTCAAAAAAAATTAAAACTTTTGAAAATTCCTTTTTTACTATCCAGAGCTCCCCCAAAAGCAGTCCTTAGGCAAAAAGTTATTTTCTCTCTCTAGAACCCTTTTTCCAACCCCTCCTTTGTTGCAACCGTCACACTCATCCTCTACTCCAACACTCTCTCTCTCTACACCATCTCCATTGTTGCAGCAAGGAAGCTCCTCTCTCCTCCCCTACCACCTTCCATTACCACACCAAGCAAGGGTTATCCACCTTCTCCTCCCATTGCCACAAGGGTTAACCACCTTCTCATATCACTTTATCCCACCTACATTATAGCAACAAGCAAGGTCCTGCTCCTCCTCCTAATTTTCTTTGCTCAACCATGGCCAACTCTACTTCGCAAAGACGGCCAAAGGATGAGGTCACATCACTTGCATGCCACAACACTAGAGGTATAGATGATGAGTGGGTGCCACAAGAGTTCACCAAAGGTGCTTGGGTATACATGCAACCATCTGCTATTGGCCCTCATCGTGTGTGGAATCATGAAAACTTGGATCTTCATTGGAAAGGAAAGCTCCTTGGCTTCAAGAACTGCAAAGACAAGGGGACCGTAGCCACTGTACAACATGTTTTCTCAATGTCAACCATGCAATTGCAACAACCACCTCGATTTCCAACACATTGTAAGTACATGTTTTGAGAATACAAAGCTAGGTGTGAAATCACAGTGTAATGTTATTATGGATTCATACTTAAGATTTTGTCATGCATTTATAGTCATATTTCCATCCACATTGGTGGAGGAGCAGCCACTACATAGTCTCTCCGGCACATTCAATGCTATACATGCGGATATTGGAGCAACAATGTTCCCACATCTTTGCCCAACCAAATTGGTTCAAAGAAGGATTTTCTTCTATTCTCACTCCTATATTGTCCCTACTTCTACACAAGCGTTTGGAACGCTTGAACCCATCAAAGTAACTTCCTTATTAAGTATGGAGTGGCCCGTGCCAGATTTGTGGCCAGTAGCATCTTTCAAGCAAAAGATGATAATAGATGTCCAAAACTCTTTGAAATACTCTAAAGCTTCTAGGTGTGTGGGCTTGAGTTGGTGTTTGCCTATTCATTGTTTTGTGCACATTTTTAAAGAGTTTGGATTTGTGGAGACTACCACAATGCTTGTATGTAAAGATGTGCATTACGAGGAATTAGGAAGGCTTTTAGAAGAGGACTGGGGTTTTGTGGAGGGCATGCACAACGGTTACCGGTACCGTTGTAAGGTTGAAGCTTCAGGGTATTGGAATACGCTATTTGAAATCCCGCGCCTCCTTGTACATACGATTTCACTATGATCGTTGGATGTGCAAGCTTGGAGTGTGGACTCCCTTACAGAGTGTAGACGGCGCTATTGCAAGCTTTGACATTGCAATGAAGATGTCCAACGATGCTTTGGAGGCAGTCCAAGTGAACAAGCATTGGACTCTCAGTAATGTGCGAGAACATTTGGTTATTATGGGTTTTGAGGCCCTTTAACAAGCACAATTTCGTTTACAAGGTCACAAGGTGAGAATCCTTCCACCACATTTTCAATACGTCATGGTTTGTCGATCATTGGATGCTTATTGTGATGAATGTCCGCAGATTGGGAAGAGAATGGAAGACAAATTGAAGGTCAAGGAGGACTGGGGGATGGATGGAACTATGATATCGATCTTATAACTTTGTAACTCTTGCAATTTTCAAAACGATCCCCGATGTTATCAACATGATTTGCTTCGGCAAATCATATCTTCGAATATAATTTTTCGCATTGAGATGAGAAATCATTTTCTGGTGAAAGTGCCTTTTTTTATGTCTTTAAAAAAGGGTCCATTATAAAAGGGGGGCACTAACTCATTCACTATTTTCACTTTTGTAACTCTTGAGCTCCTCCACTCTCTATCTACACCCCAGGCTAGACATGGATGCTTTCACAACCTCTGCATCTGCATCCACATCCACCCCTTTGTCACGCTTCATCCTCTTCCTCGAGGACACCAAATACAAAGGGAAGTTGGACCTCCACACCTTTTTTACTCGTCTCCCTGACCTTGATGCCACAATTGCCCTTCACATGGATGCATTTGCTGAGATTGTTGCGTTCATAGAGGAGCACATCATAAAATATTCAGTATCTATCTCCCCACATGCAGGGATCTGGGTGCCTTGCGATCTTCTGCGCTATATACACAAAGGTGATCGCCCATTCTCCAAGCGGCTGCAATGATTCCAAGAAATTTCCACAAATGCAGGTCATTACTTGGACGAGCAAGCCCCAGGGGTGTCAGCGCTCAAGAAGCGCAAGTTGGGGGTGGAGTACCTTTCTCGGCTCGCAACAATTATCTTCTTGGTGAGCGAGAAACCTGATTTGGAGGAGCTCCGCTTACCACACCTTCAGGTTGGCTCCTTTATCAAGGACACCAAGGAGTAGCAGGTTATCCCCATGAACCTTGCAACGGAAAGAAAGACACTCCGGCTCGAGTACCCCAGGGGTCTCGAGGAAGTGGTTGAGAAATCCATAGTTGTGGCTGGCCCTAGTGACACTCCAGTGCCACTACCACTAACGGATGTGGCTATCCCAGAGGTAGAAATCAGCGGCTTCTCCTCAGTGGTAGTGGATGGGGAGGAGTATGTGTTTATGCATGATTTGGAGAAAGCATTTGGCCTGCGTATGGATGAATGCTTGAGCGTGCTATGCAACAGCACCAAATGTCCCTTAGACAATACGGCAGATGCCCTAGAAAGCAAGCTCTTGCTAGTTGGGGACTCTTTTGCTGACACTATTGCAGTTGTATGTACGGAGGTCCTGGCAACAGAGCAGTTGCACGTGGCTGAGGAAGAATTCCAAGCTACGCAAGCCAAGGTTGAGGCTGCTAGGATGCCTATGCCATTATGCAACCTCCCATCTGATGATCTAAAGCTCGTAGCTGCGGTGCATGGGAGCATTGACTTGGATGCAAAGGACAATAGGGAGGAGGACGACAAGGAGCAGAAGGTAAACTGTATCCTAATTTTCAGGTTACTATTTTATCCTTCATTGTCTTTTTTCTCAACCTTCATCGATTTATGACAGGACGTCGTGGAGCTTGATGATTTTGCTGCAAGGACGGGTGGCAAGTGGACGGGCTTTGGACCTCAAGCTTCCCTTGCGCATTACCTAGGACAACTCCCCCCTGGCGATGTGGCCATTATCCATAATGAATTTACTCCCCAAGCCCATTTTATGACTTGGTCATTGAAAGCTTTGAGCAAGTTTTTGTGTTTGAGCACCATTGCTCAAACTGCGCATCAAGTGTTCCTAGTGCGTAGATCCCTTGTAGGCACAGCGTTTGGCATTGGCTTTCGTGGTAAAATGATTGCCCAAATAGGGATACATGCTTCCATTGGCTCAACTGACCCAAAGGCCATAGCACAGTCCCTCTTGACTGGGGAGTTGCCTTACGCACAAAATAGGCGCTAGGAAATGGTCACAAAAATTATGAACTCCTCAGATACATGATGTAAAATCACCATTTTGGAAGTAATAAAAAATATTTGGAATTGTCTCTCTATCTTGCAAATTCTTCTAAATGTGATTTGTCAATCTTGAAAATTGTTGTAATTGGTGATATGTTTCAATAAGCTGTTTTTTTTGCTTGAAGTAACAACACAACGGAAGTTGGATGCACATGATACTGGGGAAAGTATAAAACACATTTGAGTGAGTAGTGGTTTCTCCAAAGTAATGATGCAGAACCAATTCTTTTTAGTTAATTTATGTATTTTAAGTATCCTAGGGGGTAGAGATACCTACCAGGAGCAAAAAAAAGGCTGGCCACAAGGGCGCACAAATGGCCCATCCACCAGTTTTGGATGGGCCATTTGCGTGCCCTTGTGGCCAGCCTTTTTTTTGCTCCTGGTAGGCATCTCTACCCCCTATGATACTTAAAAAACACAAATTTATTGAAATCAATTGGTTTTGCATCATTAATTTAGATGAAGCCTTGTGGCCACCCTTTTTATGGCAACTTTAGCATATGTTCACACTCAAGGACACTAGAAAAGGTGAAATCAATTTTGAATTTAAGTTTCCAGCACACTATCACCTGCTTTAGCTCTACCTAGTACACCCCTGCACCAAAAGGCCCAATTACATTGGACATTTGAAAAATTCAAATTAATGTTGCATAGACACTTGGTTTCACAATATGTTAACTTTTTTGATATCCTATGGGGAATTCAAAGCGTGAAATGGCTAAAAAAAGGGTGGCCACAAGGCTCCATCTAAAATAATGATGCAAAACCAATTGCTTTTAGTAAATTTGTGTTTTTTAAGTACCCTGGGGGGTAGATAAGCCTACCAGGAGCAAAAAAAAGACTGGCCACAAGGGCGTGCAAATGGCCCATCCAAAACTGATGGATGGGCCATTTGCGCGCCCTTGTGGCCATCCTTTTTTGGCTCCTGGTAGGCATCTCTACCCCCTAGGATACTTAAAATACATAAATTAACTGAAATTAACTGAAATTACATACAGAACTTGAAATTGCAAAGTCATCTCATTACAAAGATAATAGACACAGTAGACACAACTGTCGATCATATTGTCATTGGAAAGTCAAAACATTACAAAGATAAGGGTGTGCAGTACAAAAAGAGGGGTAACTTCGGCTAACGCTCGAAGTCTCGTCGCAATCGACGTGCAAGCTGCATATCTTTTGGCTGTATTGTCACTCGCTTTGCATGAATGGCATATAGGTTGGTATCTTCCAACATCGAAATGATGTGGGCCTCTGCAACTTCTTGAATAGCCTCTAGTGCTATTGCTTGCATTCTATACTGATTTCCATAGCTTTGAAGCACCTCCTTCACTGTGCGAGCAAAGGGGGTGCATCGAATCAAAAGCTCCGTAGTCTTCTGGTAGTGGCGGATTTCTACAAATGCCCTTGCTATTTTTCGGCACCGCTGCGGTTGTCTTGAGGGCACTTGCACATTTGCTAGCTGGCGGTGTTTAGGCTTCTTGAAAAACTTAGACTTGCACCTGTTTACATGCTTAGGGGCTAGTTATGCAGCCTCTTCTGATTCATCCTCTTCCCTTGGCTGCCGATCTTGTGGTGTGGGGAGAGCTCCCTGGCCTCGAGGCAGTGTCTTCCCCCCAATGACCACCCGGTGTGTGCGCGGTATTTCATCTCGCAGCCATGGTGGCTCACTCTTTGATTCAGTGTCTGTATGGACCACCCGAGTCCTGGATGGTCCTGCTTGTGATTGGTGGTGCGACGGCTCCTCCCTATCGGACTCTGTTGTTTGTTGGCCCTGTTCTTCTCTCCAGTGCTGGGCACATTGCTTCATTCTTTTTCTAGGTGTTATATCCTGAGGATGTGGAGATTCAACAGCCCTTGATGACTCTGGTGCCCTACCACCATGCCCACTGCCAGAAGAGTTCCTGGAACGGCCAGGTGTTCGTGGCCGTTTTCTTGTGCCTTTAAGCCATGCCGGCTTCTCACATCCTTGGAGGGTGTTTTTGTTGGCAGGCGGATGCTCTTTCGCGGTTTGTTTGGTGCGCGCCATTTCGTATGGTAAGAGCTCACATGTTCTTAAGAAATGAGTGGTTTATGAAAGCATGCAATATTTATAAGGGCCCATTGAAAAAGGGCCGTGTTCACACTAACTTTGAAAAAAAAACTATTATTTTTTAAATAAACATGTTGCTAAGAGTTGGACCCTGCGTTCACGTTTAGTGACTTGCGCAATATCTACTTTGATCCTTGTCGCACTCTGCATCACCGCCGTGCAGCATGCTTGGTAGGACCTTGGGACATTTGCCACTTGTTGCTATGCTCTTGACGACTCCATTTCTGCACTTCAATAGCAATCTTGGATTGTCGTGCATGCTCCATTGTGAGCTTACGAGCAAATGTTGTGCGAAAAAACCAGTTGAACATCTCCTCCAAATAATTGGATTGCACCATTCCACCATGTCGAGTATTTTTGAAGTACACTCTCATTGTTCGATAATGGTGTTAAGTATGGAGCTTGATTTACCCTTGTAATTTTCTGTGGTAAAAACGCACATTTGTAAGGCCCCCATTATGAGGAGAAACCATCGTGCGTGAAGGAAAATCACTCACCGGAAACCAAATTTTTCATGGACAAGAATCAGGGGCAACTTTAAAGGCCTCAGGGGCGGAGGCCCCTGAGACTTTTTTTCGCCGGAATATTCTTTTTTGCCGGAATATTATGGCCGGACGGCGGCCGGAAAGTGGTCGGAAAACAACCGGTCGGTTGGCCGGTGGCCGGTAGTCAATGGTCGATAGCCAGTGGCCGGTAGTCAATGGCCGGTGGCCGGTGGTTGGAAGTCAATGGCCGGTGGCCGGTGGCCGAATTCAATGGCCGGTGGCCGAATTCAAAAGCGGACTTGTCTTCTCAAGGGCAGCCACACATGGGCGGATTGGAGGGTTCGATTTGGACTTATTCGCACAAGGGCGGCTACACATGGCTGTCTCTCATAAGAGAGGGCAGCCCTTTTGGCCTATAAAAGGAGGCCATTTCTACACACATTTCATAGTGTGAAGTTGATGCAACAAGGTGAGTGTGAGGTGGTGAGAGTGAAGCAAGGAGGGAGCTCCATTAAGGGTATAATCCCTTTGTAAACTACTTCTTGTTTTGAAGTACTAAAGCCATTGAGTGGCTGCTTTCCCGTGGACATAGCCCACATTGGGTGAACCACGTATATCGTGTGTACTCTCTCTCTCTCTCTCTCTCTCTCTCTCTCTCTCTCTCTCTCTCTACTTTATAATCTCGTGTATATAAATCTGTCTCTCTCCATTAAGTAATCTACTCAATTATCTATTTAGCTACGTCTTATTTCCTAACAAATGGGACTTCTCCATGCCTTGAGTGCTAAAAATTTCAAGCGATCCATACTTGTGCATAAAAAATGCACCATGCGCAAACAAGATATGATGTTCACATGAGTAAACGATCCACATTATTTAATAAAAACAATTCCTTGTAATAAATACACCACGTAAAATGGCTTACCATGTAATGTGTGATGTTATTTTCACCCCAAGAAAGGGTAAAGACCTTGGTAAAATCCGCCAAGGCTTCTTGAAATGATTGGCGTTGTTCTTCTGTTGTGCTGTTAAGGCCCATAAGCTTGACCATTTTATCAAAAGGTGCCCAAACTTGCTTGCGCTTGTTTGCAAGCTCGCCATTTAAATCATTGTCAGTAGTAGCTTTGCATAACTCCTTCCAAAGCTCCCAAAGGTTACGTGCCTACTGGTTGGAGCTGTTTTGAGCATCATATTGACTTGGCTTTCCTTGGGAAACTTTCTTCAAAAAGTGTCTAGCTTTTTGTCCGCTCATTGACACTTGTTGAGCAATTTCATGCGCCTCCCCTATGTTCTTTGCAGCAACGATAGACACATTTCCAATGGAATTCAAGAGTACCTCGACTCTTTCGATCGCTTCTTGGGACTTTTCCAACAATTTCATTGTGAAAGCATAGTCAATGTGGAGCTTCAATAGCCTATCAGAAATGCACATGAATGTGTATAATGCACATTCGATAGAGGAAATGGAAAGATTAGATTCCAAGCGTGGTCCTTTTGATCACAGTCTGGGGCATTGAGCATGGGACATCTCAGAATAGACGCTTCCCATTCTCTCACTTCATCTCCGACATCACGACAATCTAATTCTTGTTCTCCATGCCCTTGCCATGGAAGCATGGAAACGACCTTTGCAATGCTCTTATGTGATTTTTGTTCATTAGGTTTGTACCCTCGAGTGCAAAATGGACAAGGCATGAGAGAAGAAGCCCCTTGTTTGCAGCCAAGCAAACACTTTATGGTCTTCAAATCCCCACCTAAGTGCCACTCCACATCATAACTACCAAAACCCTCAATCTCCAACTTTTGACCTGCAATTTGGGAGATTATTACTTCTGTGATCCATGGAGTTCTCTCAAAAATCCATGAAAGTACTCCATTGGTCCCTTTGGGCATCTCAATAGCACCCAACCACCAAATGTCTTTCTCTGATTGCATGCTAAAAGATGGGGTGGGAGATGGCTTGACTGAATCCCTTCGCTTGGATTGCAGAAGGGCCTCGTTCATTAGAGTGACACTAAGCCTCTCTAACCTTCAGCCTTTCACTATTTGACACTCATCGAGCACAAAAGCGACTTTTGTGCCAAGCACTACAAAATAAATAGTGCCAAGACCTTAAACTGCAAAGTCTATGATAAGAACAATACCAAAGAAAAAAGTAAAGTGTGTCATCTTCTTCAGGTAACTCCTAAAATCTAAGCATGGCTTCTTCAAGCCTTCTAAGATCCACGAAAATATTATTCCACATTGTGTAAGGAAAGCCCTTTGGAACATTGGTTTGCCTGTTGTAGTCCACTCAAGGTGCATAGGTGGAAGCAAAAAGAGTGTCTGATGCATATGTCCCATGATGGGACATCCTTTTTATGCGTACACAGAAATGCATGGGAAACAATATGTTGTGCAAGAAATATTTTGAGGGGTTCTTCAGAAAGATGGTGTAGCTATAAAAGCATATGACATGGATTTGCAATCTGGCACCCCTTTAAGAATGGTTTTTGTTGATGAGGATATGTGCTCTCATCTTACTGTGCATTGTGTGTGAGTGTTGGACTCTACGACACTCCACCAATTGTAAGTTAATAGACTTCGACTCTTATTCTCATCTCATCCAGCATGAGCAACACGACTTAGATATGCTCAACTCTTCCAGCTTGAGCATAAGCCTAATAACTATGACTCTTAGCACAAAGTTTAATATGACTTGAAGCTTTGGGACTAATGCTTTGCTCATTTTATGGCTCAACAGCCCGAATCTGACTATGCCAAAGAGTGTTTTTTACACCCTAGCGACTTATCCTGGGTATTGAGACAACTAGTGAGAAGGTTGATTCGATCATCTTGGCTTGTTCCACCGCATGCCCCCTCGATGAAGTTTCTAGCAACAAATAAACATAAATATTAGAAAATAGTGTGAAGTAAGAATGCATCATGCGAGTAAAGACCAAATCACCTTGTGGCTGTAACTCGTCGTTTGCATGCTCCTCTCGAATGTGCAAGAGTTTCAATGGATGAATACATGCGTTTGCGTTCCCTTGCACCAAGGGGTGTTTCTTTCAAGTATGTGATGGTGTTGGTAAGCTTCTGGATGTGGGACTCCTTTTCTTGAATTTGTTGTTCAAGAGTTTTAACCACCCTCTCCGAAGAGGCAACACTCTCTTGTAATGCCGTCTTCTTGAGGTGAAGAGCTTGACATTCGTGCATCCACATATGCAAAGAAGCACCTGCACCCATACACAACCGCTTGCAATAGCCTAACAAGCCTGCTTTTCCCCTCCCAAGAAATTGAAGAAATGTGGAAAGACTATTAAACGATGGATGGAAGCGGCTTATAGGATCGTAAGGGTACAAATGGCCATCCACCCAAATGTCAACATTGGTCTCACAAGCGGTGCGACGTTCCTGTGATGACCTTTGATCACCCTCACTAGCGGTCTTCAGTGCAAATGCCGTGGGTAAGTGAATATGTATTCTTTTGGTGTGCGGAGTACGTGGTGGTGGAAGCAAACCATTTGTGATGGCCGTGAGCACCATGGAAGCTGTTGTGTGAGGAAGCAAATGATGAAAAGATAGAGGGGGAAGGGTAGGGAGGTTGAGGAAGATGGGAAGAGAGAAGGAGGGAGAGAGGGGAGGGAGAGATTGGGGAGGAGGAGGAAGGTAGGGGCAGGGAGGGAGAGGAGAGGGAGAGAGGAGGGAGGAGGCAAGAGGAGGAGAGAACAAAATGTTTTTTACTTTTTGGGAGAAAAGATTTTTGAAAAAATGGACTTTCTAAGCTTGTGGATTAAAAAATGGGTCAAAAAATGATTTTTGGATATGTAGATATGTTGGGAGGGAGTTTAAGTAAAAAACAAGTAAAAATGAATTTTTTTAAAAAAGTCAAAATTTGACTCTGAGTGACCCACGTTTTTGCTGATGTGGTCACACCCCTATGCTTCCTTCACTTTAAAAAAAGCTAGAGAGAGAAAGTAATCCCTTAGGTCCACATCCTACATTTGTCTTAAAAAAAGGCTAGAAAAGCCTACTCAAAACTACCTTCTTCAATGCCCTTGCCCCCTAAACCCCACACAACATTAGCTTTAATCCCTAAAAATTAGGATTCCTTACAAGGTTCATATTTCTCCTAATGCGTTGGTACAATGCCATTGTTAGAGAAAGATGAAACTTACAATACCTTGGGAGTTTTGCTATATGTGCTCACTATCATAAAGAAGTTGGCTTAACAGATCCGGATTTTCATGTTAGATTCAATTTGCTATCATTGCTTTATATAAGAGTTTCATCAAGAAAGACCAAGAAGTCTACTGATAGATGGCAAGAAGAAAGGCTGTCTTTTCTCTTTGAATACTAGAGATCCATGTTTATAAAGTGGCATGTATACAAACAAGTCACTGACACGGTAGACTTATAGCATAAAAAGTTTGGTCATGTCAACTTTAGAAAAATGAAACATATGTAAACAAAACAACTAGTTTATGGACTATTGCAATTTGGAAGATTAGATTTTGATTCATGAGACTTGTCAATTTAGCAAACAAAGAATCCATGAATGCACATACTTCACAAACTATTGTGGGTTTAGCTAATTATGTAATTTCATTAATCTCCATTGATAGCACATTTTTAGACGCTACATGTCCAAGGTTTTTACCTTGCCATACCATGAATATACGCTTCTCAAGATTTAAACAAAATCTCTACAATCATCACTTTTCAAAGACCTATCTTAAGTGATTGACATGATCCCCCTTAGTGTAAAAAACGAATGCACAGACATCCATAAATGCTTCTAAGGATATCGTAGTTACTCTTTGAATGCATAACTCATAAGTCTCTAAAATGTTGTTGGAGCATTGGTCAATCCAAATGACATGAACTATAAGCAATTATACCACATTATGTAGCAAAAGCACAATTTGTTGAATGCATAGCCAATTGGTTGAAGAGATGGATGCTCTCGTCAAGAATATACTTGAGATTTGGTTTGCCTTCTAGTTGGAAAAAAAGAAAGTGGTTCAAAGTGGGTATACAAAGTGAAGTGTAAGTTGGATGGTAGTGTGGAAAGATTTTTTGGTTGATTGCTAAAGGTTATGCACAAACACAAGGTCTTGTTTGCGATGAGATATTTAGTCAAAGTTGCATAAATAACAATAGTAAGAATGGTGATAGCCATGATGGCAAGTTTGCATGGCTAGAAGTTGTGGAAAAAAAATGTCAATGATGCTTTTTTGACCGGTAACTTACAAGAGAAAGTCTACATGACATAGATTGAAGGGTATGAGCATCCTAATTTTTTGCACTATGTGTGTAATTAGAAGAAATCACTTAATGGTTTGAAGTAGGCAGTTAGAGAATTTTGTGAGGAGATAAGCAAGTTATTGATGAAGATTAGTTTCAAGCAATCTATCACGGATCACACATTGTTTGTGAAGCATGTTGATGGTAGAGAGATTGTTGTTATTTTCATTTATGTTGATAATTTGACTCTTTTGAGAAGCCATGACGAGGAATTTTTTATTGTTTAAATAAGTTATTGAGGGAATTTAACATGAAGGATCATGGAGAGTTGATATAAGTTGGCCATTGAGATCGTCGATACAATATTGAGCATTTGGATGATACAAAGGTAATATGCATTGGATATTCTTAAGAAGTAGGGCATGGCAGGTTGTAAACCAAGATGTGAAGCTAGTTGATCATAGTCAATACATTAAGGATGTTACCTTGTATCAATAAATGTCTCATTTACTTGACAATTACAAAGGTAGATTTAAGTTATGCATTGGGTGTTGTATTTTAGTTTAAGCAAACATTATGTAAGATTCACTTTGATGTAGTAAGAAATATTAAGAGATATGTGAAGGTCACCATAAACGTTGGCATGTTTTATGAAAAAAATGTTGGATTTGTTTTTATGGTTATTTGGCAAATTGGACCATTGGTATTATGGATAAGGTCTACAAGTGGTTATGCATTCTCTCTTGGTAATGGAATGGTCGATTAGAGTAGTAAGAAACAACCCACTATAATATCAAATTGGAAGCTGAATATAGAAGTGTCGCCATGGCAACATGCAAAGAATCATGGTTGAGAATCCTCTTGGAATGGTTTAGCCTTGAGATTCCAGCTTGTGTGATCATCTAGTGTGACAATGTTAGAAGCAGTATGCCGCCAAAGAATCCAATTCATCATGCCCGCACAGACACATTGAGGCTCATTAACATTTTGTTAGAGAGAAGGTCCTTGCAAAAGAGAATGATTTGGTTTATGTGAATACAAATGATCAAGTTGCAAGTATAGTTGCACATATCTTTACAAAGGCTTTCGCAAAAGCCAAGCTCTACTCCCTTCGACAAGCTTTGGCTACATCCAAACTCACATTGAGCTTGAGGGGGAGTGTTAGAGTTTATGTTACTTTGGTTATGGTTGGATACACAATGGTTGAACACTTATGTGTAACACATAAAACGTAACATTATGAGATAATGAACATGAAGAAGAAGAAATAGAGAAGAAAGAGCCTATGTACACAAAAATTGGAAAGCGTGTGTAGATCTCTAAGTGTGTGTATCTGTATGTGGGTTCCTCCTCCACCTTGTCTATAGCCTCCATACGTCACACATACCATAAAATGAAAATATGCATGTAGTTGGGAATGCCACCCTACATATCCATTTCCATAGCTTGTATACAAAAGTTAGTCAAACTAAAGCAAGAAACCCAAAGAGATCACCAAACTTAGGAGCTAAGCATGTGTGTGTGTGTGTGTGTGTGTGTGTGTGTGTGTGTGTGTGTGTGTGTGTGTGAGAGAGAGAGAGAGAGAGAGAGAGAGAGAGAAAGAGAGAGGGGAGGGGGGGGGGGGGGGGGGGGGGGGCATGAGTAAATGACCAATTCCAATGGTTTGGTGCGTCTTGCTTGTGTGATTCTCATCCACATATGTTCCCATGAAGTATGTTGACTAGTATGCCGTACCAGCTGAAGAAATTCAAAAAATGATGGTATTAGTTTGGGAAGGAAAGAGGAAGGGTTTACAACCCAAAGGAAAATGGGAGGGGGTAGGTCACTTGGAGGCCATGTGCCTTACTTGCCCTTTTCATCTCTCTCTCTCTCTCTCTCTCTCTCTCTCACACACACACACACACACACACACACACACACACACAATGTTTGCAGGGGTCCTCTTTCTCTCTCTCAGCTATTGACGCAGATGCTGCTCCAGGGTCTCTCTCTCTCTCTCTCTCTCTCTCTCTCTCTCTCTCTCTCTCTCTCTCTCTCTCTCTCTCTCCTTGCTGTCCTCATAGAGATGCCATGACCTCTGCAGAGGAGAGAATCCTCTCTTGTAAGGGTTGGGGCTTACTCATGTAGCTTAGATGAGGCTCCTCAATAGAGCTCGTGATAACAGAGGCTCGGCCTCCTTCATCTCTGCCGCACAGCGTTGTTGCTTGGCCTTAGGCAGGACCAATGAGCCTTTCGGATTGTTTGGGCATCTTGCTTATAAATGAATTTTTTAAAAGAACACCATGATTCCCAAATTCATTTTGTTAAAATAGTTATACAAGCATCACTACCATGTATTGCAAAAGATTTGACTCCAACATACTCAATAGGTAAGGCCGTATGGTGTTTGAAGCCTTATTTAAACAACTAAATTAATGGGTATTGAGGTTTCTTTTTTTGCCACTTTTTGTTGGGCATTCAATACATCCTGGTTATTTTCCTTGTTTTTACAGACAAAAATGTGAGCTTCCCTGCAAAAAAATGCTTGAAAAATGATAAAATCTTGGAAAGTTCAAGGGCACCAACATTGATGAGTATCGAGCAACCAAGCACTTTTTGAGGAAGGGTGCTTGGGGTTAGAGAGAGAGAGAGAGAGAGAGAGAGAGAGAGAGAGAGAGAGAGCATCGTGTTAAAAAAGAAGATCTTTTTTAGCGCCAAACTATAACGATCTGTTTAGCTTATTTTAACAAAAACAGCAAATACTTGTAATAGCAATCTTTATAAGAACCCCTCTTCTCTCTCTTTCTTCTCTCAACATGGACATTTTCAACTATAGTTACGAAATGATGAAACATGCTAACCACCTCTTCACTTTGATTGTCCATTGGACTTCGTCGTGCATAAGAAAGAGTGCATGTCAACTGTAATCTTGAATGGAAAATACAATCCAAAATGTAGGCACTCTAAAAGAGCAAGGTGAGAAGTCATGAAGGCCTCCCGAACCTTTTTTTGCAAAACTCACAATTGTGAGTGGATAGTATTAAGAACATCAAAAATATACACCAACCTCGAGCTAAGACCAAGCCTTGAGAGTCAAAGGATTACAAGTTTTCTTCTTGACAGAGAAACCACAACTACTCTTAGGCTTTACTTCTTACCAAATGTCATCATGACATGTATTGTTCTAGACCAGTCCTTTGAGGCTTGTTTGCCTCCGATCTTATGGATCGTCACTTTGCTCTCTTGTATAAATTAAAAAATAAAATAAAGATATCCATTGACAAACTAAAACCAAAAAATATTTTAATGTTTTTGTAAGAAAAGGTAGTCTAATAAGCACAAGAAATAATAAAACAATTTGATGAAATGAACCTTGACGAGGTATTTCAATCAAAGGACTCTTTCATAAATTAAAATGTAAGAAACATTTCAATGACTCAATATATTCGGTCATGGATCAAAGTCAATAATGCTTTGACCTATTACAAACTCAAATACCAAAGAAGATAGTCACTCAAATATCAATGTTTCAAATTTCAATGTTTAGAATGCAAAAGTTAATTGTATGCTTAGCTTTATTTTTTTGGGGTGCAGGTTTTCTCTAGAGTACCAAAGTGAAATTTCATTGTTTAGTTTGTAAACAAATTCTTTTGTTAAAGAACCTTATGCTTCACTTGGGGTGTTTTTTTTTTGGCTTTATAAAAGGGTTAGGGAGATTTTCATTGTTTTCATTGCATGATGGAGATTTAAATACTCTTTATGATGGAGATTTAAATACTCTTTATAACTTTATAATGCAGCTTAAAATTTTTAAGGAAAGAGAGGGCATCCATGTGTCACTCCCTGATTCATTTCTAGAAATGACACCCTTTTTCTTTTCAAATCTAAGAAATGACAAGCCTTTTTAAATGTAAAATCAAAAGACTTTCTATTCCACATAAAGTAAATGTTGAAGTTTGATTGCACATAACAAAAAGGGGATAACTTTAGTGGAGGTTTTGTTACTTAATGCGAATTTATTTTTTGAAGATATAACAGAAAAAAAAAAGTTTTAATGATTTTTTTTTGTTTAATGAAAATGTAATTTTTGGAGATATACTTGGTTTTATCTTTTCAAGGGGCTTTTTTCAAGATCAATATTAATATATTTTAGAAAATTTTCAAAGTATGTATTTCTTTTAAGAGCTTGAGAAAAAGAAAAAAGCTTGCCTAATGTCGACTTGGGATTGTTTCACTTTGAGAACATGCATGACATGCAAATGCAGGGATCGTTATCCACATTATTGACCATGAGAGAGAGAGAGAGAGAGAGAGAGAGAGAGAGAGCGAGAGAGAGAGAGAGACCATCACATTGCATGTGTGCATACACATATACATTTACGAGGGGGAGAAAGAGAAAGAAAGATTTTATCGTTGAGCGTACTTTTAAATTTTCAAGATATTATTTTTTAGCATTATTGTATTTTTAAAAGGATAGCTAAAGTTTTTCACCCTTAGAAAATGGATTAAATGCCCGATAAAGACCAACCCTCACATTGACACCCCAAATGGGTAGAGAGATTTTCCAGTTGATGGACCTTTTACCAATTCTTGGATATTTTGTTCTTTTTATTTTGAAGAGTTAACATGTAGACCATGCTTAAAAATCTATAAATTCCTTAAATTTTAGCAGACAAGAGTGTCAATCTAAAATCAATGAGAGAGAACACCCCAAATGGGTAGAGAGATTTTCCAGTTGATTGACCTTTTACCAATTCTTGGATATTTTGTTCTTTTTATTTTTAAGAGAGAGAGAGAGAGAGAGAGAGAGAGAGAGAAAGGGAGGGGGGGGGGGGGGGGGGGGAGGACAATTGTTAAGTGCCGTATTTAATGTATTGAAATGCAAACTCCAACACATGAAGCAAGAGGAGAGAGAAATACATAACAAAATACTTGCGTGTAGCAACAATCTAAAGTGACTTTAAAAGTTATAAGACAAGCCTTAATCAAAAGTGAATATCTATGGAGAGGAGGAGAAGGAAGAGAGAGAGAGAGAGAGAGAGAGAGAGAGAGAGAGAGAAAGAGAAGATAAACAAGAAGAAAATTTTCAATGCCATCAGAACAATCCCAAAAGATTTATCTCACAACATGGGTAAGAATAAAGTTATTTTTGTTTCATCTTCTCTCTCTCTCTCTCTCTCTCTCTCTCTCTCTCTCACACACACACACACGTCTTGATAAAAGGCGATTTTGAAATGTTGTAGGAACATTTAATGAGATCTCAAATATCTATCCGATGGTAGAGAGAGAGAGAGAGAGAGAGAGAGAGAGAGAGAGAGAGAGACCAATCATAGCCATCTATATTTTTCTTTTCAAAAAAATGAGAAAAAAGAGTTCGCTTCTCCTTTTTAAATGACCACCTCGGATAGTCACTTCAACTAGAGGGTTTTTGGGGGGGGGGGGGGGGACGAGGAGAGCATAGAAACTTTGAATGTCATAGTTACTGTATTGAAACATTAGCAAGATGCCTCTTTGTGACAAATGTGACAAACTCAAGACATATGTGACAAATCTTTCCTTCAAGCATATATATATATATATATATATATATATATATATATATATATATGTAATATATATGTATATGTATATGTATATATGTATATATGTATATGTATATATATGTATATATGTATATGTATATATATGTATATATGTATATGTATATATATGTATATATGTATATGTATATATATGTATGTATATATATATATATATATATATATATATATATATATATATATATATATATATATATATATATATATATATATATATATATATATATATATATATATACACCAAGTGTGACGCCCTCGTTCGGGACGTCGGGGAAACGGGACCGCGCTGGCTCACCTGCGTTGCAAACGGGACCTGCAGGCAAGCAAACGCATACACAAGAACGCAACTTGAAAACGGGATGCAAGAGGGACACGAGATTAAGGGACGCGAACGAATGATCAATATTGAAAGAAAGTGCCGAATACAAGGGACGCGAAGAATCACATGAAAACGGGGCTCGCAAGTTGGGGGAAGTGGCACATACTTCCCTTATATACACCCCCGGGTTGAGAGAGCTTGACGCCCACGTCAAGCCGGGGTTTTGAGAGGTGCCGATACAAAAGTTGATGCCGAGGTTTTGGGGGCAGATATTTACAAGGGGGGAGTGAAGTGTTGCCAAAAAATGTCTAGCTACCTAGGGTGATGCTAGTTACAAGTGGGGGGGAGGACTACTCTATGTGGTTTTCATTTAGTGTGTTGTCCTCCTCTTCAGTGGGCATGTTGTAGAAGCGTAACACAAGGGGTCTTCCGAGTCGAAGCATGATTTCTTCAGGTACCCAAGTGCATTCCGTCATGGGGCGATTGCGCCATTTGACATAGAAGAGTTGTCCCCGGTGCCCAAAGCGCGACTTTAGGATGGCCTCCGGCTCATGTGGCGGGCCATCCTTTACATATTCGGGGAGACTTCGCCCATAGGTGTTATCCGGCACAAATATTTTGAGTAAACTTACATGGAGGGCGTTGTGGATGTTGATGTGTGGTGGGAGCTCCAACTTGAAGGTGACGTCGTTGAAGGACTTGAGCACTTTGTATGGACCATAGTAGCGATGATTGAACTTCGGGGAGAGGCCTTGAGGGAGGGTGATGTTCTGAGAGCTGACGAGGGCCAAGTCACCTTCTTTGAAGAGTTCGGCAGGTCGTCGCTTTTGGTTGGCGTATTTGGCGATGCGTACGTTGCTTTGCTCGAGGATTTTCTTTGCATTTTGCATGCGCGTTTGCCATTGTTGAAGAAACTCCTCACATTCCAGATCCTGGGCATGCACATCGCCGGTTGCCAGTGCAAGAGGTGTGATGACTTCTTTACCCGTGCAGAGCTCGAAGGGGGTATAGCCAGTGCTGCTATGGATGGGTTTGTTGTAGTGGAATTCCAGGACGTCCATGTATTCAGACCAGTCCTTCTGATCGGCCTTGACGTAGCTGCGATGTAGTCTTCGATGCCTTGGTTGACTCTTTCAGTTTGACCATCGGTTTCGGGGTGGTAGGCGGAGAAGAAGCGTAGCTGGCCTAGTAGCTTGAAGAGCTCGCGCCAGAGGTCACTGAGAAAGCGGGTGTCGCGATCAGAAACTATGGCTAAGGGGAGGCCGTGGTATTTGAAGACTTTGGCGAAGAAGTGTTTTGGCGACTTGGTAGGCGGTGACGGGAGGCTTTGCAGGTATGAAGTGGGCTTACTTGGTGAAGTAGTCAACAGCCACCATGATGGTAGTGTGGCCGTGGGAGGGGGGGAGGTCGACGATGAAGTCCATACTTACCATGTCCCAAGGCCGGGAGGGTGTTGGCATGGGGTGGAGTAGGCCGGCGGGTTTGACTCTTTGAGCTTTGACCAGTTGACATGTTGGGAAGGTGCGCACGTAGTCGATGACCTCGTCCTTCATTTTGGGCCACATGTAGTGTTGATGGAGTTTGTCATACGATCTCTTCTGGCCACCATGTCCAGCTAGCTTGCACTCATGAGCCTCCCACATGAGGTCTTTCTTTAGCTCTGGATCATTGGGGATGTAGATTTTGCCATGCGCGTAGAAGAGGTTATCTTTGACTTCGAAGAAACCCAGGGCAACTCTGCCAGAGATGTGGTCGTTGAGCATTCGGAGGACAGCGGGTTCAGCTTTTTGAGCGTCGAGGATGCGTTGGCGTAGGGTGCTGGTTGCTGTGGAGATGGCTGTGAGGGTGGGTCTTCGACTGAGGGCATCTGGCATGACATTTGTGGTACCCGGTTTGTGGATGATGTCGATGTCGTATTCTGCGAGTGTATCTTGCCACCGGGCTTGCTTGGGGGTTATTTTTGGCTGTGTCTGGAAGTACTTGAGGGAGATGTTATCTGTGTAGACTTTTGTGTGATTGTCTTGGACATAGTGTCGCCACTTTCGGAGGCAGTGGACGACAGCGAGCATTTCCTTCTCATGTGTGGTTCATCTTGTCTCTACATCTGTGAATTTGTGGGATTCATAGGCGATGGGTTGATTTTCTTGCATGAGGACACCACCAATGGCACCATCGGAGGCATCAGTATGAACTTTAAATGGCTTACTGAAATCGGGTAGTCTGAGGACGGGGCACCACACATGGCTATCTTCAGGTTCTCAAAGGCTGCTTCTTCTCTGGAGGTCCATTGAAAGGGTTTGTGGCCTTTGGTTATCTCTGTAAGTGGTGCCGCAATCTTGCTGAAGTCGTGGATGAAGCGGCGGGTGTACTGACAGAAACCCACAAACTCTCGAACTTCTTTGATGGATGTCGGGGGAGCCCACTTGATGACGGCGTCGACTTTCTTGGGATCCACCATGATACCTTCTGACGTGAAAATGAAGCCAAGGAACTCGATTCTTTGGACAGCAAACTCACATTTTTCCAGCTTTGCATAAAGTTGGTGTTCACGGAGGCGTTGGAGTACTGCGGCTACATGCTTTTGGTTCTCTTCTAAGGATGAGAAGGTCATCAATGTAAGTAATGAGAAAATCATCAATCATGTCGCGGAAGCTGTCATGGATTACTCGGCAAAAAGTGCCAGGACCGCTGGTGAGACCGAAACCCAGGACAAGCCATTCCCAGGAGCCGTAGCGTGTGTGGAAGGCGGTCTTTGCGATGTCTTTAAGGGCAATGCGGACTTGGTGATAGCCTGAGCGGAGATCGATGCGCGTGAAGTACTTGGCACCCTGTAGTTTGTCCAAGAGGTCTTCCATGAGGGGAACTGGGTACTTGTTTTTTATAGTGATCTTGTTGAGGGCCCGATAATCCACGCACAGTCTCATCGAGCCATCTTTCTTCTTGACAAACAGAACTGGGGCCCCAAAAGGAGAGCTGTTGGGCCAGATGAAGCCTTGATTCTCTAATTCCTGGAGTTGCTTCTTGAGCTCTTTTAGCTCCGTGTCATTCATGCGATAGGGTGCCTTGGCCGGGGGTGTACTCCCTGGGATGAGATCAATTTCGCGTTGAATTTGACGGGGAGGGGGTAGACCAGGGAGGAGTTCTGGCGGCATGACATCTTTGTACTGCTGGAGGATGGGGGTAAGTGAGGGATCACCCACTTTGGCCTGTTCGAGGGTGATGGAATTGAGTCTTGGTGTGGGCTGCTCCGTTGCTTGCATGATGCAGAGGTGAACCTGAGCTCCTTTCTTGAGAGCCCTCTCGGCTTGCTTTGCACTCATGAGATTGAGTCTGGGGGAAGATGTCTATGGGACTTTTTGTTTACCTTTCATCGCTGCCAATTGAGCGGGGTCATTGCGGTTGATGGAGGGGGGGGGGGGGGGGGGGGGGGGGTTGGTTTGAAGGTGCGCCTGACGTGTGAATGCTTGCTTTGTTGTGAGTCTAGCACCTTGGACTGTAACTGCTTTGCCTTGATTATTCAGAAGTAATTGATCCACCTTCATGCCTAGGAGTGCAATGAGATACTTGTCATTGAAGGACAGACCAATGATTGCCTCGAAGTCATCCATTGGTACCACTATGAAGTCAAGTCGGCATGTGAATTCACCCATCTCAATCCTGACTTGACGGGCTGCCTTGACATTGCTATCATTTCCTTGGGCAAACTTGACAGTGGTTTCATTTACGGTGGTGAGGCGTAGGCCCAGGCGGGCGGCGCACTGCGGTGATAGAAAATTGTGTGTAGCGCCTGAGTCTACCATGATCCATTGGGGCTGTGATCCAATTGTTGCCTGGACATATAAGTTCTGGATGTCCGTGATAGCCGCTGCCATGCATTGAGGGCGGAGGGATACTGCTCCAATACGGGGTTGTTGGGCAAAAACAGGGGTATCCATTTCATCGATTCTTATTTGGGGGGGGGAGGGTGGTTCTTCTATTTGGATGGTGTTGACCCTGCTAGATGATGATGAGGCTTGATTGTGCTTGCGCACACATGCGTAGTTGGGGCCATGAGCAATTTTGCAATCACCGCACCAGATGCGATCAGGATGCGGGTTGTTATTATTGCCGTTGTAAGTATTGGGGACACCACTGTGGAACGTGGTGCTATAAGAGTTGCTAGCAAAAGAGCTGCATGGGACTAAGGCGCCATTTCTGCGACCTAATCCAGTGTTGAAATTGGGTGGTGGTGGTGGTGGTGGTGGTCGAGGGTCATTGCTTCTGTTATTGGGTATAAATGCGCGGCCTCGCCCGACGGTTGGGTTAGACCAGTTGTGGGGGATAGTGGGGGCAAAATTGTTGGGGCGAGGGTTATTTGGAGGAAAACCTGGTCTTGAGTTGGTGTCGCGTAGCTTTTTGGCCATATTGGCGGCCCCTTCCCAGGTGGTGGGGTTCTGCTTTTCTACTTCTCGTCGGGCCCAGGGCTTAAGGCCGTACAGGAAGCCATGTAGTCGGTCTGCTATGTGCATCAGTGGGAGTTGAAGCATGAGTCGACGATACTTGACAATGTATTCTGATATGTGGTCGTCTTGGCGTAGTTCGCGCCACGAGTCTCTGATTTTATTACCTTCATTCTCTGCGACAAAATAGCTAATCATGTCTCTTTGTAAGTCTTCCCAGTCCTCCCAGCGCTTTGATGGCTGTTTAGTGAGAAACCATACATAGGCGTCGTCGGCCAGGAAGGTTTTGGCCACTTGCACCCATCTGCGTCTGCCTATGTTGTTCCACTGCATGTAGTCTTCTACCTCGCTAAACCACTTGTTGAGTTCCAGGGAGTTGCGATGGCCTTTGTACTTCTCTGGGGGAATGGGTTTGAATTTTCCCAATCTATTTTCATCTCCTAGATTTCTCTCAGGGTTGTAGTAGTGTCCTTCACTTTGGTCATCTTGATAGTCTTCATCTTCGTTGACTGTTCCTAGCCTTCCGGGCCGCGGTCATCTTTGTGTGTTTCGTCGCGTGTTGACATTACTTGTGCCTAGACGGTCTTCGTATCGCTGGCCTAGCTGTGTTTGAATCAGGTCGCCCAGGTTAGCAGACATCAAGTTGATATGGTGTTCCACGGAGGCCATGATGCGTGCCTCCAATCTCTTTTCCATCGGCTCTTGGTCATCTTGTCGCAGCTTCGTTTCCTTCTTCTTCTTCTTATTCAGGTCAGGTTCGGTCCTGTATCCTTCATCATGTTCTTGATTTCCAGCCATTGTTGTACTCCTATGGCCGAAACCGGGAAAAACTCAAAAATGTCAAAATTTGAAAAACTGCGAAAAACGGGCTTGAAAACGTCGAAAAACGATGAAATAGCACAAAACGGGGTCCAAAACGACGAAAACCGCGAAAAATGGGTCAAAAATGAGGAACAATGCTGAAAACCAGTCCCAAACGGTGTAAGACGGGGCAAAACGAGGCAAAACGTTGAAAAACGATGAAGAACGTGGAGAAACGCGTCAAAACGGGGCAAAACGGCAAGGAACGCGGGTCCAACGGGGCAAAACGTCGAAAAACGTTGGGGAACGTGGAGAAAACGCAAGGGAAGTGGCAAAACGGGGCAAAAACGCAAGGGACGTGGTGAAAACGTGGCAAAACGGGCCAAGAACGCGGAGAAACGTGGAAAAACGGGACAAACGGGCCGAAAACGTGGTGACAACCACGGGCCACGGGCCGACGTCGGGTCGGCGGGGACTCGAGCCGAAGCTCTGATACCAAGTGTGACGCCCTCGTTCGGGACGTCGGGGAAACGGGACCGCGCCGGCTCACCTGCGTTGCAAACGGGACCTGCAGGCAAGCAAACACATACACAAGAACGCAAGTTGAAAACAGGACGCAAGAGGGACACGAGATTGAGGGATGCGAACGAATGATCAATATTGAAAGAAAGTGCCGAATACAAGGGACGCGAAGAATCACATGAAAACGGGGCTCGCAAGTTGGGGGAAGTGGCACATACTTCCCTTATATATATGTATATATGTATATATATGTACATATATATATATATATATATATATATATATATATATATATATATATATATATATATATATATATGTATGTACATATATATATATATATATGTATGTATATATATATATATGTGTATATATATATATATATATATATATATACATATGGTGTGTGTATATATATATGTATATATATAAGTATGTATATATATATATATATATGTATATATGTGTGTGTGTGTGTGTGTGTGTGTGCGCGTACATATAGATATATATGTATACATACATCCATACATACGTACAAGGATAAAGCAAGTAAGATAGTGGAGCAGAGATACTGAATCCAATTGCGTTCCTATCATTGAAACCCATTCTAGAACTCACTCCATTTATAAAAAGAGGTTTTATTATTACATTGAATTCTCTTAGATTTCATCTCTTCACACCATGCTAATTTATCTAACCTTTATAATCAAGCTTGGTAGCATTGCTAGATCAAGGTAGACCAAATGAAGTAATCTCTCTCTCTCTCTCTCTCTCTCTCTCTCTCTCTCTCTCTATCTCTATATATATATATATATATATATATATATATATATATATATATATATATATATATATATATATATATATATAGAGCACTCCTAAGTTTGTTGAACAAGGGCTAGCAACTCATGAAAAATAATGTCTATGAGAAGCGTCGAATCTTGGTATCAAAGAATGCTTTGCAGCATCTATTACGAGGTTGTGTCATGCATCACTTTTATAAATGCGATAGACTACGTGTGGGAAGAGAGTATTGACAGTGGTCCACTTGGAAGAGAAGATAGCCCTATGAGAACAGAGGCATTGTTTCCTTGGCCGCAACAACGCGCGGGTCACATACTAGTACCTTTCATTTCATATCCTGACACGTCTTTAATTCTATTGTTTTAGAATGCTAAAGTTAAGCTTCACCTTGCATAATTTAGTAAACTTTACACACACACACACACGCACGCACACACACACATATATATTTTTGCATTCTATAGTTTTAGAATGCTAAAGTAAAGCTTTAGCTTGCATAATTTTAACTAGTATGTGACCCGCGCGTTGCTGTGGTCAAGGAAACATGGCATGTATTCTCATAGGGCTATTTTAAGTTCCAATTATAACACTATCAATACTCTCTTTCTACATGTATAGTCTATTGTATCATTAAAAATGATGCATGACATAGCAGATTTTAATAAACATGAATATATGTAAGATGCTGTAAAGCATTCTTTAAAACTAATCTTGGGATCTTCTCATAAATATTATCTTTCATGAGGTGCTAGCCTTTGTTCAAAAAACTTAGGAGTGCTTCCCTTCTATTGGGGTGGGTAGAGAGGGAGAGAGAGTCCTCCTTTTGGTCCCTATGTAAGATGATGAATACTTTAAAACCAAGGTTGGGAACTTCTCATAAACATTATGTTTCATGAGGTGGTATTTTTTGTTCAACAAACTTAGGAGTGCTCTTTTTCTATTGGGGTAGGTATAGAGAGAGAGAGAGGGAGTTCTCCTTTTGATTTATCTTGATCTAGCAATGCTACCAAACTTGATGATAGAGATTATATAAGTTAGCATGGTGTGAAGAGATGAATGCTAAGAGAAGTCAATGTGAATATATTGTGATGAAATGGGTTCTAGAATTGGTTTCAATGATAGGAACACAATTGGATTCAATGTCTCTACTCCACTCTCTTACTTGTTTCTATCCTTGCGTCTTTCTCATGAGCAAGACATGGTAGTAGTGCACATCATAATTACCTATATAATAAGAAGGATGTCTTTTCCTTGGTCTACCTAGGGTTGACAAAAGTGCTACCAAGTCAAGAAGTACAAACTGGGTAAGCTAGCAAGTTGTTAAAGATGAGGATCAATGACTGCTACATTGTGTAAGAAAAGATTAGGGCTCATAGTTTCCAATGTACCAAGAAAGTTTTAAGTTTCAAAGAGATGAGTTTGATTCTATTAATATTAAGAATGTGATTGAACCCTTCCAATTATGTTTCTCTCTAGATGAATCTCTTGCATCTCTATCTTTTTTTTTTTCACAAGCATAGTAATGGTTTAAATCATTGCCTAATCACAATAATGCATAAGCAGCTTAATACAATAAGGTTCACACTATTTGTTCATTTACACTTTCACGTCATTTGCATCATTAAATGTGATAGAGCTGAAATTAAAATAAAGTTGCTTAGTTGTTTATTTTTGTAAGAGTTTTGGCCATTATGTTAAACTGAAGGTTATGGTGCAAAATGAAGTCGATGACCTGAAATCATGCATGCCATTGATCTTTTCTCTCCCTCTCTCCCCGAATTCCAAAAGCATGTTCCTCTTTGTGAGAGTATATTGTATTCAATCATTTACATGCTTGAGACTATTCCCTTATGCACAATCTATATCATACCAACCATTTAGCTTAGCTCCTTAGCTCTTGCTCCCTTATATGCGAGACCGAACATTGAGGCAATGTAGGAGAGAGTCTTTTTGTATGCACATTATATCCTTTGAAAATTTGAGAGTACGAATATCATACCCTACTTTAGTGTTCAGCTTTTGATCACGTCAAATTTATTTCTTACATTTTAGATTGGATCACGGCTTGCATTTCTTTCTCTCCTAGAAACTTCATGGACTCAATTTGTTAGTTGCCACCATTATATCCATAGTAGGGGAGCATCTTCTTTATGGAAACTTTAAAGATGCCACCATTAACATCAATCAAGAAGTTATAGAATATTCTAACATCATAGAAAAAACGTCAAATTATTTCAAAGATTTGAAGCATCCAATAAAATTGGAATGATATAGAAATGATACATATAAGTCTCTCTCTCTCTCTCTCTCTCTCTCTCTCACACACACACACACACACACACACACACACAAACACCCCCCCACACACACAATGTGTGCTTGAGTTCAAGACTCTATGAATAGATATTTCATTGAAAGTATGGTTGTTTCTAAAACGTAAATCTGTGTGTGTGTGTGTGTGTGCGCGCGCATACATATGTATATATGCATACATATACATATTATGTCTAAGAATAATGAAGCAATTCATTTGCAAAGCCTACATAACCAGCTCAAATTTTAGTTTTAGCTTCTTGTATTCAAAGATAAAGAGTCTCTTCTTATGAAAAGCTACAAAGTTTTTAATTGTTGGAGGAATTTAATCTCACAACCAAGGGTATTTTGGGAATTTTGAAAAATTTGAAGGGAATTTATGACAAAATATTTGGGGTATTTTTGGGCTTTTTGAAAATTGAGGGATATTTTGAAAATTTCCACAACTTAGAGGGATATTTTGGTAGTTTTCCCTATATATATATATATATATATATATATATATATATATATATGTATGTATGTATATGTATATGTATATATGTATATATTCATATGTATACACACACACACACAAACATATACATATGCATGTGTCTATGTTTTTGTGTATATAAATAAATAAATAAGTATACACACACAGAGAGACACATGCATATGTATATGTGTGTGTGTGTACGTGTATGAATGTATATATTTGTGTGTGTAAATAAATAAATGAATAAATAATTAATTAATTAAATGTATATATGTGTGTGTATATATATGCTTGAATCAAAGATTTGCCACATAGATCTTGAGGCCTCCTGCTATTGTTCTCATACAGTAATTATGACATTCAAAATTCCTATGCTCCCCCCATCCAAACCTCTCTCTCTCTCTCTCTCTCTCTCTCTCTCTCTCTCTCTCTCTCTCACACACACACACACACACACACACACGCACACACATGTTGGGTGGATAGTAGTTTGCATGTACCATGATTGCTCTCTCTCTCTCTCTCTCTCTCTCTCTCTCTCTCTCTCTCTCTCTCTCTCTCTCTCTCTCCCCATAGATATTCACTTTTGTTGAAGACTTGTGCAACTTTTGAATTGTTCCTATACCCTTGAACATTTTTCTATGTCTTTCTCTCTCCCTACTTATCCTTGCCGCATCATTCGTTGCGCACTCAAAAATCATCCTCTCTCTCTCTCTCTCTCTCTCTCTCTCTCTCTCGTTTATTTTTAACAGGCACCCTTGCGTGTCAAAATTTAGAGAATTTATTGGTTTCTAAGCATAGCCCACATTTGAACTCTTAAAAATAAAAAGAACAAAATATCCGAGAGCTGGTAAAAGGTTCGTCAACTGTGCAATCTCTCTCCTCGTTTGGGGTGTTAATGTGAGGGTTGGTTTTTATCAGGCATTTCATCCATTTTCTACCGATGAAAAACGTTATCTATCATTTTAAAATTACACTATAATGCGAAGAAAACTATAATACCTTGGAAATTGGAAGGGCTTGAAGAATGCCCTTGGTGAGATATAGCGTCTCTCTCTCTCATGCATGTGCATGTGTGCATACACATACATACACCTCTCTCTCTCTCTCTCTCTCTCTCTCTCTCTCTCACACACACACACACACACACACACACACACACACACACACACACATAGCCAATAACGGGGATCGACCTCTTTATTTGCATGCATGTCCTCAAAGCAAGACATTACCAAGTCGACATGAGGCGAGCTTTTTTTTCTCGATCTCTTCAAAAAAGACAAACTTTTAGAAATCTCTAAAAAATATCAATATTGGTCTTGAAAAAAAACCCCTTGAAAAGATAAAGCCAAATATATATATTGAAAAATTAAATTCTCATTAAATAATAAAATCTTCATAAAATTATCCCTTTTTGGTTATGTACATTTACACTAAAACATTTATTCTATGCAAACTAGAAACTCTATTTACATTCTCAAAAGCCTGTCACTTCTTACAATGTTACCCTTTACTTTTGCACTTAAATCTAACCTTTCACTTTTGTTTTGCAAGGTTTTCTTTGAAATGAAGCTGAATGTGACAAGTGGAGGGTCTCTCCATCCTTGAAAATCTTACGCTGCTTCATATATAGTATAGAATAAATTCTATACACACACAAGTATATTAATTAGTTCTTTTTATTTCACCTTTCATTTCACAACTTCACATGGCTTTACATTTCTTGCATTCTATAGCTTGATTCTAGTCAGTGTTAACGTCTGAGAAAGTCTCTTTTATTAAGTGGTTGCTCGTCGAGTTTCCTCCTCACAAAGAAGAAAACCGAATATACTAGCATAACTTTTGAGATTTGCAAAATTTTTGAATGACTTTCTCACATATTTCATTGGTTTTTCTTCCATTTACCATGGTTTGTAGCTAGCTAGTCTCGATTTTCAATCGGCTCAAGACTAAGCAATCCTTTTCCAAACACTGATACCAATTTAATTCAACCTAACAATCACTTTCTTAGTGTTTTTGAAAGCCATCGTGACCCTTTCACTTTTTTTGCATTCTATTGTTTTAGAATGCTAAATTGGAGCTTTATCGTGCATATTTCTAGTAAATTCTATACATACATATATGTGTGTGTATATACACACACAGATACATACATACATATATATATATATATATATATATATATTAATGAGTCCTTTTTCATTCACCTTTCATTTCACAGCCTCACATGGCTTGACTTTTCTTGCATCCTAAAGATTCATTCTAGTCAATGTTCGAGAAAGACTCTTTTATTAAGCAACTGTTAGTCGAGTTTCCTCCTTGCAAAGAAGCAAACCAAAAATACTAGCAATAATTTTGAAATTTGTAGGATTTTTGAACTATTTTCTCACACATTTCAATGATTTTTCTTCCCTTTACCCAAGTTTACAATCGGCTAGTCTTGATTTTCAACCGCCTCAAGGCTAAGCTGACGCAATCCTTTCCTGAACACTGATTTCAGTAAACTCAACCTAATGATTTTATCACTTTCTTATTGTTTTAGAAAGCCACTCTGAACCTTTCACTTGTTTTTTTTGGAGTGCTAAAGGTTTTAATCCGCTATGAATAAAAGTCGTTCAAATTTCATTGCTAAACAATTGTCCCCAAGGAGGTTTAAAAGTCTTGTGAATGAAAAGAAATTATGATCTTTTAAATACTATTTTTAAACATTGCATTCATCTTTTTATATTAAAAAGTGTATTCATAGAAGTTTGATCCTATGATGTAAGGTATTGATAAAAAGTCGTTTCATTTAAGGACTTCATAAAGATTTATTTCACTAAATTGTTTATTATTTTTTATGTTTATTAAATTTATCTTTTTTATTAAAAAAACACTAAAATAATTTTTTTTGCTTTTAATTTACTTCTTTCTCATTTTATTTTATTTCAAAACTCAATGTGCACATTTCACATTATTTAAGTGGGGCCCTTCATAATATAGAAAGCATTTGTGATTATAAATGTATAATAGATAACACAATTTTGTGTTAAAACACAACAAAAATTCCATGTGATTGTACGCACCTATTTAAACTTACTCTCCCTCATCTCTCCTTTACTTAGCATCCCTTTGTGTCTACTCACCTTTTTTTTTTGGGGGGGGGGGGGGGGGGGGATATATAAGAAGTGGAAATTGGAACATCCTTCATATCACCCAATAGTGTAGTAGATTGGTTTTCCCAATTCCTAGTTCAAAGACTAGTTAGATAGATCTTTGAGGTCTTTTGAAGTTGTTCCTAGACATCAAATTTTTAGACTACATTAGTAGTCCTTACTAAAGGTTTGGATTTTGGGTGCATCTCTGAACCATTGGATTAAGCTTGTAGATTAGTGCCACATGGCAAGCTAATGATGACAAACTTACTTTTTTTACTATTTTTGTAGGTCCTTGTGAGAGAGTGTTGACATTTGTTTACCTCCCTCTTTGAAAAGGACATTGAACACAAAGTCTTTCCCATCCAATTTCACTTTGTTTTGGCTTTCTAAAAGAAGCCTTAGAGCTAGAGGAGAGTTGAGTTAAGCAAACTTTCAATGTTTTTAGTGATGGTTGAGACTTATCTTAAATGTTATTTTGGTTTTAAAATATTTAATGGATCAAACTTACTTTTTTTACTATTTTTGTAGGTCCTTGTGAGAGAGTGTTGACATTTGCTTACCTCCCTCCTTGAAAAGGACATTGAACACAGAATCTTTCTCATCCCATTTCACTTTGTTTTGGCTTTCTAAAAGAAGCCTTAGAGCTAGAGGAGAGTTGAGTTAGCCAAACTTTCAATGTTTTCAGTGATTGATTGTCGAGACTTATCTTAAATGTTATTTTGGTTTTAAAATATTTAATGTATCTTTTTATTTCACCTTTCATTTTATATTGTGACATGTCTTGACTTTTTGCGCGTTCTATTTTTTTAGAATGGTGAAGTGAACCTTCACCTTACACAATCCTAGTAGATTCTATACATACATACATACATATATATACACACACACATATTAATGAGTTCTTTTTATTCCACCTTTCATTTCATAGTCTCACATGGCTTGAATTTTCTTGCATTCTATAGCTTAATTCTAATCAGTGTTTGAGAAAGTCTCTTTTATTAAGCAGTCACCAACCAATTTCCTCCTTCCAAAGAAACAAACCGGAAATACTAGCAACAATATTGAAATTTGCAAGATTTTTGAACTATTTTCTCACATATTTTAACGATTGTTCTTCCCTTTACCATGGTTTGCAACCGGCTAGTCTCGATTTTCAATAGGATCAAGGCTAAGCTATTGCAATCTTTTCCCAAATACTGCTTCTAATTAAACTCAACCTAATGACTTTATCACTTTCTTATTGTTTTAGAAAGCTACCGTGACCGTTTCACTTGTTTTCTTAATTTCTTACAATGTTTTCAAGTGTTTTTTCATCCATCATATTTTAATCTTTTGGAATATATTGTAATCTGAATAATTCATTGTTATATTTCTCTTTAATTATTTAATATATTATTATGACAAAAAATGTTTTAAAATGCTAGTGTCACTTTCTCATTTTCTCCCACAAAGAACTCTTAGCCTTATGTAGGCCATAGTGAACTTTCACCTTTTTTTGTATATAAGAGAGAGAGAGAGAGAGAGAGAGAGAGAGAGAGAGAGAACACAAAATGGATATGTAAAAGATAGGCCATTTGATTTAGATTAACCTGTATAAAAACACAACAAAAATGACATGTGATTGTAGGCACTCATGAGAAGACCTACTCCCCATCACTCTCATCCCCCTTTAGTTTTCATCATGCCTTAGTGACTCTTCACCTTGTTTCATTGATATTTGTTTTGGAAAGCCAAAAAGGAAATTATATTCTCTTTAGAGAGGTAGAATAGATTCATTAAGCAATGTTAGAAGTAATTTCACCTTTGTACAAACCTTGAAAATTGCCTTTAAATTTCAGATTAGAAGGTGAGAAAACCTTGTAATCTAGAGTGATCTAGTGAAAATTAATTTCAATGTAGATAATTTTGAGTCACATTTTTTAAGGTACACTTTTTAAGCATTTAGACAAAAAAAAATTTTAAAGAGACATTAGCTAGTGAATTTGACTTTGCATTGTGAAAAAAAAAAAAAAAAACAATTGGATGAGTCCCTTTCCAAAGTTATTACTAAAATGGCTTCAAACAAGAGAAAGTGATAGTTAGAGGACCTCTTTAGTTTGTAGAACTTTTTGGTTGGGAGAGAGACAATAGACAATAAACTTTTTCTTAGTCCATCACGTTTCACATCTCCAGAAGTGTACATGGTCTAACCACCTTTGCTCTACATACCACTTTCAAAAAGGGGTCGGTTACTTTTTTGAAGCACAAAGTGTTATAGTAGTCATGAGTACAACTCTTCACGTGTGTGTGTGTGTGTGTGTTTGGGGTTTGGGGGGGGGGGGGATTTTTAAGTGTGTTGATATATTATAGATAATATTTATACACAAAAAGAACACTACATTCAAAAGAGAATTGGCTTTACATAAACTTTTCTGTATTTGAATCATTTATGTACAATATGGTCAGATTGAAGTAACATTTCAGCTGTCCTAAACATCTGAACAAACAGAAAAAGATAAAATCTCTCTTTATCTTCAAGCTCGACCAATAGCAAACATAATCCCTTTTAAGCAAAGATAGAATTATCACATGCATGCATCCATATAAACATTACAAGAGATTTTGTTAGCCTTGGCTATGTATAATAGGTGTCAAAAAACCTATCAATTGTTATTCATGTTTTACTTAAAAATTATTATCTAGCCATTTTCCTATCAAAGTAAAAGTGTATGAAGTGGTTTTGGAGTTTTCTTTTAATCTTTTTCCAATTTCTTGACAACAATTAATATGATCATCCTATATAAGGCAATCCATGTTTTCAAAGTGAATTTTATGTTGTATCATGAAGGTAGCCTTTGAGCACTTAGTCATTATACCACTTTCAAATAAATCCCAAGTAATTCCTTTTTCCAAACTAAGATTTGAAGTTCGAAGCCATAACTACACTCTCATAGTAGTATCCACATTATCATGAAAGACTTCAAAGTAACTTTATGCTATATTAAATCGTTTGAACTTGTCAAACCATTTACAAGCCATCACAATTTCTATGCAAATTTTCAAGGTAACATGTTGCAACTAAATCTATACAATAAGGATCATGCATAATTCAGGCATTATGCACGTCTGTTGCACGTGTCAATGCAACAGGACTTGCCGTACACTATGTGAGAGCCACAAATGACTGCAAGCACACAACCAAACTAATCTAGCAAGTTCAAGAGAGCAAGGGTGTGTCACTCACTGCCCTATGCTCGCCTTCGTGGAGGATTCCTTGCTACGAAGAAGAAGGAGCTACCACCGTGCCGCGCTCAACCGCCTCGCCGCCGTCGTGCCGTGGTTGCAATGCTCAATCGCTCTCTCTCTCTCTCTCTCTCTCTCTCTCTCTCTCTCTCTCTCTCACACACACACACACACACACACACACACGTATACACACACACAAGGAGATGAAGAAGAAGAAGATAGAGATGGAGCAAGAGCACTCTTCAATTGCACAAATGAGATAATGCATGATTTTTAGGTTTAGGTGACTTTTATATGAGCTCTCCCATTCACACTTGGACGTCCATGCTTAACCAACTAACCCTTGAATGTTCTAGTTAGAGTGTACCTCTCATCGGAGATCACTCTTACCCTTTTCCTATTGGACCGACAAGCCCGGCCCATGACTACTAGAGGTGGATGTTGGTGGTTAACATGCCCCCCTTCTTGATGTAGATTCCGTCCTTGGAATATAACAGTGCAGCATCGGGATCCACAATAGGAGTATCTGTGTCAGAAGAAAAAACAACATTGTGAAAGCTCAAAGGCAGCATGTGCAGGCATGCAATAAGTGAGATGCATACATGATATTTTAGGAAATACAAAAAAAAAAAATCATGAATTGTAGCATTGCCAACTAAAACAAGTGTAGTACATGAATGAAATGCAATTGAGTTAAGGTCTATTAGGTTGACTCTAAGAGAAGTACACAAGAGCTAGAGCTAAAGTAAGTACTAGATTGTCCAATGTTAACTAAAGAGTAGTTAACCCTAAGAATGCTCGTTGGGGTCTAAAGACTAGTGATCTTGTCACTTATACCACTTAAGTGTGATCAACATAAAGTACAAGGAAGTTTGTGCTATTTGCTTTTTCTTTTTTTTTCCTTTTTTTGGCGTTGCCATAGTTGCTACAAGTAGCTGGAGGACTCGAGGTTTCAAATACCAGCAACTGGGAGACTCGAGGTCTCAAATACTAGCTTGAGCATAAACTAGCTGAGAGACTCGAGGTCTCAAATACCAGCTTAACACATGGACTTCCACAACACAAGTCACACTTAGGTGGAATAAACTAGAGAGACCTATAT
This sequence comes from Adiantum capillus-veneris, assembly GCF_014529385.1. NCBI lineage: Eukaryota > Viridiplantae > Streptophyta > Polypodiopsida > Polypodiales > Pteridaceae > Adiantum > Adiantum capillus-veneris. The sequence goes on from NC_140941.1 coordinate 115,604,245, forward strand.
CTTTATAGCTTAAAACATTACTAAAGTTACTACAATTAATAGACCATTTAGAAATTAAAGTCAATAATTAAGTGGCCTAGTTTAGCATAAGGTCTTGATACCTACTTAAAACCAACTAATAGACCAAACTCAAAGAGAAGAACAAGGTACTAGAAGTTTGAAAAAATTATAGCATCTAAATTGTCAATGTCACAACTTCATAAATTTTATGCATTGTTAGAAACTCAAATGACAAGATGCAAACATGTAACTGTGGAAAGCATAGATAAAAGGAAGTAGTACACCTGATATAATGGAGAACATCCGTTATAACATGTAAACATCCATTGTCGTTGTCCTTTGAAGGCATTCTTATGTGGTCACAAACTGCACAATAGTCACCACCAAACATCCACCTTCCATAGGCACATCAGTGGGAAGAGGTACCAACCCTTATTGAAAACAATTAAAAAACATAAGGAACCCTAACCTAATTATTTGCACTCCCCCTAGAGAATCAAGGGAATAGGATATTGTAGAGATTGGGGGGGAACCTTAAGGCTAAACCCCTATCCTCGTCGTCAAGAAAAACAAAGTCAACATCCGTGAGACCATATGTGTCATCCGTGTAATCATGTAAATCTTCTTCATCATCAAAGGCACCAATGTTTTAAGAAGGTCACTAGACACCTATAGTCATCTTGGTCAAAAGGGTAGGCTTGTGTAATGGGAGAGACACTCTCTACTAAGTATGGATCAGTCGTGGTCAAGAGACGTATCAGCCATTCTAGCTCCTTGAAATTCCTCTCACATGCTAGCATACCTACCAAATCCCAAGGCAAGCATTGGAAAGATCATGTGAAATACTTGTGAAAAGTAACGAGGGTATCTCTCATCCAAGGCCGGAGCGGATGACTCTAGCGTACCAGCCATATCTGTACACATAGATAGATGATGGTTAGAGTGCAAATATTACAAAGGTCGTGTTCTTATGCATAATGTGTTTTTATGATTTTGTGTTATGTATAGAACTTCAAAGTTTTCATATTATTGTTTGGTGGCTCTTGCTCTTTTACTTTTTTATCTTGTTTTTGTGAGTATAAGGCTTTATATATACATTCCCTAGGATTGAAGATTGAGAGGTCAGGGAGGAAGGTTGAGAGGGAAGCAAGTGAATGATGGATGTCAGCAAACACTCGCCCCTTCCTTGGGTAGATCATACCTTTTGGAATGATATCGTCACCTTTTGAAACCAATTGTTCCAAGTTGTCATGGATGAAGGCTTTAACCAATAGTTTTCAACCACCCTATGTATTTCATCTAGTTGCAAGGGTGGTAAGGTACTCTCCCATGATTTTATTTGCAACGTTGTTGTAGGTGGTGAACTTATAACGGCAAGTGTAAACTCTTCCTTATTTGTATGGATATGTACAATGGTAGGTGGAAGTTGCATCGAAGATTCTATTTCCGTATAGGAACTACATGAAGAGCAAGAAGCTTCATTTGACTTCCCTGTTCCTGAGCTAGGTGGAACAAATCATTCCTTCTTCAGTACCCAAACTAGCTCTGGAGCGGGTATGTAGCATTCCGTGATTTTTTCCTTTCCACGATCTTCAATTCGTTTTGGAGCCACATGATTGGGCTCACATGGGCCAAGTGACAAGTAAGAGCACAATTCACATTTTGGCACCCAGATTTGATCATTTTCTTCATAGTAGTCTTTGGCTTCCAATAGTTTTTTAGGCATCCAACGCAATGTTTCTTTACATTTCTTGGGGTGAAAGGGACATCTCTTACCATGCTCCTGTCTTTTATCACTAGCTATGGTCGCTAAAGAAGCTTTAGGGACCCACTTGTATGTTTTCTTTGTTATATTGGGATGGGTCTTGTGTGTCTCAAGCTTTATTTCAACTACATCAATTGAAGCTCTAGAGAGCTGGGCTACGGGGACATATGGTTCAACCTCTTGGACATGCAATGTTTTGGGTTTTATTTCCTTAAGAGGCAATATCTCAGGGACTATGGCTTAAGTGGCAGGACTAAGAGTTGGTTTCTGCATTGTGACACCCCCCTGTCCCCCAATCAATAGTGCATTTGGTTGCAATCATCCACGTACATCCTAGGTTTATATTACCCTCCATAGTTCCAACAGGCATGACCAAAAAGTCTTGAGCTACAACCCCATTGTCATAACTCATAGAAGTGTGCCAAGTTCCAAAAATCATAGTTTTTTTCTTGTTGACACCCTTGACTTGGATAATACTCTCAGATATAGGTGGCTTTCCCAACTTATACCACACCCCATATGATAGTAGATTATACTTAGCACCCGTGTCCAATAAGGCGTTATATAGCACTTTTCCATAGGCATTGTTTAGCTCAATAGGGTATCGTAGAGGTGTGTCAGAGTCCAATGAATCATCATCAGTGTCTTCATAAAATGCTTCCGTGATTCCCAGATTAGCCTCTTGTTGGCGTCTAAGACGTTGTTGTCTTTCTCGAGACTCAACTCTTTCTTAGATCTTTTTAAGCTCTGGCTGTTCTTTGGTTGCTTTCTTTTGATTTATTCTAGCACGCACATTTGCTTGATATTTTTGCCTCTTATATCTCTTACTCTTCTTGTCTAATTTTTTATTACGAACGATCTCTAGTGAAGAGTCACTAGATGAATGGCTTCTTGTGTCTTCTGCTCCCTTAGATAGATTGTCATCTAGGGTACCATTGGGCCGTAAATGGTTTATCCCCACATTTGCACTAAGACTTAACTCAGATTCTTCTTCCTCAGAGCAATTTCAATTGATGATTTTGACCCCAAATCGTGTGGGTTATAGTCTTGTGACACGCTACTAGTTCCAATGTCAGTCAAACCTTCATCTTGTAGGTCATCATAAGGCTATATGCATTGCTTCTAGCATATTTAAGGGTATGAGTGATGGCATTCCATCCCCCTCATGTGTTACCCAAGTCATCCCCATGTTTCCCCAAGTGTCTACGGTTGTTGTTAGGTGGACCCAATCCACATTGTCCAACTCAGTCATCCTAGGTAGTACATCCATATAAGGAGAATCTTCCCCAACATCAGTGTCTGCTTTCCACATGTAACAATACTGCAATGGGGCCGAGTGAACTATGGTGTCAGATCTATGATCAATTATAAACCTATTTCCTAGAGGATGTGCTCGACTAGTTTAAAGATCTACTCGAATAACAGAATCTTGGAACTGCAAGTAGACATGGTTTTTAAACCAGTCATGCACCATTTTTGCCTCCCTCATGAAAGGACGTCCTAAGATCATCTCAGATGCCATAGTGTGCTTGGAGGAATCCATAACAATGAAGGTAATTCGTATTTTATGTCCAAAGACCTTAATCTTGAGATCTTCTAGCATCCCAATAGATTTAATAATGGACCCATTGGCCATCTTTACTACTATGGTTGTGGTCGCAAGGTGAGGTATTCCCATAGTTTCCTAGCAATTTTTAGTCACAATGCTAACCCCAGCGCCACCATCAAGGATTTCCTTCACAGTTAATCCCTTAGTAGTGATTGGTATGGTGGCATTGGATTCATCACCCTCAAAGTATTGTCCCAACTTGTTATTAACAGGTATTTCTACAACAAGGTTCTCATCTAGGTTGGGGTTGTGGATCTAAGTGTTCCTCTATTGGCATCTCCCTAGCTCCATCCATCTATGAAAATTCTGGTAGCCCGACTTTCAATTCTCCATTGAGGAAAGATTAAAGAGCTAAGAATAGCTCAGGGTCTCCATATAGTTTGGACATGATGGTGGTTTTGACTTCTGAAGCCATGAAATCCATCAGTTTGGCAATATTTAACGGCACCTTTTGGGCTTCAGTCCCTTGACGTGGGGAAGATGGGATCTCCATTTCTTTGATAGGATCAAGTAGTCCCTCTGTAAACATTCTTTCCAACAAGAAGTGAGTACGCCCACTTTCCCATGACTTTAAGTCACTTTCTTCTTGGATGACACTAGGTATGGCTAAGGGTCTATGCACTTGGTGAGGTTGTTGTTGCATGGGGAACACTGTGTCTGTAATCTGGATCTGCCTAGGTGCTGGCTCTAGATCACTTTGGCTATCTTCTATCAAACTCCTTAATTTCTTGACTCTCTCGATCTCCTCTATAGGGTTTGGATAAGTTCCTATCTTTTTCTTGGATCCTAGTCATTGTGGCTCATGATGACCTTCCTTGTTGGTTTCTTTCTTAGTGGTCGTTTTAGTCACCATGGTTTCACCTGAATCAGAATCCTCTTCAGTGCCGTTCATATGTACAGGGTCGTCAACAGTTCCTATGTTGGTCTTTGAACTGGGTTCTGACTTTGTTGCTTTTTGCGATCTCTTCCTTCGTGTTTTCTTCTTCTTCTTTTGAGACTGGGCAATTGATTTTGTGTCTCTTTCTTCAAGAACGTAATTTTGTTTTTGAAGCATTGATCATGTGAGCACATTTACTGGTACCACAGGTGTACTTTGTGATGGCTCCTCGATAACCTCAATCAAGTTTTAATGGCGTGATCTTTGGTGCATTTGGATTATTCGAACATTGGGCTATCAAATGATCTATGCCACATCAATTACACATAAGTATTGGTATTGTAGATGTGCTCGCTTGATTGGTTTGCATTAGTGTGGCGTTCTTTTGTAGCCTAATAGGACACTTGGCCACACGATGTGGACCTCAACACTCATAGCATTGAAGAGGTGGTCTCTCAGCATTGTAATTGATATTTTGGTCTCTTGCAGCAAGAGCAGCTACTTGATAGACAGGTTTGACTTGTCCCCAACAGTCCTCCATGTAGTATTGTGGACTTTCTTCAATCACATCAATCCCATAAGCAATATTAGGTTCTATATCTTCCTCACAGCCTTCCAAACAAGGAATAGATGACTCACAACCCACTTGATTCACAGAAGTGATTTTTAGATGTGGTGGTTGCGGTCCTAGCACTGGAGGTGGTAAGGGTGTTGTTAGAAGAAGATTTTGGACCCTAGGGACCATGTGTTGTGATGTTTGTTCAAGAGGTGGGACCGACATCAATGCAGGCACTCGAGGTGTGTCTGTCCATGCTAAGGTTGGTCTATTGGCCATCGCACGCTTAAATGCTATGCTATCCTTAGCTTGATGACCATACCTCCCACGGGCATTGCAATTCCCATTGAATTTTACTCTAAAAGTAGGCCATTCACTGGTACTCTGCGGTCCATAGCATACTAAGAAACATTGTTGCTTCCTTCTTGGATACATATGATTGTTTTTGCGGAGCACAATTGTTCCTAAGACTCTCTTGAATGGCCCTAGTGAGATCTGCTTAAGTCATCTCAGATATCTTTGGCTCCTTAGCAATAGGTTTTAGGGTCATTAGCTGATGCCCCAATGCTTGCGAGCTAGTAGATTTAGACTCAACAGACACTCTTTCTCCTTGAATCATTAAATTATCCTCCAATTGGATCGCATTGGTGGTGTGACTGCTTCCCAAGTGGTGATACCTCTAATGACTAGGCCATTGTAGATATCCTCATGTCGTAATCCCCTAATGAATCTATCAAGCAATTGATTATTATTGAAGCGTTCATTTTGATTACAACAAGAAGTCAAATGCTTTAAGCGACTAATAAAGTCTCTCACCGACTCTCCTTCCTCTCGTTGGGCTTTCTGCAGCTGAGAGGCTACACCCCAAAGCACTCCCTCTCGTATGTATTCTTTCAAGAACAGTCTCCTAAGAGTAGGGTAAATCGTTTTTTCTTCCCGGTCCTTAGGGTTCTATACCAATCCCCTGCCTTTCCACTTAAGGTTAGGCTTAAATCATTACTCTTATGATGGTCATTGTGTTCTCATAGATAATCGCATATTTATTCAAACACTTCGATATGCTTTCTCACATCCCCGTCTCCACTAAGTTTTTGTGTGAGCTTGACTATTTGTACTGCCTTACTTCTAGGTTCTCTATTAGGCGTGTTACGCATATTCTCAGCAATAGACCGACTGATAGCTTGAGAAAATGTCGCCAAGTCACCTAAGTGAGCAGGCACTGTGGGTGAAGGTGCTCTAGAGACTATATGTGGAGTAGGTATTGGCATTGGGCTTGGAAGCCCTTGGGTTCCACGTTTGGTACGGTGTTGTGCCATGTGGCGACCCAAAGTTCATATGTGTGGCCCTAGGCATAGCAGGCGTTGGATGTGACATGCTAATGGTAGCCGGTATGATTCCATGGAAATAAGAGCTTGGGTGTTGTGGTTGTGGAGCATAGGTTGTTGAAACAATGGGAGGGATAGGACTACATGAGTACGAGGACCCATAGGTGCATACGATTGATACACACTTGTAGGGGCTGTTGTCGGCATTGAGCTACCATGTAGCAGTGCTTTACTAACAAATGAGATCCATGGCGTGTTTCTTGGCATGCCCATCATTGGGGTAGGCATGGTAGCCGTGGTGTTATCAAGGGAAAGATGAGCTAGACTTGGAAAAGTAAAGCTATCACTTGTAGGCTCAGATTGCACTGAGACCCCTGGTGAAACAACATATGGAGGATCCATTGGACTTACCGAGGAAGTCTCATTTGCAATCAGGTTTGTTGTTTAGATTCCCTGTATCCAAGAATATCATGAGACCTATTGAAGGCATGTGGACCCCCTTCTCTAGCTCAATAACCCTATGGATGACCTCACAAACTCTTTGTTGTTGATCCTCCACACTAGTACCACCCATTGTGGATTGTAGGACATCTAACCAACCCACGTGATAGGTATGACATGTGTATAGGTCGGTTAGAGTTTCTGTTTGTATTTCGTACTCCAAGTTCTCATTTAGGAATGCTCCATCTAGGATTGAGGTGCTAGGGGTGTCCTTTGGACAAGATGCAATGTGACTCTCTATGGGTTGACCCTTAATGGTCGCTAATTTAGTAGCACTTGATTTCTCTCCTAGCAATAATATTGACATACGAGCTTTTGCTTTTAACTCTCTTCATTTCTCCGCCTTGTGTAAGCTCTCAATTTCCTTTTCCCTTGCCGCGATGATATACCGTTCAACTTCTTGTACTTCGGCAAGGCTTCTACCATCAGGTAATATAACCTCGGAGGGGAATTGCTTTGAAGAGTCAAGGGTGCAGTGAATGGAGTATTCACGTGCACAGTCTCTAAGAGCATAGGGTCTACGTTGGTCATGAATGAAAAATTTACTTCCCCATCCCCCTCATTTACATCGTTAGCTCCATGTTCGGAGCGAGTGGCTCTACTAAAGGTTTCCTTCAAGCGGCTAAGCACGCTCAGCCCGGACCGTGGGCCTATGGCATGCATGTCTTGGCTTGAGCTATCAAGATTAGGCATTGGGTAACCCTCCATTATGCTGTAGTTAGAGGAAGAGTCACTAGACGCTATATGCGGGTCCTGAGTGGAACTACCTTGGGTTCCCGCCGCTGACCCGGAACCTAAAGTAGGTGGGTATTGAGAACTCGCATAAGTCAAAATGCTCGCTAGTAGCACATGACCAGACCGCAAATGCATGTGCCTTTGGCACCCTACAAGCATCGGTGAATAACCTCAAAGATTAATTGCTTAATTTTTAAGGCGTTTTGCACCCTGTTTTCACTCGTTTTTTATGTTTTTTAATATTTTTTAATGATCGGTTTTTGGATTAAAGCGTGTGATAGCTGAAAACAAGCATATCGCTTAGGGAGTTGTGGTGCGCTTTACAACACAACGTTCGGTTATCCGAAGCTCCAATGGTCCTCAAAAGGGTCGATTTTTACTTGGACGGGCTAAAATAAGTAATTCTAAAGGGTGACTGAGGCATGAGCATGAGCATGGGCTTGGGCTTGGGCTTGGGCTTGGAGAATATTCTCAATCCCGATCCTACCTTTAATTTTATTTTATTTTATTTTTTATTTTTTTGGATAAGATCGTCACGATTGCGCTGCGCGCGCGAGCACACACACACCTAACCTACCTATTTACAACTAACACAGCTACTGTTACACACTAACATAGTACTATAGCAACTCATTAGATAATAGATCTACTTACTGTACCTTACAGAACTAACATTATAGATCTACTAGCTTAATTCTAACACCTTATCAACATAGAAAACACAGTACATTGCAATACCTTATTAACAAAAACAATACATTGCAGCAAAACAAAGGTCACAAATCCTTCTCAACAAGCCACACACCTTCTTTCTCTACCTTTTCTACATTTCATAATGCACCACAAAGTAGCATAGAGTGCTACTCGAGCTTAATGCAGGGCATTTCCCCGGCAGCGGCACCAAAAATGTACGCGTATGTCGCACGTGTCAATGCAAGGGACTTTTTGTACACTGTGTGTGAGCCACAAATGGCTGCAAGCACACAACCACCAAAAATGTACGTGTATGTCACACGTGTCAATGCAAGGGACTTTTTGTACACTGTGTGTGAGCCACAAATGGCTGCAAGCACACAACCAGACTAATCTAGCAAGCTCAAGAGAGCAACGGTGTGTCACTCACCGCCCTATGCTCGACTTCGTGGAGGATTCCTCGTAGCCGCAAACAAGAAGGAGCTATCGCCGTGCCGGGATCAACCGCCTCGCCACCGTCGTGCCGTCATTGCAATGCTTGATCGCACACCCACTCTCTCTCTCTCTCTCTCTCTCTCTCTCTCTCTCTCTCTCTCTCTCTCTCTCTCTCTCTCTCTCTCTCTCTCTCACGCATACACACACACACACATACACACAAGGAGATGAAGAAGAAGAAGATGGAGATGGAGCAAGAGCACTCTTCAATTGCACAAATGAGAGAATGCATGATTTTTAGGTTTAGGTGACTTTTATATGAGCTCACCCATTCACACTTGGGCGCCCATGCTTAGCCAACTAACCCTTGAATGTTCTAGTTAGAGTGCGCTTCTCATCGGCGATCACTCTTACCCTATTTCTATTGGACTGACAAGTCCGGCCCATGACTACTAGAAGTGGACGTTGATAGTTAACAGGCATACTTACTTTGGAGTGTAACTATATATGCCATAAGGACATATTTACTGAGGAAAGTTCCTAGTAAGTGAAGCAACAATCAAAACATAGAAGGTTAGTACTCAATTTGGAATCAACCAAAGTTGAGGCAATGGTAAAGAAAAGCCTACATAAATGAAAACTATATGAAAGGGACACTCCCTATGCCAACCCATTTGAGGATAACCGGTCAAAGATGTAAAATAGTAGGCCAATAACAACACAAATAAAAACCAATTTAAGTAAAGATGTCCAAAAAGGAAAAGCACTTTTAGAGCCCTCAATTGAAGGCATATGTGCCAATCCATTTGAGGACAACCATTTAGAGATGTAAAATAGCAAGTCTCAAACAGGTAAAAAAGCAACAAAAAAAAAATTGGTTTAATAAGTAAAGACAAGCAAAAACAATGTAGAAAAGTTTAAGCCACAACCATGTGCCCAAGGCATATGAGATTGTACTATAGAGAAAACCAGTTTAAGTAAAGCTAACTGCAATACACAAGTAATGTAGACAAGTCAAGGCATGTGCCCATGATCTACCAAAGCTAGAATTCAACATGATAGAGGTAAGTGAGAGCTAGAAACACCAAAGGTGATTAGAGTAGTATTTAGTTAGTGATTTCCAAGCCTTCTCAAGTATCAAGATGCCAAACCAGATCAGTTAATTGCTAGCAAGCTGTACAAAAATCCAATGTTTAGCATCCCTAGAGTGGACCAAACCCAATTATGCTTAGTGATTATGGCATGAAGATTAAGAGGCCATTAAGAGGGTGCAATATTAGCCAATAGATGTGTAGGTTCAAAAGTTCAAGCCAGACAATCAGAAAAAAATCTCAAAACAAGGTCCATCTCATCATGACACATTCAATTTTGTGAACCACCTTAATCCATGCACTCCCTTTGGGGATCTAAAATAGAAATGTGCATAGGTATCAAAATTCAAAGTAAATAGAAGGGTTAGTGTATCACAAAGTTCATACATTATTTGTTGGGAAAGCTTTTTCATTTCTATGTTGACCATCAAGCTGTGGTTTATGTGATTAGTAGTCATCCAAGGAAGATCAATCATATAGATGATGTTCCTTTTAGAATTTGATTTTAAGATATTTCATAAGTCTGACAAGACTCACTATGTTGCAAAGTTCCTATCTAGAAGAATGAAAAGCATCTCATCAATGTCCTTAAGAGATAATATCGAATTGTTTCAAACAATGACTATGGAGGAGCCACATTCAAAGTGGCAGGATGTGTATGATTTCTTGCAATATGGTAGAATACCAAAAGAATGATCACACTCTAGAAAGAGGGCCCTTATTCTCAGAAGGCTAAAGTTGACTATCATAGCAGGATCTTTATATAGGTTGGGCATTGATAGAGTTCTGAGAAGATGTGTACCAATGCAAGGTAGGATGAAAATAATTACAAAATCCCACACGAGGAGCTCAGTACACTTTTTCACTAACATTACTACAAAATTCTTCAAGATGGTTTATGGTGACATAGTATGATATAATATGTGAGAGCTTTTTGTAAGACATGTGACATTTACCATAGAATGGACACACCAATATCTGCATACATGACATCTTTGACCAATTTTCAACCCTTTGAAATATTTATGAAGTGGAGTTTATATTTCATGGAGCCTTTTAAGAAAGTCACACCCAGAAAGAATAAGTACATAGTCATAGTAAGATGCTATGCCAGTAAATGGGTGGAAGTTAAGGCACTACCTAACAATACAAGCAAGTCCACAATCTGGTTCATACATGAGCATATCATATGTCGGTATGGTTGTCCTTTGGAGATAGTTTCAGATCAAGTAACTCATTTCATAAATGATACAATTCAAATCTTGATTGTGATATATTTTCCATCAAGCATCAAGCATCTAACACCTTACTATTCAAGATGCAATGGATAGGCTGAGAGTAGCACAAGACCATCTTGACCAAGATTGTGCAGAAGGAGCCCCACAATTGGGATGAGAAGCTTAGACAACACTATGGGCATATTAAACAACATACAAGATTACTAATGGCATGACACCATTCAGAATGGTGTATGGAATAGAGACCATCATACCAATGGAATTTTCTATTCCCAATCTCACACTTGCAATAGAAAATGATATGGATTACAGCTTTAATCTAAAGAAGAAACTGGATGGATTTTTGCAGCCGCATGAAACTAGGTAGAGAGCGATGCTGGAATAATAGGTAGTCCAATAAAGAAGAAAATACCGGCGTGAAAACAAGTTAAAGGTGAGGGAGTTCCAAAGAAAAGATCTGGTTTTTCTATATCAATTTAAGTTAGACCCAAGAAAACCAACTTGAAAATAGCATGGTCGGGACCCTATGAGTTTGATTGGGTGTTTTCCAATGGATAGTAAGATTGTCAAAGGATTTATCTAGACTAATGCTACTTGGTGTGTATAATGGGGCTAAGATAAAGCTTTACTATTCAACACCAGAAGAAACGATTATTGATCCAATCAAATATATCTTATTAGAAACCTAAATTTATATGTTTATTATTTATGGGCTCTGATATGAGTAAATGCAACATGGATTTTCAAAATGGTGCTAATCGAGAACTCGCCAAGCATCAAACTTAGAGAAGTCATTGGAGAAGGACCCAACATTTGAAGTGAGCAAAGCATCAGAATTTGATGTACCTGATGATAACTGGTAGAGTATTAAAGACCAAATCTTTTTGGGAATCAAGCCAATAATGATTACAAGGATAGGCAAATGCATGCGCGACATGTCAATAACAGTCTAAGGCCATTTCATCACCTCCTGTGCACACGGAGCCCTCTGCACAAGATCCTTCACCTACAATCAATGCACGTGTGAGTGACCATATCCACACTTGGTTTCCATCACCAAGATCATCAAGCAAGATGTCCTTCTCAATGTAGGGTACTTCTTTGACTTCACCAATGGTCAAAAGGTCTACTAAAGCTATGCAAGAATTTTTAGAATAGAAGCAATAGAGCTCAATTCCATAACATAGAGCATAGTAGAAGAGGAGCAGCAAACGAACCAATTCTACTAGACCATCGGCAAATATACATTCAAGGATGCCAAAAAAGTGTTGTTGCAAAACTGGGGCTTGACACTTCTGATGGAAACAACAAAGATTCCCGTCGACATGACTGTCACAGCAGGTAGTTGAAACCTTTAATTCTAACAATGTTATAGTCACTATTGATGGAAGACAAATCCAGTTAACTATTGTGGTCTTCGACATCTTCAAATTACCCTTTGATCAAAAAGCCAAACCCTGTCCAATTGATGAGATCAATAGTTTTGTGAATGAAATTCCAGAGTCCCAGAAAAAAAAAAAAATAGGTGGCCAAGGCATCTGGGTTTTGGCTTTGGAACACAAAGTAACATAAAAGTTCGTAGCCAAAGTAATGAATATGGAGAACACCTACCTAAGTATCTAAGAAACTCTTCAGCGGCATCCTTGCTAGATCCCTAAATAGTAATTGCCTGATAAATATAAACTCAATGTTGCATATGAATGATGTGGCACAAACAACCAGGGTGGTGAAGACACAACATTTATTCCAAGCATGATATGTATGCAAATTCTTCTATTGGATTACTTGTCAACCTGAACATCCTAAGATAGTGGCATTGAAGCCCAAAAAATTAGAGGATCAACAACTAGCACTCACAAGACTAGTAGGGAAACCTAATTAGTCTACATTGCCCCCACAGAAGCATGGGCTAGAGAGTGACCAGGTCGAAGGATCTAAAAAATCCATCAAGAAACAATAAATTTCAAGAGAATACTAGGACCGACTAACTGTAAAGATCAAGAAAACCATAGGAGCATCTGAGGTAAAAAGGTCTGAGGTGACCACTACAAAAACTGAAGGAACATCAACAGGCACGTGAATAGTACTACCAGGTAGAAACTGCTATTGACTTACAAAGTAGTCCATCCCAACCAAATAAAAAGCCAGAGACATCAAAACATACCAGTATGAAATAAGCACTTGTTGTTGGAATTAGGGTTACAAAGAAACGCACACATTTTGGAGAAGATGAAGGAAGCTGAAGGCACACAATAGAGAGTGTATTACTTAGTGTGCAATGGAAAGATAGATAGCCCTAGAGTGATGGGCGTATATACAATGCACGGGGGAAAAACCTCCTAAAGAGGGAAAAAATGCCTCGGCGGTCCTAGTGTGTTCACACACACCACTACCACATGTATATGGTAACAAATCCCCCCTGGAGTGATGCAGTGAACGAGAGCTGGAACATGAGTAAAGGGAACTGCCATGCCCTGAGGACATGATCAGTCCACAAAGGGGAGTAAGCCCAAAGCTTTTTGAAAAGCTTCAAGCTTCTCACGAGACAATGCCTTTGTGAAAAGATCTGCAAGGTTGTCCTGTGTTGGCACATAAGCCAAGTTGATCTCTCCTGCTAAGAGTCTCTCCCTGACATAGTGGTAATGCACCTCAATGTGCTTTGTGCGAGCATGAAAAATTGGGTTCCTCGCAACTTTTAGTGCGCTCTAACTGTGTGTCCTGTCCAACACCCAAATCAGCCATAAGGTGTCTGAGCCATACACACTCAAATGTAGCTGTGAAGACTACACTATACTCAGCTTCACAACTAGAAGTGGCCACAGTAGGTTGCTTCTTGCTCAACCATGATATACATGAAGTGCCAAGCATGAAACAAAACCACTTGTGGAAACTTGCGTGTCAAAACAACCAGGCCAATTTGAGTCCGAAAAAGCATGTAAGTCTGGCGGCAATGATCCCCCCTTGGGATAAAACAAGCCAAGATGTAAAGTGCCACTAAGGTAGCAAAAAATCCTCTTAACAGCCTGCCAATGCTTAGGCCCTGGGCTATGCATAAATTTGCTAACCTGTGAGACTGCAATTTGAATATTTGCCCTTGTGTTGCATACATAAATGAGGCATCCAACATCAGTTTGGTAAAGAGTGACATCAGCAGTATCACCAACATCACGAAGACTCAATTTCAAACTTGTTTCCATGCGAGTGGCAATAGGCTTGCAATCCTCAAGTCCAAACTTACATAGCAATGTCTCTAAGTAACTTTTTTGACACAAGGCAATACCACCATCACACTGCTAAAATTGTATACCCAAGTAATGATGCAACAGCCCCAAATCTTTCATCTTGAAAGTAGCATTCAAATCAACCTTAAATTCAGCAATATGTCTCTCATTTGGTCCAATGATCAGCAAATCATCTACATAAAGAAGCACAATGAGAAGTACATCACCCTCACGCTTTACATACAATGTTCTTTCTGTTGGATTGTTACGAAAGCATTGTTTGACCAAATGAGTGTCAGCTTTCTCATACCAAACACGAGGAGATTGCTTCAACCCATACAAAGCCTTCTTACATCTGCACAATGTGTCCTCGTCCTTTCTTGACAAAACCGCGAGGCTGCATTACATAAACTTCCTTAAATATGTCACCATTCAAGAAAGCAGTATCGATGTCTGATTGATGTACATCCCAACCAAAATGAGCTGCCAATGCACATAGAAAACTCACAATAGTCATACAACAATTGGGAGCAAAAGTCTCTTCATAATCTAAGCATGTTTGTTGTGCATAACCCTTTGCAACAAGTCGAGCCTTATGGCGATCGATCTTGCCATCCGGTTTGCGTTTCAACTTCTAAACCCACTTCATACCAATGGCCTTTTTTCCAGGAGGCAAATCACATAAAGTCGATGTGTCATTTTCTATAAGTGCATCATATTCTGATTGCATGGCAGCCATCCAATTTTTTGAATTTTGTGCTTTATCAAAAGATAGAGGTTCCTCAACATCACGTAAGCTTGACACAGCCAAAGCATAACAATCTGATGCATCAGATGCATGGTGAGATCCTGAACGAGTACGACTAGACAAAGGTGCATCCAATTTACTATCATGCAATGTATGCACCAGCCATTTTGGCATACCTCTAGCATGCTCATTTTCAGCCCTTTCCTCATCAAGTACATCATGTACATCTGCATCAGTAATAGGCTGATTTGTAACATTTTTAGAAACCCCCATAGGCTGTATATTTGCCTCATTGGAATTTACATTCGAACTTTCACCACTGCAAAGAGGCAACAAAGTGTTATAAATGTCCTGTGAGCTTACATTACAGTCTCTAGTACATGACAACAAGGGCTGAAATGAATCTTCCACAAACACTACATCCCATGAAACCAAATTACGCTTTGTTTGCGGATGATACAACCTGTAACCTTTTCTTTCAGCTCTATAACCAACAAAAATACATTTGACAGCCTTATGATCCAATTTTTTGCGATGTGTTTGTGGCATCAAAGCATATGCCAAACAGTCAAAAACACGCATGTGCTCAATAGAAGGCTTTCTATCATGCCACGCTTCATATGGAGTAATAGACTGCAAAGCTTTTGTAGGACACCTGTTAAGTACATAAGTGGCACACATGATGGCCTCAAGCCAAAAAGAATGCGGCAAAGCTTGACTTTTGACCATGCATCGTGCCATTCCCGTAAGTGACCTGTTTTTCCTCCCAGCAACACCATTTTTCTGAGGCGCATAAGGCACTGTATATTGGTGTTTTATCCCACAACTAACCAGAAATTCATTTCATATGGAGTAATAGACTGCAAAGCTTTTGTAGGACACCTGTTAAGTACATAAGTGGCACACATGATGGCCTCAAGCCAAAAAGAATGCAGCAAAGCTTGACTTTTGACCATGCATCGTGCCATTCCCGTAAGTGACCTGTTTTTCCTCCCAGCAACACCATTTTTCTGAGGCGCATAAGGCACTGTATATTGGTGTTTTATCCCACAACTAACCAGAAATGCATTAAATTCATGAGACATATACTCCCCCCCTCGATCGGAAGGGAGGGTGCCCATAGTACATTTCGATACATTTTCAGCCATAGCCAGAGATTGTTTGAAGCACATAAAAACTTCGGACTTCGCTTTAAGCAGAAATACCCATGCATGCCTATAGTAATCATCAATGAAAGTCACAAAGTGAAGGTAATTGCCCAAGGACGGAGTTTGCATGGGCCCACAAACATCACTATGCACAAGCTGCAACCTGCATGTGGCCCTAATTGAACCATCCTTTGGAAACTTTGAACACTGCATCTAACCCAAAATACAACCTTCACAAACATGTTTGACAGGTGCTTCAAGAGGCGGAAAAGAAGCAACCATATCAGATTTTTGCAAACGCAGTAAACTGGAAAAATTTGGATGACCAAAACGTGCATGCCAAAGTTTTGCATCTGAAATAGCCCTTGAAGCAACTGCATTTGCAAAATTTTGTCCACACTTGTCATACAAAGTGAGCTTATACAGCCCACGGCACAAAAGCCCAATGCAACAATTTCATCACCAAAACTGAGATCATGAACAGTTGTACATCTCTCATCCACAAATTTAACTACAAGTCCAAGTCTAGCAAATGCAGGTACAGACAAAAGATTCTTCTTGATCCCAGGTACATAAAGTGCATCAACAAGTGTGAAAGAACTGCCATTTGCAGCAGTAAGCACAATCTTTCCAACTCCCTGAACCGGATAAGAGGCATTGTTGGCACAAGTGACTGAATTCCCAGGAGGGACTGACTCAAGAGAGATGAACAATTCACGATGTGAGGTAATATGCTTTGTAGCACCACTGTCAAAATATCACACATGTGAATTTGCAGCAACTGGCATGCATGCATCATGGACAGCAGGATTGTGAGTGCACTCTGCACTAAAAGCCCATTCTGCAACATCAACATCAGCATCACAGTCTTCTTTCACAGAAGACTCAACAATGGCTGCATTTGTAGTGGAACCAACATTTGCATTGGAACCACCCTCTTTCTCCTTAGCCTCTTTGGCCTTCAACTTAGGACATTGCTTGATCAAGTGATCATTAGCTTTACAATAATGGCAACGCATCTTCTTTTTGCCCTTATCACCAAAATTTCCAGACGAATTGCTGCCAGCAGAAGCATTAGGAACATAAGTTTTGCCACTCGCAACAGAACCATAAGAAGTGGTTGCTTTGTTGTTACCACCCTTTCTTTGAGAAGCAATAAAAGCATATTCAATTGCACGCTGCCTAGTCCTATTTTGTCTGGAAAGTGACTCTTGCAACAGCAATGTGCATAATGCATCAAACTTAACAACTTGAGGATTTCCTTGGGTCATAAGTCTCCACGTTATAGCAAAAGGATGGTAAGAATCTGGTAAGGCATCAAGAACAGTCTGCACAAGGGAACTGTCTGAAATGACTTCACCTGCAAAAATAAGTTGCTCATTGATATCCTTGACACCAGCAAGGAAAGTGTCCATATCATCTTCCTCATGCATAATCTTCGATTCCAGTTCTTTATGCAGCAAAGCAATTTTAGCCTCATTGCGGCTTGCATAAAGACCTGCTAGAATATCCCAAGCCTATTTTGCAGATTTTGTTGAACAAATGTGAGGAACAATGGTGCGCTTCATAGACAACACTGGAGAGGGGGAAAGGGGAACACACCCATCACACAACACAATGAGTCACTATAGCCCAAGGTATACACTGCACCCCAATCCACTAGAGTTCACCTTCAAAACTCAGCACTACCCACAAGCAAACCACCGCTTGCACACAACCATATGCACACACACATTGCAATGCACCAAACAGATTTAGTCCCTCTGTTCTCAACTCAAAGCCTTCCACACACACACAGCCTCTCTCTACCTCTCTTTGCACGACCAACTTCGGGGGGACACACACGTCGACATACGCCCGAAACCACACGGACACAAGCAGAGGAGAGAATTGGGAAGGGGGAATGACGCCAAGAGACAGTAGAGAATGGTCCTCTTGCATAAACAACACCATGTACAACCTAATACACTGCCTACATGAACCTCGGCAAAAAGACAATCCCTCAAAGCCTACACATGCCAAGGAGCATCATGGCAGAAAGCCCTCTGGCCAAAAAACCCAAAAAAATGAACGTATACATCCTTTTATAGGGGTATGCATAGGAGACCTAAAAAAGAAATAATGGGTGAGCTCCCATCTCATGCAGTTCACTTGTAGCTTCATTTGGAATTTCCTTTGCATTGTCACCACTTGGCATAGTCTATTTTTGCAACTTTTGCATGGAACCTCTCTATCCAATTCGTCGGCCCTTGCACTTGCCCTTTCGGACCTTTGGATACCTCTCGGATAGGCTCTCTCTCTCTTCCCTTGCTTGACATTTGTGTCGGGCTAAGCCCCTTGAAACCTTTAAACTCTTGCTCTCCTGTTGTCCACTGGCTGTGAGACACCCCCCTTGTACTGACTCAGGATGCCTCTCCTTCCATCGCACGACCCCTCCCCTCAATGAGCAATAGTGACATCGCTATTTGGGGGGGGGGGGGACATTTTGCCCTCAAAAAATTTGGCCCCTTAGCGGGCACGTGTGAATCCGGCCCTAAGTGGGCGTGCTCCCTGCCATGTCATCACTGCACCACATGCCGCCACCGGCTACGCCAGCACCCACCACCAATTGCAGCACCCCACGGGCACCGCCGTCACCTCCCTCGGCCAAAACCGACGCCAGTCGCCGCCTGCACAATGCCACCCGGCACACACCATCACCAAGGAGCTCACGCTCGCCTCACATGCCTCAATAAGAGCTCATAGTTTGGCTTAAGTACCCCGGAAAATAGTCATCCTCCACTACATATGGATTTGTTTACCCGCCACGTGGCAATCCCTTGGGGGTCACCCTCCAAACTCTTCTTTTTTTAAATCAAAATCCATTTGATGTAAAAAAAATCATGTTCGCCTTCAACATCTTGCCATTTGTGGCTCGGAACTCTGGTTCCCAATCCGCAAAGCCCGGTTGCAACTCCATGATGTTGACTTGAAGAATCCCCAACTCTAACCACAACTCAATACTCCTCGGGTCCCCGAACCGAGGCTGCAAAAACCGAGCAAAGCATCTGCAATCAACACCGAGCAAATGCACCCGATCCTTCCAACTGATGTAACTTTCTGCTCTGGGCTTCGTTTGTTAAGCCGTCAATTCCTACTAGCTCCGTATGATGCATAACCTGCTCTAGAACCTTGTCGCAGTCACAAAAATGCCAGATGGCACGACTCCCCGTGTGGTTAGGTGAGCACCAACCTAGCCCCCGGCAAAACTTCAACTGGCCATAAACTGCTATCCGTGGCTCTGATCTATAATCTGAAAAGACAATTAGGCTCTATAAATTGAGCACTACCTGCCTGTATATTGACATCCACTTGGGCCACCTGTCCCCAGCTGCCCTGTCCGGCAAGAATCTGCAACATACTGAACCTTCAACCTTCAATATCTTGGCCTCTGTAGCTCGGTTTGATGAGCCGTCTGGACCTGCTCCTTCAGAACTTCAAGCTCTACATTCTTGGACCTAAAATCTACCCATGCATTTTCTTCACCTATTACCCAAATTAGCCCCTTATGGAGCCCTTCTTGGCCTATAAACCGCATCAGGCATACATTTTCGCTGCTACCTGTCAGCCCATGATCTTCCTAGCTGCTCCAGCCCTTTGTCATGCTTCTGCTAGCCTGCATATATCTACCCATGCCATCTTCTATGGTCGACACGCTTTGACTGTACCAACAC
The DNA here is from genome assembly GCF_014529385.1 of Adiantum capillus-veneris. NCBI lineage: Eukaryota > Viridiplantae > Streptophyta > Polypodiopsida > Polypodiales > Pteridaceae > Adiantum > Adiantum capillus-veneris. The sequence continues at coordinate 115,623,900 of NC_140941.1, forward strand.
AATCAATGCATTAGCATGCACATCCTTTACATCCCAATGAGCTTGTTCTGCCGTAGGCAAAACAGCTCTAATAGCAGCAAGACCTGCAACATACTCAACATCACCTACATCCTCAGAACCAAGACGTACATCAATGCCCTGCACAATATTCCAGACGCCCTTTGACACAAGAACATGTTGCATCATATAAGCCCACATAGGGTAATTGTCCCCATCCAACGTGTCCTCAACAGCAAACATCTTGAACACATCTGTGTTGTTGTCAGCCATGGTAAATGTTGCACCTGATGTGAAAACTGCCCGAAAAGAGGAGAAACAAAGCGGGAACAACATGTGCTATATAGCACAAATTGTAGAAGACTGTAAGGCACCTATTATGCAGAAAATGGCACTGACAAAAATTCTGCACAAAATGACGAAATTGCCTGCGTAGTCCTAGCTATAGTGGAAACAGAGACTAAAATGAGCCCAAATCAAGAATCTGAGCAGACTGAGCTCTATGAGCCCACCCGAAATTTTTGTGGACCTACGAACGCTCGCCAAAGCTCATAGAAATCGGAGAAAGTGAGCAGGCGCGTGCTGAAGCTGCTGGCAATCGAGCCGGGGAGGACGCAACCTGCTTTGATATCAATTGTTGGAATTAGGGTTGCAAAGAAGCGCACACAGCTTGGAGAAGACGAAGGAAGCTCAAGGCACACAATAGAGAGTGTATTACTTAGTGTGCAATGGAAAGATAGATAGCCCTAGAGTGATGGGCGTATATACAATGCAAGGGGAAGAAACCTCCTAAAGAGGGAAAAAATGCCAAGGCGGTCCTAGTGTGATCGCACACATCACTACCACATGTATATGGGAATAGCTACCACCACAAATATAGTGTCAAGAGGCCTAGACAGACTTGAGGATTTACAAAAGCAACAAACGATTTGTTAAGTATGGAGCCTCATTTACCCCTTGTAATTTTCTGTGTTAAAAACGCACATTTGTAAGGCCCCCATTATGAGCAGAAGCCATCGTGCGTGAAGAAAAATAACTCACCGAAAAATAAAATCACTCGCCAGAAATCAAAATTTTCACAGCCAGTCTCGAGCCCAAGCCCGAAACTGGCTTTGCAGGAATAGTATGGCCGGATGGCGGCCGGAAAGTGGTCGAAAAACGACTGGTCGGTTGGCCGGTTGGCCGGTGGCCGGTGGTCGAAAGTCAATGGCCGGTGGCCCATGGCCGAATTCAAAAGCGGACTTGTCTTCTCAAGGACGGCCACACATGGGCAGATTGGAGGGTCCGATTTGGACTTATCTACACAAGAGCGGCTACACATGGCTGCCTCTCATGAGAGAGGGCATCCCTTTTGGCCTATATAAAGGAGGCCAATTCTACACACATTTCACAATGTGAAGTTGATGCAACAAGGTGGGTGTGAGGTGGTGAGAGTGAAGCAAGGCGGGAGCTCCAAAAGGGTATAATCCCTTTGTAACCTACTTCTTGTTTTGAAGTACTAAAGCCATTGAGTGGCTGCTTTCTGTGGACGTAACCCACATTGGGTGAACCACGTATATCATGTGTACTCTCTCTCTCTCTACTCTATAATCTCTTGTGTGTGTAAGTTATCTCTCTCCATTAAGTAATCTACTCAATTATCTACTTAGCTACGTTATATTTCCTAACACGATTTGGGATCTAATCATTGACACTACACAAAGAATGGTTGTCCATACAATTTACCATTAGCCAAATATGAAACTACGAGTCAATATTTGGACACCAGCACAAATGGCTGCATTGCCACAATCCATACAATATGGAACATTTGTTAATGCTATAGGCCAAATGATGGAAGCTTAGGCCAACCTACAAAGTTTTGGCATTGACTTATAAAAGCAATATTTGGAATAAGAAACCCTCAATGCGAACAAGTATAGGACTTAAACTCGAGGAGATCGTGATAGAAAAAGAGGTCGAGAGAGAACAACACACAAAGACCATCAAAGATTTTCAATAGCAAAATGAATACTTGAAGATGATTAATTCTCATCTTATCAACTGCAGAGGCATGATGACCTAATGGAAATCACAAGTCAGTCAGCTGATAAGGTACACAAATGAATTACTGCAATTCTCAGTCAAGCTTCGAAGATTCCTGAAAAGGAACTTGACAGCAAAGCAAGTTCGAAACCTCACTATAGAGAAATTTTTGAGATATGATTTAAAGCACGGATCACACGTAATCAGCGAGACCCAACTGGGTGGATCCAAATTGCTTCCATCTGCCTCAAGCTGGCTAGGCCAAATTGACAAAGGGCAGAAAGACATTATGATTCAGAGTCAAAACCTGGCATGCCCTAACACCCTATGAAATAGAGATGCTAATAGAATGAAGGGAGCCACTAGAGCAAGAATCCATCTATCGAATCATCCAAAAGGAAAATAAAACCTCCAGCACTTCCCAACAGCAACTAGTGGTCCGACTTGCACAACCACCAACTCAAATTGTTCAGAAAGTTGAAGTGAAGAAGGCTCCAGATAAGCGAAAGCCTAAGTGGAAATGATCAAGCATGATCAAAATCTGAAATTTTGTACATGCTAGGAAGAGGATGTAGAAGGTGGGAACTGGTTTTCGAAGATGCTTTGCATAGGGGTTGACACCTTGTTACTTGTGTTGCTAAGACTCCATGCCCCATTGGATGCACTCTGTCATTTTCTCTTGTCCGTGTTTGGCAACTTGCACACACAAACACACACAACACCTACCCTGCTCTCCTTCTTTCTCTCGCATGATGCATGTTACCAAGCACACACACACAATATACGGTTTCTCACTTGCCATGTGGGTCGTCGTTGGTGCGATACCCACATTCACAACACATATGTAGACTCGGAAGCTCTCTCTCTCTCTCTCTCTCTCTCTCTCTCTCTCTCTCTCTCTCTCTCTCGTGATGGAAAACATTTTATAAAAAAAACCTTCAAAAGAAATTGAATTGATAAATTGATAGGGGGTGATTCCCACGGGCCCACCTTTCCCCCTTACAAAACAGAAAAGCCTTGCAAAGTTCGCCATTGAAAAAAAAAAGAAGTGATGCTTGATTTAAGCCTTAAGCTGACCACAAAATTCAAGCAGCCATTTGAGAAGAGTGAAAAATTTTGCTTTTAAAAAAAGGTTTAGTTTGTGTATAACATTTTCACTTCAAGGAATGGCTTTAGGGATTTTGTGTATTTTCACTTCAAGAATTGGTTCAAAGGGAATTTTGCACTCAAGGGAGGTTTTTTCCCCGTGCATTGTATATACGCCCATCACTCTAGGGCTATCTATCTTTCCATTGCACACTAAGTAATACACTCTTAGAGGTTGGTTTAAACACTTTTGGACATTTTGGACATTGTGACAAATTGAAAATTTTTCATCCTGAGTTGAATCTCATTGTGTGTGTATCGTCAAGTGCTTGACTTGTGGTTTGGTTATTATAACAAAATTCACAAATGGAAAAATTTGTTTCATGTCCAACGTTTTCTCTCTTTTCTCACTTTGTATGGTCAAATTTGCTAAATATTAGGAGCACTTGCTTACATTGAAAATGTCAAGGATCGTGATTAAGCATGCCATTTGGTATTTATGGTGAATGAAAAAAATCTCTTTGGAATCTGAGCATTATTTTAATGGGGAATTGGCCACTCTAGAGAGTTGAAAATTCTCCTCTTTTTTTTTTAAATAGCAAAACTCACAATTGTGAGTGAATTATATTGCACAACCCAAAAAATTACAAGGCCTTGTCATGCTCTTGTTGAGCCATGACATCATCCAGGGACTATAATCACATCGGCTATCAGGGCAACCACCCCCACCACTCCGACGCCTCCTCCTCGATACACAAGGTCCAAAAACTTGTCCTTATGAAATCTTTTATTTACCGATGGCCAAGATTTTTTCCCGTCCTAAGCATTCCATCTGCTGACAGCAAGGCACAAGTAGTCCTAGACCAATCCTCTGAGTGTTGCTTGCACCCAAGCGTCCATATTAGCACTTTGCTTTCTTGAGTAATTTCTGCGAAGCTTGCCACCTCCAAACCTCCTTCAAACACACGACAGTTCCTTGTCTGCCATACATTATGTAAGAAGAAGTATCTGACGATTTGAGTGCTGACGAAGAGGGCAGGACTTCTTGTATTCTTGCCTCCAAGGAAAAGGTCAGTCTTGAAGAAACTAATTTTCCATGTTCTTTCGACCCACTTGCATATTTTCCCTGCGAGGCCTTTGATAGTTGGGCAGTCCATGAATAGGTGGGTCAGATCTTCACTAGCCATCCTGCACCCCTAGCATCGATCTGATCCAATCCCTCTCTCCTGAATCTTCACCCCCGTCGATAGAGCACCCCAAATTACCTTCCATACTCATAAGCGCTCTCTCTCTCTCTCTCTCTCTCTCTCTCTCTCTCTCTCTCTCTCTCTCTCTGTGTGTGTGTGTGTGTGTGTGTGTGTGTGTGTGTGTGTAAGCTAGGTAAGAACATCGATCTTTGGTGAATGATCATTATGTATTCTCATGAATTGCATTATGGGACTTGTGCTTGAGCATAAATTTTTGGTGCTTGATGTGCATGTATAAACCTTTTATGACAGTAATGATTGAAATCTTTTTGAAGGATCATTTACATATTGTAATCCAATGGCCATACAAAAGGGTCAGCTTTGCTACATAATGCAATATCAGCTACAAAGAGCCATTTCATTTCATTAAAAGTTGAAGTCATCTATAGCTTATTTAGTTTGAACTATAATTAAAAATCTTCATTCGAGCTGTTAGTTAGCCAAAGTTGGATTACTTATGAGATAATTAAAATTACAAAAATTGGCTTATGAAAAAACATTCTCTCTTAATTATGGTGTGTATACATAAATTTGCTACTTCAAGAGCAACCTTTTGATCATAACCAAAGGTATCTCTTTTCTTATCAATTTTTTTCCTTTGACAAATTTGGGTCCTTAAGACCCTAGCAAAGATTTTCAATGAAACTTTTTATTTTTTGTTTTCAATAAGTGTTTTTTTGGCTTGTGCTTTCACTACCACTTGGTTGCAAAGAAACTTGGATTGCAATAAAATGAATCAAGAGGACTCTACGAGAGTGGATGCTTGCTCAAAGATGGCATAGCTCTTTTTTTATCTCTTCCTCTCTTATACTCTTGTTGGTATAAGTACAAATAGCTTTTTAATATGGTTCTCTTCATTTCCAAACTAATCATGTAATAAAGTTTAACGCTAAAAATTTGTAAATATTAAATATATAAATAATTTTGATTTATTTTGAATTATGAATGCAACCAATCTTTATCCGCCTTAATCAAGTTTTCCAAGTGGTTCTGAGATTTGAGAGACCTAATTGATCTTACTCTTACTCCCGTCCATATCACTTGGTTTTGATGTGTGAGGGCTATGCGTGAGTGGTTATTGACAAATATCTCACTATGGATCCGAGTTTTCTTTTGCTCTTAGCCACCCTTCTTTTCTTTATAATGGCTAGTGGAACCTATTTTTATATGCACTTGTTCCTCCAACCCACCGCATAGAATAGGTGGCTCCACTCCAACAACAATCCAATCAAGTAGGTCCCCAAAACGACTTTTTGAGAAAGAAAAAGGGAAAGGTTTTGGGGGGGGGGGGGGGTTGTTTTTTTTTAGTACTTAAGGACACCTCCAAGGGTACCGTAGGCTTGTAGCCTAGTTGTTAAAGTTGAGTCTTTGTTCTCCTACATGCTGAGATCAAATCCTACCCATTAGCATTGATTTTAAATTGTGAGATGAATGAAGATGGTAATTGGAGATGCTAAAGCATCTTGAGAAGATTCTATGTAATGAAAAATAAAAATAGATTGCATCTTGCAATTACAAAGCCTCCCCTATTGATGACTAATAATTAACAAATGAAACAAAAGGCACTCGTCTGTATACAAATGTAGAGATGTACATTCTCATCATTTTTGTTGATAAAAGAACTTAGTAGACTTCTTTAATTTTTATTATCTTTTTTACTTTTGTTGTTGGAAAATGATACTATCTCTATCTCCACTCATTGGCATATCTCCTTTGATTCTAAACTTTTCTAAAGCAAGAAGATCTCTACTTGGAAATAGTTAACTTTAAGTAACTAAAAAGATTAAAATTGCTCAAATTTATATTATACTTTCTTTGCCCTTCTTGTTTAAATATGATTGGTATATTTTGCTTTTACAATTTAGAAAGCTTGAAACCCATAATATAGATGCTTACATACCCCAAAAAAAAAAAAAAAAAAAGTGTGACTCCACCATTCAATTTAGAACATGAGAAGTAGCACGGCCCAATTTTGCATTCATTAATTTTCTTAGAATCCAAGGAGATATCTTTGTTTCAAGAGATTAAAAGTAAAGCTAAGTGTTTTAGAGCCTCGTCCCACCAAGTGGCTCGAGGAGCTCAAAGTCCTGTAAAATTGAGAAGTTGAAGTCTCGCTTGACATCTGGAGCACTTGGAGCGATTACTCGTATACAGAAACATACAAAATTTTGTTTTTTGAATTTGCTAAGAGAAAATTATAGAAAATTAGGTCTATTCTTTAGGTTTACATACTATTTTTTTCTATTTTGGAGCGAAATTTTCCCGTTTTTTCTCGCCCTGAAAATGGCACGATATTAAGCTGAGACACATTTTTCTTGAACAATGGTTGTAAGGATCCAAGAAGGTCACACAGGTAGCATTTGGTGCGATTCTGGAAGGATTGCTCTTTGTGGTGGTTGTGAGCGAAAAAAAGGGGACCTGCCAGGTGGAAGAAGAAGAAGAAGACACTTTTAACGTCGTAGGAAACTATCCAAGAGACCTTAAAGGTCTAGCCGACGAGGAGAATTGAACTCAAGACCTGTCATGTGGGAGAGAGAGAGAGAGAGAGAGAGAGAGAGAGAGAGAGAGAGAGTGAATTTTCTACGTTGCTATCAAGAGAAGACGTGAAGATTTTTTCGCCCTTCTTGGAATCCAATCGCCATCCGTCAGGAGAAGTGCAAATGCGCATTGCATTGCTGCCATCGACCCAGGTGTGCAAACGACGATGCTGCCCAAGAGCACACGAAGAGCAACATCCAACGCCAGGGGAAGAGGGCAATGGTGGTATGCAAGTCAGATTGTTGGTCGCAAGACGTTCGACGATGAGCCAGCCGGCGAAGGCAGGTGAACAAGCCTTGGACCAAAGGCAGAGCAGCCATTGTTTTTCTCCAGATCAGCAAACGACCAAGGAGCTGGGCTGTGCGATGCTGAGCCGAGCATGGAGGAGACCTCGAGGAGGTCCTGTTCAAAAGCAGGGCCAGCGGGGGGGCAACTGAGGAGCTGGTGTGCAAGCGATGGCAAAGGACATCGCGCGACCGCCGAGGGAAGAGAGAGAGAGAGAGAGAGAGAGAGAGAGAGAGAGAGGCTTTTTTACCTGTTTTGGGGACGAAGGGAGAATGGGATCTGCCGAGATTCCGTTTAAAGGAGCAACGTGGACCCAGTGGACAAGAGTTGGCACATCAACATGAGAATTACATCAAGATGGCACTATAACATAATAATAAGAGCAATGTGAGCTTTACATTCTATTATCAAAATCTTAAGCTTTAATTTGAATTGATGTAGCGCCACCTTTATGTCTTTTGACACTTTGAATTAAAATTTCTCACACTTATATTATGATTTGGAGCCTTTTAAAACTTTAAACTAGGGTATCATTCCCCCTAATGTTGCCACAAAGGTCAACCACTGATCTTTGCAACCATAATTCCATGATGAAGTCGGCTATGATGTCATTCTTGTGTAAATAGTTTCATATTTTGATGACCTTGCAAATGTTGTTAGACAAATAACTCAGAGCAAATGAAAGTGGAGCCTTGAACAATGAGACAACTAAGAAGGATTACACCTACAGTACATCAAACACTAGTGACACAAAGGACAATCTAGTGAATGTGGAAAATTTTTCATAAGTGAGAACTTTTAGCATAATTTCCAATGCAATGAGGATAGGTAGCTTGACAAGAGCACGGGAATGCAAGAGCAAGAGAGTCTAATATTAAAGAGGGAAACGTGCTAAAGGACTTCAAGAACAAAACCAAACTTCTCTTACATATATGATATAGATACCTCATCTTGTGTGGAAATAAGGATTATGTAACTAAACAACCAAAGAAGTGGTGTAAAAAGAGATCCCGACAATGAAAAAATCAAAGCCTAGTAAGCTTGAAATCTTCAAGGGGGAACTAGATGAGGCATCAAAAGCAAAGCAAAATCTATCAAAATTTCCACTAAAACAAAGAAGTCCTAAAAGTCGACAAAGCTGGAACAAAAAGAGTCCCTCAAAGATAATGACAGAATCCTCAAGGAAGCATGGGAGGAGCTTCTTTGAAAGAACTCGATGAGAAAATGGTGATGTGGATTTCTTTGCCCATTTCAAAAAATTTAGGGTTCAAGATTTAAAATGGACTAGCAAAGCCTCATCAAGAACGTTTGCCAAGCATGAGAGTCTAATAATGGCCAAGAGAAAGCTAAACAATCTAGAATAGCCTGAGGAATCTCATATGATGGATTGCCACAAATTCAATTCAAGAAAAAGATAAGTTGCTTATCTCCACTTTGAATGAGTAGAATGGAGGTGGGTACTTGGTCTTATAAGTACCAAGGTCACTCCTTCAATATGTGTTTTTTTTCTTGGAGAAGGAGCTTCCCTAATTGTTTTAGCTTACTACAATGGTTTGCTCGCAATATTATAGCATATCCATAGGGTTATGGTTTGAGGGTAATAAACAACAAATGGTTTGATAGTGTGGGTGACTTTCAGATCACTTGGTTTGAGCATGATGGTTAATGATCTTACTACCTTGCTCAAAGGGAACTTGATGGTGTTGCTAGTTATAGTCCTAGCACTCTGATTTTATGGAAAAAGTACAAGATGTGGCTTAAACTAATGTCTGGCTTCTAATTCCTTACCGGTTGCTAACGTGCCTAATCCTTCTGGCTACCATTCTTGATGAACTAGAAATGCTTAAAGTGTTTTGTCACTTGTTGGGATAATGAACTTTCTTTTGGACCAACTTTGATTTGCTTTACTAATCTTAATATTTTATGATGATATGCTTTATAATGATTGTTGGCATTAACTTTTAGGCTTCTATATTCTCTTGGTTTCTTGCTCTAGCATTGCTTGGACATGTGATTTGATATGGTTTGCCTAAGGTTCGGAATTCTTGAAACCTATTCTTGGCACTTATTCTCGTTGCTACTCTGGTTTTACAATATGTTTGCTACTCTAGTTTACAATGTGGTTGCTACTCTGGTTTAAAATCTGGTTGTTACTCTAGTTTTACAATTTCGTTGCCACTCAAGTTTGGCCAATAATCTCTTTGAGGATCTTTTGGATTCTCTAGCCTATTGGCTTCAATATCTATTTGTGGTTTTGACATGATACTAGCTCATAGACCTTGTTATTAAGATGGACTCCTAGAATTGAATCTGATAGAGCATAACAAATCTTGCCAACCTAGTTTGTTATCTCTCATCTACTCTGAGAAGGCCCAAGTGAATGGCTATTGATGTGATGCTACTTTTGATAATGGTTCTAGCATTCTAGTTTTCTTTGCTATGCCTAAGAGTGATGATCTCTGATTACGGATTTATAAATTAGCCTCTCAATTTTGGTTCACAAGGAAAGGAATTGCATTCGAACTTTGATTTTTTCTTTGGGGATTTTCCTTCTGATGGTTAGCAATGATGACCATGGTCTTGACTATCCAAGGATCGATAGAATGATTGGTTGCTCCTCTTTAGCATTCTTGGAACTTTACTTTGCATTCTCGCATTATATCCTTAAATAATGTGAATTGACATGGGGTTAGCATATGATACTTACACCATGGCCCTGAACACTATTCTCAATGCCTCCCTTTCCATAGTAGAATACCCTTGTTCTGCTTTACTAAATTTCTATTTTATTGAAACTACGATTGGTGAAGTACATAGGATAATCAGTTTGTCCATCTAGTTGAGCCAAAATGGCCCCCATCATCATGTCATAAGCATCCACATACTTTTTTTAATTAAGGATTTAGCTTTTTTCCTTGTTTAAATTCCAACAAGGCATTCATCATCAAATGTATCTGAACTACTTGTAAATTGTTCGCCTTCAAATAATGTTGAATATGCACCATCTAATATTTTCATACACTAATTCTTGAACTCCGTGTCAACTCTATTTAATATGTTCCTACCCATTGGGTTCACATCTAGGTTTGTACTATCCTTTGATCTATCATCCTTATTCTAAAAGATGTAGGTTTCATTTTGATGATACATAACTTCTATTTGATATGTTCACTTGATATATTCACTCCAATACCCCTCTCAAAATGACTTCTAACAATGACTCCCACTATTTTCTCACCTTGTAGTCAATCTGGAAGATCGATACCTCACCATCCTTCAATATTAGATCATGTTGCTTTCACCACTTGATATTAATTCGGTCTCTATTTCCTTACAAACTTAGAATGCTCTCATAGTAAAGTTCTTTTAAAAACATCTATTTCAAGAGTCAAATTCTGGATTTTATCATATATTTTGGCATAAACCTCATCTTGCATGTTTTCAAAACTATTATCTGAACCAAATGATCTTCCCTCCAAAAAGTTCCTCACAATGCAATAGCTCTATTGACCTTATCTAACCTTTAAATGCTTGGATCCTTGAATTGGAGATTCAGATAGTTCCTTCTCACCATTGACTTGCGTATCTCTTTCATAGCTTCTTCATCAAACCCTCTGACTGCATTCACAACATTCTTCTTGCCATGTCCAAAAGCCAAGATTTCATCTCTCAGAGCTTTTGAAGATGGCAACGAAAGCCTCTGAATGGATCAAGCTTTTGAACACTAGTCTCTCTAGACTCCCTTCACTTTGAACACCAATGAGCTATCAATACCCATTGCTCTTTCCACTCTATCCATTTTTAGGTATAATGATCAAACTTTATCAACCTCCAACTTTATCATTATGAACTTATTTCACCCAATGTCTATGCTAGTCAAGTGTCTACTATCCACCTCATTAAGACTATCATCAATCTCAATCTCAATGAATGTGTCAACTTTTTTTCCCCATCTCGATTTATTCGAGAATTTGTTCACCTATACATATGCTTAATTGCATCGCTGGTATCCGGTTGTTGTACCTTACCCTCCACTACAAAATGACAAAAATCATGTGATTGAAAGCGTCTTTTGACTCTTTCTACATGTCCTCTGCGAAAATGCACTCAATGTTTAAATATTCTTCGTTCCTGGATTCCTTTCGGTTTCCTCAGTCTCAAGGTTTAATTAAGCATCATTGTAACCTTGTTCTGAAACCTATGTCACTGAGCGGGCATGGCCTTCAATTTTGATAAATATTGTAGAAAACCTCCTTTGTCGAATTTAACATCATGCAAGCGATGTGAACAAATGACTTGACTTTCTATCTAACTAGGAGATTCACTCCAGCATTGGACTCACCGACATGACTGTCAAAATGAAACGAGTTGATTTGCTTCAACAATTATTTCAGACTTAGACTCAAGGTTCTAACCACACTAGGTCCTCCAACATTGAGTATATCAAATTCAAATAATGACAACTAGGTTGAACAATTGAAAGTGTATTTAAATTCAAATAGTAACTCCAATTACAAGAGATCAAAGAACACTTCTTTGGGATGATCGATTTGGGCAATACAACGATACAAAAACTAGCACTACGGACTCTTAAGCTTTGTAAAATGCCTTTATAATTAAAATTCCAAGAGTACCAATCCAAAAAATACAAGAGTTACAAACCCCAAAGTGGGATTATTATGAAGCAAGGTGAGATTCATAAATGACTTTACAAAAAGAAAATCAAATTAAGTCAAATGAATACATAAGATACCAACTAGTAGTTGTATTTTGGCTTTGTGAAAATACAAACAAGCAATGATTAAGTTGAATTCAAGTATAGATTAACCCGCAAAGTGGCCAAACATAAGGCACTACCGTATTACATATAAAAGAAATCAAAGATAACAAAATTAATAAGAACCAAAAAATTTACTAGGTAAGAGAAATTAGACCATGCAGTCCCATAATTTGCATGGCAAATACCCGCATACAAAATAATCGCATCCCTCTGCCTTGTTCCACCATTTCCACCATGGTGGAATAAGGCAGAGGGATGCGATTACTTTTGTCCAGTGATGCACAAAACTGCACAACAACAATCCAAGACTCAACCAATAAAATGACCATTGAGATGCCAGAACCCATCTCCATTACATCCTTTGTAATAGACCACATATGCCCTGTTTGCAAAATGTACTGGAAGTGGTGCAATCTTAAAAATTAAGAGCTCAGAGCTCTACTCCATTGATCTAATTGGTGTATCCACATCCTTCTCACAGCTATGTTTCAATGACAAGCAGAGACATTACCTGCGTCAAGCCATGGAATGTGTTTAAACCAGAGGAGATAGGCAAGTTTCCTGTCCGATTTCCACTCCGTGAATGGCGTGCTTTCAACCCATATCTGCAAACACATGCCGTTCATCACCCTTTGCAGACACCCCCAGAACTTGGGTTTCGCTCAATGTGATGTTCAAGGGTGGATCTTGCAGAGAAGCTTTCGCTCACAATTCTGGAAGATGTACCAAAAATGGACGAATTATTCATCTGAGAGTGAGTGCGTGCGTGGGTGAGAGTGAGTGAGTGAGTGAGTGAGTGTGTGTGTGTGTGTGTGTGTGTGTGTGAGAGAGAGAGAGAGAGAGAGAGAGAGAGAGAGAGAGAGAGAGAGAAAGAGAGAATGTATGCCAAAAGGCCGAGGCAAACTCTTACAGAAGACGAAAGGTTGCTCAGGTAGAAAGGCAAACGAATCCCATATGCGGAGCCTCATGAGAAGAGGTAGGAATCGACATCTCCCACTCTCCACTTCAAGCTCCGCTCTTGTGTAGGCCTACAACCTCACGCTACAATGCAGCTCGCACAAAACCTAACCTAGCTTTAATTTCTTCTTGACGAATTTATAGAGGACCTAGTAGGGGGTACCCAGCTGGATAAAATAAATAAGTGAAGAGAATCTAGAGAGATCCCTGTGGCAGGGGTGATGCTCCACTGCGTCGGCACTGAAACCAGAAAAAAATGAAGAGGAGGGGGGACGAGAAGCAGGGGCGAAGGCAAGGAAGAATCCGGAGGTGGAGGCGAGGACGAAGACGAAGCAACAATCAAAGGTGCGGATGGGGACGAAGCAGGAGGCAGCAACGGGAGTCCAGTTTCTTTTTTATTTTCATAGTCAAATCCCCTCTGAAGTCAGCGACGTGCGTTGAGTCACATTGTTACGGGAGCATTCACTTGGATAGAACTTCTAGGGGGTTGTGATCGAATCCCTCTATGCCTTTTACAGGTCGTTGATATATAGGCAAGGTCCTTAGGGACAAATGACAGGATTCCAAGGAATCTAGTGCAGTAATGAATAAACTATAATACGAGCCAGTAGGATCCCCCAATCTTAGAAAAATAAAAACTAGAGTGCTTCGTTAGCTACATTCACATTGAATTGAGATCGAACAAAATATTGGAAACTAAGTGAGAGAGAGAGATTTTTCATGAAAGCGTGTTAGATTTTTCTACATAAGAGTGTTTGGGATACTGATCCTCGTGGTTCATAGGTGTACCTCCGCATAAATTGGATACCGATCGTAGTGCTTCAGAGGGGTACCTCGCCAAAAACCACAAGGAGTGTTAGAGTTTTGTCAAGCTCAATGTTCATGATCATACAAGATGTCAATGTTATTAATTGTTTGTTGTTCCATTTTTATGTTTTTTTTTTTTTTTAAATGCAAGTCTCCTTGCATGGGGGAGTTTGCACAGTCCTCCCCAATTTTTATAATACGAGGGAACGTTCCATTCCCACGGCAACGTGCGATTTTCAGTGTGTTCATTAACTGCGTTCTCAGTGTCAAAAATCAAAAAATGATAATGCTTACTCATCGCACGATTGAATGTCTATCGCCAATGCACTTCCTTACATCAATGATGTTGGGCATCTCCTGCACATAACCCGCTGCAAGGAACACTTTTTTTGCTATCGTGGGAGCACCACATTTGACATACATTTAGACCAAAGCACCACCAAGTACGATATTTCTTCACCAGCAATCCCTTATCAACAATCTTCATATGAGAAACCCTCACTTGCCATTTGTCTAAAGCAGCCCAGAGCACTCCAAGAGATCTCACTTCACATCTGGTAAATGCTTTCAAGATGCACGCATAGGTGATTGCATCTGGACAAAGGCCCTCACTTTGCATCCACTGAGAATAGCCGAGAGCTTTCCGTCCCTGCTCCTATTGTGCGTATCCTGCAATCAATTAGCACCATTCCGAATAGTAAGCTCCTCAAGCATTTGCAGAAAATAGCCCAAAGCTCCTGGCGCGGCCCTTGTCCGGCATATCCTGCAATCATAGCGTTCCAAGAGACAACATCCCGCACCACATTTGGCATACATATCGACTAAGGCATTGCCAAGCACGGCAATTTTTTGCAACAATCCCTATTGAAGTGAATTTTCAAGCCCAGATCGACATCTTGCATACATCAAGATACACGCGTATGTGATTGCACCTGGAGAGAGGCTCCGGCTTTGTGCGTGTATCCCGCAATCAGTTAACGCCGTTCCAAAGAGTAAGCTCCTCAAGCACTTGCAGAAAACAACACAGATCTCTTGACACGGTCCTTGTCGGGCATATCCTGCAGTCATAGCGTTCCAAAAGACAACATCCCGCACCACATTTGGCATAGATATCGACTAAGGCATTGCCAAGCACAACAATTTTTTGCAACAGCCCCTATTAAAGGGAATTTTCAACCCCATATTGGCATCATGCATACAGCCACATGCCTTCAAGATGCACGCGTATGTGATTGCATCTGGAGAGAGGCCCTCGCTTTGCATCCGCTGAAAACAGCCGAGAGCTATTTGTCCTTGCTCCTGTTGTGCGTATCCCGCAATCAATGCACTTGAGGAGATGGCATTCGGGACAAGAATCTCCTCACGCACGTTTTGTGCTTTCTGAAGTGCACCACATTTAGCATATGTATCGACCAAAGCATTGCCAAGCACGACAATTTCTTGCAACAGCTCTTGACTAACAATATGAGAGTGAATTTTTAAGCCCATATCAACATCTTGTGTAGAGCCGCATGCCTTTAAGATGCCTGCGTAGGCGATTGCATCTATGGCTACGAAGGTGATTGCACCTGTTGACACGCATGCCTTCAAGATGTCTGTGTAGGTGATTGCATCTATGGTTGCATACGTGATTGCACATGCTGACCCGCATGCCTTTCAGATTCTTGTGTAGGCGTAGTTGATTGCATCTGGAGAGAGACCCTGCCTGCAATTGCATTTGCTGTCCACATGCCTTCGAGATGCTTGTGTAGGCATAGGTGTTTGCATTTGGAGAGACCCTGCCTGCCATTGAGACAGGAAGCTTCTCAGGCATATTTCGTGTTTTCTGAAGTGCACCACATTTAGCATATGTATTGACCAAGGCATTTCCAAGCACGATAATTTTTTGCAACAACCCTTGACTAAACTCCAAGAGACGGCATTTAGGACAGGAAGCTCCTCAAGCACGTTTTGTGCTTTCTGAAGTGCACCACATTTGGCACACGTATCAATCAAGGCCCCCTCTTTGCATCCGCTGAAAACAGCCGAGTGCTTTCTAGCCCTACTCCTGTTGTGTGTATCTTGTAATCAATACACTCCAAGAGACGGCATTGGGAACATGAAGCTCCTCGGGCACGTTTTGTGCTTTTTGCACCACTACATATCGACCAAGGCATTGCCAAGCACGACAATTTCTTGCAAAAACCCTTGACTAACAACATCAGAGTGAATTTTTAAGCCCATACCAACATCTTGCATAGAACCACATGCCTTCACAATGCCTACATAGGTGATTGCATCTATGGATGCGTAGGTGATTGCATCTGTTGACCCGCATGCCTTCAAGATGGCTGTGTAGATGTTTTCACAGAGAGAGATTTCATCAAAGCGTGTTAGATTTTTTTACCTGAGAGTGTTTGGGATACCAATTGTCGTGGTTCAGAGGTGTTCTTTGCAAAAATGGGATACTGATCGTAGTGCTTCAAAGGGGTACCTCGCAAAAGACCACAAGGAGGGTTAGAATTTTGTCAAGCTCAATGTTCGTGATCATACAAGATGTCAATGTTATTAATTGTTTGTTGTTCCATTTTCATGTTTCAAAGAAAAAAGAAAACATGCAAGTCTCCTTATATGGGGGAGTTTGCACAATCCTCCCCAATTTTTATAATACGAGGGAACGTGCCATTCCCACGGCAGCGTGCAATTTTCAGTGCATTCATTAACTGCGTTCTCAGTGTCAAAAATCAAAAAATGATAATGCTTACTCATCGCGGGATTGAATGTCTCTCGTTGATGCACTTCCTTGCATCAATGATGTTGGGCATCGTGCCTAGAGCCACATGCCTTCGATGGATGCATAGGTGATTGCATCTGGAGAGAGGCCCTCGCTTCGCATCTGTTGAAAGAGAATTACAGCTTTCTGGCCCTGACCCGTGGGACAAATCTTACATCCACACTCTAGATCATAGGAAGCACGATAATTTTTTGCAACAGCCTGTGACTAGTAATCTCATCATTAATTCTCTCACCCATGTCAACGTCTTTCATAAGACTACACACCTTCAATGTGCAAGTGTAATTGATTGCATTGGGACAATTGGAAAGAGGCCTTCGCTATGCCATGAGAACAACAAAGTACTTCCTTGAAACAGCCACGTTGGGCTTATCTGTAATAGTGATGACAGTTCGGACATGAGAACTTCTCATGCTTTTGTGAGTCTGCTTGATGTGGTTCACGAGTATTGCTTCTTCTGTGGACATTGAAGGGCACCACATTTGCCATACATATAAAGGAAATCCATGCTAAGAACAACCTATTTCTAAATAGCTTGTGACTGACTAGCACTCTCATCATAAATTCTCTCACCCATGTCAGCATAGTAGGAAGTCTTTCAAGATGCTAGCATAGGTGCTTGCTTCCATAGATGACTGCATTGGAGAAAGGCCTTCTCCTTGCATATGCTTATTGCCTTGAGGAGCTTCCTTGCCAACATCCTGCGTCGATTCAAAGTGATTACCCATCTTGTGTTTTTTCTGTGAAGGTACCAAGAATAAACAAAGGAAGCCGATCTCCTGTTTTCACTGAAAGGCTGTAATTCTGACGATTTCTCAGTTTGCTATGAGAAAGATGTCAGAGGGCCAAAACTGTAGTTTAGAGCAGGAATAGCTAAATAGCTGCACGTCTTGACAAGTCAACTAATGAAGGCCAGTAAACACTTGTCGGATGGTCGATGCCACGTGGATTAAGGATTCTTGCTTTGCATCCGCTAAAAACAACCTAGGGCTTTCTGGCCCTGATCTTGGTTGCGCACATATTGAATCAGTGCATTCCAAGGGATGAAATTCTAGATAGGAAGCTCCTCAAGCACATTTTGTGCTTTCTCAAGCGTACCACATTTGACATACATATCGACGAAGATAATACTGCCAAGCATGACATCTTTCTTCAATAGCCTCCGACTCACAATACCCACAACTTCCTTGCCACAGCCATGAGGGGCATATCTTGCAATCAATGTGCCCCACGAGATGACAGTCGAGTCCTACGTAGTGCCACATGCCTTCAAGATGCAAGCAGATGTGATTTCATGGCCTCGCTTTCATCTGCTGAAAACATCCCAAAAATTATTGGCGCTTCGCTTGTTAGGAATGTCCCGCAATCAATGCGTTCCAAGAGACAACATTTCAGACATGAATCTCATCAGGAATCTTGGCATTGAAGGTCCAGGAAGGTCTGGATTGTTTTCAATATTCCCTCACTATGAATATCATCGTGAATTTTGTTGCCCATATCAGTATCTTGCGTAGTGCCACCTATCTTCAAGACAAAAGCATACTCAAGCACTTTTTGGTGCTTTCTCAAGTACACCACATCTCGCATACATGATCATTGCTCCTATGTAGTGCCACATGCTTTCAAGATGCCAGCATAAGTGATTACATCAGGAGAAATGTCCTTGCTTTGCATCCTGAAAACAGCCTACAACTTTCTGGCAATGCTCCTGTTGTGTGCATCCTGCAATCGGTGCATTCCAATGCTTTGCATCCACTGAAAACAGCCTAGAGCTTTTTGACCCTGCTCTTGTTGCACACATCCCGCAATCAGTGCATTCAAAGAGGTGGCATTTCAGGCAAGAAGCTCCTCAAGCACTTTTTGTACTTTCTCAAGCACACCACATCTAGCATACATATTGACCAAGGCATTGCCAAGCACTACATCTTTTTCATCAACAGCCCCTGACTAACAATATCAGCCTGAATTTTTGTGCCCATATCAACATCTTGCGTAGAGCACATGCCTTCAAAATGTACGCGTACGTGATCGCATCTGGTGGAAACAAACTAGAGTTTTCTCCCATGGCAAATCTTGCAATTAGTGGAATCCAAGAGTCCACTCTTTGCGTAGGAACCAAAAAACATTCTTGACCTTTCTGGACCTGCTCCTATTGTGCATATCCTGCAACCAGTGCATTCCCATACTTTGCATCCCTTGAAAATAGCCTAGAGATTTTTAGAGTTGTTGCTCTTGCACATCTGCTGAAAAAAGACAAGAGCTTTGTGGCCATGAGACTATGGGAAAATCTTGCAATCAACACATTCCAAGAGTCCATACTCCGTACAAGAAGCTCCTACAACACTTGCGAGAGCCACATGCCCAAAATGTAAGCATGGCCTTCAAGATGAAAGTATAGGTGATTGAATTTATGGAGATACACTTGCTTTGCATCCGCTAAAAACAATCTCGAGCTTTCTGGCCCTACTCTTGTTGCTCACGTCACGCAATTAGTGCATTTCAAGAGGCAACATTTAGCATTCATATCGACCAAGACAATGCCAAGGACGACATCTTTTTTTAACAGACTCTAACTAACAATATAATTGTGAATTTTTTGCCCATATCAGCATCTTGCGTAGAGCCACATGGCTTCAAGATGAATATGTAGGTGATTGCATGTGGCGAAAACAAACTAGAGCTTTCTCCTATGGGGCAAATCCTACAATCACTACATTCCAAGAGTCCACACTCCAGATAGGAAGCTAAAAATAGCCTAGACCTTTCTGGCACTACTCATGTTGTGTGTATCCTACGACCACGGAATTCCAATGCTTCGCATCCATTGAAAATAGCCTATAGCTTTTTGGCCCTACTCCTATTGCACACATCCCGCAATCAGTGATTTTCAAGAGGGGACATTTCGTGACAGTACCACATTTGGCATACATATCAACCAAGCACTACTAAGAATGACATCCCTTACCAACAACGTCAGACCAGGTATCTTCTCGTTAATTCTCTCACCCATGTCAACAGCTTGCATAAGGTCACTAGCCTTCAAGGTGCAAGCATAGGTGAATGCATTTGTAGAAACGCCTTTCGTTTGCATCTGCTTCATGTTGTGTGTATTGGGACAAGTGCTTTGCATCCATTGAAAACATCCTAGAGCTTTCTGGCCCTGCTCTTGTTGCACAGATCCCACAATCAGTACATTCAAAGAGGTGACATTCCTGGCAAGAAGCTCCTCAAGGACTTTTTGTGCTTTCTCAAGCGCACCATATCTGGCATACATATCGCCCAAGGCATTGCCAAGCACCACGTCTTTTTTCATCAACAGCCCGTGACTAACAATATCAGTCTCAATTTTTTTGTCCATAAGAGCATCTTGTGTAGAGCTACATGCATTCAAGATGCACGCGTATGTGATTGCAATTGGTGTAAACAAACTAGAGTTTTCTCCTGTGGAAAATACTACAATTAGTGGATTCCAAGAGTCCACACTATGCGTAGGAAGTATAAAACATTCTAGAGCTTTCTGGACCTGCAACCAATGCATTTCGATGCTTTGCTTCTATTAAAAAGAGCAGCCTAGAGATTTTTGGCATTGGTAGAGCCACATGCCAAGGTTCATGCATAGGTGATATCAACCAAGACAGTGCCAAGCATGACATCTCTTTTCAGCAGAATCTAACTAACAATATAATTGTGTGAACTTTTGTGCCCATATCAGCATCTTGCGTAGAGCCACGTGCCTTCAAGATGCATGCGTAGGTGATTGCAGCTGGAGAGAAGACCTCTCTTTGCATACATATCGACCAAGACAATGCCAAGCACGACACCTTTTATCAAGAGCCTCTGACTAACAACATAGTTGTGAATTCTTGTGCTCATATCAGCATCTTGCGTAGAGCCACAATCTTCAAGATGCATGCATAGGTGATTCCATCTGAAGAGAGGCCCTCGTTGAGCCCTCACTTCACTGGTTGTTTGCAAAACTTGGCACTCAAGCCTCCAAGATAGTGCGAAGCACGATAGCTTTTTTCAATAGCCTCTAGCGACTGGGCTGCTTTCCTACCTTGGCTTTAGAAAGCTATAGAGAGCCCTCTTTTCAAGAGCCTATGAGTAACAACATAGTTGTTAATTTTTTGTGCCCATATCAGCATCTTGGATAGAGCCACAGTCTTAAAGATGCATGCATAAGTGATTCCACGTAAAGAGAGGCCGCCCTCATTGAGCCCTCGCTTCACTGGTTGTTTTCAAAACTTGGCACTCAAGCCTTCAAGACAGTGCCAAGCACGATAGCTTGGAGGAAGGAGATGCGCTTTCTTGTTACTTCAGGTGACGCAGGCCTAGGAGACTACACAGGGTGCAGGTAGCCGCATGCAAATAGAGCCAGAGGATGATGGCATAGCGCTATCGAAAATCACTGAGCCCTCGCTTCACTGGTTGTTTTCAAAACTTAGCATTCAAGCCTTCAATACAGTGCCAAGCATGACAGCTTGGAGCAAGGAGATGCGCTTTCTTGTTACTTCAGGTGATGCAGGCCCAGGAGACTGCTTCACTGGTTGTTTTCAAAACTTGGCATTCAAGCCTTCAAGACAGTGCCAAGCACGACAGCTTGGAGCAAGGAGATGCGCTGGCCAGGAGACTACACAGAGTGGAGGTAGCCGCAGGCAAATAGAGCTAGAGGATGATGGCGTAGCGCTGTCGAACATCACTGAGCCCTCGCTTCACTAGTTGTGTTCAAAACTTGGCATTCAAGCCTTCAAGACAGTGCCAAGCACGACAGCTTGGAGCAAGGAGATGCGCTTTCTTGTTACTTCAGGTGACGCACGCCCAGGAGACTACACAGGGTGGAGTTAGCCGCAGGAAAATAGAGCCAAAGGATGATGGCATAGCGCTGTCGAAAAGCATACGAGCCATATTAAACGGCATAAATAACAAGCAAACCTGTTGTTTGAAAGTCCAACACATGGATTAACGAGAGGGCAGAATTGAGATTTTGCCTTCTACGCTAACGAAGTAATCATTTCAAAACATCTCAAATGCACAAGTGAATCTGGTAAAGAAGCGACCAATTTGGATCGTCGTAGAAAAAATCTCGACCAACGCTTTGATGCAGCTTTGCCATAGACGAGTTTGATCTTTCTCTCTCTCTCTCTCTCTCTCTCTTTATATATATATATATATATATATATATATATATATATATATATATATATATATATATATATATATATATATATATATATATATATATAGGTGTGTGTGTGTGTTGCAGATTGTGTTGTTGTCCCTCTCCTGCTGCCTCCTCAATCCGCCTTCACGATTTGCATGGTCACTTGATGATGTGGACATGTATGGTCGTGGTTGTGGTGGCTGTTGCAATCTAGGGATGGGTGAAGATGCATGATTGCTATTTGGGCTGCATGGAATGCCAGACTAAGCTCTTCAAGATTAGGACGGGCCGGCACTTAAAACGGATGAGGATGGCGGCATGCATGAGGGTGAATGGTGTTTGATCATGTGCTGCAGATGCTACAAACCAAAGGTAAGGCCACATGGGGCTATCGTGGCGGTACAATACGATTGCACTCGAGCAAAGAGAAAAAGGCAGATGGAGTTGTTCGGTAGGATCTCCCTGTTGGTGATGGTTGAGTGTGCTACGGATGCGCTTGCCACCCCTTATCTGAAAATGGAATCTCTAAACAAATGTAGACCCTCCCAATTTCTGAAATTGGGTTGATTAAGAGGGTTGATTAAGAGGTATCTACTGAGATGCTCGGAGGTGGCAGTTGTGAAGCGCGTGTCGACGCGTTGCAAAGATGTGGCAGATTTTAGGGACCAACAAAAGTGACGTGCACCGCAGTGGAGGATGGGTATTTAGGCTGGGTCCACCTTGTTCTGGTATGTGCGACCCTGGCGACGAGGAGTGTTGTCCGATTCACCACCTGCTGACGGCGACCGTGAGAAGCAAAGAAAGGTATTTCACAGCACCAGGTCTTTGCGATGCGTGTGATGTGTTTGCTTCTGTGAGTATAAGCTGTGAGTAGGTCCTACCAATCTTCGAGTGTCTGTGATGTGAGAAGGGACAGGTTTTGTAAGTGTTGTTAGTCATGATGTTTGTGGTTTTCCTATCAATGTGTTGCAGCAGTGTCGATTCTTTGTAGCTAGGTAGAATGGTGCGGTTGACATTCAAAGCCCGATCTAGACCTGATGTCCATGAAGATATTGCTCGAAAGAGGAGGAAAGTGAGGAGGGTAGAGGATTCCAATGCAGGCAGTTCAAAAGGTCGGAATGCAAACGACTCAAAACCAAGCAGTAGAGTCATGGAAGTGAGTGTGACTGTGTTTGTGGGGAGTGATGATATTGATGTAACGCTTTTAGGATGCATGAAATCATTTTTCGAGAATGAAACTTTGGCTGGCCTATGCGCATTAGAGAGGGGAGGGACCGATGTACACCTTCATTTTCAAATGGTTGTCCGATTGTGGGCAACATCACTCATTGTTGTGAGCAAGAAAATTAAAGGGTACTTGGGATGGAAGAAAACAACTCCCGCAGGGGGGGGGGGGGGGGTTATGTTGAGGCTTAAAACAGCATAAGATGCATACATTTTAGGGCATGTTAGGGTATTGCTTGAAAGAGCAGGACAAGCCGCACTTTTGGAGAGTAATGCACAACGTAACTCTTGGCGATGTGAACAAAGGAATAGAACTGCATAGCTTGTACGGAGCTGATGGGTTGAAAAATAGAGTTTGCTTGACTCCAATCAACTTATTTTATAGAGTCTTTGATGTTTTGGAAATTCAAGTTGTAGCACCTTGCAGGCAATGATTTCTTGTCAACATTGCATAGAATGGTGAAGACTGGGAAGTACTATGCGTCGTCCTTGTGGATAACTCCACATCAAGAGTGGGAAATGCAAATGGGAAAAATAAAAGCGATTTGGACATGCATGATACATCCATCAACTACAAGCTATCAAGACATTGTTAGCATTTTTGTTAACAATGAGATGTATGCAACGACGCATCCACGAGCGCATTGGTTCCACTCTCGGTGGCAAGGAAGAGAGAGGTATGATGCTTACTATTTGGACGGAATAACTAAGTTTTGAAATTGTTGATTGGAGCAAACATCTTTTGCAGCCCATCGGCAACAAGTGTTGAGAACGAGCATTTTGATATTGAAGCGAGAGATGCAGAGATAGGCAATGACTTCATCCCGCTACTGCACCGCACTAATGTCACAACAATTGCTTAGTGGATTCTAGTGATTGTGTGGGTTGTTATCGTTTTTTATTATGCTTCAAATAAATGAAAGTAACTTTTGATTTCGGTATTTGCAGTGCAAGAATGGAGCAGGAGGACGAAAACCAGCTGCTTGGATTTGATGACACACAGGTGGAAGACTCTTTTGCTGGAATTGAAGATGCATGGATTGACAGTATGCAAGAGATGCTCATTGGAATCGTGAGAGAGGTGATTGAGGATGAGACAAGCAACCAAGCTTCGCTTCGATTAGAAGTTGTTGCAGATGTGCATGGTTTGAAAGACGCTACCGACAATTACGCCGTTGGTATTGTTGACGTACAAGTCACGAAATTAGAAGAACAAATATTCGTGTTGCGAAAAGAAGTAGAAGGTATAAAGATTGAGTTGAACAAGCTTAATGCAATAGTTTGTAGGTTCTCAAATCTGCTCAACAGGGCTGGTATGTAATCTCTGCATGATCTGAGTTTTCCTCTGTATATATGCCAGCAGCAAGATCTTTTTTGGGTTCAAATAGGAAATCCCAAAGCTGATGTTTTTTGTCCTCAATTTTTGAAGCCTTGCAATGTCCTCAACAACGCAGATGTGTGATGCATATCGGCAGCGATCATGTAAATGTCGGTTTGACAATAGAAGAGAACCTTTTGTTGCATTTGTGCCAGTAAAATGAAGCTATTTTTTATACTCGAAGGACTCCAGTTATAATCTGGTGGTTTTTTGCTTTGAATTCTCCAACCAGTTGTTCCCAAAGAATTGCAACCTAATTGATGAGAGACATCAACTGTATTCGTGATTATGCAAACGTCGATTCAATAACAAAACAGTGCATTGCCGATCTCATGCGCGCTTGTTTCCAATCATCAAATTGCGATAGCCAAGACATGGTTCTCAATGCATTCTTTTGTTGCGTGTTTAGAAATAAGCGAAATAGTCTTGTCTCTATTGCATTGTCGAAATCAACGATGTCTGCATTGAGGAGATGAAAACTATGTGTGAGTGGGAACAAGATTTGAAGCACATGCTAAACTTTTCCACAAGCAGTGGAAGGGATCTTCCACTTTAATTAATGAACAGGCTTATTGTCGACCGAGTAGGGTCATTAACCTTATATGGGGGGAGGGAGTCTCAACACTATCTACTACCGGGTCTTTAATGAAGACCCCATCATGGGATCCATGGTAGCGAGGTGGTTGTGCACATCTTAAGGAGGCGCAAATCGTAGGATTGGCGTGAAGCATGCAAGTAGCAAGGCATATTTTGAGTTTACTATTATATACAATTGTATCTGCATACATGCCATGAAACGTGTGTGGGCATAGTGGTAGGACACTAGGCTCTCACGAGAGTGGTCTGGGTTCAAGACCCAAGCCAAGCAAGGGAGCCTCCAAATAGGGAGTGAGGGTGCGGGTGAATCACTTGCTCACCCAATAGGGAGGACAAAAATAAAGCTAGCTTGGCAATCATAAAGCTACAATACAACCATATACCGATATACATAGATAACCTTTGAATATGCTACAATGAATCCACAGGCTCTTGCTATCAAACTGTAGGCAGAGGAGGACTTTAGACCAAATTTGCCATGTGTTGAGCTTCAGTATGGGAGCTTCTTTAAAAAAGAGGAAATATTTTTGTTTCTGGACCTCTCAAACAAGTCATAGAGGTGAAGGGCCGAAGGAGTACAAATGTTTTTTGATTGTTTTGGCCACCAAAATGGGAGAGTTGCAAGGTCTGTGGTCCTACTATTGATAAACAAGGTGAAGAATCATGGTAGCATGCATAAGGGTGAATGAGTGTGCAATGGAAATATTAAGGTTTTTGATAGAGCATCATAATGTATGTTGCGGAGTGATCTGACTAGTACATGAAGTTTATCCATGTTTCAAAGGTGAAGAGTGTAGAGTTAGCCCAAATTTGGTTTAGGGAGGATCCATGATAGTTGTAGCATTTGATAGTAATTGCTTGATGCCATATCAAATTTTCCAAGAACGTTATAGGGGAATTGTAGAGGGAAACCACTTTGATGATTTTGGTGGTTATGTTCTTGATGGTTGCATGCAATACCTCTATTCTTGAATAAGAGATATGCTCAAAATTCAAGAGGGGGAGATTTTACCAATGGAGAATTGAGACTCCCATTTTTTTTTGATAAATTGTTGTTGTAATAAGCCTGGTTTGGCATGTGGTAAGTTCTCAACAAGTCTTTTTCTTACAATCTAAGCACATGTGATTCCATTGGCATGGAATTTGTTGTAGATTTTCTTATGTGTTTATTGAAAGACGCAACGTGTCGGGTATATGGCCTTTGGTATGTGCACGAACATATGGGGTGTCCCTTCCCTAGTCTAGTCACTATCATATGCGACAGCTTGTTGTTAGACTTCCATGTGATGTGTATGAAGTGTACTAGCATCCAAATGAGTTGTACATGAGTCCAAACAACCTCCCTATCCTCATGGGTTGTTCTCATATTTGTAGGGCTAATTTGTGGTGCCTCTTAAGGCCAAATTGATTGGTACTATTACATTGTAGTACACTAGCCACTACATTGTAGCTACTACACTCATTAGTATTACTACATTGTAGCACAATAGCTACTTCTACTTAAGTAGCTCATTTTGTACACACTTCTAGTGAGTTTATGGTCAATAGTATAGTTCATTTTTAACTAATACATCTTCAATATTGTGCAATGATATTGCTTAATCATCATTATGAGTGCTACATGCATAAAATTTAATATCTAAACAACCCAAATAATTTTGTCATATTAAATTGATCATTTAATGTGGGAGAATAGACGGGAACAAGGGTTAGAATATAGACATGTGCTTACGAGTCTATCTCAACACGGGGCAAATGGTAAAGGGGTCCAGATGAGGTATGATCTGTCAAAGAGCAAGGTTAGCTAATGGAGCTTAAAGTTATTAGGGTTAGCTTCATTAAAGACCTCCAATGTTAGTGTTAAAATTCCTTTGACCTTAGGTAAGCTAGGGATGTGCTTGAGGTGGGAACCCGGCCCAAGCTTGAGGTGCGTGTCGTGCTTGTTGACTAAGGTGCTTGAGGTGCTTGTCGTGCTTGCTAACTAAGGTGCTTGAGGTGCTTGATGACTAAGGTGCTAAGGTGCTCCATGACTAAGGTGCTTGAGGGTAAGGTGTTCAGAAAGTCAAATCTAATCCCTACTCATGAGGGGCCGAGCCCTAATTGTAGGGGCTAGAGAGAGAACACACACACACACACACACACACACACACACTCACACAAGGCAAGCTTGGTACCAAGGGGGCAAATAGGACACTTGTCAAGCTCCTCCTTATGTTGCTCTCATTGTGTGCCTAAAGCCTATTGGTTAGCCTCCCAAGGAGTCCAATGATAATTTAGTACGTTGATTTAATTAATTGTCTTTGCATTTTTCAAGTCCTCTCTCTGAAAAGGGAAAGGGGGACACTTGTCCCAAGACTACCCTTGTTGCTTGATATGCATTATGCATGTAATTGGCCAGGCTTGCAGGGGTCCAATGAGCTTCCATGTTGAGCTAGAAGAGGGGGTCGACCAAAGCAATAAGGGGGGTTGCTTGGGGGGTATACTCTCTCACACACTCACACACACTCTCATTGTGTGAAGTGCAAAGTGCAAGAGATCTATCTCCTTCTCCAAGCTAGTAGAGAGACTACACCAACACTCTTGGCTATGAAATGCAAATCCAACCAAGAGCCATGCTTCAATGCTTAAGCTTGCCATCTTCTCCATCTTCATTACTATTCTATTATGTATGCTAGCAAGAAGAGCGATGATAAGTGAGGAACTATTTCTTTCTACTATGAATGTTTCTTCTTCCTCTTCCCTACCCTCATTCCCCGCTAGCTCTCTCCACCTTTGAAGGTGTTTGAGGCCTTGGGACTGAGGCTTGGGATAGCTAATGCTTTTGGAAAAGTTTATGTTATGCTCGTGATGCATGAAGCTTTCCATATTCTTTGCATCACCTAGGAACACAAAGATTTTATTGTACCAAGTCTCTCTTGATGGGAGAACCTATAATACGAAAGCCTATTGGAGGGGGGACCGGCTCCACATAAATCCAGTCCTCAACTGTTGTCAAGTTCTCTAAACTCTCTCTCTTGAAAAAGTATTTTTCATGCCAAGTTAGTTAAGTACTATGCTTATGTTGCTACCATCAATTAAGTTCACCCTCTATGTTCTCAAAGTAGTCTCACAATAATGTTTTTTTGATTCTCCTAATTCCGATATTCTCAAAGTTCATAGGCCATTTCCATTACACTACACATATTAAGCCACCCTAATCTGTACAATTGGTATAAAGCCATGAGAAGTAGTTAATTTCTTATGTGAAGAGGAGGAGCCGGTAGCACAACGCAAGAGGAATACTCACGCACACACTCACGCACACTCCACCATAGCCACACACAGGTTGAAGGGGGAGAGCCAACACGTATTGTGTGTCCCCTTTCTTTCTTCTTTATCTTATGCACTAAGGCACAATACACATTGTACTTAGTGTTAGTGGCTCACACAAGTGTATAGTTGTACACTTAAGGTTAGTAGCAGTTAGTGGTGGGCAGTTGGCCACATGGCCATTAAACCTAACATTCTCCCACTTGATGGCCAATGTGGGAGACCACATAAGAATGGAAGAGAACCACTCTTCACCCAATTCCCATCAACTCACGACAGTGCTGAAACTGATGGCTGGAGAGACTTTTAGTGAGTGCATCCACCATGTTCTCTGATGTAGGAATCTTCACTAAATCAAGGCATTCGCAACTGAAGTGATAACGCACATCAATGTGTTTCATTCTGGAATGAAACACTAGATCGTTAGCCAAGGCAATAGCACTCTGACTGTCACATCTAGTATACATTGCTCCATTCCAAGATCTTTCACTAGGCGAGCAAGACAAATAGCTTCTTTGCATGCCTCACTCAATGCAACATACTCTGCCTTTGTGGTAGAAATGGACGTACAATCTTGAAGAACGGATCTCCAAGAAATAACAGAACCAAAAAATGTGTAAATCCAACTTGTTGTTGATTTACGACTGTCAACACAACCTGCATAATCACTGTCTACAAATCCCTAAATGGATGACTCTCCACGACCATAGCATAACTGTCTATCTGGAGTGCCACTCAAGTATCTGAGAATCGACTTGACAGAATCCCAATGCTTTTTACTAGGGTTAGACATAAATCTGCTGACAACTCCCACTACATGTGCGATGTCAGGTCTCGTAGCCACCATGGCATACATGAGACTACCACAAGCTAAAGCATAAGGAACCTTAGCCATCGTAGCTTTTTCCTCAGTAGATTTGGGACAGTATTTCTTGCAAAGTTTCAAATATGGAGGCAATGGAGTACTCAAAGCCATCCCCTTCTGCATGTTAAAACGATCAAGAACCTTGTGCACACACTCTTTTTGAGAAAGGTATTCTTACGGTCATGTGTAATGCACATACCCAAAATGTGATTGGCTTCACCCAAATCTTTCATCTCAAATTGACTTTTCAGCTTGGTTTTCAGGCCAGCAATATCCTTCTTGGAATGACCAGCAATAAGCATGTCATCTACATAAAGGATAAGCATAATAAGTTGTCCATTGGGTTGTCTTTTCACGTAAAGACATGGATCTTCATTACTGCGCTTATAACGTAGGGAACGCATAAAGGCATCAAAATTTTGATACCATTGTTTGGATAATTGCTTCAAGCCATAGAGACTTTCACAAGCTTACAGACCAAATGTTCCTTGCCCTTTAGCACAAACCCTTCAGGTTGCTGCATATAAATCTCTTCCTCAAGATCACCATGTAAGAAAGTTGTAATGACATCCATTTGATCAAGCTCCATATCTTCAATGGCAACCAAAGCAAGCAACATTCTCACTGTGGTCATCTTGACCACTAGAGAAAAGATTTCTTGGAAATCGACATCATTTTCTTGCTTGAAACCTTTGGCCACTAAAAGAGCTTTATAATTATCAATCTTCTTCTTGTAAACCCATTTACAAGGCAATGCTTTCCTACCTTTTGGCAATGGAACAAGATCCCATGTTTTGTTCTTTGCAATATTGGACATCTCCCTCTTCATAGCATGTTCCCACTGAACCTTATCATTGGCTAGCATAGCCTCTTTGTAACAAGAAGGCTCACCACTATTTGTCAGCAAAACAAATCCACGCCTGGAACAAAACATTCTGGCGGATGTGAGACTCTTTGAGATCTTCACGGCTGATCAGAACTTGTACTAGCCTGTGTAGTAATTGGATCAGGAGATGTCTAGACAGGAGGTGATACATCAAAAAATGTCATTTTCCGGAATTCAACCTCTTTCACTGGTTGTCTATGCATCTTAGTCTCATTAAAGATAACATCACTGCTACGGATCACTGATCGACTTTTCAAATCCCATAAACGATAGCCAAATTGACCATCTACACCATAGCCAATGAAGATGCATTTCTTGGACTAAGGATCTAGCTTAGCACACGCAACTCCTTGGGTACATGTGCATAAGCTTCACATCCAAATGTACGGAGTTTTTCATAAGATAATTTATGTACTGACCATAACTCCAAAGGTACACGAAACTGTAATGAAGCATGAGGTGATCTATTGATCAAGTACACGGTTGTGTATAATGCTTCAGCCCAAAACGGTTTTGGTAAGTTAGCTTGTGATAGCATAGACATAATCCACTCTTGGATGGTCCTATTCATTCGTTCCGCAACACCATTTTGTGTAGGGGTATAAGGAAATGTAAACTCACGCTTATTTTCCCTACTTGAACAAAAGTCTGTAAACCCTTTGGAGACATATTCTCCACCATTGTCTGAGCGCAAAGCTTTCAACTTATGTTCAGACTGAGTTTCAGCACTAGATAAGAACTTCTTGAAGCAAGAAAAAGTCTCATCTTTAGACTTCATGGCATAAACCCAAACACGCCATGTTGCATCGTCGATGAATGTAACATATCATGAGTTTATGAATACTTTTTATGAAAATCATGTTTTACTTTAGAAGTTATTTTCCTCGTTTAAAAAAAAGTGCTTTTCAAAAGGCAAGTGTGCTTTTTGAGTTTTTCTTGAAGAGAAGAACTTCACGATCAAGAATGTCTCATTAGATATGAAATTTGTGAAGGTTAAATTCTCGCTTTATAAGGTTAAATACTTTGCATGCTTTTTAGCCAATTATAGCATGCATGTCATGAATATTAATTTCTAATCTTCTAAAAGTACTTTCCAACTTAAATTGGCTACTTTAGTCTAGAGAAAATAAAAAGAGAACAAGTGAAATTGATTAGGTGCTAATGGACCAACCGGTCGAGGCTTGGGACCAAAAGAGGATAGTCCATAAAAGAGCAAGGATACATTTCAAGGAAGGATAAATGTATATGGGACAACCTTGATCAAAGGTACATGACAAAGGAGATGACCGAGAGCAGTTATAGGAGTCTAAAAATAGAAAGTGACTGTGCTAAGCTCGGGGGTTTCTAATCACCGAGCAAAAAAAGTCGAGCAAAGACAAATCCGAGCAAATTGATATAATAGCAACAATGGTGAAAGAAAATAATTATGCCATGTACATTACTTTCACTACTGCAAATCTGACACAAAATGAGATTTTAGAACCATTATGAAAATTGAATACACGAGACACAAGCAATCTCTTCATACTTGAAACATATATAATTCAATTCCATGTGGCATAGCTCCTCTCAAAAATTTGGCACTAGACTTTGCAAAAAATTCAACACACAACCTCCTAAGCCTACAATGCTATCCGTGAACATCCTAAAGCTTGAAAAACCTCTACTTTTGTAAGCAAGTAGAAACAAGCCCACTCTCTGTCTCCTCTCAGCTTCATAGTGCAACACCCTTGAGCTGCCCTCCCTTTCCTCTTGCTAGCTCGGCACTCGGTGGATGGTGGAGGAAATGAGAGCAACAAGCTGTGGATGTACCCGCTATAACTATATCAATGTGGTACGCATTGGTGATGATGACTTAATGTGCCCAATGCATGATGAGATCAAGCATACCCAACTGCTTCATGGCCATCTCAACAAGATTCTTGAGGTACGACTTTTCTATTACTTTTTACCATACTTGACTAGCTATTAATCCATGTTAAGTTTTGCTAAGAACACAAATGAAGGGCCTATTCTATGAGGGTGCTCATGTGAAATAAATAGATGTTTGTTAGTTGCTTCTTTGCTTAGTTGTGAAAAGCGTTGATTCCTAAAGTCTCCTTTACTCAAACAGATTTACAGACAGTGACGTTCTTTAATTTGGCCTTACACATAGATGGACAAGACCATGAAAGGGGTTGAATGGACAATTCTAGCCTACAAAATAAAAAAAAACAACCAAGGAAGCATAGAAGGTTGTCATTTCCTTTCAGATTGGTTGCATCACAATGAGAGTGGTCCTTTGGAAGTTAATACTTCTGTTGAAGAGAACTCAATATCTATGCTTGAGAGAGAAATTGAAAGGGACATAGCTATAGTGGAAAATCTAAGTAAAACAGAGTTATTTCAAAGAATTTAGAAGGTGCTTATACAAGCAAGTTAAATTGATTGAGAGGCTAACATGTCTAGCTATCATAGATTCAACTAACCTCTTGGGAACCCATTGTTGTCTTCTAGATTTGTGAACATAGTTGCTGGCATGCATGAGGTCTTAGACAATATTTTAAGGGAGGAGTCCAAGACAAAAGCGAAGCAGCAAGGTATTTTGAGAAGATGCAGTAAAAGAGTTGTGGAAAGCTCCAATTTACTAATCACCAAAAGTTCAAGTCAAGACTGCTTGTCTCGCTTAAGTTCCCTGGCAGCTTGTACAACATTGGCTTCTAAGCTGTCTCTTACTTCTCCCGGTCCACGATAAAATAAATCTTGAAGAGGTGCCTTTCACGGACCACCAAAATGCTACTTTATCTAATCATTTTGCTTTTGGAACCACTTTCCTTGAGGACCATTGCTTGCCTAACAAGTCTATATATAGTGAACAGTATAATCAGAAATGATAGGACCTAGAGCCAAATGCAAGTTCATATGCCCAAATGCTCTCAATGTTGAAAACAACCAAGGTCATGGCACATATAGAGCATGATTTAATCCCAGGATATCCGAGCCTAGTCTTGGCAGGCTTTCGAAGCTATACATTGCCATTATGTGAGCACAGCTAGTCATTATACATGTTCTGACATTTCCATCGAGAAGCGAAGTCAGAGGATTGCATGGCAGCGACGACAGCCTTCAGGGCAAGCCGTTGATGTTGAGGGTGAGCTGGAGCTGCTCCAGCCCGTCGGGGCTGAAGGTCACGCAGAAGTCTTGCAAGGGGTCCTCGTCAGCAACAGCGCGGACAGTTGAGCCTAGTCCTAGCAGGCTTTCGAAGCTGTACATTACCATTATGTGAGCACAGCTAGTCATTATACACATTTTGACATTTCCACCGGGAAGCGAAGTCAGAGGATTTCACGGCAGCGGCAGGCTTGTACGGCAGTCCGTTGATGTTGAGGGTGAGCTGGAGCTTCTACAGCTAGAAGTCTTGCAAGGCGTCATCAGTGCTGACAGTGGAGTCAACACTGTCGTATGTACCCGCAATCCAATCCCTTCAATCTATCGCATTATAATCGTCCGCCCTCAAACACTCAACATTAGCTCCCTGGTTTGCTATTGCAACCAGTCCGCGCCGGCGCGGACTGGTTGCAGCAGCAGACCAGTGGGGGTGGAGTCGATTTATTTTAAAAGAAATTCTCAAAATGAATAGGTGGGCGCTTAAGTGGAAACTGCAAGGCGTTGGTCTCACAGCTCGGACCTTTGATTGTTGCGTTTTGCCCATTTGTTGCTTCTTGCCCATAGAATAAGGCCCACGCAATCCCCTGCTTCCATGCTTCTCTCTCTCTCTCTCTCTCTCTCTCTCTTTGTGGCTAAAGGCGAGCAGGTGGTGTGGTGGGGAGGGAGGATTGAAAAAATAGTGTTAAATTGCAAGAAAAGCCAGTTATTTTGAAAAAACTCCTCTTTGAATCTATGCAAAAGGGTATTTGTATGTTCTTAAAATCGATTTTTCCCAAATACGAAGGCTTCTTGAAGCTGATATTAATTTAAAAAATATAAAAAACCTTTATGAATAGATTTGATTGCATAGCATTGCACAGGTTGTGAAACCTGTTGGAACCAATCCGCGCCGGCGCGGACTGGTTTCAACAGGTTTCACAAATCTAGAGTTTTGAGCCCTTGGGTGTGTATGCATCACATCCCCAGTCGTCCGCCAGCTTGTTGGCATCCGCGCTCTTGCTCTTACAAGGCCTAAGAGATTAGTGATGTCAGTGGAGGCGAAACCTGACCCCGAACATCGACTTGCTCCCCCCTGTCCATGGCGACCCTTACATTTGGGAATCCCTAAGTGTGCAAGGCAAAGAGAGTCATTATCGCTGCGTTGGATGTTCATGTAGAGGAGCCAATAAACGCGAGAGGCAAACTGTCGATGCTGATGTTTACATATGCAGGGGAGTGGTAGAGAGGGAGGGACAGATAGAAAACTGGCGCTAACTACAACCTTGTTACTAGGCGAAGAGGTGCAAATTAGGACTGTGCCTCTTCACCTCATCGGCCAGTCAAAAGCGAGCTGCTTAGCAGAGGCATATATCACGGGACTGAACGTTTCCCGTAATTTGACTCCAGATTGCATTTTGGAGCTTGCAATACAAAAAAAATTGAATCGAATTAAAGTGAGTCCTCAATTACCAATGCTCAAGAAACTCTCAGTCCTTCAAGCATCAATCGACGTTCACTCCTCAAGCCACACAAAGCTCCACTCAAGGCCAAAAACCTTAACCCAGTCCAGCTTCTTTATGATAGACATATGTTCTCTTCTTTGACTATTGTTATCTACTGAACATAGGAGTATAAGAGAATGGTCTTCTTGAGGGAGTTCCATCCGTGACCTTCCACTTTGTAGATGACGCCTACATAGAGATACCTCCCTAAAATATCATGTTTTGCTCCATAGGCTGGGGCATTCTGACAAGCATGTCTGCAAAGGCTTCACTCCAACTAACAACTCTTTGTTCAATTCTATTTATTGCGACATCCACCAACAAGGTGTTTGGTTAGCCTTCGACATTGCCAATGACATAGTAAGATTCACATGTCATGGAAGCTCCTAGCAATAAACCATTGGTACATTTCTCAAAAACATGGTTATCTTGTTTGGGTGTAAGGGTGCCTCAGGATGAGACATGCATTTTGGTGCTAAGAACAAATCTTTCAGAAAAAAAGCATGCAAGTATGTGTACATATGTTGGATACAAGGCAAGCATAGGTTTGTATGATGCCACATGCAGAGATATGGCTTTGTCTATATTTCAAAGTGTGAGGCACAATGCGTATTTAAAACGAACTCTCACATTCACTGGGCCAATTGTGGCAGATTCGGTTGCAAGGTTTATGAGCCAACAAGCAGTAGGTGGCAGAAAGTGGGGTTTTTTTTTTTTTGGGGGGGGGGGGGGGCACGCTGACAAAGAGAGAACGGGGAGGAGAAAGGGGGATGGCGAGCATGGCAAGAGGGGGAATGCCTAGGTGGTGCAAAAGGGGAAATAAATCTTTGAAGGCTTTTGTGAATAAACTGTTTTTGTTTAATGAAGAGCATATAGTAGGTGGGTCAAGTTTTGAAAGTGTGTGGGATTAATAGGAATCTAGGGGAGATGCCTCATGGGGTGAAGGACGAAAAGGTGGGGCAAAAATGGGTCGTCGCATAGTGCAAGGCAAAAATGAAATCTAGAGATGATAGCTATCAGGCAAGGACGCAAAGTAGCAGTGTTCGAGAAAATTGTGTCTCATCTTAATATAGTGTGCTTTTCAATTTCAAAAATTCTGGTTGAGAGCAAGGGGAAAAGGAGAAATTCCACCTCAAAATAGAGAAAAATAGTGTAAAAACCTGAAATATAAATCTAAATTTTGAAAATTTCCTGTTGTGCTAAATTCAAGAAAAGGAATTTTATACCTTTGGGAAAATATTTTTTCTTAAACAATGCAGGGTAGGGAGCCTAATAGAGGGGAGCTCACTAGAAAAATAGCAACGACGAGCTGAACAATGAATTTTACTACGATGATGGCATCAGTAGATCAATGCTCTGGGCTGCTCGAGGAGTTTTCTTTCCATGGCTATGAGGTTGCAAAGGTATCTTCCAAGATTTCAAAAAATGAGAGTGTAGAAACACCCATTAGGATAGATTGTCTTTAAGACATGCAGCACCGTCATGTGTTGTGAATTTGGCCATATCACTTCAATTTTCAAGCTGAAGAAATCATTTAACTTAAACTTCTTTAATCCAGCTTGTCCGACAAGGAAAGCTCTTGAATGCTAGGTACTCTTGACTGCTAATTGAAACGTTTTTCTCATTAATGCTTAGGCGGTGCAGAGCTAGAAAAACACATTTTCCTTGATAGGGAAAACTTGAAATTCTCCCAATTTTTCTCTCAAAATTTGAAGCTTTTGCCGATAATTACACTAAATGTATGTAAATTTCCCAGTTTATTTCTCGTTTTGAAAAATTGGCTATAGTCTTGCAATTAGGAAAGCCTCAAAGAAAAGGAAGATGGTTTAGGACTCACCATCCTCTATGTAGTGATCAAGTGAGCTCTAAGTCAATCACAGAGGACTTTGATGACAACTTCTGCAATTCGCTCTTAGTAATAAAGAATGCATGAAGGGACTTGCTCGATTATTTTGTTGCTCGAAAATGCTTGCTCACCAATTTGTATAACCCCTAAGCTCAAGTATGAAGTTTGGGAAGCCTTACGGTGAAATTCTAACATTCCATAAAATGTCTAAATTTAGTACGTCTAAATTTAGCAGGTTTTGGGAGAAGCTTAGTAGCACCTTCAAAGCATAGTGCTAAGGTTTTGCACAGGAGGTGAAAGCTTTAAAGCCCAAAGGATAAAGTTTTATTTTTGCCAAAGTTTATCCTAATTTAGCAGGTAGGTTGTAGTCTTAGGTCAGCTTCATAAGCCTCCAAGGTTTGTGAAAAGGTCTTGCACCCGAGCTAGTTAATTAAAAGGTAAGTATGATTTTTATTAAATGAAAGGAAAAAGCTAAAGATTGAGGTTAGATCAGCCCTTAAAGTTGACTCTAGTCTTTGTTTACTAAGCTTAGCTAGGCCACATGTCTAAAGTAGCACACACTTGCTTTGTGTGAACTTAACAAGTGTTAGTGTGTGTGGTGCGTGCACTTGCCAAGAAGAGTCCAAGAGAATTGGAGCCAAGCTCTAGCATGCAAGACAAGTGGGGACACATGTTGGGCATGCTTGAGTTGCAATAGGATGTGTTCCCACCTCTTTGGTCAAGAGTGAAGCATTCTAATTCAGGTCTAGTTGCACCCTAGCATAAGCATAAATGGGGGGGACTCGTGGGGATTCCTAATCTCTTCTTGCTCCTCTCACACACTCTCTCAAGTGCCCAATATTTGCAAAGCAAGCTCTCTCTTTGTCTCCCTCTCTCATGGGAGCTCTAGAGATGGACTCTATGCTTAAGCTCTTGGGTATGGATGTGAATCCAAGCCAATGAAATTTTCTTCTTATCCATCTCTGTTAGCAGCAAGCTAACGCGGACACCATTTTTCGGAGTTCTCCTTGTAAAACAGTTTTTATTTTGATAAATCGGAATATTGTAACTCCTATTTTCTTGGTAAAATTTGTAATTAATGAGCCGGGGCTACAAGCTTCCAGATTGTATCAGCCAGTCAATTCCCAGCTTTGGTAGAACTCCAGATCATTACTTTTGACCACTCAAAAACCTTGGCTAAGGTATAAAAGCCAATTTTTGTAAGTTTTTTATAAGTTTTTGGATAAAATACACAGCGTGAGCTAACGGCGCTCCCTTCTCTCCTTCTCGCGCTTCCTACTCCCTCCTCTTGTCACATTGCGAATGCGTTTGTTGCATTGCAACCGCAGGTAAAAGCTTTACGCATTGACGTAAGCCATTCACAGTATTTCGTAGCTTTTGGCATCGTCGACCCGCGGCCTAATTTCATCATAACTAGGAATTTACACTTTTAAAACGAAAACTAAGCATAGGCGGGGTATTGGGGTATCATTGCTAAGAATTTAGATGCATTCTGGGTTGAAAACGACTAGGTCAAAAATCCACTGCTGTTAATAATCGCGATTTTAGAACTTGACCTAAATTGGGATTTGAGGCCATAGGCATGTGTGCTTAGGTCTTATAAACTTGTCCTAGAAGTTTCATTACGTTTGGATGTCATTTGATGCTGTGACGGATGTGATTTGCTTGCCGATGAGCGATTAACTTTTGGTGATTTCAGTCACTTGAGTGTAGCTTGAGTTAGATGCGAGTTGTTAGTTGTTTTCCGAGAGATTGACAACCTCTTGTAGCCTCTATACACTAGTCGAGTCAGCTTCGTCCCATGGTTTGACAAATCGTGGTTCTCGCTAATTCTGCAATAAAATAGGATGGTAAGGTTAGACATGCGTCCCACATTTGGCATCGATGCCGGGGATCGAAGAGACCTAAACTAGGAAAAAACATGAGCGTCTTGTGTAATTGTCCTTTAACTTCCTTTAGGTTCGCCTAGAGTTCAAAACTCTTTTTTAAAAACCACATAGCTTAAGATTGTCGTCTTTTGCTGTGTAGAGGTAGCTTGGAAGTAATCGTACTTGCTAAGTACCTTTAGGACTGTAGGACTGTAGATTTAGATTAGGATTTGGA
Organism: Adiantum capillus-veneris; assembly: GCF_014529385.1. Taxonomy (NCBI): domain Eukaryota; kingdom Viridiplantae; phylum Streptophyta; class Polypodiopsida; order Polypodiales; family Pteridaceae; genus Adiantum; species Adiantum capillus-veneris. The sequence continues at coordinate 115,662,392 of NC_140941.1, forward strand.
GGATGATTGATAGACGAAACAAGTCTTAAGATCAAGACTCTGAAAAACAGAAAAAACACAAAAAAACGAGTGTTTGTGGACACTTTCCACAACCCCATTGCATGAGAAACTAGGAGTAGGGTAAGTAGGATCCGAGGTGGATTTAAGAACATTGCTCTCTCTGAAGGAATCAAATGTGAGTTGTTATGTAAAGTTGTAGAATTTCAGGTCTACGGCTAGAAATAGCTTGAAAAGACTGGAATTCACTCAATTTGACTCGAGAGTAAGCGTAAGAGTTGTCCGAACCAGCGGGTAAGCTCAAAGACACTTCGAGGTAAAAAATTCAAGAAGTTGACCAAAACTCAGATTATTTACTTTTTCTTGACATTTTAGGCCAAATTAAGTTTTGACTTGATTTATAGGCTTAAAAAACATCATAAAAAGAATGTCTTTGAGAAAATTGCACAAAAGTGCTCATTTCAAGCCTCAAGTTAATAATCACGATTATTAACTTTTTGCTCCAAATTGGCCAAGGTTCATACCATTGACTCATTACATGTGTACAAACAACTTTTGTAAAGGCCCAAAAGATTTGGATCACTAAATTGGTAAAAAACCGGGTAAAAACTAAAGTTTGTATCACTTTTTGACTCTTGAGTGTGAATTGAGGAAAAATTTATCCAAACTTGTTGAAACTTGATTCATAGGCTTATATTGATGTGATAAACATGTGTATATGCTCAGTTGACCAAAACTTTCAAAATTTTGGCAAAAGTAAATAATTGCGATTATTTACATCTGCCCTGTTTTTGAACTTTTTTGACCAAGTTGGTATACCACTAGCTTTACCATGTTGTAATAAGCCCACAAACTAAATTTGGCAAGATTTGAATCATTGGAGTGAGAATTGTGACTAAAATTGCAAAGTTAGTCTGCGGACAAATAAGTGATGACCATTTAACCAAAAATTGTCCAAACTTGATGAAAATTGGCTAGTGACCTTAATATAAGGTGCTTAATAGATCTGTGTCAAAGTTGGGACAGAAATTTGTAAAAATTTGTGAGTAAATAATCGCGATTATTTACATCTGCTTCAAAACTTGGTGATTTTGCAAATTTGAGTATACCACAAGGTCAAGCACATCAAGTAGACCCCACAAATCAATTCTGGTGAAATTTGGACCACAAAAGTGAGACTTAAGCCAGATTCTCGAAATCAGAGTTTGTGGACACAGAACAATGGATAAAATTGATCAAATTTTGTCTAAACTTGTTGAAACTTGCCCAAGGGCTTTAACAAGTTGTATACTTGCCAAACCAATCCAAAAAGTGTCAGAACTTAGCAAAAGTAAATAATCGCGATTATTTACTTCTGCTATCCAGAGTCTTCAATTTTGACTTTTGGGCTTATACAGTGTTAGACCAACATAAAATAAATCCATAGGGCAATTTTGGGTTCAATCGGATCAAAATTGGTACAGATACACTCAGTTTACAGGTTATAGATTAGACCTTTGATTTTGCTAAGCTGAATCTGAAAGTCAAAATTTTGACTTTCATAGCACGATTTGAAGTGAGATATAGAGACCAATCATGAGAGTTCTCAAGAGCTCTACTGTCCTTATAGAAAAATAGCTAATTTGATTAATTTTGTACAGGAATCAGGTTGCAGACGAGGAATCAGTGGCTTGACAGAAAGTTGCAATTGAATCGAGTGGAAATTGACGACAAGTCAATCCAAGGTGAGTACTCTATCCAGGGCCTCATAAGTCTATATGAACCTTAGATCCGGTCGTGTAATAGGAAATCAAGGCCTATTCGGAGAAAACACTAGTAGAGTATCCACTGAAGAAAGCGTAAATCAAGATAACTCCTTGCACACAATTCCTGAAGAAGTCTCGGACACTTTTTCATTCAACATCCGAAATGTCTTCTTACTCGACTCACTCGAAAACCTAAACGACTATGCGCTATAGGCATATACTCTCTTTTACAAGACTAATCGTCATGGAGCCCAAGTTTACTTGGATCCTAATGAAGAGTATGCTTTTCGCATTGATGACCATGGTATTGAGTTCAAAGAAGAAGTTAGGGCAAACAAACAAGGAAAAATGTACATGGATCGAAACGGAACTCAATATGTACAAGTCGAAAATCCTGATGTGGTAGACAAATGGGGATTAGAAGTAAACACTATAATCCCAGATATGTTAGCAAAAGAAGGACCACCAACGTTGGAATTCGAGGGATACAATCAAGTAGACTTGAAGCCTTTGAAACGGCTTAGTACAGATAATCCTAGGATCGGATTCTATTGTTGGGAAGATAGAAACATAAAGGATCTTTTGTGGACTTCTCATGCTAGACCGGGACAATTAACGGCCATGAAGATCATCTATATCTTCAAGATCAAAGATAAGGGATCTGCAGATCTACCAACTTACTTGTTTAGGGATTGTTATAACAACAATTTTGTTATGATGACTCCTGAGGAGGTAGAACAAACCAAGTACCAGGGGTATTCCATACGGGATTGGATGTTGGGTCAAGGACCAGAAACAACTCCAAGAGACGAGCATCGGGAGAGATCATCTGAGAGTAATGTGAAGAAACCAGAAATCACCTCATCACGTAGAAAATCGGGTGACACTAAGGCCAGTCCAGGGCTACATGAGTCACTATTTCCGACAGACTGGTTTGAAGGACTCGGAACATGACCAACTCCGAGAAGACCTAGAGTTGAACCAAACAGACGTGTCAGACTAGCTGATTTTCAAAAATGGGTCAGAAAATACAGTGGATTAGGGGATCCATATGATCATTTAGCAAGCTTTAAGCAAGTGCTAAGAGCAGAGCGTATATTCGATTTCCATACTCAATTCGAGGGGTTTGGAATGACATTAGAAAGAAAAGCTTTGACATAGTTTCAAAACATTCCACCAAGGTCAATCATGGACTTGAATACATTAGCTCAAGGATTTGTAACTGCTTGTTTTAAAACGGGGATTAAACATAATACGGTAGCTCAAATCTACAGCATTAAACAGAAACATGGTGAGTCTGTTAGGGATTGTGCAACTCGAATGAAACAATACATTGCCAGATGCCCAGAGATGGAGACACCTGCAGAAGAACGACTTGTATCATTGTTTCTGGAGGGACTGCTAAACAAAGGACTTCATGCTATACTCTATAGTAAAAAGCATACAACCCTAGAGGCGTGTGTGTCTGATGCTATTGACCTAGGAGACAATTGTGAGATCTTCAATGAAGAGGATGTCACTAAGGATAACCAAAGCAAGAAGACAACATCCACAAAACCAGCACAAGTTGGAATGGCTGCTATGGCACCACTCTCAGCCATAGAAGATATGCTAAAAAGGATGAATGACATGATGAACAATATGCAAAAAGCACCTATGAGAGGACCAGGACAGGGGTACCTCCACACAGGGACAACCAATTAGGCCACAAAATGGTGTGCAATCGAGGGTAAATGGACCAACCATGAGACCCACGAGTGCTACTTCAGACCAAAGTATGATGGGAATGTTCAGTACGTGCCCATGAGGCCCTAGGGACAACCCATGTACAAATATTAGCCTAATATGGCTCAAGCTCAAAGACCACCAATGGGTATGGAAAGACCTCAACCTGTGTTGGGACAACAACCTCCTTATCCAGGACATAATGTGGTGCATGTAAAGTACATGCACTCAGAAGGAGTCATAGATGAACAAGCATTAGTACCTGTTACACCCTATGCAGAGCCTAGTCCATCTACATTAATGGTAAAGGAAGATTAGTATAGTCCACACCCACCACCAATGGAGGAAACCATGACTTATGCTCCACCAGAGCTCGCACCAATGTATTATGTAGCTAATCAAGGTGTCAGACATCCCATGGGAAGACCCATGATGAAGCCCAGAACAGGAAACTGTCAATACTGTGGTGCTGATGACCATTGGAAGAATGAATGTCTAGAGCCTGACAAAAACCTCAAACCAATTGAAGCCTATTGCATACAATGTTGCAAAAAGGGAGGACACTTTCCAGAAGATTGTCCTAAGAATCCTTTGAACAAGGGAAAAACTGTTGTAAACGTAGTCCATGTAAGGCCTAGTAGCTCATCAGAGAGTGAACCGATTGTTCCAATCAAGATAATCACTAGAGCCAGGCAAAGAAAAAGAAACACAATTTCTCTAATGATTCGGAGAACACGAAAGTTTCTTCTCAAAGAATCAAAAGGAGTAGAAGCAAAAGATATGAGATGAGAAAACAAAAACAACGGGTTGAAAACGAAGAGAAAGCAAAAATGCTAGCTCAAGGAAACTTGAAAGAAACTGGAAGTGAATTCAAGGAAACAACCGTGAAATCTGGAGGATCCATTCTGGTTGATAAAAATTTTGAGCCTATCAATGCTGCCTTGGAAGCTTACCAAGCAGGACTTTAAGCATGCCAAAACATGGAAAACAAATGGAAAAACTATCCATCTCCAGACATGGAAGAAGCGAAGCTGGAAGCTTATCAAAACTTGGTAAGAATCACGCAAGAAATGCTGGAAAAACAAAAACCCAAGCTTGAAAATATTGCATAAACCGGAAGAGCTTGCGGTAGAAGAAACGAAAGCAAAATACGATGTGGTGGCAGAACCCCACCTTCAAACAAATGGACCCGAGCTTATAGTGCCGGACAACGAAGATGCCTTAGATGGAATTCCATTTGTAGAGGAAGATTGGCCAGGACACTTATGGGAAAAGGTAAGAGAGATCAATGATGGGAGCCTAACTTTAAAGTCAGCTCCTATAGAGGAAGTCTGGTTAGATAACCTACCATCTGATATGAACATGGATTTACAATCCTTGTACGGGGATTGCGGATTGGAGGCTTCAGGAATATCTAAACCTGTGACATTAAAAACATTACCTTCTTACTTGGGAGATAATGAAGATGAATCTATCATTTGCAAGACCACTCAAGTAAAAAGAGCCAAACAGACCCTAGAAGTAGACAACATTTACTCGTCGATCATGTCTACAGCTCTCCAATGCACTCTTACTTTGGGAGAACTGTTGAAACTCAGGCCATACTTATGAAACGATTTACAGAGAACCCTAGAGAAGGTGGGGATAACAGGGTTAATCTCTAAGAATCTGGGAAACTTGAAAAATGAAACGAAAAACAAAGAGATCTGATCAGTTCCTATGAACAAGGTCGGAGAATATTATGAAGGGGAAGAAGGAAACACCACCCTCCCAGTGAAATATAATGACATTGAAACCTTGGCAATACTGGATAGTGGAGCTGGCATAGCCATAGCCACTAAAGCAGTATGGGAATCCTGGGGGCAGCCAGCCATTAGACAAACGCGAATGAAATTGCAGTTGGCTGACAGACACATTGAGAGACCACTAGGGCTGCTAGAAAAAGTGATAGTCAACACCTGTGGAATTGAATATCAACACACTTTTGCCATAGTAGACTTTGGGAAAAAACTCAACTATGAAATCATATTGGGAAGACCTTTCATGCGACCGATACAACTTATCCAAGATTGGGGAAACGACTATCTGTACTTGAAGCAGGTGGGATCTATAACAAGAGTCAATCTAAAAGATCACACCTATAGAGATGTCTTGAAAACACCCATCCAAGAGTTTGATTCAGTCTCTTCAGCTGAAACTAAACTCCCATCATGGCTAAACAAAGACACTCCTATTTGGATGTGCGGAGCTTCAGAAAATGGAAGCTTAAAACAAGAGGAATGTATCCTAGAAAGGAGCTATACAGACGAAGCCTACGTACCTGAACTCTTTCCAGAACATTTATTTGAACCATTCGAGTGGACTCAAATCTTAGCGACAATGGATGTATGTGTGAATACGTCTATGCCTACTCAATTTTGCAATGAGGATGGCTACGACATAATTCCCATCCAAATGATGCCAGTCCTTAACATTGAAGACAAAGATGAGGAAACAAAGGACTTGATGAAAGCTCAACAAATCTTTTCTGACGTCTATTACGATGCAACTGATGAGTTAGATGAACACTCAGCTACCTCTGAAGATTCGGGGTCAGAAAAAGAGCATACGAGGGCTCAGTTACTCTTAAAGGGAGGGGAGAAAAAGTTTTTTGACTTTCCAAACCAGAAATCAAGAAGACAAAAATGGTATAGAAGAAAGAGAGACACTAAAATCGTGAAAGCACGACCTATGCCATCAGTCTCCAGTAAAACACAATTCTTGATGCAGATAGATGCTAATGATTGTGTTAAGGACAAAATAACGGGTAGATATCCTTCAAACAGAAACTTAGAAATGTCTCAGACATCGAGAAAAGCAAGGACGGGTACTCACGAAGAACATCAGGATAAAAAACCACTCATGACCAGAGTCGAGTGAAAAAAGAGATATCAGGAGTTGAAAAAAGCTCTAAAGGAGATATACACCACAGACATGGAAACCACGGAAGAGGATGGTGAGGATGTAGTGCATGTTCCATCCCATTACAAAAAGTATACTCTCCAAGATCGAAAAATCATAATTGAACAACCTGTTAGGGAACTACGGAAACAAGGCGAGTCTTACGAAGGACCTGAAAACGCTAAAAGGGTAGACTTGGCTGAACCAGGAGAGGAGCCTAGACCGGCTTACATTGCAAATGACTTAACAGAAGAAGAAGAAAAGCTTTTTCTAAGCTTGTTAAAGGAATATCGGGATATCTTCGCTTGGTCTTACAAGGATCTCAAGGATGTTGATCCAGAAATCTGTCAACATACTATACCCATGAGAGATGATGCGAAACCAAGTAGACAAAGACCATACACTTATAACGAAACATTTGCCAGAAAGATCAAAGAAGAGAGTGAAAAACTGAAGGAAGTCGAATTCATTTACGAAATTGAACACACTGATTGGGTGTCTCCAATTGTGTAAGTACCTAAAAAGAATGGGAAATTACGAGTGTGTGTTAATCTCAAAAAAGTGAATGCAGCTATAATTAGAGACAACTTTCCTCTTTCGATAACTGAGTATGTTTTAGAACGAGTGGCAAGAAAAGAAGCTTATAGCTTCTTAGATGGCTTTTCGGGATACAATCAACTTTTGGTTGACCCAAAAGATAAGCATAAAACTGCTTTTGCAACAGAATGGGGTATATTTGCCTATCGGGTTATGCCGTTTGGGTTAACTAATCCTCCAGCCACATTTCAGAGATTGATGAGCCATGCTTTCAAAGAGTATCTTCGGAAATTCTTGGAAGTATACATGGATGATCTATGCGTACATTCGTCAATCCTGGCTGATCATTTTGAACACCTCAAAAAGGTATTCGAGAAATGTAGACTTTATAGGATTTGCTTAAATCCTGAAAAGTGCACATTCATGGGAAGACAAGGGAAAATTCTTGGACATATCGTGTCTAAGAATGGTATAGCCACCAATATTGAGAAGATTCATGTTATAGCTGATTTGCCTAGACCAGCAACACTCAAGGGGGTACAAGCCTTCATGGGACATTGTGGATATTATCAACGGTTCATCTACATGTACACTATAATTGCAAAACCCATGTATAGCTTGATTACGCACTTTGAATGGACCGAGGCATGTGAAGAATCCTTTATGAAGCTTAAGCAAGCTCTCACCTCAGCTCCAATACTGAAAGCACCCGATTGGGATAAGGTATTCCACGTGCATGTAGATGCTTCAAACTTTGCTATTGGTTGTATACTAGCCCAACCAGGAGATGGAAAAATTGACTTTCTTATTTCTTATGCTAGACGACAATTGAACATGGTAGAAAAGAATTACACCACCACTGAAAGAGAAGGACTAGGAATGATCTATGCCGTTAAAAAGTATAGACATTACTTATTGGCCAATAAGTTTGTGTTCTTTGTGGACCACGAAGCCTTGTTATATTTGGTCAACAAACCATGTAGTACAGGGAGAATAGTGAGATGGTTCATCATTCTTCTCAAATTTGATTTCACTGTGGTTGTAAAAAAAGGCACTACACATCAACGAGCAGATCATTTGTCAAGAATCGTTTCAGGGAATCACCTAAAGGGGTAGACGATGATCTACCATATGCCTATTTGTTCTCCATGGAAATGATACTTAGATGGTCGGAAAACATTGTGTCATTGATGACAATAGCTCAAGTGGATTCACCACTTCCTATCACGATTGATTTAATCAAGCAATCGGCTATGTATCAATTACTAGCTGGAAGGCTATATAAAAGGAATCGAGACGGGATATTGTTTTTATGCATTAACCCTGAAGAAAAGGAACAATACCTAAGTCAAGCACATGTTACCATAGTAGGACTTCACTTTGCGGAAGATCAAACTATGCAACGAATCTTAAGACTTGGGGTATTTTGGCCGACTATGAGAAGAGATGTTAGATCTTTTGTAAAAGATTGCCCTCAGTGTCAAAAACAACCACCCATTCCTCATGTAACATTGTTTCAAATGTCACCTGTCCCTAAGTGGAGTAACTATCTGGTTACTTACTTATCGAGCGGAACATTTCTTGAGGATATGAGTAAACGCCGTCAAAGAGCAATTGAAACGGAAGCAAGAGACTATGCTCTTATTGGGAACCAATTGTATCGGAGAGGTAAAGATCAACATTTGCATCTTTGTGCAAATAAAAACGAGTATATTTCGATTATAGAACAAGCACATGCTGGATTAGCTGGATGTCACTTTTCTAGTGAGACCATCGCAAGAGCAATCTTGATGGCAGGCATATGGTGGCAACACTTTTTGCAGATGCCAAAGAATATGTTCGAAGGTGTGATGATTGTCAACGAGCAAAAATGCCAACACGAGTAGATAGCATGCCCTTAAGACCAATGATGGGGGCTAGAGCCTTCACAAAATGGGGTATAGATTTTGTCAGACCGGTACAGCCACCTGCTTATAGAACCCAAGCTCAATATATCATTGTAGCTACGGACTATTTGACCAAGTGGGCCGAGGCTAAAGCAACCCAAAAGAATGATGCCAGAACCACTGCTGCATTCTTATATGAGTATGTATTCACAAGGTATGGACTGCCAATAGAGATTGTCAGTGATCGGACAACTCATTTCCTCAACGAGGTAATAGAGTATTTGCTTAATGAGTTTATGGTTATCCATAACAAATCAGCTCACTATCACCCGCAAGCAAACGAACAAGCTGAGCATACGAATAAAATTCTTAGCTCAGTACTGACCAAAGTGGTTAGTTCAGGAAGGACAGACTGGGAAATGAATCTCCATGCAGCTCTATGGGCTTATCGAGTTTCGTTCAAAACAGCTCTAAATGCTACACCCTTTAACCTTGTTTATGGTCTTGATGCCATACTCCCAATAGAGTTTCTATTGCCGACATTAAGGGTAGCACAGACTCTTGAGTGGACTGGACATGAATTGTCAGAAAGACTTGAAGATTTGAAAAAGCTAGACGAGCAAAGGTTAACTGCTGTAGCTCATATCTATGCACAAAAGCAGAAACAAAAACAGTTTTTTGATTCCCACTTAATCACAAAACTTTTCAAGAAAGGGGACTTAGTTTTAGTCTATTCCCTTAAGCAACACATTCCCAAGTTTAAGAAAAAGGGAAATTGACCATTTATCATTGAAGATGTATCTCCAAGTGGAGCAGTAAAATTGTCCACCCTAGATGGTGAACCAATGGCTAATTGGATTAGTGGATGTCGTTTAAAGAAATACAATTTGCCACTAACCAATGAATTGCTAGAGAGAATGCATGCAACCAAACAAAGGAAGATCAAGCGATAGCAGGTTATTGATGAAGCCCAAGAAGAAGCTAGACTTCGGGTACTCAAGCGTAAAGCCGCTCTCAAGAATCAACAGATACCAATTCCCATCAACACTTTGGAACTAGATGATCGACAATGGGAATTACCTAAAGACGCAGTTTCAACAGATGATGACTGGTTAGATGGAATGGATCTATGCATCAAAGTACAACTCAACAATAATAGCACCAATGCTTTGGTAGACAAAGGAGCTAGAGTGAATGCAGTTAGTTATTCCACATACAGGAAGGTAACAAGTCAAGCATTGACCGCAGGAATAACGACAATCAAAGGATACAATCAGAATCCAACTCCAACATTGGGAGTAGTCAACTTGAACGTGATAGTACATGGATGTTCATGTCCGCATCAGTTTGCATGCTTGCCAGATGAACACATAAATGAGACAATGATTCTTGGCATTCCTTGGATGCGTACATACAAAGCGGTACCAAATTGGGATACGAATCAGCTAAAGCTATCATTTTAAAGGAGGGCAACTCATTGTTCCTATTGCACCAAGCAAGGAGGAATGGAAAAGATGCAATTAGAAGACCATTCCACGAAGCAAATCTTCTCCATCTCCTTGACAAACAAATGCTACAAGTAGCATGCAAGGAGTCAGGAAAATTTGGGTACCAAAAGCACAACTTGTGGATAAACCAAATCAGATCTGGGTGCCTAAAACTTCACCAAAGAAACAGAAGACGGTTCCAAGGATTCGAGCACAAAATCGAGCATCTATGAACAAGGAACCTAACATGAAAAAGGTTTGGAAGAAAAAGGAGCACTTATCTTCTCCACACACCACGAAACCAACCAAACAGTGGCGAGTTAAGTCTCAGCAGGCTCTAAAACACTATACAACACCAAGTCGACCGAGCTACCAATGGCGAGAAAAAGCTCAACAACCGTCTAACGTGCTACCAACAGCTCAAGCAATCAGCGTGCTAAAACACCCTGATGGTACTATCAAAGAGAGAGCACATAAGCTACAAGATTTTCTCTTTGGAAGACATCAGCAGTAAACCTCGACATTGGAAACCCTTGAGTTATTTACTCAAGACCCAACTCTTGCACAACATATTGAGTTAAATTGCATTGATCTTCATATCATGGTAGAGCCAATCACGGCCATGCATAGACACACTTGTTCAACCCATGCACGCAGTCGTCCTGGAGAACGCCATCGAGGAGGGGTGGAAGGGCAGGGCACTAAGTACTAAGTAATTAAGGGCAATGTTTGAAGAGGGAGGAAAAAGTTCCATGTTAATGTGTGATTTTTTACAAAATTACCTAATAATACCCTTATAATTCATCAACAAGGGAAAATTCACTGAAAATATCTTCCCGATGAGTGTAAATAGTGTATATAATATCAAAAAATCATTAAAAATGGTCCTTTTTTGGGTATTTTTTCATCATTTTTGTTGATAAGGAGGCTTAAAAATGGAGAAATCCAAAAAAAAGCAGTAAAGCTGTGTTTTTCAAGGGATTTTCTTAATTATGGGATTTTCACTTTACTTTTTTAGACCATTTTGCTATTTTCTTTGATTTTTCCAAATAAAAAGGTAAAAAATTAATAATAAATAGCAGAGAAGCTCATATGGAAAAACGAAATACACGATGGTGATCAGAAAGACAAGGCGAACAAGCACAAAAATTTTCAACGAAATCAAAAGATGGAAGCGGGAAGCCTAAATTAGGCGGCCAAGCCTACTTCTGCAAAATTCTTGCAGAATGAGCTACAAGAATCCAATTATGGAAATTTTTGAGCCTAACATAGATTTCACGGCCTTATAGGACTAACGGGAGAATATGGGGAAAATTGGTTCTAGAAGTCCAGGTATAGATATCTAGGGTAGGCTAAAACCACCTCATTTCCACTTGGAGCCTTTGCAGAAAGAGCATTTCGGCCTCTTTCACACGACATTTTTGGAGCCCACAGTTGACCTTTTTCAGCGCCGTCTCACACGAAACATGAGGGGTAAGTTCTTTACTCATCAATAATCCATTTTGTACGGCCGGTAGCTAGTCTAAAGCCCTAGAAAAAACCTTAGAAACCGAGCAGTGCACGAAGACCTACGACCTAAAACTGACCATAGCGGCCTGCCAGCCTGACCAAATCGGATGGGATTTGAACCAAGCATGCCCTAACATAATAGAACCTTCCCATACCATCAGATGACCATTCGGCTGGGGTCAAGAGGGTCCCCAGTAGAGAAATTAGGGTTTTTGGAAAATGCCAGAATTCAGACATGACTCCACAGATGGCTTGCTAATGAGGTTCATATACAATGTATATGATTGGTTTGGTGAAATCCATCAAGTAAAGCCCTCAAAAAGCAGAAAACGGCTCGAAGGTTACAAAGCGTCAAATTCGACATATGAGGCCAAACTGACTCCAAATGAGACAAAACTGGACAAGTAGCTTCACGACTATGTTACGGACAAGTCCAAAGCCTCAAAGTTGACCGACCAACCCAACAGACAGAGTAATCACAAAAAAACGGCGATTTCAGAGTCGACAGAGCACAAAGTGATGCCGGCATGACCAAACTTGACCAAATTCAATTTAGGACTTGTACTAGGTGTATGAAACATGTCTAGGTCAAAATTTGTGAGAATTGCAAAGATTTTGTCACTTTTGTAAATAATCGCGATTATTTACTTTTGCATCATTTTTGCTTGGAAATTGTCAATTCACCTCACCTATCATGTGTACACCTATTATATGCCAAAAGCCAAGTATGAGCCAAAATGACGACCCATTACTTGCAAAATTGCAAAAAAACGCAAAGAAGTCTTTGCAAGCCAAAATCTGCAACTTTTCTTGATCCAAATTACCTCATATTTCATACCCAAGGTCTATACCATGCTTAGAACCAATCTATGCCGAAAATTGTCAATTCTGGAAGAAAAGTTAATAATCGCGATTATTTACTTTTTGGTCAAAATTGGAGAATTTGGATATTTTGTCATCATACATCGAAAGTACATGTTGTGATAAGCCCACTAGACAATTTTGAGTCAATTTGAAGTTCAAAATTTCCTTTATATCTACTGTTTCAGAGTCCTAAAACCAAAATCTAGTACTATTTTCACCTTGTACATCCAAATGAGCCCATATTCCCCTCGGAGCATGTAATTGGCATGTACTTCAAGCCTATACAGCTAAGTTTGCAAAAAGTTGAAAATTTTTCCCAGCTGTAAATACTCGCGATTATTTACTTTGGTTGCAAATTTTTGTTTTGACCATGCAGTTTTGTTCCTTGCATGATTTTATGCTTCTTTGCTTGTTCAAAAATTGATATAAAGCAAGTTGGACCAGATTATCAGCATTTCAGTCTAAAAGGACATTCCAGAGAAAAGTCCAACAAATCTGCTAACTTTGCACTCTATTCATTGAACAGGAGCAATGCAAGCCGCAGAGAAGGCCGAGAAGAATTTAAACCAAAAGGAGAAACTACAAGAACTGCCCTCGTATCAACTAGACCTCGAGTTAGTCAAAGCAGCAAAAGCATCCTACCTTTCTAAAGAACAGTTGGAAGAACACCACACCACGGTCTTCACTGGCAGGTTCAAGAGTGAAGAAGGGCATCAAGTGGAGTTGCAACTCTTGCCTAAAGAGGTCTACGATGTCTACGATGTAGCTGCAAAGCCAGAAACAAAGAGGCTAACCGCAGGTTGGGGCTCCGTCATTTCTACGAACAAGAGCCTTGCGGAGTGGACTTTCACAAAGCTTACGAGCTTCTGTCCACAATCAAAGAAGACGGAACCGCCCAAATATCAGGCAACCAAGGAAACAAGGTCAAGGTTGTAATTACAAAAGAAATAGTGGTAGAGGCACTCAGACTTCCCACTGAGGGATGACCATGCGGGCAAGAGACAGGAACACTGCAGGTACATTTACTAAGGAAACAGCCGCCACTACATTCACCGATCTCATCCACAAACAGGTGGAAGAGCCAGCCCGTCTGTACCATCAACACTTCCATTTCCTGGCAAAAAGGCCACCAAGGTACACGACACCAAATCACGCCATGGCCACCACCTTTTACACAAGTTCTGAAGTCAACAACAAGGCAGCCTGTGGACCACACACAGTATGTCTTGACAACATTGAAGGCCACCAAGAAGGAGAGTAAAATAACATACTTGGGCGCGCCAAAAGTATTAACAAGAATAGCCTATCATGCCATCGGCATGGCCGACAACCTACCGCCTGCCCCGGATCAGAATACATGGATCTTGGCAGCACAACCCTCTCCAAGAGCTACAAGATTCGGGAAAAGATCCTTTAAATCAGGTGATGAATCAGATGACAGCTCATCAGAGCGGCACAACAACGAAAGCTCTGACAACGAAGAAAAAAGAGCAAGGAGGGAAGAGATGAAGAGGAAAGTTGTGGCTGCCCACCAAGAGCAGCCAGCTCAAAAACAAGCAAGATTTGAAAGAGAAAAACAGGCTTACCAGCGCACTAGGCAAGCATAAGGAAAGGACCCAGAAAAGTGGGTACCCACAGGCCTGAAAGGACCTCGAACAAAGCATCATACGAGAAAAGAGGCCGAGGATCCAAAAGATCATTTAGAAAGAATGTACCAAGAGGCCGAAGCTTTAAAGTTGAAAGAGGCCGAAGACGCGGCAAAGAAAGCTGAGGAAGCGGCTTCCCAAGAGCAAAGCCAAGCATCTCCCCGACCCACCTCACCGCCGCCGGACCAATAGGACGAGCCCATGCCTAGTCCACCACCATCACCGCTAGGCCACCATACCAATGAAGAAGCCGAGACCGAGAAAGAAAAAGATTGTGAATTCACCCACCAAACGAAAGCTACACAACAAGCTGACCACGTCAACAACATGAGGAAAAAGAAGATGAGCCAGAACCAGAGCAATCAGCTGAAGGAACTCACAAGTCGGCGGATGACACAGATAAAGCAATAGATACTGAAAAAGAACATACCACTATACAGGAGATAGAGCCCGAGATGGAGAAGGCAGAAAGGCCTGCAACTGAAGAGACGGTGAGGGTTGAGACCACACCACCTATTTCCACTCAGCCAGAAACTGTCGAGGTATCAAAGCCTCAAGATGGCCAAGGAAAAGAACAACCATCCACTTCTACAGAACCACCAGCACTTACAACACAACAAGAAGCAACACAGGAGGCTGTCGGCACATCCCAACTCGCAAGACAGGAGGAGTGGCAGTCCAATGACGAAGTGATTTTACAAGTAAACGAGTATGCAAGGAAGATGCAATTCATGACGGAGAAATTCCGCTCAGCAGCCTTCAACCGCAACACTAAAGCCAAAGAATTAGAAATGGTTATTGATGCTCTTCAAGGAGAGCTCGACGACATGATGAGCACTATCAATGATCTCCAAAGGCAAGTACAAGAGCTAAAGACAGAAGCAGAACAACATCAAATAGCCAGGGACAAACAACAAAAGGAAATGGAGGAGTTAGGTGACCTCCTCACTAAATTATTTGATGCCTGCAAAGTGAAAGATGAGCAATTGACAGAAGTGACAAACGAACTTCTTACCACCTCTCTGTCAGCTCAGAAAATTCAAGTGCAGTTAGATGTAGCCAACACTTCTCTCCAATATTCTGAACAGAGAATCAATGATCAGGCCACTTTCTTGCGGCAAATAAGAGAAAATCCAATCGTGGCCTCGATCAAGGGAACAGATGAAGTGTAAAAGGCACTTGAAAGAATAACAGAGATTTAGAACTGGAGTTGAAGCTTGAACAGTCACAACCCAGAGACCTAGCACTGATGCGGGTCCAAAGAGAGGAGGAGCTCCTAAAGGAGATTGCAGAACTGAAGCGAATGAATCAACTCCTTAGAGATGGAAAGCCCGATACACAGGAAGATGCATGCACTTTAGAGCCGCCCCAAATTGACATCCCCTCGGTCTCGTTTGCTGAATTTAAGACGCACTCTACAGCAGAGCCGAGTGGTGACGAAGACTTTTAGGTCCAAATTACAGACGAAGATACAGTGCCAATGGTTTAGCTGTCAAAGGCTGAAGAAGACGCACTGAAAGAGAAGATCACCTTAGAGGAAGATGAGCAGTGGAAGGCCGCTATGGATTGGGAGTTGAGAGTTTTACACTCTGTCAACGTCACTCAATTCACTCTCAATCAAATCAACACTCAATGTCAACGTCACTCAATTCACTCTCAATCAAATCAACAAAGGCCTATACTACGATCTGAGTGGGCAACCTTCAGAAGAATTCCTTTATGGATTCTATGCTAGATGCATGTTCCTGCCCTTGCATAATGTGCTAACCTTTGAAGAGGCATTCTACATTGGCTTCTTCACCTGGCGAACGAAGATCTTTGCGCTGGTGATAGCAACCTCACATCAAGATTTGTAGGATACTCAACGATGGACCTGAAAAACCGAGTCACCATGCAATTTTTGCAAGTGCCAGAAAAAGAATGCAAAATCAGATACCAAAAAGCACTAGAAGCACTGAAAGACCGTCTCGCCCGCCGTCAACCCGAAGACTACTTCAGCCCATAAAGCTGTGTGAAGGGATGACACAGGCAAGGAGAGGGGGGAATGTTAGCAACAAGCTAACGTGGACACCATTTTTCGGAGTTCTCCTTGTAAAACAATTATTATTTTGATAAATTGGAAATATTGTAATTTCTATTTTCTTGGTAAACTTTGTAATTAATGAGCCGGGGCTACAAGCTTTCAGATTGTATCAGCTAGTCAATTCCCAGCTTTGGTAGAACTCCAGATTATTACTTTTGACCACTCAAAAACTTTGGCTAAGGTATAAAAGCCAATTTTTGTAAGTTTTTTATAAGTTTTTGGATAAGAAATACACAGTGTGAGCTAACGGCGCTCCCTTCTCTCTTTCTCACGCTTCCTACTCCCTCCTCGGTTGTCACATTGCGAATGTATTTGTTGCATTGCAATCGCATTTAAGAGCTCTATGCATTGACGTAAGCCATTCACAATATTTCGTAGCTTTTGGCGTCGCCGATCCACGGCCTAATTTCATCATAACTAGGAATTTACACTTTTAAAACGAAAACTAAGCATAGGCGGGGTATTGAGGCATCATTGCTAAGCATTTAGATGCATTCTGGGTTGAAAACGGCTAGGTCAAAAATCCATTGCTGTTAATAATCGCGATTTTGGAACTTGACCTAAAGTGGGGTTTGAGGCCATAGGCATGTGTGCTTAGGTCTTATAAACTTGTCCTAGAAGTTTCGTTACATTTGGATGTCATTTGATGCTGTAACGGATGTGATTTTCTTGCCGATGAGCGATTGGCTTTTGGTGATTTCAGTCACTTGAGTGTAGCTTGAGTTAGATGCGAGTTGTTAGTTGTTTTCCGAGAGATTGACAACCTCTTGTAGCCTCTATACACTAGTCGAGTCAGCTTCGTCCCATGGTTTGACAAATTAATCGTGGTTCTCACTAATACTACAATAAGATAGGATGGTGAGGTTAGAGATGTGTCCCACAATCTCTACTATTCTATTACTATGATATGATAAGAGCTTGACCATGAGCAAGCGTATATGAAGAATCTATCATCTCGCTTGAAAAATACTTCCCTCCACCTCCATCTTTCTCTTTCCCCGCAGTTCCTTTCTCCTCGCTAGGGTGTTTAACATTTGGGAAGGAGGGTTATACTATGGAATCTTGAAGACACCATCTTCTTGATTCAAGGAAGGCTCTGCAAGAGCACAAACATGTATTGTAACAAGACTCTCTTTTGAGAGGATTATAATACAAGTCCTTTTGGAGGGGGGACCGGCTCTAAGCAAATATGGTCCTCATCAAGTTGCCAATCTTAGTTGGTTATTCTCTTTGAATTACATGCGTGGCTAAAGTGTTTTAAATGTGTGTTTGTGTAAAGAAATCATCCCGACACAACCTATGGTCTCCTTGCTATTCCTCTCTTAAACGAAAACTCTCTCCTTTCATAGTTAAACTTCACTAAATCTAAAAGTAAGTATTTAGATTCTCTCACATTGGTATTAGAGCCGAGGTTTCTCTTTTCTTGCCTAAGAAGGAGAGAGGTCCTTGAGTAATATATGAAAGGTTGGAGCTGCTCATTGCAATAGGGTAAGTGGGACTGGGGTTTATAAACTTGGTTGGTATGTTTGTTTATAGGGTATGAGGGACACCATCGAGAACTATGGTCTTAATAATGGTGCCTATGGCTTAACCATTATTGAGCTATTAGAAAACTTGATAGAATCAGTGCCAAACTTGCACTTTTAAACAAACTCCACTACTCTTTGCAGTTAACAATATTCTAAACCACGGTTGTAGTTACTCGAGTGGTGCTAAATTTCAAGGGATAAGAGGAGTGATAGCCAAAGTTTTGGAAGTGCCAAGGAAAGAGTTAGCATACACATAAAAGAAAACTTAACCATGGCCCAACATAATCAAGAGAATGTGATTAACATTGACAACTTAGATTTGCCTCTTGGTATAACATGTGATGATGGTTGTAGAGTTGTCAACTACCTTGTTGACAAGTTATAAGAAACAATGGGAAACCCTATTTTACAAGCGGAGGTTCTAAGCCAAATTCAAGCTCTTCAAGGCCAAGTTCCCCCATGTGTCCAAGAAGAAAGAATCCATGTGAGGCTTCCAAGTGAGAACTCCAAAAGAGGAATCTCTTTGGGTAATAAAGAGGAGATACGAAGGACCTCCAAGGCAAACTATTTGAGAAGAATAAGTGCACGTTGAACTTTTAAGGGAGAAGTATGAAAGTGACACTCTACCTACCTCTGAAAGTGATGCTACCCCAAGAAGAAGGCAGGCATGAGAGTCACCTACTCCTCCAAAAAAGAACAAGAATTCATCAATCAATTCCTCCCATGCTAATTTAAAGAAGGGAGAAGAAATCCAAGCAAGAGGAAGCAAAGGAAGTGGTCACCATCTTTGCCTTCTTCCTCCTTTTCTTCATCATCATTATCACCAGCTTCTGACTCATAGGACAATGACTTGCCATCCAAGAGAGAGAAGAGAAGGGGGAAATGAAGGAGCTATGTGGCATGGTAGAGGTCATGTACGTTGAATAAATTCAAAGAGGGAGGAAAGAACATCAGATTTCTTATCTATGATGGAACTTTCAAAGCAATTGACAAATTACTAGCCTTTATCCAACAATTTGACATGACTTTTGGAGATGAAGACTTCTTTGAATATTCAAAGCTCAAAAATGCTTCTATGTATTTCCAAAAGTCAGCCCATCAATGGAGGGCAAGTCTACATAGCCAAGGTGAAGCTCCAAAGACTTGGAAATATTTGAGGATTGCTATTTCAAAGCAATTTCTTCCAAGTGATGCCAAAGACAATGTCCTCACAGAATGGCGAAGCTTGAAGATGGCCCCATATGAGTATGTTCAAAAGTATGTGGATAAGTTTTGGGAGTTACATCTCAAAGCCACTGTCTACAAAAAGATAAACTTTGCAAAACAAAAGCAACAATTTTGTGTTGGCGTATCTGAGGAGATGAATGAGTATGTCAATTCATAAAGTCATACATCATATGATGGTCACTTCGAGGATTCATTTCCAACAAGGGACTAAGAAGGCTCCAAGCCAACATAAGCTAGGGAATCAATTGAGCCAAAGGGGAAGAAGAACATTGCAATGCAAAATTCTCCAAAGGCTAACAACAACAACAACAAGGGAAAGGTGAAAGAAAAGGGCTACAAAGGTAAAAATAAGCTTTCTCCTAAAGAGGTTGAATGTTATCATAAAGATAACAAGTGTTTCAAGTGTGGACATCAAGGTCATATTTCCCATGCATGTCCCAAGAGAAGTGAATGTAATTAACCTCTTAGAGCCACCATAGTGGAAGCTCTAAAAGAGGAATGCCATTGCAAAGGAGCATCACTCTTTTATGCTTGGGGAAAAGTAAGAGAGCATGACGCTTTTGTATTGTTTGACCCTAACTCTAGCCACAATTTTATTATGTTGAGCTAGCTACCAAGCTATGAATTCATGACTTTGTGATGGGAGTTGTGGTACACGCAAATGGAGCTTTCAAAGGGAAAGAGGTCTCATTCACTCTGCTGATTGGGAAGCTAAGGCTCCATGTGCAAATTTGTGTTGACAAGGAGGATTTCTTCATCTCTCCACTCAAGCATGAAGATGTTATCCTAGGGACACCATGGTTTGATTGCATGGTGAAGGGGATCGGGGAGCACCACAGACGGAGAGTGAGAGAGAGAAGGAGACACACGACACACAGATATGGGTGGGGAGACTCAAAGAGTGAGCAGCCCCCTATACACTTATGCTATGTATAAGGTATACAAGTCAGTGGGTGCCCAGACTCTGAACGGCCGGGCAAGGCACAGGCGCCTATACCCCAACAACCTCCCACTTAAAGGCGACTGTGCCTTTAAGCAAGGGAACATAGTCTAAAGACTACAAAAGGTGAGAGAAAACCGCTCTCAACCGATGCCCAATGGCTGGCTGTGATCGTGTGCATCCGGCTGTCCTGTTCCCGTGTAAGTCCATACACCACCAGACATACCGCACACGTACTTCAAGTATGTACGCAATACCTGCATATCTCCCTCATGCACTATGCCATCATCAGTCAACAAATGACTGACAACCCCAACTGCAAATGCTCCCACTACAGCTGCGATATCCGGTCTCAAGATCAACATCTCATACATGAGACCACCGAATGCCGATGCAATGCTAGCGGGCCCTGCTAGCTCTACGGAGCATGCATCAACATATATATCCCTGGCAATAGGCATCTCTGACTGACAAGGCGTGTCAGCCACATGCATCTCCTGACTGTCCACAAAAGACGCATCAACCTCTCATGCAACCTGAGAGCAAACCAGCTGCTCTAGGTGTCTGCTGGAAGACATATCCTGCACAACTATATCCCCATGCTCACTGTCGAGCATAGAAAGGAATGACTGCATAATCGCTGACATCTCAGCCTCCTCTGCAATCATCCACTGCAAACATGACCACTCAATCTGCTGTGACTCACTAGAGCTCTCATGCTCTAACTCCGTATGCATAGACTCTTGCACAACGTCCTCCTGTCGTGACTCACTAGAGCAAGACCGCTCTACCTGTCTATCCTGCATAGAAGTATCTCGCACAACTGACTCTCTGCTTTGCTCAGTCACTAGCAAAGCATGCATGTCTGACTCTGTCACCTCTCTGTGTGACTGCTCAAGTCGTGCCCCAACTGTGTGCACAATGAGCTCACTACTCTGCACTCCATGCAAAGCATCCTGCAACCCACAAGCAAAAGAGACTCGCCTGCTCTCTCGCTGTCTACCTGGCTGCATGATCACAGAGACAACACCGTCTCTCGCCTGATCCACATGCAATGGGTAACCGGTACCACTCCTGGCACCTCTCGCAATCACTAGCGAACCCAAATGCATCACAAAATCTCGCTCTCGTAGCGAAATCTGACATCCACTATCCCGTAACTGTCTGACTGAGATTAAATCCCGTCTCAGATCTGGCACATAACGCACATGCCGCAGGGTAAATCTCATACCACTGGGCAAGGACAAACATATGTCTCCTGTACCCTCAATGTCATACACAGCACCATCAGCCATGTGCACACAACCAAGTCTCCCACTAGAAAACGTACTAAACCACTCACGATGCGACGTGACATGGAAAGTAGCATCTGAATCTAGTAACCAATGTGAAGACAATGTGCAATCCGATATGCAATCCGTAGACATAAGATCGTCTGAAGACAAGCTAGATGTAAATGTGACATCGCCGTCACAATCATACTCAGTAACCACCGTACTGATCTCACTAGCATCTGTCATTCCCAAATCTGCATCACGCATCTGTCGCCTCCGTTGTCTCAAACGCCTGAAACATCGACGCCTAATGTGCCCTCTATGTCCACAATGCCAACATGTCAAGTCTCTATGCCGTCGAGACTTGCGTGTGGGACCAATCTCTCCCATGGACATAGAAGTGGGACTAGACTCCCCTGTAGACATGGATGTCGCGTACATAGCATGTAAACTCTGCCATAAAGCATGAGTTGTAGTCTCCCTCGAGACCTGCCAGTCAACAGACTCAACGAGATGCAAACGAATCGTAGACATTGCTAACTCATCAAGATCCTGCCAATCATCATCACTCATAGACTTGGGCTTCGCCGATAAACCACGCAAGGGTTTATCCTGCCCCAAATCTGTCAATGCAACAAGCATATGTTCCTTCCAAGCAACAAAATCTGTACCATCAAACTGTGTCAGACCATAACGCTGGAAGTCAAATGAAAAATTAGCCATAATGCTCGCAAAAGAGCAACCAACAATGAGTAGCAAATGTCAACCAAATCAGCCATAAACTCGCTCGAATCGCATCAACAAAAGTCTGCAAATATGGCTGCAAATCAGCCCCAAAATTCAGCTCTTAAATAGCCGCATAAACAAGTCACAAACGTGTCCCAGATCAGTCTACAAACTGAGCCATACATGGACACCTGTAAAGAGGAAACAATGGCTGAAAATTCAGTGCCCAAATAAGCCCTCAAACCTGCCTGTAAACTTGTAAACCTGTAGCTGAAACCTGCTGAAAAACCTCAAGCCATTAGTGCTCGAATCCGGCTACCTAGCTAGTAGCCAAACAAGCATACATCACAATACTCACTCCTGTGAGTGTGCCAAGATAACTGTATGCCTGTCAAACCGTGAGCTAATCACCAAGCCCACACTGTGTGGTAATCACCAAGCCCACACTATGCGGTATCGATGCATATACACACACAAATCTCCCACCTGCAAAGAACACCGCATGCAAATGCTGAGTGCAATCCGCAATCTCTATCTAGATCGCATAAATGATACGCATAAAACTCCTGGGAAAATTTCGGCAGAGTTTCGTCAGTAAAACGGCCAAAAAATCAGTAACCAAACTGACTGCACGCTCAAAACCATGAGCAACCAAAGCGCATCAAACCGCACTCCAAATGCATGCATCAATCTCCACACTTTGCATACATCATTGCAAACACCTGCAAATCTAGTACACAAATATCTGCTCTACCTGTGATGACTGCCAAAAAACATGCTCGAGGTATACATTGCCGAGCTCAAAATGCAATCACATTAGTCTCCCTGAGCATCAAACCACATAAAGCATACATCGTATCCTCCCACCTGTGAGGAAACTTGCAGCAAATATCACTCTCACATCTGAGAGCAAGCCATGTGTGAAATCCTCGACACACAATAAACAATTGCTGCTGCAGAAAATTCAGCGTTCAGAATTTTAAAATTCTGATATGACGAGCGCGCCCGGAGCATGCCAAAACCCCAAGGTAGACTCCCGGATCACATGTATCCGAGTTCGAGTGTGCAAAATATGCCAAAAACACTGTTTTCGGCCCAAAAACGCAGCAAAAACTTGCTGCTGCTGCAGAAATTTCAGAGGTCAAAATCAGCTCAAATGGACATCACCATTGCGTCCGGAGCGTGCCAAAACCCCAGGTTACACCTTAACCTTGCATAAATCGCATTCCGTATGCAAAAGTTCTGCAAAAAACACTGCTTTTGGGGCCCGAAAAATGACCTGCGAAAATGAAAATCTGCATTCTTCCTGCAAGTATGGCTGCAAATAACCATACACACTTGCAATACACTCTTCCCTCAAGCTTGGAAATTCCCCTCAAGCTTCCATGATCACAGATCTGGTGTTTGCTCACTGATCTCAAGCTTCCACCGAAAGCGAGCTCACCATAGCCGAAAGCTCACTTCTCTATAGCACTCCATCTGTCGCGAAGCCAAAGCTCTGATACCAATTGAAGGGGATCGGGGAGCACCACAGACGGAGAGTGAGAGAGAGAAGGATACACACGACACATAGATATGGGTGGGGAGACTCAAAGAGTGAGCAGCCCCCTATACACTTATGCTATGTATAAGGTATACAAGTCAGTGGGCGCTTAGACTCTGGGCGGCCGGGCAAGGCACAGGCGTCTATACCCCAACACATGGTTGTACAAAACTATGAAGTTTTGAGAGAGGAAAGTTATCTTTTTCTATCGAGGCAAAGATGTTGCACTCAACGTTAATAGTGCGGGCAACACTATACGTCTTGTATAGACTCAAACTTTATACAAAGTAATGAAAAGCTCTCTTTCTTGCTACATGTATTTTGTCAAGGAGTTTAAGAAAGAGGAATGTGTTCCTAATGAAGTTAAAAATGAAACTAAAGAGGAATTAGAAATTTCTAGTTTTTTAAATGAGTTTTAAGATGTGGTGGTTACTGATGACATTCTCAGGAAGCTACCTCCCAAAAGGGAACAAGCTGATCATTCCATAGAGCTTCTACTTGGTAGCTCACCTCCTTATAAGCCTCCTTATCGAGTCTCACCGGCTCAACAAGAGGAAATTATGAGGCAAGTGAATGAGCTTGTGGAAAAAGGGAGGGTCAAGCCTAGTTATTCTCCATTTTGTTCACCGTTCTAGTAGTACAAAAGAAAGACGGTACTTATAGAATGTGTGTAAACTATTGGGCACTTATTCGAATAACCATAAAGAATAGATTTCATGTTTCCAGGATAGAAGATCTATTCGATAAGTTGCAAGGTTCTACCTACTTTAGTAGAATAGATCTTAAAAGTGGCTATCACCTGATAAGGATAATGCTTGAAGATATACAACTTCTTGGTACTCCCTTTTGGACTTACCAATGTGCCACAAAAATTCTGGAATAGCTCAAAGAGCTTAGTCTACTCAAAGTTTTGATTTGGGCTCATTTCGACCTCTGTTTCCACTGCAGACAGTACTATGCAGGCTATTTTGTCATTTTGTACAAAATTTTTGTCAGTGCCATTTTTTGCATAACAGGTCCCTTATAGTCTTCTACGGTTTGTGCTATATAGCACGTGTTGTTCTCGCTTTGTTTCTCCTCTTTTCAGATAGTTTTCACATCAAGTGCAAGCATTTGTCATGGTCGACAACAACACATATGTGTTCAAGATGTTTGCTGCTGAGGACAGATTGGATGGGGACAATTATCCTATGTGGGTTTACATGATAAAACATGTTCTTGTGTCAAAGGGTGTTTGGAATACTGTGTAGGGCATTGATGTACATCATTGTTCTGAGGATGTCGGCGATGTTGAGGATGTTGTAAGTCTTGTTGCAAGGATTGTTGTTGTTAGAGTTGTTTTGCCTACCGTAGAACAAGCTCATTGGGATGTAAAAGATGTGCAGACTCATGAAATGATTGTGTTGTCTGTGAAGTGCACTATTACTCCTCACATTTGTTCAGCGAAATCTGCAAAATTGACTTGGGATATTATGGCTGGTCTTTATGCAAGTCGCAATGAAGCAAACATTGTGTTGCTGCGTAAAGAGATGGAGTCGAAGATTGTGCATGAGGAAATTGATATGGACACTTTCATTGCTGGTGTCAAGGATATGAATGAGCAACTTATTTCTGTAGGTGAAGTCATTTCAGACAGCTCCCTTGTGCAAACTATTCTTGATGCCTTGCTAGATTCTTACCAGACTTTTGCTAGTACTTGGAGACTTATGACCCAAGGAGATCGTGAAGTTGTCAAGTTTGATGCATTATGCACATTGCTATTTCAAGAGTCGCTTTCTAGAAAAAATAGGACTAGACAATGTGCAGTTGAACGTGCCTTTATTGCTGCTCAAAGAAAAGATGGTAACAGTAATGCAGCCACTTCTTATGGTTCTTCTACAAGTGGAAAATCACATGTTCCTAATGCTTCTGTTGGCAGCAATTCGTCTAGAAATTCTGGTGATAAGAGCAAAAGAAGATGTGTTGCCATTATTGTAAAGCTAATGATCACTTGATCAAGCAGTGTCCTAAGTTGAAGGCCAAAGAGGCTGAGAAGAAAGAGGCTAGTTCCACTACTAATGCTGGTTCCACTACAAATGTAGCTATTGTTGAGTCGTCTGTGAAAGGAGACTGTGATGCTGATGTTGATGTAGAATGGGCTTTTAGTGCTGAGTGCACTTATAATTCTGTTGTCCATGATGCGTGCATGTCAATTGTTGCAGATTCACATGTGTGGTATTTTGATAGTGGTGCTACAAAGCACATTACCTCATATCGTGATTTGTTCATCTCTTTTGAGTCTATCCCTCACGAGAATTCAATTATGTGTGCCAACAATGCCTCTTATCCGGTTCAAGGAGTTGGAAAGATTGTGCTTACTACTGCAAATGGCAATTCTTTCACACTTTTTGATACACTTTATGTACCTGGGATCAAGATGAATATTTTGTCTGTATCCGCACTTGCTAGACTTGGTCTTGTAGTCAAATTTGTGGATGATAGATGTACAGTACATGATCTCAGTTTTGGCGATGAGATTGTTGCATTTGGCATTTTATGCCATGGGTTGTATAAACTCACTTTGTATGACAAGTGTGGGCAAAATTTTGCAAATGGAGTTGTGGATTCAAAGGCTATTTCAGATGCAAAACTTTGGCATGCATGTTTTAATCATCTAAATTTTGCCAGTTTGTTGCATTTGCAGAAATTTGATATGGTTGCTTCTTTGCTGCCTCTTGAAGCGCCTATCAAACAAGTTTGTGAAGGCTGTATTTTGGGTAGGATGCAACATTCTAAGTTTCCAAAGGATGGTTCAATTAGGGCCACATGCAGGTTGCAGCTTGTGCATAGTGATGTTTGTGGGTCCATGCAAACTCCGTCCTTGGGAAAATACCTTTACTTTATGAATTTTATCGATGATTACTCTAGGCATGCATGGGTATATCTGCTTAAAGCAAAGTCCGAAGTTTTTATGTGCTTCAAACAATTTGTGGCTATGGCTAAAAAAGTCTCGAAATGTACTATGGGCTGTTGAAGATGATGAAACAGGAAACAGAAGGAAGACAGCAACTCAGAGTAGGAAGAAGATGGAGAAGGAGAAGACACAGAGCTTGTGTACGAGATCTCTGTAGTCTCTCTCTCTGTATTGGAATAATAATGTATTCAAACTCAGAGCTACAAAGCTTATATGAAACCCTAAGAGATAAGGTGTCCTTTCACACCAGATGTCCAGGGGGAAAAACCCAGTGGGAGAAAAGTGCCCCTGGTGAAGCGCGTATACACACTAACACTACTACATGTCTACAAATCCCCCCTGTAGTGATAGTGTGAATCCGTACAAGGTAGCAGATCATCATGTGTATGAGAGTAAGCCCAAAGCTTTTCGGAAAGCTTCAAACTTTTCTCGTGATAACGCCTTCGTAAATAGATCTGCAATGTTATCCTGTGTAGGACAGTAAGTTAGTGTGATGTCCCCTGCATGTAGCCTTTCCCTGACATAGTGGTAGTGAACCTCTATGTGCTTTGTTCTTGCATGAAATACTGGATTCCTTGCAACTGCCATAGCACTCTGACTGTCAGTGAAAATGGTAGTGGGTGCCTGTTGACACTCACAAAGATCTGCCAATAACCTGCGTATCCATACACAATCAACTGTTGCCGTGAAAGCTGCCCTGTACTCAGCTTCACAAGTTGATGTAGCCACTGTGGGTTGCTTCTTGCTTAGCCAAGATATACATGCATTTCCCAAGAAAAAACAATTGCCACTTGTGGAATGTCGTGTGTCAAAATCACCAGCCCAATCTGAATCGCTGTAACCAAGAAGCTGCATAGAACTGTGCTTTCCATACATATCCCCCCTTGGAAAGAACATGGCAAGATTAGGGGTACCTGAAAGGTAACGAAGTATGCGCTTCACAGCTTGCCAATGATGCATACCTGGGCTGTGCATAAATCTGCTTGCTTGTGAAACCCCAAATTGAATGTCTGGACGAGTGTTGCCTGCCAAATATATCAAGCAACCAACCGCTGCTGCATAAGTATGTACATCAAAAGGTTCTCCAGCATCGTGCATGCTCAACTTTGATCCAGTTTCTACGGGTGTAGAGATTGGCTTACAATTTTGCATACCAAACTTGTCCAAAATTTTATGCAAATATTTTGCCTGCAACATGTATATGCCATCCTCTGATTGCACAAACTGAATACCCAAGTAATAATGTAGCAAACCAAGATCAGACATCTCAAAGGTTTTTCTCAAAGCATCTTTAAACGCTTCAATTTCATTTGCATTATTGCCTGTAAGAAGCATATCATCCACATAAAGTGTTAGCATAATGAGAACTCCATCTCTCTTTTTGACATACAAAGTACTTTCTGTTGGACTATTTTGAAATCCCTGGCCAATCAAATAAGTATGTATCTTCTCATACCATGCTCTTGGAGCCTGTTTGAGACCATACAAAGCTTTACGCAATCTACATACCTTTTGCTCTTGACCTTTTACAACAAAACCACTTGGTTGACTTACATAAACTTCTTCCTGCAAATCACCATTCAAAAAAGCAGTTTTGATATCCAACTGATGCACTTTCCAACCATGATGAGCAGCAATTGCAACTAGTGATCTAACTGTGGACGCACGAGAAGTAGGAGCAAAGGTTTCATCATAATCTATGCCTTTATGTTGCGCATAGCCTTTTGCCACAAGCCTTGCTTTGTACCTGTCAACAGTACCATCTTGTTTCCTTTTTACCTTAAAAACCCACTTTGTACCAATAGGCTTTTTACCTGTAGGCAAGTCCACTAGATCCCATGTATGATTCTTATGAATAGAATCAATTTCTTGCTGCATAGCATCTTTCCACTGAACACACTCTAAAGCTTGTTCAAATGAATCAGGCTCATCTGCATCACAAAGAGTGCTAAAGCAAGCCAAATCTACTTGCTCTCTGCCAAAAGTAGTACCAGCACGTGTTTTTCGTGGCAACGGTGCATCCAACTTGCTATCCTGCAAAGTTTTCTGAACCCATTTAGGCAAGGTTCTTTCTTCCCTGAGAACTTCTTGCTCTTCACGCACAATTTCCTCTACATCATGAGGTGTCACATGCTGATCAAAAGATTGATCAAGATTATCAACCTGTTGTGATTCTTGATTCTCCACAAAAGAAGGAAGCAAACCTTCAAATACATCATGTGTCTGCATATGAGGTACATCAAAAGCAACCATAGGTTGAGCAGTAGTTTCTGCAAAAATTACATCACGACTTTCAAAAATCTTGTTTGTAGCAGGATTGTAAAGTCTATAACCTTTACTTCCACTACTGTACCCCACAAATATACATTTGATTGCCTTATCATCAAGCTTTCCACGTAACTGCTGAGGGATGTGAGCATAAGCAAGACAACCAAAAACACGAAGATAACTGACTGAAGGTTTTTTGTCATACCAAGCTTCATATGCAGTAATGGTCTTCAAGGCACGAGTAGGACACCTGTTCAAAACATGTGCTGCACAAGAAACTGCCTCCATCCATAGCTTATGAGGCAAACTCTTAGCCTTGAGCATACATCTAGCCGTCTCCATTAAAGACCTGTTCTTCCTTTCTGCAACACCATTCTGTTGTGGTGTGTATGGCATAGTGCATTGGTGTTTAATGCCTTTCTTTCCCAAAAAATCCTTAAATGCACCTGACATGTATTCACCTCCTCGATCGGTACAAAGAGTCTGTACTTTGCAACCTGTTTCATTTTCAACCATGGCGAGATAATGTTGAAAAACTGCAAACACGTCTGACTTTGCTTTGAGTGGATACACCCAACAAAACCTGGAAAATTCATCAATGAAGGTCACAAAATAAAGGCTGTTTCCTATAGATGGCGTCCTCATAGGACCACATACATCACTGTGTACAAGCTGCAACTTTCGTGTCGCTCTAACTGAACCATCCTGCGAAAATGCAAATCTGTGCATCTTTCCAAGAACGCAACCTTCACATACATGTCTTGGTGGCATCTCCAATAAAGACAAATCATGCACCATATTATGACGTTGTAAAGTCATCAAACTGCCATAACCAACATGCCCAAATCTAGCATGCCACAACTCAGCATCCTGCATGGCATGAGTCTTTGTTTTTGCAATACATACCTGAATCTGCTTTTCATAACGATGTAGCACAAATAGTCCATTGTCTAGCGTACCTGTAGTGATAAGAGAATAACCATTCTCTCGATCTCGTACAACACATCCGTCATCCTCAAAAATGACCCGAAGACCATTTTTTGCAAGAGAGGATACAGACAACAAATTCTTCTTGATCCCTGGAACATATAACACATCTGGCAAGCATAAATCTGAACCATCTGAAATGGTAATCAAAATCTTACCAACGCCTTTGATTGGATAAGAAGCATTATTTGCACATGTCACCTTCTTTCCTGCTGGAGCTGCATCCAATGAACAAAACAAATCCTTCCTTGAAGTAATATGCCTGGATGCACCACTATCAAAGTACCAAATCATTTGTGTCTTGTCAACACTGTAAGCAGAAAAATCTGAACATACTACAAAAGCATAAGAATCCTGCACAAAGTTTGCAGACTCTTCTTTAGCTGTAGAAGAATCACCAGAAGCTGAAACAACCAAACTTGACTCTTTCTTCTTTTCTTTAGCAATTCGCTTTTTACACTCACTAATGTAGTGACCAGGTTTCTTGCAGTAGTGACATTTACCTTTCTTCTTGGACTTGTCGGAATCACCTTTAGACTTCTCTGAAGATTGTCCTGCACCAGACTTGGAGTGATGAGCACTCTCTTTACCCTTGTTTTTGTTCTGTACAACAAGAGCATGATCCATACCATCCACCTGTAAAGACTTGTTCTTACGTGATTGATCCTCCTGCAATAGCAAAGCCACTAACTCTTCAAAATGAAGAGGGTCAGGATTAGCTCGCAAAGACAGAGTCAAAGAAGTCTGAAAAGTCAAATAAGATGGTGGTAGTGAATTGAGTGTTTTGGAAACCAAGTCCTTCTCTGGAATCACTTCATCAATGCTAAGCAATTGCTCTTTAAGATCCCTGATTTTTGTAAGATGCTCGACAATATCGTCACCTTTGTCCATCTGTATTTTGTCAAGTTGTTTCTTCAAAAACTCTATTCTGGCAGCGTTTCTTCCTCCAAACATAGCTTGCAGAGTGTTCCAAGCATCCTCAGAAGTTCTGCAAGATCTGATATGTGGTGTGATTGTCCTCTTTATGGTTAAGGCAATCACAGCCATAGCCTGTGCATCTTTAGTATCCCATCTCTTTTGCTCTGGAGTGACTTGTGAGGGTCCTGCACCAACAGCTACACCACGACCAGGCGTGGCAGGTGCAATGCTACCTGGACGAACTTCATCTCCAGATACATAATCCCACAATCCTTTACCAACCAAAACATTTTTGGCCATAAAAGACCAAAGAAAATAGTTGGTACCATCCAATTTGTCTTCGGATGTAAACGCACCAAAAATCTCTTTCTCCGTAGATTGAGCCATACTGTAGATGCACACAAGAGAGCAAAAGAACCTCCAAGAGATTCACAAATCTCCTCTCCAATCCAAGCAAAACTCTACACAAAATCTCAGCACAAAGCTAAGACAAGCTGCTTCCCAAAAGAACTGTTTACTTGAAGAAAATCTGTCAAAAAGCACACCCTCTTGATCTAAACGCCTCCGAAAAGTAACTTCTGCTACGCTGCTCAGAACAAAATTCTGAGGGCTCGAACGGCTTTGAAAGGGGGGTAAAACCCCAGGTCGCCTATTCAGAATACTCCCGGAATGTCGAGGATGCTCCCATGAGCAAATTTTCCGAAAACTGCCTGAAAACTGCGATTGCGCGCGCGGACACAAAAACGCAAGTAGAGGCTCTGGAAATCACCTTGCTCTGATACCAATTGTTGAAGATGATGAAACAGGAAACAGAAGGAAGACAGCAACTCAGAGTAGGAAGAAGATGGAGAAGGAGAAGACACAGAGCTTGTGTACGAGATCTCTGTAGTCTCTCTCTCTGTATTGGAATAATAATGTATTCAAACTCAGAGCTACAAAGCTTATATGAAACCCTAAGAGATAAGGTGTCCTTTCACACCAGATGTCCAGGGGGAAAAACCCAGTGGGAGAAAAGTGCCCCTGGTGAATCGCGTATACACACTAACACTACTACATGTCTACATGGGCACCCTCCGTTCCAATCGAGTGGGGATTATATGTCTCATGAATTTAATGCATTTTTGGCTAGTAATAGGATAAAACACCAATATACAATGCCTTATACGCCTCAACAAAATGGTGTTGCTTAGAGGAAAAACAGGT
The DNA here is from genome assembly GCF_014529385.1 of Adiantum capillus-veneris. Classification (NCBI taxonomy): domain Eukaryota; kingdom Viridiplantae; phylum Streptophyta; class Polypodiopsida; order Polypodiales; family Pteridaceae; genus Adiantum; species Adiantum capillus-veneris. The sequence goes on from NC_140941.1 coordinate 115,694,379, forward strand.
CACTTACAAAAATGGCATGATGTATGGTCAAAAGTCAAGCTTTGCCACATTCGTTTTGGCTTGAGCCCATCATGTGTGCCACTTATGTACTTAATAGGTGTCCTACAAAAGCTTTGCAGTGTATGACTCCATATGAAGCATGGCATGATAGAAAGCCTTCTATTGAGCACATGCGTGTTTTTGGCTATTTGGGATATGCTTTGGTGCCACAACACAACACAAAAAAACGGATGATAAGGCTTTCAAATGTATTTTTGGTCGTTATAGTGCTGAAAGAAAAGGTTATAGGTTGTATCATCCATAAAAAAAAGCATATTTTGGTTTCACGGAGATGTTGTGTTTGTGGAAGATTCTGTTCAGTCCTTGCTATCATGCACTAGAGACAATATTGTAAGCTCACATGACATTTATGACACTTTGTTGCCTCTTTTTATTGGTGGAAGTTCGAATGTAAATTCCAATGAGGCAAATGTACAGTCTATGGGGGTTTCTAAAACTGTTACAGATCAGCCTATTACTGATGCATATGTATATGATGTACTTGATGAGGAAAGGGCTGAAAATGAGTAGGCTAGAGGTATGCCAAAATGGATGGTGCATACATTGTGTGACAGTAAATTGGATGCACCTTTGTCTAAATGCACTCGTTCAGGCTCTCGCCATGCATCTTATACATCAGATTGTTATGCTTTGGTTGTGTCTACCTTACATGATGTTGAGGACCTCTATCTTTTGATGAAGCACATAATTTAAAAAATTGGATAACTGCCATGCAATCAAAATATAATGCACTTATAGAAAATGACACATGGACTTTATGTGATTTGCCTCCTAGAAAAAAGGCCATTGGTACGAAATGGGTTTACAAGTTGAAACGCAAGCCAGATGGTGAGATTGATCCTCTATAAGGCTCGACTTGTTGCAAAAGGTTATGCATAGCAAAAAGTTATAGATTATGAAGAGACTTTTGCTCCCACTTGTCGTATGACTACTGTGCATTTGCTATGTGCATCGGCAGCTCATTTTGGTTGGGATGTACATCAATTATACATTTTTATTGCTTTCTTGAATGGTGACATATTTGAGGAAGTTTATGTAACACAGCCTCGTGGTTTTTTCAAGAAAGGACAAGAGGATAAGGTGTGCAAACGTAACAAAGCTTTGGATGGGTTGAAGCAATCTCCTCGTGCTTGGTATGAGAAGGCTGACACTCATTTGGTCAGACGAGGCTTTTGTAACAGTCCAACACAAAGCACATTGTATGTAAAGCGTGAGGGTGATGTACTTCTCATTGTGGTTCTCTACGTGGATAATTTACTGATCACTAGACCAAATGAGAGACATATTGTTGAATTTAAGGCTGATTTGAATGCTACTTTCAAGATGAAAGATTTGGGGTTGTTGCATCATTACTTGCGTATACAGTTTAAGCAGTGTGATGGTGGTATTGCCTTGTGTCAAAAAAGTTACATAGAGACATTGCTATGTAAGTTTGGACTTGAGGATTACAAACTTATTGCCACTCCCATGGAAACATGTTTGAAATTGAGTCTTCATGATGTTAGTGATCCTGCAAATGTCACTCTTTACCAAATTGATGTTGGATGCCTCATTTATGTATGCAGCACGAGGCCAAATATTTAGTTTGCAGTCTCAGAAGTCAGCAGATTCATGCATAGCCCAGGGTCTAAGCATTGGCCGACTGTCAATAGGATTTTTCACTACTTGAGTGGCACTTTACATCTTGGCTTGTTTTATCTCAAGGGGGGATCATTGCCGCCAAATTTGCATGCTTTTTCGGGCTGAAATTGGGCTAGTTGTTTTGACACATGAGTGTGCACAAGTGGTTTTTGTTTCATGCTTGGCAACTCATGCATATCTGTAAAGAATGAGGATGCAAGAGAGCTACACAAGACAAGCACAAAGCACACAGAGATGGAAAGCTTCTTCTTCTTCTTCACAGAAAAGAGAGTACAAAATGACTAAGTGCTAAAGCTGAAAAGTAGCACATATGTACATGCGGTCACTAAGTGTGAACTCGCTAGAAGCATACTAGGCTGGCACTATAAGTGTAGTCCAGCTATAGAATCACTGGCAGAGATCCTCCGTGTCGGTCACCTAACGCGCCAGTGAGTAAATGCCGTAAGCGGCCAAGACCTGTAGTGGATGCCAGCTCAAGGTGTAGAGCTCGACATCTCAACAATATCATGGTTGATCAAGAAGCAACCTACTGTGGCCACTTCCAGTTGTGAGGTTGAATACAGGGGAGGGCATTCTTCACAGCTACATTTGAGTGTGTATGGTTCAGACGCCTTATGGCTGATTTGGATGTTGGACAAGAAATTACCAACACTATCTACACTGACAGTCAGAGCGCATCGGCAGTTCCGAGGAACCCAATTTTTCATGCTCGCATAAAGCACATTGAGGTGCATTACCACTATGTCAAGGAGAGGATCTTAGCAGGAGAGATCAGTTTGGCTTATGTGCCAACACAGGAAAACCTTGCAGATCTTTTCACAAAGGCATTGTCTCGTGAGAAGTTTGAAGCTTTTCGCAAAGTTTTGGGCTTACTCCCCTTTGTGGGCTGATCATGTCCTCAGGGCATGACACTTCCCTTTACTCTATGTGCCAGCTCTCATTCACCGCATCACTCCGGGGGGATTTGTTACCATATACATGTGGTAGTGATGTGTGACCGTCAAGGCATTTTTTCCCTCACTAGGAGGTTTTCCCCCCCGTACATTGTATATATGTCCATCACTCTAGGACTAACTTATCTTTCCATTTCACACTAAGTAATACATGTTAAGTATGGAGCCTGATTTACCCCTTGTAATTTTTTGTGTTAATAATGCACATTTGTAAGGCCCCCACTATGAGGAAAAGCCATTGTGCGTGAAGAAAAAATCACTTGCCGAAAATAAAAATTACTCCAGAAACCAAAAATTTCATGTCCACCGGAATTTCCTTTTTGCCAAAATATTATGGCCGGACGACGACCTGAATGTGGTCGAAAAACGACCGGTCGGTTGGCTGGTTGGCCAGTGGCCGGTGGCTGGTGGTCGAAAGTCAATGGCTAGTGGCCAGTGGCCGAATTCAAAAGCAGACTTGTCTTCTCAAGGGCGGCCACACATGGGCGGATTGGAGGGTCCGATTTGGACTTATCTACACAAGGGCGGCTACACATGGTTGCCTCTCATGAGAGAGGACAACCCTTTTGGCCTATAAAAGGAGGCCATTTCTACACATATTTCATAGTGTGAAGTTGATGCAACAAGGTGGGTGTGAGGTGGTGAGAGTGAAGCAAGGCGGGAGCTCCAAAAGAGTATAATCCCTTTGTATCTACTTCTTGTTTTGAAGTACTAAAGCCATTGAGTGACTGCTTTCTCGTGGGCGTAGCCCACATTGGGTGAACCACTTATATCATGTGTACTCTCTCTCTCTCTCTCTCTCTCTCTACTCTATTATCTCTTGTGTGTGAAAATTCTCTCTCTCCATTAAGTAATCTACTCAATTATCTACTTAGCTACGTCATATTTCCTAACAATACACTCTTTGTTGTGTGCCTTGAGCTGCCTTCGTCTTCCAAGCTTGTGTGTTTTTTTGCAACCCTAATCCCAACATTTAGCTTGGGCGGCTAAGTCAACTTGTGCTTTAGCTAGCTATTCCTTCAAAGTTTGGATCTCTTGGTCTTTTTGAGCTTGTATTGCCATATGGTCCACTGTCAATATATTGCTTCTAAGTGATCTTCTAGGTCAAAATCTCAAATTAGCCGGTTAGTATTTTCAATGACAGCTCTCAAGTGCAGTGAAATTGGTCCTTTTTCTTGATTTAGATGTTGTCGAGAGGTCCTTTTCTACGTCTCTTTCTTCTCTTGCTGATCCCGTGTTCTGCCTTCATCTCTTTCTTTTGGTTCGCTTTCATAATTTTTTTATAGATTCATTTTTCTCTTGATTCTCAAGAGTGGTCGCCAGCTCCCCTTGTCCATCTTTGTTTCCTTCAAAGTTTCTTGGCTTGGGTGAAGCTTGCTCTTGATCAACATTTTTCTTCCCCGACTCATCTTTGTCTTCTTCAAGAGGCAATGGTGTCATCTTGGGTGAAAACCACTACTCTGTCTCCATATAGGTCTCTTGTGTTTCATCCATTGTCTCCTCCCATGGCGATTCTTCATTTGTTGTGTCTTGGCCCTTGGGGGAGTCCTCTAGAGACTCTAAATCATCCACTTTTTGTTTCTTGGAATCTTATTTGGCTTGCTGCTCAGCCTTTCTTTTGAGTACTTTGTGGATGTGTTGCCTAAAGGTGCCGATCAGTCCACTTCCTCGGTTGATTTTCTCCTTCTATATTGATTGATCTTCTCTTCAGCACGTTGCTCGGCCTTTCTTTTGAGTACTTTGTGGATGTGTTGCCTAAAGGTGCCGATGACTCCACTTCCTTAGCTGCTTTTCTCCTTCTATATTGTTTGATCTGCTCTAATTGCTCAAATTTCCTTTGCTCTATATTCTTGTTGGGATCCACCTCATCTTTGTCATCAGCATCGGATCCTGTATCATCCACTTTATTTTTCTCCTCGACAAAGCTTTTTAAGCCGCTCCTCTCGTAACCTCTGAGCCTCTTCCATGGTTTTTGCGTCTGTGTCTTTGGTATTTTCTCAGTTGGTCTGCTTCGATTTCTCACCAATGGAATGGTAATATCATCTTCCTCCTCTTCTTCCTCAGTGGTTGATTGGAATTCAGACGGCGTATCTCTGTTTTTGGGCTTTATTTTGACATTGAGCTCATTATTTAACTTTGTTGCTTTGCTATCCGTGACTTTGGATTTAGAGTTTTTTCCCCTTGTTCTTTTTTTGGTTTAGAGGAAGAACCTCCTACTGCTCTTATGGAGTGGTTGGCCTTATGTAATAAATTACGATGGGACTCTGCAGGTGGTAATTGATCCACCATTCCCACTGCTTGATAGGCAGTCCGTGTCAAAACCGAGCCCACATTCATGTTGATTTTGTTGCAGTCACTGCCCTTCAGGTTAGCTTCTACCAAGATTTCCAATATGTACTTTTTGAGGTTGCATTTGATCATTCTTTGCTTGACTAGCCCCATAGCCATCACAACTACAATGTGTAGATTGGTGGGTTCTGTGTATTTTGGTGGCTTCTAAATCTTCATGTGCTGAGAGATGAGCCTCAAAGGTAGATCCATCTCCGTATAGATAAGATCCTTATAAGTAAACTTGTGTTGCTGCTTTATGAAATCCTTGTCATTATTGATTGCTTTCATCTTGTGAAGAAGATCGTGATTGCCCACTGGTATGTGTAGGGCTTGGTTGATTAGCTCGTCTATTACCTGCACTTTAATTATAGCTCCATCCTTGTTGGTTAAGGTTGTTTCTCCAATATTTTGGATTGAGCTCATCAGCTCATGTGCTCTTTGGAAGTATACCCCCCAAGGTGAGTGTCGAAAAAAGGTATCTAAGTACAAGAATCTGGATCCTTCTATTACATCCCTCTACTGGTGCAATGTCCATAGTTCTTTGGGAAATACGCAGCTTGGAACTTGCCCATGCACACATTAGTGGGTGTGTGCTTTCTCATTGGATGAGATGTCGATGACTTCGAATGAGGCAACCTCCCACTCCTTTCGAGACCATCTTCGAGGCATTCTGGTACCAAAAAATCAATTGGTTAGCTTCTTAAATTTGTCAAAAGTTAGTCGAAAAAGTAAAAAAAAATGCTTGACCATAAAACGAAAAATGAGCATAACTTGATCAAAACAAATCCAAACTTGACCAAATTTCACTAGTGCATCTAAGACAACTACAAGCACTAGGTCATGTGGTCACATGTCAGATCTGGGTCTGAGGTACATGGATCGCTATCCATTTTGGAACACGTTTTGGACTTCTAATGACACCATCTGATTAAGCATGTCATGGGGATACTATAGTTCAAAACTTTTCAAATTTGGATCACTGGTTAGAGATTTATGCCACTTCTTGGAAATTTTTTGTAGACCTAGAGAAATTCGGCACTTTGGCTAGGGTTTTGAAATCCAAATGGATTGAAACTTTAGGGTTTTCTTGATAAGTATGAATTGTTGGTATCGTTCTGTGGCTGGGAAAGTTGAAAAGGGTATCGGGATAGTGAGCCATGTTTGGCATTCTTTTGAGGTGAAACTTAGTGCACATGTTCCTATAGCCTATCCTAATACACTAGCAAAATCTTTTGAGATTTGGACAAGTTTTTTCCAAGTTTTCCCAATTTCCTAGTTTATGGCCCAATTTGGTCCAGCTTTGCCATATTTGGTTTTTGGTGACAAATTTAATCTCTCATGGTGACTGTTCTGTCTGAAATGTTGGCGTCATAAAATATAATATCTAACCTACCCAAATTTTAAGATATAGACATGTGCTTATAGATCTGTCTCAACACGAGGCCAATGGTAAAGGGGCCCAAATGAGAGATGGTCTATCAAAGAGCAAGGCTAACCAATGGAGCATAAGACCTTAGGGTTAGCTACATTGAAGACCTCCAATAATTAGTGTAAAAGTCCTTTGAACCTAGGTAAGCTAGTGCTGAGATTGAGGTGGGAACCCAGCCCAAGCTTAAGGTGCTTGAGGTGCTTGTCGTGCTTGATGACTAAGGTGCTTGAGGTGCCTGATGACTGAGATGCTTGAGGTGCTTGATGTTTGAGATGCTTGAGGTGCTTGTCATGCTTGAGATCCTAGGGCTGTACTTGAGGTGACAACCCAGCCCAAGCTTGAGGGGCTTAAGGGCCAAGCTTGTGGTGAGAACTAGGCCCAAGGTTGAGTGGCTTGAGGTGTGCAAAACTCAAGATTCAATCCCTACAAGGAGGGGGCGAGCGATACATGAGGGGGGATGAGAGAGAACACACACACTCACACACACACTCACACAAGGCATGCTTGGTACAAAGAAAGCAAAAGGGACACTTGTCAAGCCCCTAGCTAGGTTACCCTCATGGTGTTTCTAAAGCCTATTGGTTGGCCTTCCAAGGGGTCCAATGATAGTTTAGCACAATTAATTAATTGATTTTGCATTTATCAAGTTCTCTCTCTCAAAGGGAAAGGGGAACACTTGTCGCAAGGCTACCCTTGTTGCTTGGTATGACTCTTGCTTATGATTGGCTAGGCATGGAGGGGTCCAATGAGCTTCAAGCATGAGCTACAAGGGCGGGTCGACCAAAGCAAGTAGGGGGCCTGCTTAGGGGGTATACTCTCCCACACACAATCACACACACTCTTATTGTGCATTGTGCAAAGTGCAAGAGCTCCCTCTCCTTCTCCAAGCAAGTAGAGGTTGAGAGCCTACACCAAATCTCTTGGCTATGGAGTGCAAACCCAACCAAGAGCCATGCTTCAATGCTTAAGCTTGTCATCTTCTCCATCTTCATTACTATGCTATTATGTATGCTAGCAAGAAGAGTGATGATAAGTGAGGAGCATATTCTTTCTCCTATGAAATGTTTCTTCTTCCTCTTCCCTAACCTCATTCCCTGCTAGCTCTCTCCACCTTCGAAGGTGCTTGAGGTCTTGGACTGAGGCTTGGGATAGTTAATTATTTCCTCAAATTTTATGTTATGCTCATGATGCATGAAGCTTTCCATCTTCATTGCATCACTTAGGTCACAAGGAACACAAAGATTGTATTGTAACAAGTATCTCTTGATGGGAAAAATTATAATACAAATTCCTATTGGAGGGGGACCGACTCCACATAAATTCGGTCCTCAATTGTTGTCATGTTCTCTAAATCCTCTCTCTTACAAAAGTATTGTTCATGCCAAGTTAACTAAATGCTATGTTTATGTTGCTGACTTCAATTATGTTCACCCGCTATGCTCACAAAGTAATTTCTCAAAAGTACTCTCTCTTATTTCTGCAACTCTCAAGTTAATAGGCCAATTCCATTACATTGGTATCATAGCATTTGGTTTCTCTTTTCTTGCTTAAGAAGAGAGGTCCTTAAGTAGCCTATAAATGGTTGATGTTGTTAACTATATTAGGGTAAGTGGAGCTGGGATCTATTTTCGGCTTTGTTGAGCCCACTATGTGGGATATGGTGCACACCTCGGGAGCTTTGGACTTAATAATGGAGTCTTTTTAGACTTGCCTACGGCTTTACCATTCTTGATCCATAAGAAGTCCAAAAGGAGCTAGCCCTCGGCAACTCTGCTATGTTAGACTTACTCCACTACTCTCTATAATTAACCACTTTGAGCCGTGGGTGTAGATACTTAAGAGCCAATTTTCAAAGGCTAAGAGGAGTGGCAACTAAGGTTTTGAATTTCCAAAGCATACACTAAGTACTTACACAAATTTTGTTAGCATGGTGACAATAACCAAGAGAGTAGAATGAACATTGATAGCTTTGATTTTGCACATGAATATGCTAATGATGATGCTCCCATGTTTGTCAATTATCTTGTTACTAGGTTACATCAAGCTATGGGCAATTCTGCTTTGCAAGCTGAAGTTACTCAACAACTTTGCGCTTATGGAATTTCCCTTTCTCTCCAAGAGGAGAGAGAGAGCTTAGGAGGCCTCTTGAAGAGACCCCCCAAAGAAGACTCTCTCCCATACAAGAGGAGGAGTCCAAAGAGCAAGAAAGCAATGAAAATTTAAGTTCCTCTGAAGATGTGGCTCCACGAAGACGGCGGTCTAGACGATCGCCAACTCCTCCCAAGAGGAAAAGATCAACACACAGTCCTACTCCTCGTCATTCCGAAAGAAAAGAGAGGAAACAAAGGAAGAAAAGGGCTAGAAAGAGGTCAACCTCTTCTCCTTCTTCTTCTTTGCCTTCCTCCTCTTCCGACGAAAGCTATGGCTATTCTCCTAGAGAATACAAGAGGGGAGGACATTGCAAATCATGCCCTGCATGGCGAAGGTCACAAAAGCTAAAGAAGTTCAAGGAGGGAGGAAAGAGTATCTCTTTTCTCACCTATGATGGCACCTTTGGTGCTACCAACAAAGTGTTGGCCTTCATCCAGCAATTTGATGCGGCCTTTGGAGACGAGGGCTTCACGGAGTCCTCCAAGCTACACCATGTAGCTATGCACTTCCAAAATCAGCTCGTCAATGGTGGGCTAGCCTTCGTGGCCATGGCAAAGCCCCAAAGACATGGAAAACTCTACGACTTTCCATCATGAAGCAATTCCTTGCAAGTGATGCAAAGGACAAAGTGTTCATTGAATGGCGTAGATTGAAGCTTCTCTCTCATGAGTCTATCCACAAGTATGTAGACAAGTTTTTGGATTTACATCTCAAGGCTACTGTCTTTCAAAAGATAGACTTTGCCGAGCAAAAGCAATAATTTTGTGCGGGATTACCTGAAGAGATGGCCGAATACATCAACTCTGAACGGCCTGGTTCTATCACTGAAGTAATCCATCACACCATGGTTGCTTCACGCATCAATTTCCCTCAAGGGGCTAGACGGAATGTCAAGCCCATGGAAACAAAGACAAAAAGGATGCAAAGGGAAAAACCAACGCTCAAAATTCTTCCCAAGGCACTCCCAACAACAACAACAACAACAATTGGTGCAAGGAGAAGAGAGTTTACAAAGGAAAAAACAAACTCTCTTTTGAAGAGCTAGAAGCTTTTTGCAAGGACCATAAGTATTTCAAGTGTGGGGAGCAAGGACATGGCTATCGTTCTTGCCCCAAGAAGAATGCTCGCAATGAGACTCCTAGGGCTTCCACCATCGAAGCTCCAAAAGAGGATGCTCATTGCAAAGGATCGTCACTTTCCTATGCTTGGGGAAAGGTAAGAAAGGATGATGCCTTCATCTTGTTTGACCCTGGCTCTACTCACAACTTCATATCAATGAAGTTGGCCACCAAGTTGGGCATTCAAGCTTTTTGAGATGGGAGATGTTGTAATGGCTGACACTGCTTTCAAGGGATAGCGAGCCTCCATTACTCCCTTGATTGGGAAGTTGAGGCTCCATGTACAAAGCTATGTTGACAAAGAAGACTTTTTCATCTCTCCTCTCCAACATGAGGATGCTATCCTAGGGGCGCCATGGTTTGATCGCATGGCTGCCAATATGAAGTTCCTTAAAAGGAGAATCTACTTCAACTACAGGGGAAAGAACATGTATATAGATGCTAGTGAGTGTGGTTGCACTATTCCACTTGTAAATCCTCCTGCTTTTGATAAATCAATGAAGAACTCAGTTTCTGCGTACACGATTTTTGTCAAAGAGTCTCTAAAAGATCTTAATGTTTTATCTAATGTAAATGGTAGGAATCAAGAAGAATTAGACATGTCTAATTTTCTAAAAGGATTCCAAGATGTGTTCATCGATGATAACCCTATGGACTTACCTCCAAAACGAGGGGATGATTACAATCGCATTGAACTCCTTCCCGGAAGCTCACCACTAACTAGCCTCCTTATTGAGTTTCTCAAGCTCAACAAGAGGAGATCATGAGGCAAGTGTAGGAATTGGTAGACGAAGGGATGGTGAGGCCTAACTCCTCTCCCTTTTGTTCTCCAGTCTTTTTAGTGCAAAAGAAAGATGGTACATACCGTATGTGTGTGGACTATCGAGCACTAAACCATATCATTATCAAAAACAGATTTTCCATGCCTCGGGTAGAAGATCTCTTTGATAATCTACAAGGCTCTACCTACTTCAGTAGGATTGACCTTAAAAGTGGTTATCATCAAAGTGGATGAATATATCCTAAAGACCACGTTTTGCGTTTGGTCTTCATGAATATCTAGTCATACCTTTTGGCTTGACTAATACACCAGCTACGTTCAATCGTCTAATGGAGAAATTTTTTAGAGCTTATCACAAATTCACTGGAGTGTTCTTTGATGATATCATCATCTACTCCAAGTCTTTGGAGGAACATAAGCAACATCTCCAAGTGATTTTTCAAGCATTGAGGGAGAACAAGCTTTCTCTCAACCAAAAGAAAAGCAAATTTTTCCTCCAAGAGATTAAATACCTAGGTCATATTATCTCTCAAGGTGGTATCCGTATGGATCCATTGAACTTAGAGGTAATAAAAGCATGGCCTAATCCAAGGAATCTACATGAGCTATGAAGCTTTATTAGTATGTGCGCATACTATAGACGCTCCATAGCAAAATTCTCCAAATAGCTAGACCATTACATGACTTAACTATTAAGAATAACGTTAAGTATGTATGGACTGCTAAGGAGCAAAATGCTTTTGATAAGCTCAAGGAGAAGCTTATCTTCCAACCAATCCTCATACTTCCGGATCTCTCAAAGCCATTTGAGGTCCAATGTGACTCTTGTGGTGATTGCCTTGGAGCAGCTTTGCTTCAAGAAGGGCATGCCATAGCATATGAGAGTTGAAGGCTCAAAACCGATAAACGAGTCTTGGACATTTATGAGAAAGAGCTTTTAGGTGTTCTACATGCCCTAGACACATGGAAGCACTATTTATTTGGGACTCCATTTATTCTACTGTTAACCCTCACGCACATTCCTATCACCTACGATAGACGCCGTATTATTTATTTGGTAGAGTCAGGTATCGGGCTTGTCGGTCCGATAGAAAAAGGATAGAGAGATCGTCGATGAGAGGCGCACTCTAACAGGAACATTCAAGGGCTAGTTGGCTAAGTATGGGCGCCCAAGTGTGAATGGGGCGAGTTCATATAAAAGTCACATAAACCTAAAAATCTCTTATTCTTTCATTTGTGCAATGAAGAGTGCTCTTGCTCCATCTCCATCTTCTTCTTCTTCATCTCCTTGTGTGTGTGTGTGTGTATGCGTGAGAGAGAGAAAGAGAGAGAGTGTGTGGATGATTGAGCATTGCGACGATGGCACGGCGGCAGTGAAGCGGTTGAGCGCGGCGCAACGACGGCTCCTTCTTCTTCGTGGCGAGGAATCTTCCACGAAGGTGAGCGTAGGGCAGTGACTGACACACCCTTGCTCTCTTGAGCTTGCTAGATTAGTCTAGTTGTGTGCTTGGAGACATTTGTGGCTTGCACACAGTGTATCGGCAAGTCCCTTGCATTGACACGGCGACAAACGTGCACATTTTTGGCGCCGTTGCCGGGGAATACCTTGCATCAAGCTTGAGTAGCACTCTATGCTACTTTGTGGTGCATTTTGAATTGTAGGAAAGGTAGAGAAGGAAGGTGTGTGTGTTGAGAAGGAGTTTGTTTTGCTTTTGTGTATTGTTTTGTTAAAGGTACTGTGTTTTTTTTTTTGTTAATAAGGTGTCGAAAAGTACTGTGTTTTCTCTGTGATGAGGTGTTAGGATTAAGGTAGTAGATCCATAATGTCAGTTCTGTGTAAAGTACAGTAAGTAATTCTATTAGCTAAGGAGTTGCTATAGAAGTGTGTTAGTGTGTAACAGTAGCTGTATTAGTTGTAAGCAGGTAGGTTAGGTGTGTGTGTGTGTGCGCGCTCGTGCACAGTGCGACCGCGGCGACCTTCCCCCCCCCCCCCCCCCCCCCCCCCAAAAAAAAAAAAGGTAGGACCGGGATCGGGAATATCCCCCAGACCCAAGCCCAAGCCCACGCTCAGGCTCAGGCCTCAGTCCCCCTTTAAAATTACGTATTTTAGCCTCACGCGTAGGTAGAAATTGACCTTTTTGAGGACCAATGGAGCTTCGGGTAACCGAGCACTGTGCTGTAAAGCACACCACGACCCCCTGAGTGATACACTTGTTTCAAGCTGTCGCACACTCTAATCCAGAAATTGATCATTAAAAAACATTAAAAAATGAGTGAAAACGGACGCCTAAAAAAATAAGCGGTTAACCTTCGAGGTTATTCGCCGATGCTCGTAGGGTGCCAAAGGCACATGCATCTGCGCTCTTGTCGTGTTCTAGAGGCCGAGCAACAAGAGAGTATTTCAACTTACGCAAGTTCTCAATATCCACCTACCTTAGGTTGCGGGCCCTCGGTGGGGACCCAAGGTAGTACAAACCAAGACCCAAACATAGCGGCTAGTGACTCTTCCTCTGACTACAACGTCATGGAGGGTTTCCCAATGCCTAATCCCGATAGCTCAAGCCAAGACATGCATGCCATGGGTCCACGGTCCGGACCGAGCGTGCTTAGCCGCTTGAAGAAAACCTTTAGTAGAGCCACTCGCTCCGAACATAGAGCTAACAATGTAAATGAGGGGGGCGGGGAAGTAAATTCGTCATTCATGACCAACGTAGACCCTATGCTCTTAGAGAGTGTGCATGTGAATACTTCATTCACTGCACCCCCTAACTCTGCATAGCTATTTCCCTCTGATGTTATATTACTTGATGGTAGAAGCCTTGCCAAAGTGCAAGAGGTTGAGCGATATATCATCGCGGCTAGGGAAAAGGAAATTGAGAGCTTACACAAGGTGGAGCAACGAAGAGAGTTAAAAGAGAAAGCCCCTATGTCAATATCTTTTCTAGGAGAGCAATCGAGTGCTCCTGAATTAGCGACCACTAAGGGTCAACCCATAGAGAGCCACATTGCATCTAGTTCAAAGGACACCCCTAGCACCTCAATCCTAGATGGAGCGTTCTTAAATGAGAACCGGGAGTATGAATTACAAACGAAAACTCTAACCGACCTATACACAGGTCACACCTATCATATGGGTTGTTTAAATGTCCTACAATCCACAACGGGTGCTACTAGTGTGGAGGATCAACAACAAAGAGTTTGTGAGGTCATCCATAGAGTCATTGAGCTAGAGAGACAGAACAAGGGGATCCACATGCCTTCTACGGGTCTCATGAGATTCTTGGATACAGGGAAGGTTAAACAACCAACCTTATCGCAAATGGAGACTCCCTCGGTAAGTCCGATGGATCCCCCATATGTTGTTTCGCCAGGGTCTCAGTGCAATCTGAGCCTACAAGTGATAGCTTTACTTTTCCAAGTCTAGCTCATCTTTCTCTTGATGACACCACGGCTATCATGCCTACCCCAATAATGGGCATGCCAAGAAACACGCCATGGACTTCATTTGTTAGTAAAGCACCACTACATGGTAGCTCAATGCCTGCAACAATACCTACAAGTGTGTACCAATCGTATGCACCTATGGGTCATCGCACTCATGTAGCCCCTACCCCTTCCATTGTTTCAACTACCTATGCTCCACAACCACAACACCCAAACTCTTATTTCCATGGGACCATACCGGCTAGCATTAGCAAGTCACATCTGACGTCTGCTATGCCTAGGGCCACACATATGAAATTTGGACCGCCACATGGCACAACACCATACCAAACATGGAACCCAAGGGCTTCCTATGCGCCAAGCTCAATGCCAATACCTACTTCACATGTAGTCTCTGGAGCACCTCCACCCACGGTTCCTGCTCACTTAGTTGACTTGGCAACATTTGCTCAAGCTATCGATCGATCTATTGCTGAGAATATGCGTAGCACACTAGATAGAGAACCTAGAAATAAAGCAGTACAAATAGCCAAGCTCACACAAAAATTTAGTGGAGACGGGGATGTGAGAAAGCATATCAAAGTGTTCGAACAAATATGCGATTCTCTAGGAGAACACAATGACATGCATAAAAGTAATGCTTTAACTCTAACCTTAAGTGGGAAGGCAGGGGATTGGTATAGAACCCTAAGGACGGAAGAAAAAATGATTTACCCTACTCTTAGAAGACTGTTCTTAAAAGAATACATACGAGAGGGAGTGCTTTGGGGTGTAGCCTCTCAACTCCAGAAAGCCCGACGAGAGGAAGGAGAGTCGGTGAGAGACTTTATTAGTCGCTTGAAGCATTTGAATTCTCGTTGTAATCCAAATGAGCACTTCAATAATAATCAATTGCTTGATAGATTCATTAGGGGATTACGACATGAGGATATCTACAATGGCCTAGTCATTAGAGGTATCACCACTTGGGAAGCAGTCACCACCAATGCGATCCAATTGGAGGATAATTTAATGATTCAAGGAGAAAGAGTGTGTGTTGAGCCTAAATCTATTAGCTCGCAAGCATCGGGGCATCAACCAATGACCCTAAATCCTATTGCTAAGGAGCCAAAGATATCTGAGATGACTTTAACACTCACCAAGGCCATTCAAGAGAGTCGTAGAGACAATCGTGCTCCGCAAAACAATCATATGTATCTAAGAAGGGAGCAACAATGGTGCTCAGTATGCTATGGACCGCATAGTACTAGTGAATGCTTTACTTTTAGAGTAAAATTCAATGGGAACTGCAATGCCTGTGGGAGGTATGGTCATCAAGTTAAGGATTGCATAGTATTTAAGCGCGCGATGGCCAATAGACCAACCTTAGCATGGACAGACACACCTCGAGTGCCTGCATTGATGCCGGCCCCACCTCTTGAACAAACGTCACAACACATGGTCCCTAGGGCCCAAAATGTTGTTCAAAGAACACCCTTACAATCTCCAGTGCTAGGACGGCAACCACCACATCCAAGAATCACTTCTGTGAATCAAGTGGGTTGTGATTCATCTATTGCTTGTTTGGAAGGTTGTGAGGAGGATATAGACCCTAATATTGCCTATGGGATGGATGCGCTTGAAGAAAGTCCACAATACTACATGGAGGACTATTGGGGACAAGTCAAACCTGTCTATCAAGTAGCTGCTCTTGCTGCAAGAGGCCAAAATATCAATTACACTGCTAAGAGACCACCCTTCAATGCTATGAGTGTGGAGGTCCACATCGTGTGGCCGAGTGTCCTATTAGGCTACAAAAGAACGCCACATTAATGCAAACCAATCAAGCGAGCACGTCTACAATGTCGATACTCATGTGTAATTGATGTGGCATAGATCATTTGATTGACCAATGTACAAATAATCCAAATGCATCGAAGATCACGCCATTAAACTTGATTGAGGTTACCGAGGAGCCATCACAAAGTACACCTATGGTATCGATAAATGTACTCACAGGATGGATGCTCCAAAAACAAAATTATATTCTTGAGGAAAGAGACACGGCATCAATTGCCCAACCTCAGAAAAAGAAGAAAATACGAAGGAAGAGATCGCCAAAAGCAGCAAAGTCAGACCCCAGTTCAATGACCAACATAGGGACTGGTGACGACCCTATATATATGAACGATGCTGAAGAGGATTTTGATTCAGGTGAAACCATGGAGACCAAAACGAGAACTAGGAAAGAAACCAACAAGGAAGATCATCATTAGCCACAATGGCCAGGATCCAAGAAGAAGATAGGAACTTATCCAAACCCTACAGAGGAGATCGAGCGGGTTAAGCAATTAAGGAGTTGGGTAGAAGATACCCAAAGGGATCTAGAGCCAGCACCTAGGCAGATCCAAATTACAGACACTGTGTTCCCTACGCAACAACAACCTCACCAAATCCATAGATCCTTAGCCATACCTAGTGTCATCCAAGAAGAAAGCGACTTAAAGTCATGGGAAAGAGGGCGTACTCACTTCTTGATGGAAAGAATGTTTACAGAGGGAATACCTGATCCTATCGCAGAAATGGAGATCCCATCTTCCCCACGTCAAGGGACTGAAGCCCAAAAGGTGCCGTTAAACATTGCCAAATTGATAAATTTCATGTCTTCAGAAGTTAGAACCACCATCATGTCCAAACTATATAAAGACCCTGAGCTAGTCTCAGCTCTTCGAGCTTTCCTCAATGGAGAACTAAAGTTTGGGCTACCACAATTTGCACAGATGGATGGAGCTGGGGAGATGCCAATAGAGGAGGGACACTTAGATCCACAACCCAACCTAGATGAGAACCTTGTGGTAGAAATACATGTTAACAAGTTGGGACAATACTTTGAGGGTGATGAATCCAATGCGACCATACCAATCGCTACTAAGGGATTAACTGTGAAGGGAATCCTTGATGGTGGCGTTGGGGTTAGCATTGTGACTAAAAATTGATGGGAAAATATAGGGAGACCTCACCTTGTGACCACAACCATAGTAGTGAAGATGGCCAATGGGTCTATTGTTAAACCTATTGGGATGCTAGAAGATCTCAAGATCAAGTCTTTGGACATAAAATAAGAATTACCTTCATTTTTATGGATTTCTCCAAGCACACTATGGCATTGGAGATGATCTTAGGACTTCCTTTCATGAGGGGAGCAAAAATGGTGCATGATTGGTCTAAAAACCATCTCTACTTGCAGTTCCAAGATTCTGTCATTCGAGTGGATCTTGTGACTAGTTGAGCACATCCCCTAGGAAACAGGTTTATAATTGATCATAGATCTGACAGCACAATTCACTCGGCCCCATTGCAGTATTGTTACACGTGTAAAGAGGACACTAATGTTGGGGAAGATTCTCCTTATATGGATGTACTACCTGGGATGACTGAGTTGGACAATGTGGATTGGGTCCACATAGTAGCAACCATAGACACTTGGGGAAACAGGGGGATGACCTGGGTAACACCTGAGGGGGATGAAATACCCATACCCTTAAATATGCTACAAGCAATGCATATAGCTTCTGATAAGACTCATCCTAATATAACAAAGAAAACATACAAGTGGGTCCCTAAAGCTTCTTTAGCGACCATAGCTAGTACTAAAAAACAGAAGCCTTGTAAGAAATGTCCCACTCGCTCCAAGAAATGTAAGGAAACGTGGCGATGGATTCCTAAACGACTATTGGAAGCACAAGGCTACTATCAATGAAATGATCAAATCTGGGTGCCAAAACGTAGATTGTGTTCTTACCTATCACCTGACCCATGTGCGCCCAATCCTATAGCTCCAAAACAAATTGATGATCGTGGAAAGAAAACAAATCACAGAATGATACACACCCGCTCTACAGCTAGTTTGGGTACCGAAGAGAAAACAATTTGTTCCATCTAGCTCAGGAAGGGGGGAGTCCCATGAAGCTTCTAGCTCCTCATGTAATGCATCCATAGAGATAAAAGCTTCTACACAGCCTCCACCTACCATAGGCAACCTCCATGAAGCTACAAAGGAATCCACACCTCCCAGTGTTCAAGAATCACATGATGAACCACTTCAAGTTTAATCCTAAGGGAGTACCTTACCACCCTTGCAACTCGATGAGGCACCTAAGGTAATAGAAAACTACGGGCAAAAATCCTCACCTATTACCAACTAGAACAATTGGTTTCAAAGGGTGGCGAGCACATTTCAAACGGTATGATCTACCCAAGGAAGGGGGGAGTGTTTGCGGATAGTCATCATTTACTCACTCCCCTCTCAACCTTCCTCCTTGACCTCGCAATCTCCCAATCTTAGGGAATGTATATATAAAGCCTTATACTCACAAAAAACAAAAATAGTAAAGAGCAAGAGCAATTAAAAAACGAGGGTGCACAATAAAAGTCAAAACATTGACCCAGACCTACACATTCACATCCGGTACACTGAAACAGAAACCTATGTCATCAAACACCTTTGATCCTCATCACTTGAGTGATGGAGGGTAGGTAGGATTAGTTCGATAGGAGTGTTTCTGTTTTAGAGTTTAGTGATTAGCAAAGTTCTTTTTTCCCACTGATGTGCCTCCTAGAGATATTCTTGTGTTTCATAGTGTGTACAGAAACGTTTTACTGTGGTTAGGATTTGGATCTTCATGGAATATTTCTCTCGTTCACTCTTCAAATCAAGCGCAATCATCAACACAAACAAGTGTTTCTTGTCCATTAGCATGGCCCCCTATCTTTTTTGCATCCATGTTTGTCTTCTTTAATTGTGATTGGTAGCATAATATCCAGCGCATTTACTTAGTACCAAACATTAAATTCAATGTAATTTTTTGTCATAATCACTTATTTAGGTTTAAAAAGCAAGCAGTCCGACTAAGCTAGTTTGATAAAGCTAGGCGTTACATATCTTCTCTTAATACCATGGGGAATGCCTTCCTAATAATCTATGGTTACTTAGGTTCTTAATCTGATTTAGGCAGCATTGTGTGCAATGTACTAGGGCTTTCTAGTGGGCTTAGTCCCTATTGACCTTTAGCTTAAGTATTATAAAGGGAGTTTACTAGTGTGATGAGCCTAGGGAGGGTAACAGTGTTATATGACCCTCCAAAGTTACAAAATTAAAATGCTGAAAACGAACAAAAAAAAAATTCAAAGTGTCACAATGTAAAATTTTAACCTAGAAGAGAAATCTCAGCTTGATTTGGTACTCCACTCACATGTATCGCCTATGGTACTAGATCCCTAGATGTTCCTAGTGTGGGTGCTTTTCCTTGAAAAGCAAAAAACCCAAGGCATACAAAGTAAGCACACACATCAAAAGTAAATCAATGAGAAAAAACTTTTGGGGGGTCAAAGAAAAGGAAATAAGTCAGGCAATGATTTCATGAGCAATTCCTTTTATCGTAGCTTAACTACGAGGTCTTCTAGGTATAGCCTCTAGTCAGCCTTTGAACATAAAATACTTGGCTCTCGCGATTAAACAACTTAATTGACGAGAGAAAATTGAGAAGTTTGCCCATGGTATTAATAGTTGATCTCTAGTGTCTTTCGACCGTTAAATTAGCGACCCCAGACTTGTTTAGTTTTTTACCTTTACAACTGTTTATGCGTTGGATTATATTACAATTTAATGTGTATTGCTGAGAAA
Source organism: Adiantum capillus-veneris (assembly GCF_014529385.1). Lineage (NCBI taxonomy): Eukaryota > Viridiplantae > Streptophyta > Polypodiopsida > Polypodiales > Pteridaceae > Adiantum > Adiantum capillus-veneris. The sequence goes on from NC_140941.1 coordinate 115,713,949, forward strand.
TGGTTTAAAATCCTGTTACCAATCAAATTGTCTGTCTACAACTGCATATGCTTTTTAATTGTATATAAGAATGCAATTATTGTGCCAATGTTGTTTGATTTTACAGTGATTGAAGAAGGCTAAGGACACTCATCTCAAAGGCTCTTCCACCTCGACGAACGAGCTTCAACTCAATAGCTTTCGAGGACGGAATCTACATCAGGAAGGGGGGCATGTTAACCCTCACGCACATTCCTATCACCTACGATAGACGCCGTATTATTTATTTGGTAGAGTCAGGTTCCGGGCTTGTCGGTCCAATAGAAAAAGGGTAGAGTGATCACCGATGAGAGGCGCACTCTAACTGGAACATTCAAGGGTTAGTTGGCTAAGTATGGGCACCCAAGTGTGAATGGGGCGAGTTCATATAAAAGTCACTTAAAAACCTAAAAATATCTTATTCTTTCATTTGTGCAATTGAAGAGTGCTCTTGCTCCATCTCCATCTTCTTCTTCTTCATCTCCTTGTGTGTGTGTGTGTATGCATGAGAGAGAGAGAGAGAGAGAGAGAGAGAGAGAGAGAGAGAGAGAGAGAGAGTGGGTGATCGAGGATTGTGACAACAGCACAACGGCAGTGAAGCGGTTGAGCGGCAAGGAATCCTCCACGAAGGCGAGCGTAAGGCGGTGAGTGACACACCCTTGCTCTCTTGAGATTGCTAGATTAGTCTAGCTGTGTGCTTGGAGCCATTTGTGGCTCGTGCACAGTGTATCGACAAGTCCCTTACAATGACACGTGCGACAGACGTGCACATCTACGAACCGACCACCAAAGTCTCAAGTATTCATGACGCAAACCAAGCTTTTCGACAAACAAATGAGGTGGGAAAATTTTCTTTTGCAATTTAATTTTCATATTGCTCACATTGCTAGTAAGCACAATCAAATGGCCAATGCACTTTCACGACGACCAAAAGTTAATGTGGTGTCTATAGCTACTCACAAAGATCTATCTTCTATAACCCTGACTTTAGAGACATAATGTCAGCCCTTGCTTTGGGGAAGAAAGAGGAAGCATTCACCTTGCAGGATGGTTATCTTCTCCACGGCAATAGGCTATGTGTTACCCGTTCCTTTCGTGAGAAAGTTATGTATGAATTCCATGCTCCTCCCTATGCGGGTCATAGAGGTATTCAACCTACTTTTTAAGGAGTAGAGATGTATTTCTATTGGCCTACCATGAAAGTGGACATACAAGAGTATGTTTCAAAATGTGTAGTATGCCAAAAGACCAAGTATGATAGAGGGAAGCACACTTTATTCCTGTCAAAAAGACTATTAAGGCACACCAAATGTCAACTCTCTTCATATCTCATATTTTCAAACACCATGGATTACCAACATCCATCATGTCAGATAGAGATCCTAGAATGACCAGTAATTTCTAAAAAGGCCTCTTTGAAAATCTAGGAACAAGGTTGAATTTCTCTTCGGCCTATCACCCACAAATGGATGTCCAAAGTGAGATAGCCAATCTTACGATACTCGATCTACTCAAGACTTATGTTACAGAAGTAGATCAACGCTCAAAATGGGAAAAGTACTTACCTCTTGTAGAATATGCCTACAATAATATTGTACACTTCTACAAGAAAAGCACCTTTTGAGATCATTGAGGGAAGACCTAAAAGTCCCTTGCTACTCAAAGTACATGGGAAGATCTTCGCTCCGATGAGTATAGCCTTGACCTACAAGAATCTTTTCAAAAGATTAAGGAGGCTATATCCATCTCTCAACAAAGGCAAAAAGCTGCTGCTAATAAGCACAGAAGGGCCTTAATGTTCAAAGAAAATAATTGGGTCTTACTTAAGTTTCCTAAGGCTCGATTAAGGTAGACAATGGGCAAAAGTCGTACGGGCCATCAAAAGTATTATGTTAAGCTAGCAAAAAGATACTATGGTCCTTTCCAAATCTTGAAGCCTATCAATGAGATTTCGTATCAACTCAAGTTGCCCAACCATTGGCTCATACATAATGCTTTTTATGTGAGCCTACTCAAGCCCTACAAAGGAAAGCCACCAAGTGAAATGATCGAAGGCCCTCCCGAAGTTGAAGACCAAGAAGAGGTTCTACAACCTGAAGCTATTCTTCGGCATGAAGACAAGGTACTATGACATGGTAAGATTATCCGACGGTATCTTGTTAAGTTCAAGAATTATCCTTTCGAAGATGCTAGATGGATGCAAGGAATATAGCTTAAGGATAGTATGAACCTTGTCAATTCTTACAATGCTACATTAGAGTAAGCACATGTAAAAATTTCTTTTAAATGACCAATGTTTTTGTCTTATAAGACTAGTTCTCTTTTTCATTGTGCACAAATTTCAATAGTATGCATGCTTAGAATCATGTTTGTGATGACGATGTCTCTCAAACACCAGGTAGAATTTGTCCCTCTACTTTGGGAGAATAAAATGGATGAAAGAGCAGACATGCTTGCGGTAGCTATGTCTGCCAAGCACCAAATGGATTAGTCCTCCATCTTGGAAAGATGTCGTAGGGTAAAAAGGGATCCTCTACCTGCTAAGTAAGATTGACTAATGACTAAGGCTTTTCTCCTCTACCTCATAGTCGAGGATGACTATGATTTCAAGAGAGAGATAATGTCATAAAATCTAATATCTAACCAACCCAAATGATTTTCTCATATTAAACTAATCATTTAATGTGGGAGAATAAACGGGAACAAGGGTTAAGATATAGACATGTGCTTATTGATCTATCTCAACACGGGGCCAATGGTAAAGGGGCCCAAATGAGAGATGGTCTATCAAAGAGCAAGGCTAACCAATGGAGCATAAGACCTTAGGGTTAGCTTCATTGAAGACCTCCAATAATTAGTGTAAAAGTCCTTTAACCTTAGGTAAGCTAGGGCTGAGCTTGAGGTGGGAACCCGGCCTAAGCTTAAGGTGCTTGAGGTGCTTGTCGTGCTTGATGACTAAGGTGCTTGAGGTGCCTGATGACTGAGATGCTTGAGGTGCTTGATGATTGAGATGCTTGAAGTGCTTGTCATGCTTGAGATGCTAGGGATGTACTTAGGTGAGAATCCAACCCAGCTTGTGGTGAGAACTAGGCCCAAGGTTGAGTGGCTTGAGGTGTGCAAAAGTCAAGATTCAATCCCTACAAGGAGGGGGTGAGCCCTACAAGAGGGGGGATGAGAAAGAACACACTCACACAAGGCTTGGTATAAAGAAATCAAAAGGGACACTTGTCAAGCCCCTAGCTAGGTTACCCTCATGGTTTGCCTAAAGCCTATTGGTTGGCCTTTCAAGGGGTCCAATTTTAGCAAAATTAGTTAACTGATTTTGCATTTATCAAGTCATCCCTCTCAAAGGGGAAAGGGGGACACTTGTCCCAAGGCTACCCTTGTTGCTTGGTATGACTCCTGCTTATGATTGGCTAGGCCTGGAGGGATCCAATGAGCTTCAAGCATGAGCTACAAGGGGGGGTTCGACCAAAGCAAAGAGCTCCCTCTCCTTCTCCAAGCAAGTATAGGTTGAGAGCCTACACCAACACTCTTGGCTATGGAGTGCAAATACAACCAAGAGTCATGCTTCAATGCTTAAGCTTGTCATCTTCTCTATCTTCATTACTATGCTATTATGTATGCTAGTAAGAAGAGTGATGATAAGTGAGGAACAAATTCTTTTTCCTATGAAATGTTTCTTCTTCCTCTTCCCTACCCTCATTCCCCGCTACCTCTCTCCACCTTCGAAGTTAATGTTATGCTCATGATGCATGAAGCTTTCCATCTTCATTGTTGGCTTGGGATAGTTAATGCCTTCCTCAAAGTTTATGTTATGCTCATGATGCATGAAGCTTTCCATCTTCATTGCATCACCTAGGTCACAAGGAACACAAAGATTGTATTGTAACAAGTCTCTCTTGATGGGAGAAATCATAACACAAATGCCTATTGGAGGGGGGACCGGCTCCACATAAGTCCGATCCTCAATTGTTGTCACGTTCTCTAAATTCTCTGTCTTGCAAAAGTATTGTTCATGCCAAGTTAACTAAATGCTATGTTTATGTTGCTAACTTCAATTATGTTCACCCGCTATGCTCACAAAGTAATTTCTCAAAAGTACTCTCTCTAATTTTTGCTACTCTCAAGTTAATAGGCCAATTCCATTACGATTGGGAGCTAAAATAAAGCCCCAATCCTAGCTGTCTTTTGATTTTCACCCCTTGTGGAGTTTGTTTGGACCTCCCATGCCTTCTCGCAAGTTTGACCCACTTTCCAAGCATATTTTGCATTCACTGAGATACACTAAGTTTGCTATCTTTTTCAACACCAAGACTTTGTCCATAATCACAAATTCAGTCATTTGCACCCTAAAACTGCTAAACTTTGGCCTGTGACTCACTTTATTTTGATATATATCACAATTATTGACCTGTGCCAACAGTTTGCACTCAGTTTTTGGCAGATTTGCTCAAGGGATACATGGATTGTGATCCATGTTTGGTGACCATTTTTTACTAAACTTTATGGGATGGCTTGGGACATGTTCCTTAAGCTAATTGTCCACTTTTTCCTGAGTTTTGATCATTTTTCCTTATTATGGGTCAAAATGACCATTTGGGGACCGACTTTTCAATTTCCTTTGAATTTTGGTTGACCCAAGGTCCATTTTACCCAAAATTTGCATGGCACATTCCCCAAGGCTATGTGAAAATGTATGCACGCTTTATTCCTTGTTCTGACATGTACGGGGACATGGATTGTGATCCATGCTCAACAACATTTGTAATTTGTGATTACACCAATGAATAGGCACTTTCAAAGGCTTCATTTGACACAACTTATTTCTGAATTTTGAGGTGGGGGGACATGGATCGCGATCCATGTTCCACCCCTCTGGCAACTTTGAGCACATGTTCAAATTCTGCTCATCGGGGGAACATTCTTGTGAAAACTATTTTGATTTGGACTTCAAATTCAAATGACCCTTGATAGTTTGTGAGAGTCCTTGATTTGATTTGATTGATACAATTTTCTGTGTCAGTTTTTGTCATTTGGCAACTCATAGTTGTTCTTGCACTAAAGTGAGCATACCTGTGAAATCTGGTGAGGTGTGGGTGTTCGATGTGGCTGTAGCAAGCAAAAATCCGACGGAGGGCTCTAGGTCACAATCTCCCCCCCCCCCGCCCCTCTCTCTCTCTCTCTCTCTCTCTCTCTCTCTCTCTCTCTCTCTCTCTCTCTCTCTCTCTCTCTCTCTCTCTCTCTCTCTCTCTCTCTCTCTCTCTCTCTCTCTCTCTCTCTCTCTCTCTCTCTCTCTGCGCGCGCGTGTGTGTGTGTGTGTAAGATAGTGTTTGACTACAAATGAGGCCTAATTTTTCCATATTGCATATATGTGCCCAACTTACCCCGAATCCTAAGTGCATACTTACCTTATTTGCTCACATTTCCCATGGTATACAACCTGTAGCTAAGGAGGCTCATCATTTGGATGCTCGATCATAACATACTCAAAGCTCTTGCTCTGTAGATTTGGTGTTTGCTTTCAAAACTTAAACCCGACTTTCTTGGCTTTGCTTATTAATTTTTTATTCTTATTAGGTTAAAAAAGAAAGAAAATTACTTAAACTTACTATTACTTGGCCAAAAAAATTGCCAAAATTATTCCTCATACCCATATGTACATACTCTCACTCTAGGCATTCTGTCTGTTGAAATTTGTCAATATGGCTCATTATTATGCTTGATAAGTGTCAAATTCTGTTGAAAAGTAGTAAAAAACCAAAAATTGAAGCCTTAAAACAAACTTTATACATTATACACATGATCATTCATCATATTGCAGCCCTAAATCTTGCAATATGCTATTGCTGCTACTATTACTCCCCCATTCCCATTCTGAGTCATTCCGAACAAAGGTTTGTGCCATGTGCATGGGCATGAACAATGTGTCTATGCAAGGCCATGGAAAGTGGCCCTATCATGCTTATGGAAGAGATGCAATGGGTAACACTATGTTGTGCAAGATGCGGGTATTGAAGGATTGTTCAGTAGATCTTGTTGGTGATGTTCCATCTAAACTTCATTTTCCGAACAAAAGCTATTGGAGATGGTACGCTCATTCCTTGATTGTTGGTCTAGTGAGTACTATTGACTGGTAGTTGATTTGGCTTGGCTTTGTTTTGGGCTTGGCTTTTTTAAGAGCCACTCTTCTCACCTTATCTTTTGCATGGGAGGCTTGTGGACCACATCCCTTATCTTTGCATAGATTTATATTGACAAGTGTGGATAATAACACCTTGGCTCTCATTCCCACCTTTTGGTTATCCTTTCTACTTTTGAAGGCTTTTAGGATCCGTTTTGGACTCGTTAATATCCCGTCTTTGTCCCATAAGATCTCGATTGAATCCTTATCAAATTTTATTGGAACTTGTAAGGATGCATTTAAATTTTGGAACTCTCTAGTTCACAAATACATTCCTTTGCCCGTTGTACATAATTGGCCCTTCTACTATTTTTATTTTCTCTCACTAGAATGGCCAATTCTAGCAAGAGAAAATTCATTTAAGTAGACCAAAAATGAAATTTGGTGACATTAAACCACCCTTGAGACCATAGTCATCCTCAACTATGCTTCTATGTAAGAGAAGTATATTTGGTCCATTGGCTTTTTGTTCATATCCACTTTTGACACATTCGACATCATTCCAAAGTAGATGACCAATCTACTTGGTATTTGGGAGAAAATCTGCCACAAGAATGTCTACCCTATTAGCACTATCACCTTTCCGCAATAGATTGCAAGTCTACTCAGTACTAAGGAGAAATTCTATCGCGAGTGTGCAACATTTGATATGCATACATATTACATTTAAACATTGATGAAGAACTTAAGAAAACAGTGTTCAAAAGAAAAAATCATGTTTTTCTTCGTTACATTTTCATTGAATACATCGATGTAAAAACATTAGGGCTTTGCATGCAACTCATTGTAGGTACAGCTACAAGTGACATACTATCCTTCAATTGTGGCTCTTGCATCCATTTAGCATCTTCAAAAGGGTAGTTTTTAAATTTAATGAGATACTTACGTAGTACTTACCATTGCATAGCACCTTGTCTTCATGGCGGATTATATGCTCGGGTTGCAACATCTCTTTAACCCCTTCAAAGTGGATCTTCTGCTACTAGCTCTTGTGGTGGGTCACCCTTGTAGCCCTTTAGTAGACTTACATGGAATGCATTATGGATTGGCCAATGAGAGGGTAGTTTAAGTTGATAAGCCATTTCATTGATTGGCCATAGAATTTGGAATGGTCCATAGTAACTACGTGCTAATTTTGCACAGTACTTTGGTGACCTGTGAGTTCTCCATGCCAACTTTTGCCCAAAGTGTACCTTAAGTGAGCTTTGGGAAACTTCAAGAGAACCTAGTCATTCTCTTTGAGCTGATCTTCCATGCTTGTGAGCACTCACCTTCTAATTTTGTTGTGAGATAGAGATAGCTTCTTTGATCTTAGCAAAAGCATCGTGTAGGTCACGACTATTTTCATCAGCAGCAAAGATTTTCCCATGCATTTTCAAAATGCAAGGAACTTTTTATCTTCCTTTGATTACCTTACAGTATTGTTGTATGCATATTCTACTAGAGGTAGGTACTTCTCCCATTGGTTGCATTGGTCTACTTATGTTACATAGGCTTTGAGTAGATCAAGCACGACAGAGTTCACAATTTCACTTTGTCCATCTGTTTAAAAATGATAGGCTGACGAGAAATTAAGCTTTATTCCAAGATTCTCAAAGAGTCCCTTCAAAAAATTACTGGTCATTTTAGGATCTCTATCAGAAACAATACTTGTTGGCAAACCATGATACTTAAATATTTGAGAGATAAATAGTTGTGCCATATGTGGAGCCTTAACAGTCTTTTTGACAGGTATAAAATGAGCTTGCCTGCTAAAACCTATCTGCTATTGTCCATATCCCTATATTCCCATGGATAGACTTTGGTAAGCCAAAGATAAAATCCATAGCAATACTCTCCCATGGAGAATAAGGAATTGAGAGTGGCTGACACAAACCAGGTTGCTTCCCATGATCATATTGGATCTTTTGGAAAGTAATGCATTGAGTCGCATATTCTTGTATGTCATACATGAATACATGACCTTCTCTCTTAAATGTTTAGTAACACATAGCCGATATCCATAGAGAAGATATCCATCTTGAACCACGTATGGTTCTTGTGTCCTCCTAGTGCTATGGCAGACATAACATCTCAAAAATCTAGTTCAATTGCATTCTCATCTACCATAGAGGTTAGATGATTGTGAGAGGCTATTGACATAGCATTGCATCGAGGTCTACGTGAGAGTGCATCGGCTACTTGATTGTGCTTACCAGGAATGTGAGCAATGTGAAAATGAAATTGTAAAAGGAAATTTGCCCACCTCATTTGTTTGTCAAAAAGCTTGCTTTGTATCATGAAGTACTTGAGACTCTGGTGATCCATTGGGGGGATATGTGTTCGAAATGTGAGCCAGGTAGGCGCGGGGCCTCTACCTGTGGGAGGTGTGAAAGAGATAGAACAGCAGACACTGAAAGCTCTGGCAGTCACTGTAATCATCAATTAGTTGAGTAAATCTTTAGGTATAACTTAATCGATAGCCAAGGCAGACTGTTAACAGCACCGTCACTTGGATCATGTGATAACTAGGAGTTTAAGCTCTCATTTTACAAGATTAACTGGGTTGTTAACGACACTTGGGCTTAACAAGATGATTAATCAATCTTCAGACTGATGTGAGTGAAGGAAATTTTTGCCTGCCACTTTACTTGCTTCAACTGCCCTTAGATTCTGCAAATTTTAATTATGTTCACTACCTCAATCTTCATGCTTCAATTATTGTCAAACATTCTGCAACTTCTTGCTCTGTGTGCTTTGCATTGCCTTAATTGGCTCACAAGTTTTGACTTTCTCTTGTTCTTCAATTGACATCCAAAGCTTTTAAAGCTCCCTCTGCTGCTCTGAATTGCTTTCCTTTCTTGCTCATCAAGGTCGATACCTTTGAAGACTTCAAGATCGAGAGAGAGAATGAGAAATATCCTTAAGAATCACCCCTCCCTTGCTTACCCTCTCTGATTCCTCCCCTCTATACTTAAGAGAAAGATATTGAGAGATTCGGACTCCGAGCTCGGGTTGAGAGAGAGAGAGAGAGAGAGAGAGAGAGAGAGAGAGAGAGAGAGAGAGAGAGAGAGAGAGAGAGAGAGAGAGAGAGAGAGAGAGAGAGAGAGAGAGAGAGAGAGTGCTCCTCCTAGCTTATCCCGCTTTACCTTCTTGTCTTGCCCCTTTTCGATTATCTTCCTCCTGCTCGAATACCCTTCCTCCCTTCGTCTCTTTGCTTATGTCCGAGAGCAAGAGAAAGAGAGTGTGACTTCTCCTTGGTCATGCCAATTCATTCCTTGTCTTGTCCGAGAACGGGAGAGAGTTGCTTCTCTCCTTGCCTGTCCGAGAGCGAGAGAGAGAGAGAGAGCGACTTCTCTCCTTGCTTGTCCGAGAGCAAGCGAGAGAGAGAGAGAGAGAGCGTCTTCTCTCCTTGCTCCTCAAACTAAACCTCCTTCTTCCTTGTTCAATCCCAAGAGCTCGTTGAGTTCCCTCTTCTCCCTTTAATCTCCATAATACCCTTGGCTCCCTCACATTCCTTTCTCCTCCTCCTTGATGCCTAATGCAAATTCCCCCTTATATATATATATATATAGCACCCCCTATTTTCAGAATGACGGTGCTGTCGTTGTGGGAATAGGGGGGATGATGTGGCAGGTGAAGGGTCTAGACCAGCATGAAATCCAACGGGTCCAGTGCCAAAAAGGGGCGCCCGCGTATGCATGTCAACTTTTGCTTCACAGTCGAAGGCGTACGAGCCCTCTACGGCATAGCGCAAGCTCACCTTGCCCGTCCTGCGCTCTACCCACTGCCGCTCGCCATCTCCTCTTCTTTATTTTTTTTCTCCCCTTCACACTCGCTTACCCTTATTTTTCTTGGGTGGCGATCCCATTTGCGGCCCTTGCCCATTTTCAAATCCATTATAGGCGGCATGGCCAACCTCACCTTCAAGTTGCAAGCATAGGCAATAGATTTTGCCAAAAGGCCTTCCCTTCGCATACGGTTAGAAGATCCAAAGCTTCTTGGACATAGCCACAATGGCATTTTCAACAGTCAACATGTTCTCGTAGACATCATTTTACATTGGAAGCTCGTCGTTAAATTAATATGCTTATATCGGCCAAGGCACCGCCTTGCTTGACATCCTTCTCCAGCATCCCCTGTCGAGCAATCTCATTATGAGTTTTGTTGCCTGTATCAAGGTCTTGAACAGTGCCGTATCGAAAGAGATGACCTTTAAAAACAATCCACTATTGTGCTCTCTAAAGTGCATCACATTCGGCTAAAGAGTGTCAGAGTTTTATTCTTGCTAGCCAAGCACTGCCAATCAGGACTACTGCCAACCAAGCACTGCATGAGATGGCATCCCGGACATGATACTCCTAAAGCACTTACTGCTCCCGCATTCCAAGACCTGGATGAATTTTGAAACTCCTAGACAGCACACCGATCAAGGCGACCAAACTGGTACGAAACTGGCCCCTGGTGAATCTTTAACCTACGATATCTTGGCAACCACGACTCTGATTGCTGATCTGAAAAGACCAACCTGCTCCACAAAGTGAGCACTTTAGGACCATGCATTCATATCAACGTTGACCCTTCATCAACACCTGCCCAATCTGGTACGGATTTGCAAACATCTCGACTTCAAACTACCATAACTTCTTTACCGTAGCTCCAATCAACGAGCCGTGAAGACAAGCTGGTAGAGAACGTCAAGCACTGCAATTCTAGATCATAATCTCCCACCTATGCTCACTTCAAGAATACTCCTTTTTAGTATCATTAAGGCATTTTGTTGGCCCTTTAAAGCCATATTTGGCATACATTAATCATAAACTAGCTTGTTAGCAAGCCCTGAACACTGATCATTTATCAAGTAAGCTTCAAATAAGCTCAACCATTTCTTTTTGCACAAGTGCATTAACTTGTGACATAATCTCCTCTTGTTGAGCTAGTGAGACTCGATATGGAGGCTTGTTAGGAGGAGAGCTTCTTGGTATAAGCTCAATCCTATGGTCATCATCCCCCCTTATAGGAGGTTACTCTCCTGGAATGCCATCGATAAAAAGATCAACATGTTCATTTAGAAATGAATGGAAATCACGTTCTAATTTTAATGAACCATTAGAAGAGTCAACATTATTTTTAGGAACATCCTTAACAAATATCATGTAAGCAACAATATAACCTTTTATTGGTTTGTCAAAGGAGTCATGAAGGTGTTGGAGGCTACCATTGCATGGTGGAAAACCTCCGAGATGGTCCGAGGTCTTTGTGTATTGATATGGTTTCTCCAATTTTCAGGAAGCCCAACACATAATTACTACTTTTGCTCCAAGAAGTTGATGCGCTTGTATACTGTAGCTTTAAGATGAAGATCTCAAAACTATTCCACATATTTTTACATGTTTTCTCCATCATCAAGCTTTACCTTTGCCATGCCATAAGTACTTGGTTAGAAGCCCCATTGGATAAGATTTGCTTCATGATAGCAACTCTACATGTTTTCCAAGTCTTTGGAGCTTCTCCATTGGAGCGTAAGCTTGCCCACCACTGACGGGCTGATTTTTGGAGATGCATAGCAACATGTCGGAGTTTGGATGACTCCAAAAAAATTGTATACCCAAAAGCCACATCTGTTGGAATTAGGGTTGCAGAGAAACACACACAGCTTGGAGAAGGAAGCTCAAGGCACACAACAGAGAGTGTATTACTTAGTGTGTAATGGAAAGATAGTTGAAGGAAGCTCAAGGCACACAACTGAGAGTGTATTACTTAGTGTGCAATGGAAAGATAGATAGCCCTAGAATGAATGGGCATATATTTACAATGCACGGGGGGAAAAAACCTGCTAAAGAGGGAAAAAATGCCCTGGCGGTCCTGGTTTGTTCACACACATCACTACCACATGTATATGGTAACAAATCCCCCCTGGAGTGATGCGGTGAACAAGAGCTAGCACATGAGTAAAGGGAAGTGCCATGCCCTGAGGACATGATCAGTCCACAAAGGGGAGTAAGCCCAAAGCTTTGCGGAAAGCTTCGAGCTTCTCAGGAGACAATGCCTTTGTGAAAATATCTGCAAGGTTGTCCTGTGTTGACACATAAGCCAAGCTGATCTCCCCTGCTGAGAGCCTCTCCCTGACACAGTGGTAATGCACCTCAATGTGCTTTGTGCGAGCATAAAAAACTAGGTTCCTCGCAACTGCCAATGTGCTCTGACTGTCAGTGTAGATAGTGTTGGCAATGCCCTGATCAGCCATAAGGCGTCTGAGCCATAGACACTCAATCGTAGCTGTGAAGACTGCCTTGTACTCAGCCTCACAACTAGAAGTTGCCACAGTAGGTTGCTTCTTGCTCAACCATGATATACATGAACTTCCAAGCATGAAACAAAAACCACTTGTGGACACTCGTGTGTCAAAACAATCAGCCCAGTCTGAGTCCGAAAAAGCATGTAAGTCTGGCGGTAATGATCCCCCCTTGGGATAAAACAAGCCAAGATGTAAAGTGCCACTAAGGTAGCGAAAAATCCTCTTGACAGCCTGCCAATGCTTAGACCCTAGGCTATGCATAAATCTGCTGACCTTTGAGACTGCAAACTGAATATCTGGCCTCGTGTTGCATACATAAATGACGCATTCAACAACATTTGATAAAGAGTGACATCTGCAGGATCACCAGCATCATGGAGACTCAATTTCAAACGTGTTTCCATGGGAGTGGCAATAGGTTTGCAATCCTCAAGTCCAAACTTACATAGAGATGTCTCTATGTAACTTTTCTGACACAAGGCAATACCACCATCACACTGCTTAAACAGTATACCCAAGTAATGATGCAACAACCCCAAATCTTTCATCTTGAAAGTACCATTCAAATCAGCCTTAAATTCATCAATATGTCTGGCATTTGGTCCAGTGATCAGCAAGTCATTTACATAAAGAACCACAATGAGAAGTTGATCACCCTCACGCTTTACATACAATGTGCTTTCTGTTGGAAGGTTACGAAAGCCTTGTTTGACCAAATGAGTTTCAGCTTTCTCATACCAAGCACAAGGAGATTGCTTCAACCCATACAAAGCCTTCTTACATCTACGCACTTTGTCCTCTAGTCCTTTCTTGACAAAACCGCGAGGCTGCGTATGTCACCATTCAAGAAAGCAGTAACAATGTTTGATTGATGCACATCCCAACCAAAATGAGTTGCCAATGCACATAGAAAATGCACAGTAGTCATATGACAAGTGGGAGCAAAGGTCTCTTCATAATATATGCCTTTTTGTTGTGCATAAACCTTAGCAACAAGTCGAGTCTTATGGCGACCGATCTCACCATCTGGCTTGCATTTCAACTTGTAAACCCACTTCGTACCAATGGTCATTTTTCCAGGAGGGAAATCACATAAAGTCCATGTGTCATTTTCTATAAGTGCATCATATGTAGCCATCCAATATTTTGAATTATGTGCTTCATCAAAAGACATAGGTTCCTCAACATCATGTAAGCTAGACACAGCCAAAGCATAACAATCTGATGCATAAGATGCATGGCGAGAGCCTGAACGAGTATGACTAAACAAAGGTGCATCCAATTTCCTGTCACGCAATGTATGCACCAACAATTTTGGTATACCTCTAGCCTACTCATTTTGAGCCCTTTCCTCATCAAGTACATCATGTACATCTGCATCAGTAATAGGCTGATCTGTAACATTTTTGGAAACCCCCATAGGCTATACATTTGCCTCATTAGAATTTACATTCGAACTTCCACCACTGAAAAGAGGCAACAAAGTGTCATAAATGTCCTGTGAGCTTACATTACTGTCTCTAGTACATGACAACAAGAGTTGAACAGAATCTTCCACAAACACTACATCCCGTGAAACCTGAATACGCTTTGTTTGTGGATGATACAACCTGTAACCTTTGCTTTCAGCACTATAACCAACAAAAATACATTTGATACCTTACCATCCAATTTTTTGCACTGTGTTTGTGGCACCAAAGCATATGCCAAACAACCAAAAACACGCATGTGCTCAATAGAAGGCTTTCTATCATGCCATGCTTCATATGTAGTAATAGACTGCAAAGCTTTTGTGGGACACCTGTTAAGTACATAAGTGGCACACATGATGGCTTCAAGCCAAAAAGAATGCGGCAAAGCTTGACTTTTGACCATACATCGTGCCATTTCTATAAGTGACCTGTTTTTCCTCTGAGCAACACCATTTTGCTGAGGTGTATAAGGCATTGTACATTGGTGGTTTATCCCACGACTAGCCAGAAATGCATTAAATTCATGAGACATATACTCCCCCCCTCGATCATACATTTTGAGACATTTTTAGCCATAGCCATAAATTTTTTGAAGCACATAGAAACTTCGGACTTCGCTTTAAGCGAAAATACGCATGCATGCCTGGAGTAATCATCAATGAAAGTCACGAAGTAAAGGTATTTGCCCAAGGACGGAGTTTGCATGGGCCCGCAAACATCACTATACACAAGCTTCAACCTGCATGTGGCCCTAACTGAACCATCCTTTAGAAACTTCGAACGCTGCATCTTACCCAAAATACAGCCTTCACAAACATTTTTGACAGGTGCTTCAAGAGGCAGCAAAGAAGCAACCATATCAAATTTTTACAAATGTAGCAAATTGACAAAATTCAGATGCCCAAAACGTGCATGCCACAGTTTCGCATCTGAAACAACCCTTGAATCTACAACTGCATTTGCAAAATTTTGTCCACACTTTTCATACAAAGTGATCCTATACAGCCCATGGCACAAAAGGCCAGATGCAACAATTTCATCACCAAAACTGAGACCATGAACTCTATATCTGTCATCCACAAATTTGACTACAAGTCCAAGTCTAGCAAGTGCAGATACATACAAAATATTCTTCTTGATCCGAGGTACATAAAGTGCATCAAGAAGTGTGAAATAACTGCCATTTGCAGCAGTAAGCACAATCTTTCCAACCCCCTGAATCGGATAAGAGGCATTGTTGGCACAAGTGATTGAATTCCCATGAGGGACATACTCAAGAGAGGTGAACAATTCACGATGTGAGGTAATGTGCATTGTAGCACCACTATCAAAATACCACACATGTGAATCTGCAGCAAGTGACATGCATGCATCATGGACAACAGGATTGTAAGTGCACTCTGCACTAAAAGCCCATTCTGCATCAACATCAGCATCACAGTCTCCTTTCACAAAGGACTCAACAATTGCTGCATTTGTAGTGGAACCAGCATTTGCAGTGGAACCACCCTCTTTCTTCTTAGCCTCTTTGGTTTTCAACTTAGGACACTGCTTGATCAAGTGATCATTAGCTTTATAATAATGGCAAACGCATCTTCTTTTTGCCCTTATCACCAGAATTTCTATATGAATTGCTGCCAGCAGAAGCATTAGGAACATAAGTTTTGCCACTCGCAGCAGAACCATAAGAAGTGGTCGCATTGTTGTTACCACCCTTTCTTTGAGAAGCAATAAAAGCATGTTCAACTCCACGCTACCTAGTCCTCTTTTTTTCTAAAATGTGACTCTTGCAACAGCAATGTGCATAATGCATCAAACTTGAACTTCAGGATTTCCTTGGGTCATAAGTCTCCAAGTACTAGCAAAAGTCTGGTAAGAATCTGGTAAGGCATCAAGAACAGTCTGCACAAAGGAACTGTCTGAAATGACTTCACCTACAAAAATAAGTTGCTCATTGATATCCTTTATACCAGCAAGGAAAGTGTCCATATCATCTTTCTCATGCATAATCTTTGACTCCAGCTCTTTACACAGCAATTAAAGTTTAGCCTCATTGCGACTTGCATAAAGGCCAGCCAAAATATCCCAAGCCTGTTTTGCAAATTTCATTGAACGAATGTGAGGAGTAATGGTGCGCTTCATAGACAACGCAAGCAATGCATGAGCCTGCACATCCTTTACATCCCAACGAGCTTGTTCTGCCGTAGGCAAAACAACTCTTACAGTAGCAATCCGTGCAGCATGACCTGCAACATCCTCAACATCGCCTACATCCTCATAACAAGGACGTACATCAATGTCGTGCACAATATTCCAAACGCCCTTTGACACAAGAACATGTTGCATCATGTAAGCCCACATAGGGTAATTGTCCCCATCCAATCTGTCCTCAACAGCAAACATTTTGAACACATCTGTGTTGTTGTCAGCCATGGAAAATGCATGCACCTAATGTGAAAACTGCCCGAAATGAGGAGAAACTGAGTGAGACTAGCACATGCTATATAGCGCAACCCGCAGTAGATTGTATGTTACCTGTTATGCAGTATTTGACACTGACAAAAATTCTGCAAAATGACAAAATTGCCTGTGCAGACTTGGCTGTAATGGAAACAGAGGCCGAAATGAGCCCGGATTAGAAATTTGAGCAGACTGAGCTCTACGAGCCTGCCCAAAATTTTTGTCGACCTACAAACGCTCGCCAAAGCTCACTAAAATCGGAGAAAATGAGCAAGCGTCTTTGGAGCTGCTGACGACTAAGCATGGGAGGACGCAACCTGCTCTGATACCAATTGTTGGAATTAGGGTTGCAGAGAAACACACAAAGCTTGGAGAAGACGAAGGAAGCTCAAGGCACACAATAGAGAGTGTATTGCTTATTGTGCAATGGAAAGATAGATAGTCCTAGAATGAATGGGCATATATACAATGCACCGGGGAAAAAAACCTCCTAAAGAGGAAAAAAATGCCCTGACGATCGTAGTGTGTTCACACACATCACTACCACATGTATATGGTAACATCATTAAATTGTTGGATAAAGATTAAAACTTTGTCCACATTGCCAAAAGTTTCATCGAAGGAGAGGAAGGTTATGCTTTTACCTCCTTCCTTGAACTTTTTTAGGCGAGATGCTCTCTTCTAGGCAGCATGAGAGCGCCGATGGCCTCTCCTCTTGTGTGCTTTAGAAGAATTGTTGTCTGAGTAGGAGATACTCTTAGAACTAGATGAGCTTGATGATGACAAAGAGCTAGATGGTTTCTTCTTTCTACGTCTATTCTTAGGCTTCTTCTCACTCTCCCCAAAACGATGAGAAGAATGAGAGCTTGAAGATCTTCTCTCCCCAAAGGGAGGTGATGGTGAGGGAATTCTTCGACGTCTCCTAGGATGTACATCTGCATCAGATGACACGTGACTATCTTCTTCATTCACAGGAGATTTCTCTCTTGTATCTTTGTATTTCTTCTTTCCCTTTGCCTCACGTTGAGGGATTCTTCCTCTTCTTGTAGCAGATGAGTGCTTATTCCGCTTGATAGAATTTCCTCTTTTTGAAGTCTCTTTTACGAGACTTCACAGGAGAATCCTCTTTGGGAGCAAAGACAATAACATTTCTAGTTTGCAGTTATGTTTGGACTACAACCTGCAAAGCAAGATTTTCCATAGCTTCTTGTAACCTACACACAAGAAATTTTACTACCCAAATTCCATAAGCAGTTGAGGCATCATTGTGCAAAGCCAAACTGGTGAACTCAATCACTCTCTCCTCTTCTTGATTATGTTCAACCATAGTAATGGTGCTTTGTGAATCAGTAGTTCCTTGTAAACTATAATTATTTTGTGTGAACAATCGCAGTTATTCCCCTTTGTTAATCAACAGAAAGCTCTTTGGATCTTACACACCCTTGGTCATGCTCAATCCTAGAAACGCCCTTTCTTCAAAAAGAAAGAGATAACCTAGATATGCTATGATACCAATGTCAGAAAAATTGGGACTAAGGTGCAGCGGAAATTATAGATTAACTAGAGTAATCAATCAATTGTGTAACATTGAGCATATTTGAGCATGACAATTGCAGAGAATGCATTAACTTAGATTCAATCACGCATAACAAATGTATTGAAATTGTGTGTGTGTGTGTGTGTGTGTGTGTGTGTGTGTGTGTGTGTGAGAGAGAGAGAGAGAGAGAGAGAGAGAGAGAGAGAGAGAGGAAGAAGAAGAAGAATTCAACACCAGTTGAGGGTCGAACTTTTTGGAGCCGATCCCCCCTCTGAAAGGACTTTGTATTAATAAATTCTTCTTCTTCATAAGAGTCTTTGATCAATACTATTGGCTAATCGCACTTTTGTCTACACAAATTGAAGAGATGAAAGCTAAAAAATTTAGTAGAGTCTATGATTACAATTTTCACCTAAAACACCTTGTTGAACTCAATCCCAAGGCCCTAAATACCTTGTGGGTGCTAGGGTCTATGTGGATTAAGCAAGAATCAGGTCGGAAAGAAGATATGTAAGCATTAAGAAGTAGTAACCTGCATAGTTAAATATATAAACTTGAACAACCATAGCTATAGAGACTTGTGTGTGTGTGTGTGTGTGTGTGTGTGCGCGCGCGCATGCGCGCATGTGTGTGTGTGTGTGTGTGTGTGTGTGTGTGTGTGTGTGTGAGAGAGAGAGAGAGAGAGAGAGAGAGAGAGAGAGAGAGAGAGAGAGATGAGCCTTGAGGAGAGCATGGAGAGATTCTTTTGACTGAGGATTGCATGCAGCTTCATGAGACAGGAAGACAGAAGTTTCTCCCCTCTCTCCAGCGCAGTCTTGCAAAAAAACGCAAAAAACTCTCTCTTATTGTCCTCAAATGAAAAAACTATGAACTACAAAGTTGTTCATCTTGCCGTTTTCAATAATCCAGAAGGGCCCTTTTTACAAAAATTCTTTCTTTTTTGAGTTTTCGAAAAATACTCACCCTAGGTTTTGAAAAAGCTGTTTCTACTTTTAAGAGCCACTCCTCTCACCTTATCTTTTGTATGGGAGGCTTGTGGACCACATCCCTTATCTCCACATAGCTTTAGATTAACAAGTGTGGATAATAACACCTTGGCTCTCATTCCCACCTTTTGATTGTCCTTTTCCCTTTTGGAGGCTTTTGAGATCCGTTTTGGATTCTTTTGGACTCGTTAATATCCCGTCTTTGCCCCATAAGATCCTGATTGAAACTTTATTGAATTTCTTTGGCACTTGTGAGGATGCATTTAAATTTTGGAACTCTCTACTTCACAAATACATTCCTTTGCCCATTGTACATAATTGGTCCTTCTTCTATTTTTATTTTCTCTCACTAGAATGGCCAATTCTAGCAAGAGAAAATTCATTTAAGTAGACCAAAAATGAAATTTGGTGACACATGGTGCCCTTAAGGTTGTACTACAAAGTGTTGTCCTACCAATCTAGAACTGCTTGGTACGTCTGCATCCATGAAACTCCCAAGATGATTGCTTCACTAACATCTGTGTCCACCCCATTACATGCAATTGACGTGGTCATTGGTTGCCATCAATGTTGATTGATACATTGGCTTGTCCTAAGCTAACCATTGTCTCTTTTTTGGCTATTGTTAGTTCGATTTGGTTTGACGTCACTATTGCATGTGACAAATTTAGATACATTGAGTGATTTACGGCATTGACTCATGCGCCAATATCCACAAGTGCGCGTTCTGTAGATCCATTTATAAGTTGGACATCGATTCTCACATCCATTCCTCCAAGTCAATCTGGCTCGATTTGAATTGCTTTGATAAGAGGGGTAGTTGATGAATTGGTGCGAATTCTACCGTTCTTTGTGCTCTAGAATTTGCAACTTTGCTTCCTCCTTTGCATGGTCTTGAATGGCTTGAGTTTTTTACTTCCACTCTTTTGCTTGGTGAATATTTTCCAACATTTTAGCAGTGAGAGGTAAATGGTACTTCTTTAATTTGCAACCTTTGATCCAATTAGACATCTCCTCTCCCTTTAATGTTGCAAGTTTTATGGCACCACTAGGTGATATGTTGCTGATCACATATGGTCCATTACCTCGCATTTTCAATTTCTTGGAGTGTTGCTTGAAAGTATAAACTTATACATAGTTCCCTTTTGAGATTCTTTGTTGATCATGTACTAGTCATGGGACTCTTTTATATGTCATTTTTGTGCATATATAGTTGCAACAGACTTGAATGGTAATTCATCTAACCTGGTGAGCTATTCAACCCTACCTGACAACTCATGTCCATTCTGTCCTAAGTCTTTTTCCACTTATAGTACATGAACCAAGAATTCTAAGGATAGTGTGGCATGGATCCCAAACACCAAATTGAAGGGCATCGTTCCCAGTGTCATTTTGTATGCTACCCTATACACCCAAAGAGCTGAATGTAATTTCTAGTTCCAATCGGCTCTCGACTCGTTTAAGATTTTTGTGATTGCGGCCCATAGGATTTTGTTTGTGTTCTTAGCTTGTCCGTTTTCTTGAGGGTGATATGGCACTGAATTCGACTGAATCACCATAAATTCTTGCAATAGATAGTCAATCATATCGTTTATGAAGTGAGTTCCTCGATCACTCACTATCTCAATCGAAAGCCCATATTTGGTGAAGATGTTTTCATAAAAGAACAGTGACGTAAATTTGGCATCGTTCTTTTGTGTGGTTTTGGCTTCTATCCATTTGGTCAAATAATTTGTGGCCATTATGATGTAGTGAGCATGTGTTCTATAGGTTGGTGGTGTGATAGGTCCAACAAAGTCTATCCCCCATTTGGCAAAAGCCCTTGCCCCCATTATTGGTCTTAACGATATTTCATTTCGTCGCATAGGTGCTTTTGTGCGTTGGAAATCATTACTTTGTTTTACATATTGCTCATCATCCATATACAAAGTCGACCACCAGATTCCTGCAAGAAGTATCACTTTTTTAGTTTTGACTACAAAAAAGGTGACCTCCTGCCAGATTGGCATGTGCTTGCTCAAGAATTGGTACATACTCAAATTGCACAGCACAGATTCGCAAGTTGTTATCAATCCCCCTCCAATAAAGGTGATTGTCCATTATGACATAATTTTCCACTTCTCTTTTGATTGAACGTTGTCTGGATCGGCTCATGTTAGCTGGCAAAACTCATGTTTCTAGGTAATCCACAATGTATTTACCCCACTTGTGTGCTTCTGCTAGTCTAAACAATGTAGCATGTTTGATCGGTGTCTGAATTGCACAAGTATCACATGAAGTAAAATAGCCATGGACACTTTGCTGCATATGAGGTCAATACACCCCAAGTTGCACCAATCTCTGCATTTTTGCATTATAAATTCTCGTTGTTTGCACGTGAGTGTGTCTCAAGTACAAATCTTTCTCCGATGGCTCTATACGTAGCCTAAGTATCCCATCCTTTGCATGCTTGTCTAGCCATCCTGCTATTAGCATAAGTGAGCATGTTTATTCAATGACTGATGGCTACCTTTCAATCTGTAGAGAACCAATGGGGAGCAATGGCATTACATGTTTGCTCCACCTAGGTACCATCTATATATTGAAAAGATATGAGTCTGGTAGGTCATTGTCAACTCCAAGAGGTGCCTCTCCATGGATTAATTGAGACATATGGTCCACCCTCGAATGAGTAGTCCCTTTTTTTAATCACTACAGTGAAATCAAACTCTAGCAATATAATAAACCATTGAACAATTCGTCCAGTATGGCAAGTTTGTTCACCAAATACAATAGTGCCTAGTGATCCACAACAAATACAAATTTGTTTACGAGAAGGTAATGTCTAAGATTTTTGACGGCATAGATCATTCCCAAACCCTCTTTTTTGGTGGTCGTGTAATTCCACTCCGCTCTATTGAGTTGTCTACTGAAGTAATAGATTGGAAAATCTATATTGTTTTCTCTAGGTTGTGCTAAGATGCATCCAATTGCATATGCCGACGCATCTACGTGGACATGGAAGATCTTGTTCCAATCAAGATCTTTCAAAATTGGAGCTTCACTGTTGAAACGCTTTTGTGCATTCTTCCGTCCACTCAAACTTTGTGATGAGAGCATAGAGAGGTTTTGCAATGACTGCATACATATAGATAAACCTTCAGTAATAGCCACAATGGCCCATAAAGGCTTGTACATCTCTAACTTTGGTGGGTCTTGGAAGAGACACAATAACTTATATCTTCTCAAGATCTCTAAGAATGCCATTTGTTGACATAGTGTGTCATAAAATCTTCCCTTGTCTTACCATAAAGACACATTTTTCAAGATTTAAGCGTATACAGTAAGTTTTGCACTTTTCATAGACCTTCTTTAAGTTCTCAATATGTTTGTTTATCATTAGAATGTGCACGTAGGTCATCCATATAAATTTCTAAGAATTATCTTAGATATTCTTTGAATGCACGACTCATTAGCCTCTGGAATGTGGTAGGTGCATTGGTAAAGCCAAATGGTATCACCCTATAAGAAAACATTCCCCATTCTATTGCAAAATTTGTTTTGTGATAATCCTCTGGCTTTATTGTGAATTGATTATAGCTTGAAAAGTCATTAAGAAAGTTGTAAGCTTTCTTGCCTGCAACTCTCTCAATCACATGATCTGTGATGGCTAAGAGATAGTTATCTCTTATTATGGCAGCATTTACCTACTTGAGATTCACACAGACGCATGCAATTTGACATTCTTTTTGGGCACTACCATGATTGGTGACACCCATTCTGTGTGTTCGATCTCGTATATAAACTTTGCCTCTTTAAGCTTGTCTATCTCCTTTGATTTTCTTCTTCGCAAATGTCTCATTGTAAGTATAGGGACATTGTCTGCATGGTTTAACATCACTTTTAAGGGGTATTGTGTATTGACATATTCTCAAGTCTACTCCCTTAAGGTCCTTGTATGAACAAGAAAACACATCTCTATGTTGTTTGAGAGTAGCTAATAAAAGCTGCTCTTCCTCCTCAATGAGATCCATGGCTATGTAAGCCGGTTTTGCTTCTTTCCCTGGTTTGTCTAGGTCAATTTTCTTGGCATTTTTAGGTCCATCATACGATGTACCCAGTTCCTTGGGTTCTCTCATTGGTTGCTAAATCATATCTGGTTTGTCCTGTATGGTGTATTTTTTGTAGTGAGAGGGTGCATCAAATTTCTTCGTGTTGGAATCCTCTTCACTTTCCATCTTTGTTGTCCAAACTTCTTTCAAAGTTTGTTTCAATTTTTGATATTCACATTTTTGTTCAATTTTGGCCATCTTTGTTGATATTTTGGCTATGTCCTTGGGTTTCTTTTTGCTTTGCTTCTGTGGGTTTGTTTGTAGAGACACTAACTTCAATAGTTTTTGTGTGATTTTGTCTCGGACACAGTCATCTGCTCCTAGAGCATGAGATACTCCATTTTTCTCATCAATTGAGGCATTGGTTCTCTAGTTGGTTTTGTTGTTTTCTCACTTGTCTCGTCTAGTATCTCCCTTGTCTTCTCAATTTTTGGTTGGGAAAGTCATATAAGATTGCTTCATTTTTTGAGCTACTTGACAGCTCATCCTCAACATCGTTTCCTAGTTCATCACTCCGCAATTCATGAAACTCCTCCCCTCATCGTCACTAACATCTCAAACAAAAACCTTATCCATTACTCACTTGTTATCAATTGTTTCAAGAGTTTCTATCATCTCCATTTCCACTTTTGGCTCTATGATAACATTCACCATTTGGAAGGGCATTAGGTCATAACCATGTTTATTGCAAAATATTGTGGGGGTTAGCTCATTCACGCAAACTCCTATCCAAAGGGTTCAAATAACTCCTATGGGAATGGCTCTCACATGTACCTCTTATCCTCTACTAGGATACAATCTTCCTTTTTCAAGCTTCCACATTCAAACGCTCTGCACATCCAAACATATGCTTGTTTCATCAATCAAGTAGGTAATTGTGTTTTGGATTTCGTAGTTACATCAAAGTCTTGTATTGGGGTTCGATTTACTTCTCTATAACTATGGTCTTTTGTGTTGACCCTTGTTGTTATGCCCTTATGCCTCAAGTAGAGGTGGTCATAGCCCCAATATTGAACCATTTTGAGATGACGCATGAATGGTTTCCCCAAAATAACCTCAAAGTTATTGATTTTTCCAAAATCTACTATGGAAAATGTATGCTCATACTCAATCCCACAAGAGGATACAATTATCTATTTGAACATACTCAAGGGTCTCTCTGCAAATCCGCTAGTTTCAATTTCATACTATTTTCCTGAGAGCTGGTCTTCCCTAGTTCTCCCAAATTTCCTTGGTTGTGATGACTACCCTAGTACCACTGTCAAGTATAGCTATCCTTTTCACTTCTTTGTACTCAAGTGGTAAGGTGGCCTTTCCTTATTCTCCTTCACAATAATCACCCACCTTATTCACTAGTACAGGCTTTGCTTTTGGTTTCTCGGGTTGAGTCTTTTCATATATAGGTATATAATATGGAGGGATCTTCAACCCCATCATTTCTAGGTTTTTGTCCATTTGACCCCATAAATGTGGTCTAATTTTGAGAAGTTCTATGAGAGTAATGGTGTATCTTATAGGAATCGACATTACTTCATATAGGCTTTTTGTGTCCATCATCTATAGAATTGGACTCCATTGAGATGGCACAATTTTCACCTCTGACTTCTCTCAAATTCCCCTATAAAAGAAGGTAAATTACTTAGAGTTTTTGGCTTACTCTCAACAGATACTTCTATCCCTGCATCTCCGTACAATGAATGTATATCCCCAAAATAAAATCGCATGGTCCATGTTGATTTTTGAGATTGGTGCTGATAGCAATGTGGCACTACCATCTTTTTGTTTTCTGATTGTTTCCCATAAGTATTGCATTCATGGCTCGTCCACTTCAGGAATTGGCTGTATCTTGTGAAGACCTAGCCTCATTCATCATGTTTGCAACCACCCTCATATCCAATGTCTTTTCTTTCCCTCGTTTGGTTGGTTCACCCATTTTGTTTACCTTTAGTGCACTCTCATCCTCTTTTTCAAGTACATGTACTACTTCTTTAGGGACGTTCAATATCTCTAGTTGAATTAGCGCTTGAGCTACTTCTATGAGCCTTCTGCACATTTCCAACCATTTTGTTTCATTTTTTGGATGCGGATATGTCAACAATATTTGATATGGTGTCTGATTGCTTTTCAATCTCTCCTCGTAGGCTTGCATCATGGCATCCAAGTGCTTGTTTACTTTTTGAACCAAGACTGAACCACTTGATGTGGTTTTCGACTCTTACACTCCCTTGACTTTCTCCTTATTCTCTTGTTCACATTTGAGTTGTTCCCTCCCATGGATTGATATTTTTATTGGTTTTGGGTTATGCCATTTCCTATGCTACGACAAACTGTCAACATGAGATATCCAATACTCGCCAAAAATTAGGGTCATGTAGATGCATGTGTAACGCTCTCCTCCAATACTATCTCTATCAAGGCCATGGACCAATCACATGCAATACAAGCAATGGCTTTTGCTTATTTTTCCTTTGGAGACATTGTACATGCACTTAAAAATTTTGAGATCTCTAGCCATATGCCACTCCATTGTGTTATGTGTAAGAGCTCATGCCATGAACATCAAGGGTCTTTCCATTCGTGTGCTCACTTATTACTTTGAGAATGCTTGTTTGATGAAAAACGCAATTCAATATATCAAAGTTGTTTGCAAGCACCTGTAATGGGGATTTTTAGCCATTTTGATTTCACATGAAAGAGCATTCAATCGTAAGTAAACAAAATGTCAGCTCATCTTGCATGTGGCTTTCACGTTGCACACTAAATTTTCTAGGATCTTCGGTTGTAATGCGTACATCTAGTGCTCTATTCATGAGTGGTATGGTGACTTGCTCAACCTTAGTCTCTTTCACAAGCTCTCACTCATCTAGTCTTGAGCATCTAGTTTAATCACAAACTTGAGAACACCATTGCCCTCATCAAGAGCAACTTCAAACAACTACACAATGTATGTTTACATAGTGATCAAATCAACAAAAATATTGATGTATTTTTTGTAAACCACTTCCTTTGTTGATGGCAATAGATATGTCAATTCAATGTGGAAAGGGCTCCCCAAAGTTTGCAACGCCTCCTTGTTAACTTGTCATATTGTCTTTTCAATAGAGAAAGGGTTTGGCAGTAGCATGTGCTTGAGGTGATCTTCTTACCTTGTTTTTGCAGGACTTTAGTCAGTTGAGCCCTCTTGCAGTGCTACACATTATGTTACATTATATACTTGTACATTGTAGCATGTTCTCTATTCAATATACTAGCTTCATGGAAAATGAACTAAATGTCATGTGCCTGGAACTTGTTCTCTTTCAAAAGATTGTCATGATATTTGGCAACAATCTTGCCATAGCACTTGTCATCGAAAAACCTAACAACATTTTTTTGATTCAGTTTGAGACCTTATGGAGCAGAGGAAGTGGCTATACTATGCTTGACATCTTGCTTGGGGGGAAGCAAAGATCTAAGCATGCAAATATTAAGGTAAGAAACAAGTATGAGAGTCTATGAAATTAAATGAACTTATCTGATGCCTTGCACTCTTTTCTTAAATCCTTCCAAGCCAACCGTTAGCTTCTCAGTGTCTCGTAGTCTTCCCTCTCTTTGTTGACGCAAGGACTTGGGACAATTTTTTCTCTCTGAGCTTCTGCATAATCTCCTTGATGTTATCTTGGTTGTCTTTGAGTTTTTGAGTATAGTGCACCATATTTTGCTTCAAGTGCAAGTTCTCTTTCCATCCAATGTCTTTCTAAAGTTATAGAACATCATTTTGTGCAACCAAGTGCCTGGTGTAGCCGTACAAACCGTTATGGCCAACTTCCACATAGTTCACCTATGAGGCTATATCCTTGAAAGGTGGAATGGATTTTGTGAGGGGGTGCTTAGGATATATTCTACCATGCACTTAAAGGTCCACATATTTTATGCCTTATGAGTTGAAATTCTCCTTCAAAGCTTAATAAATGGTGTGCTATCTGTTCTTCTTGCTAAGGGGCTCATGCTCTAGTGAGAGATCTACGTGAAGATGATACACTTCCCTCCGACTCCTCGTAGAAATTCTTTGGGGAGAAGATACAAGCATTGAATGAGACATGACAACTATAAACTACTAGCAAAAGGAAGTGAGGCCAATGAAGCAGAGAACTTTCAAGATTTTTACCCAAGAGGCGTGAAGGAGGGAAACTTGAAAGGGGTGAGAGAAGACATTTGATACAAGGTGACTAGTGGCACACTCACAAAACAAAGATTAGTTTTGAAAAGAGAAAAAGATTGAGATAAACAAAATTCAATTTTGAGCCGTTGCAAAATTGACATGTTATCATTACTTGGATACTTTTTTGGGCTTTTTAATAGACATACCTTGCAATATGGGGGGTTTTGGATTTTCAAGAAAAGGGCCTAAAAAATGAGAAAGTGGATTTACTATTATTCCTCTCTATGCTGACATGGCATTTCTTATAAGTCCCAAATTTGAATCCAAACTTTTCACAATGGAAGGGTTAACACGACTTAAACTTGATTGGATGAGAGTAGATAAGGTCACATGGGTGGACAAGAAGTCTCATGGGTTTAGAAACTGATTGGTCTAGGGAGGCTAAGCAGATGAGGTAGCACATGGGTAGGGATGACTTAGCAGGCGATGTAAGCTCCAAGGAAAAGAGGGGTGCCATGTGATGGGCCATGACTTGATCAAGCCTAAAATAGCATCATGGGTCATCCAAACCAATTAGGGTGGTGTGCTTGCCTCCCTGGGAGAAGGAGGGGGTGCAAGGACACAAGATGGAGCTTGATTTCTAAGTTATGAATAAGCATAATTAAGACATAGTCCTAGGCATACATTGTTGCATGGGTTAGGACCATCATTACAACATAACTATCCAACACAACTCACTTTCATTCATGGTTAATGGTATGCATATGCTGATCATGGGGGAATGAGGTTTTTTTTAGCTTCTTCACTCATATGTACAATTGATATAAGGTATCTACCCTTGTAAAACATATGTTTTTTAAATCCTTTCTTTTTGTGTAGATGCATCGGACAATTATAATTGTTAGAATATTATAGGAAAATTGAGCTAAGAATTACCAGGGGTAGGATTTTTTTGCATTAGATTTGGTCAGGTTTGGCTCCCTAGAAGGTCCTTTGAAAATTGCATGGTATTCTGAATGCATAACTCTTGTGAAGGGCTAAAAGGACCTCAACTTGAATGGGTTAGAGTCAATAAGGTCACATGGGTGGAAAAAAAGTCACATAGGCTTAGAATCTCATCAGAATAGAGAGGATAAGTAAATGAGGTAGCACATGGGTTGGAATGAGTTAGCAGGCCATGTGAGCTACCAAGGGAAAGATATTGGACTTCGTTGAGCTTGTGCATTGGTTATATGCTCACTTGGATCCATTTATGCTCACGGATTTGCGTAAGCTTGGTCAGCTTATGTCTCTATTGTGGTTATTCAGACATGGAGTCTGTTTATGCCTCTATAACAGCTCATTGTTGATGCATTTTGTGGCACGGTTTGCCTAG
The DNA here is from genome assembly GCF_014529385.1 of Adiantum capillus-veneris. NCBI lineage: Eukaryota > Viridiplantae > Streptophyta > Polypodiopsida > Polypodiales > Pteridaceae > Adiantum > Adiantum capillus-veneris. The sequence goes on from NC_140941.1 coordinate 115,742,490, forward strand.
GCCGGTTGAGTTACAGGTGTCACAGGTTTATGCATTTGTTTGTGGATTTCTACGTACCTTTTTTGACCATATTATGGGCTGATTTATACTAAATGAGTTTGCTCTTTGATTGAGCAGCAGGTGTTGTCAGATTTGCAGCACTACGTTGTTGTGGCAGTTTGTTGGTTGGTTACAGGTTTCTCATTGTTGCATTCTTGTTGTAATGGGCACTAAAGAGGACACAGTTTTCAATATTGAGAAGTTGGATGGTGCTAACTTTTCATATTAGAAAGATTAGATTTGGGATGTCTTGGTGCAGAAGAAACAGATTCGACCTCTAAAGTTGCAGGGAGTTAAGCCAGAGAACATGGAGAGGGATGATTGGGAGGAGTTGGATGAGATGTGCAGGTCTACCATTAGGCTTTCCCTTTCAAAGTCTGTTTATTACAATGTGAAAGATGCACAGGGTGGAGCTTATGAGCTATGGAAGCGGATTTGCGATATGTATGATAAGCATTCGGCTGCTTCTATGGTGTATTGGATTAAAAAGCTTATTGATTTGCGAATGGAGGAAGGTGCTTCCATGAATGCGCATTTGAATGAGTTCAATACAATTTTCAGCCAACTTGCTACGCAGAAAATTACGTTTGAGGACAATGTAAAAGCTATGTTTTTACTTGTCACGTTGCCTGAGTCATGGGACACATTTAGGACAGCCATAAGTAACTCGGTTCCTGCGGATGAGTTGACAAGTACTAATGTGGAGTCTAGTCTTCTCATGGAAGAGATTAATCGAAAGAATAATGCAGGTAGTAAGTCTTCTAGTGCAATGGTTGTCAGAGGCAGGACTATGGACAAGTATAAGTCCAACAGAGGTAAATCTAGAAGCAAGTCCCGTACATGCACAAGTAAAAAGGATGTGGAATGTTTTCATTGTGGTAGAAAAGGCCATTTCAAAAAGGATTGCTACAAGTGGAAAAGGGAAAATGGAGATGGTAAGAAGAAAGACCATGATGCTAAGGACAAGCCTAAGTCCAATGTCAAGATTGAGGAGTTAAATGCAACACAGGGAGAGTGTAGCTCTCAAGATGACCATGTATGTGCTCCGACTAGTGCTACTAGTGAAGAGCTTGGTGATGTGTTGCTTGCATCCTATTTTGACGATGCTTTTCTTCTCACTCATGAGAGTAGTATGCCTGTGGATTGGGTCATTGACAGTGGTGCTTCTTTTCATGTTACGCCTCATAGGTCGTGGTTTCATGACTATGATGCTTCGAGCACAAGTACTGTTAGGATTGCCGATGGGCGTTCTATGCAGATTCATGGCATTGGGGATATTCATTTGGCTATGCCAAACTCTACTACGTTTGTCTTGCAGCGTGTGCGTCATGTGCCGGCTCTTGCAAAAAGCTTGATTAGTGTGGGTCAGTTGGATTCACTTGGTTTCAATGTATCTTTTGGTGACGGAGGTTGGAAGCTCACTAAGGGTAGCCTTGTTTTGGTTAAAGGTGCTAAGAGGAATACATTGTATTCCCTTTGTGTAGCTAGTGTGGTTGATCACATTGTGGGGATCACTGAGCAACTTCCTGCTTCTTTATGGCATCAGCGTTTGGGGCATATGTCACTGAAAGGTTTGAAGTTGTTGGCACGTGCGGATTACATTCCCGTTTCAGATTTTGGTGGTTTTGAGTTTTGTGAGCATTGCCTTTATGGTCGACATGCTTGGTCTTCTCATAAGAAGAGTGTTCCACATAGATCTTTGGAAAAGCTAGCTTTGGTGCATAGTGATGTATGTGGGCCAATGCCCAATGCTTCTCTTGGAGGTGCTATGTACTTTGTTACGTTCATTGATGATGCTAGCAGGAAGGTGTGGGCATACCCCATTCGTAAGAAGGATATGGTGTTTGATATATTTAAGCAATGGTTGGCTCTTGTTGAGAATCAATCAGGTTGTAAGTTGAAGTGCTTACGTACGGACAATGGGGGTGAATTTATGTCTCATGCTTTCACTACATTATGTGTTGAGAAGGGTATATGGCGTGAGCTTAGTGCTCCGCTCCCTATACACCTCCTCAAAATGGTGTGGCAGAGCGCATGAACATGACTATACAGGAGAAAGTCCGTAGTATGCTTTCTATGGCTGGTTTGTCAGATGGATTTTGGGTTGAAGCAGTTGCCACTTCTGTGCATTTGATAAATCGTTCACCTAGTGTTCCTTTGGGCTTCAAAGTGCCTGAAGAGGTATGGACAGGTTTGCCACCTTCGTATGGTCACCTTCGTGTTTTTGGCTGTGAAGCTTATGTACATGTACCTAAGGCAAAACGTAGCAAATTGGATCCAAAGAGCAAGAGATGTATCTTCTTGGGTTATGGTAGCTCTGGTGAGATGGGTTATCGATTGTGGGATCCTATTGACAGGAAGATTGTGCGCAACCATGATGTTGTTTTTCATGAGGACTCTATGTATAGAGCATCACCGCGAACGGTTGAGGTTCGGCGTGTGATATTTGAGGAGGATGGTCATCGTTATGATGGTCCCATGGCTGCTCGTGGGCAGCCCATTGACCCTCAAGTGGGAGATCAGCCCTTGTTGGGAGATCATGTAGATGTGGGACAGCCAGATGCACCTCCTGCACAGTTTTTGAGGCGTTCAGAGCAGCGTGCAAGACAGCCTCAACGTTTTGTGCCTTCTATGGATTATGTATTGTTGACTGATTGCGGGGAGCCATCATGTTATGATGAGGCCATGTCTAGTGTTGACAAGCTCAAGTGGGAGCAGGCTATGTAGTCAGAGATGGATTTGTTGATCCAAAATGATCGTGGGAGCTTACCCCTTTGCCAAAGGGTAAGAAGGCACTACCATGCAAGTGGGTTTACAAGATAAAATTGTGTTCAATGGATGCAAAGCCTAGGTACAAAGCAAGGCTTGTGGCTAAAGGATTCAAGCAACAGAAGGGCATTGATTTTGATGAGATCTTCTCCCCGGTGGTGAAGATGTCTACTTTGCGTATGTTGTTTGCTTTGGTAGCTACAGAAGACATGGAGTTGAAGAAAATGGATGTAAAGACAGCTTTCTTACATCCGGACTTGCACGAGGATTTGTACATGGAGCAACCAAGTGGGTTTGTTATTCATGGTTCAAAGAAGATGGTATGCCGGCTTCTTAAGACCTTGTATGGGCTGAAGCAATCACCTCGTGAATGGTATCGTAAGTTTGATGCATTCATGAGTTCATTGGGCTATGTACGCAGTTATGAGGACCCATGCCTCTATACTCGCAGGGCTGCAGATGGTAGTCTTATTGTTTTGGTTTTGTATGTGGATGACATGCTGATCGCAGGGAAGTGTATTTCTGATGTGGATTCCTTGAAACATAGGCTACATGAGACCTTTGCCATGAAGGATCTTGGGGATGCCAGTCATATTTTGGGCATGCGGATCACTCGTGATTGTTCTCGCAGGGTACTCTTTCTTAGTCAGAAAGAGTACATTGACAGGGTGCTTGAGCGTTTTCATATGGAAGGGGGGAAGGCCATTAGTACCCCGTTGCCTCCATATGTAAAACTCAGCCATGATGACTGCCCTCAGACAGATTTTGAGATTGCAGAGATGTCTCAGATTCCCTATGCGTTAGCTGTTTGTTCCTTGATATATGCCATGGTGGCTACGTGTCAAGATCTTGCTCATGCAGTTGGTGTGGTTAGCAGGTACATGTCTAACCCGGGCAAGCGTCATTGGGATGCAGTGAGAGGTATTCTCAGATACTTGAGAGGGACTTCAGAGTTGTCCCTATGTTATGGTGAGAAGGATATGTCTGTTTGCGGATATACAGATTCAGACTATGCAGGGTCAGTGGACTCGAGGAAGTCTACTAGTGGCTATGTGTTCACAGTTGCAGGTGGACCGGTTTCGTGGGCATCACGTTTACAGCCATGCGTTGCTTTGAGCACTACAGAGGCTGAATATATGGCTGCCACTAAGGCTGCCAAAGAGGCCATATGGATCTCACGACTAGTGGGAGATCTTGGTATGGCTGGTGATGCTCCGATGCTACATTGTGATAGCCAGAGTGCCATAGCGTTGGCACGGAATCCTATCTTCCATGCGAAGACAAAGCACATTGAGGTGAGGTATCACTTCATACGAGAGGTGCTAAAGGACAAGCGCATAGAGCTTGTCAAGGTACACGTTGACGATAACCCTGCTGACCTACTCACGAAGTCGTTAGCCTCACAACGGTTTGCACACTGTAGATCGCTGATGGGTATGGCTTGACTTCTTTTGCTGTACTTTGGCCACTTTAAAGGCACACTGCCTTTAAGTGGGAGATTGTTGGGTTAAAGGCCCATGTACAGCCATTCTTTTACTCATTCATAATAACTATACTCATAACTACACATTGTAGTGTGAGTACCACCCCGCCACACACTGTTTCTATCTCCTTCTTCGTGCTGTCTCTCTGTGTGTGTGCTCTCCGATCCCAATTGTTGGGTTAAAGGCTTGTGTGCCCAGCTGCCCGTTGTTCAGCTGCCCATGTACAGCCATTCTTTTACTCATTCATAATAACTATACTCATAACTACACATTGTAGTGTGAGTACCTCCCCGCCACACACTGTGTCTATCTCCTTCTTCGTGATGTCTCTCTGTGTGTGTGCTCTCCGATCCCAATTGTTGGGTTAAAGCCTTGTGTGCCCGGCTGCCCGTTGTTCAGCCGCCCATGTACAGCCATTCTTTTACTCATTCATAATAACTATACTCATAACTACACATTGTAGTGTGAGTACCGCCCCGCCACACACTGTGTCTATCTCCTTCTTCGTGCTGTCTCTCTGTGTGTGTGCTCTCCGATCCCAACATAGCCCATGACTTGCACAAGCCTAAATTAACATCATGGGTCATGCAAACTGGAAGGGAGGGGGGGGTGCCTCCTTTAAAGAAGCAAGAGGGTGCCTGCCACCCAATATATTCATCTCATACTCTCTCTATATACATATATTCTTCATATCTGCTCTAATCCATGGCTATTCTAGCCTAGCTCTTCATAATTAGTGAAACATTAGACGAACGTCAATTAGAAATTGTGCATAACTTAGAGAAATTGAATACATAAATATAATCATCTCACTCTCCTTATGCATGTTGCATAGCTAAATTGTTAATTATCCATATAATTAACAATCAATCCTTAATCAGCAAAATGAATTTCTTGACTAGACTTAAGTAAGCAAAATAATAAATCCTTAATTAGCAAAATTAATTTCTCGATTAGGCTTAAATTAGCAAAAGTAAAAATTAGAAAGTGAAATGAGGAAAATTCATGTGAATATTGCATTATACATTGCTCCAATGGTAGACACACATAGTTAATTTTTTATTATTCTTGTCTACACATTCAACTTTAAGCTGATAAAGAAATGGGCTTAATGATTACTAACATTAACTATAATTTTTGTATAGCAATAATATATCAACAATCATATTGCATTGCTTAGAATCACTAATTTAGCACTAACTATAATCGAGAATTTTTGTATGGTATTAAGATATTAGCAATCATGTTTCATTGCTTAGAATTAATAATTTAACACTAATTATAATTATTCTACTGGAATAAGCTTTAAATTTTTATTATGAACTAAATGAGATAAAAGTTTGATTTACCAAAATTTTCATGCTTTTTTGGTGAATTATTGAAGTAATTTATTATTTACTTAGATGATCATTTTGAAACATTGGGATATTTGAATTATGGAAATTAGAAAATTAGCTAGGAAAATCCTAGATTAATTATGTTATGAATTGTTAGCTAGAAAAACTTGATGAGATTTTATTAAAAAAATTCCATTTATTTACTATTTATTTTTAACCAAAAATATTATTTATAAGCTAAATCCAAGGTAAAATAATTAGAAAAAATAGAGTTATAACTTAGGAAATTACCATAATATAAGAATAGGGAATCTCTATCGAATTGATCAAAGAATTTATTGCATCATTGATATCGTCAATTTTTGTCTTAAATCTTACTTGTAAACAATAAAGTAAGGCACCAAAATTACGATCTCACCTTTTCAAGATCCTAAGTGTGTAGCACTTAAGCGAGAAGTTGCGATGTCACCTATAGCAAAACAATCATGAACCCAAGGAGCAAATGACAATGAAGCATGACCTAGCAATCTGTCGATTCTCGAAGCACTTGAAGAATATACACGAAATATCACACCAATCACTTCGATTCCTAAACGTCCAACATAGCTTGGAATCCAAAATTAAGCTATGATATATTTTTATCGTGCATCAAAATGCATACAAGAAAAAGGGCTTAACTCTTGGAGACACAACATATGTCTATAGAATAGGAAAGAATTGTTTTGTTAGACTAATTGGATAGAAAAGATTGTATGACTAAACCTTTTGGTAGAGTTTCATTTGAAGAACCTTTATTAATCTACTATTGGCCAACTTCATGGTTCTATTACCTATGTGAAGAGCCCAAATTGGTAGTACAATGTTTTGTATATATAATAGATTTTGCCTAACTTAAATCCAAGACAGTTGTGTTGAGAAATTTGGTCTTAATCCTTGTTTTTTTTGAAAAGATTTCTTGCGATACTATGACCAGGTCTAATTGAACAAACAATGGTCATAAATTAGTTTAAGAAAAAATCTATTTTTCCACAGCATGGTACTAATTAGATAATAATTGAATCGAGTGAGTGTGAAGTGTGAGAATACTTGCAGAAACTTGGTCTTAATTCTTGTTTTGTTTGAAAGAATTGCTTGCACTACTATGTCTAGGTCTAATTGAACAAACAATGTTCATAAATTAGTTTAAGTAAAAATCTATCTTTCCACAGTCTGGTAGTGAGATAATAATTGAATTAGGTGAGTGTGGTGTGGAAAGTGGGAGAATAACACCCTAATGGCATTAGTCTATGGATGCGTGGACCTGATAAGTCATCTGACTTTTCAACTTAAGATCATCACTAGAAAGTATAGGAAACAAAAAGGAAGTCTCGATGATTGTGCCTCTTAAACGTGGGAAGCGTTAAGGTTAGGTTTGGAACATTTGTAGTTTTTAGGATCATTATAATTTTTTGAGCATGGATGGACAAGCTTTCACTCAGAGATGGGACTAACCCTTCTCTGATGGTTCATGCCTATGGCTACATCGTAGCTAAGGTAATGTCCATCGGATCTCGTCTAGTTTAGTCTATGCACAAGGTTGGTGACCTATCAAAGGTGCCTATTGCCAAGAGACGGGGACCTCACAATTGAGTGATCTTATTTTAGCAAGGTGAATCAAATAGAGGAGTTCTTTTATTTGTTACATGTTTTTTGTGTTCAATATCACATGCTACTTCTCTCTCTAGCTTCTCTTAAGCACCCAATACTAAGTTACAATTGTTAATGAATTTTTTTTAGAGAGCTTACTAGCTCGGTTTCCATCTTAGCATTTGTTTTGATATGGCATCGATGTTGTTGACAGAAGCAAGCCCATTAGTAAGCCCCCCTACAGGCTTAGTGTTAAGGAAACTGTAGAGGTACATTGCCAGGTTACTGAATATCTCCAACAAAAATTCATTAAGCCTAGTACCTCTCCATGGGTTTTGCAAGCTTTGAAAATAGCATGGGTGATTAAAAAAGATGTTACCATGCAAAGAAGTCCAAGAATACTCCTTTAACTATCCAACAAGCAAGGTAAACAAGGTCGAGCCTTTGATGAAAGGTAGATTTTGTTGTAGGTCTTCCAACCACAAATTATGGACATGATTCCATTTTTGGGCCGTGTTGAACCGACTAACCAAGATATGTAAGTTTATTCCTACCAAGTCAACTATAAACCTTTAGAGTTAGCTTGGGTATTTGTGGAGAATGTTCACGAGCTATATGGGTTGCCTAGTAGCATAGTTATCAATCATAACCCAAAGTTTAATAGTCATTTTTGGCAAGGTTTCTTCAAAATGTTGGGTACTTGGGGGTTCCAACTTTTCAAAATACTTATAGCACATGCGTTCAAGAGGTATTTACAAAACTTCCTCACCTGTAAATTCTTTTTTGGTTTCCATTCTTGCACATGTAGTCATGTAACTCTTTGAAATATAAACATCCCCTCTAGGTGAACTCACATGGTACACTTACATATTTTGAGGTGGGACCCCCCGACATTGGGTACAATACTCAACTTAAGAAGAGTTGATCATTCATAGACTTACAATCAAACATAGCATGTAAATGAAGTGCTTGAAAAAATGTTTTGAGAATATGCAAGCAAGAAGCAACAAATTCTTAAGATTATCTACATATATTAAAATTTTCTTACAATATCACAAAGTATGTAGTGACAAGCTCTAGTCCATTTATGCTTATTAGTGGCGGTCAACCTAGGTTATTGAGATATCACGCTCAGCACATGGTACACTTGGATAAATTATCACCTGTATTGATCACTCACACATGTAGAGGGCACAAGGATCATTCCTAGTGATACTAGAGTGTGTTCACATTGACCTTTGTACATAGTAATTATTATGTTGTGTTTTTCCCTTTTATGTTTTGTAGACCTTATCGTAATTTTTGAGTAGTGAAGAAGAAAAAGAAACTTTTTGCTTGCATCTCCATTGTGTGCTCTCTTGGTTGTGTGCATGTGTGCTTACAAGAGCTCAAGCTCTCTCATTCTCTATCGCTTTACATGGTCTTACATCCTGGTTGTGGCTAAAGAGTTGTGAGAGATAAGCAAGAGTAGTGAAAGAAGAAGTGGAGGGTAAGCGTTTCTTTATTCTCCTCCCTATTGTGTTACTACTACACTCAACCTCGACATTCTTGAGAAGCTTTAGTATCAATCTTTGATTTATCCTTACCCATGTGTTAATACTACACTCACCCTTGGAATTCTTAGGAGGTGTCGATAACAATCTCCAATGTTGATGGCTTTCGTGGGAGATCATTTGATTCAGGCTTTTATTAGCCCTTTGAGCAACACTTGTGTAAGCACATTTCCATTTCGAGTGAGTTTTGGCCTTTGTTTTGGAGTTACTGTATTTGTGTGTGGGAATACAAAGGGTTGGATTTTTAAAAATCTCCCATTTCAATGTTGCAAGAAGCTTGGGTGGTGCTGCAACTTTCAGAGGTACTATATAGAACTATGAAAAGATCACATTGGTTGTATGTACGCATATTGTGGTCACGGGTTGTAACAAGTACACTCTATTTTTGGTTCATTGTAGATTTTGTGTAGATTTTGATTTTCTATAAACATGTCTAACAATGAAGGAATCAATGCTATTGTTAGAACAAGAGAGGGACAAGAACAACTTTCGTGCTTGGAAGTTCACAATAACCAATTTCTTGTAGATGATTAAAGGCTATTGGGAATACATTGAAGGCGAACATGAAGAATGCTACTCAAGGAGAATCCCACTCCTCAACAAGTAATAGCCTTCAATAATTGGAACAAAAGGAGTTTGAAAGGCCATCTAATGGTGATCTATTAGATTGAGGTGGTCACTCTATATAGACTCTTCATATCATGTGTGTTTAAGTCTTAATTTAAAACTCACTTATATGTAGAATTATCAGGAATAAAATTGACCCTTTTCCTATTCAATCTATGTGAACACCCTTTTTATGGGTACCCTTCTCTATGTGGAGAATGTGAAAAATTTGGACTTTGAATATGCCTTCTATTGAACTCATGTGATAGCTTACATATTTTGTGAGTGACCCCCCCCCCCCCCCCCCCCCCCCCCCCCCCCCCCCTCCCTCCCCTCCTCGTGCTGCGCACGCGAGTATATGAGCATGGAGAATACCATGATTGAGAATATGTAGGATGACAATTCCCTCAAGGAGGCATGGGAGAATCGGTCTCACTAAATGTGACCAAGAATAAGGCAAGGAAACTACAATTGAAGAAAGAGCTCAACACTATGAAGAAAATGGGTATGCTAGCAATGAATGATTATGTTTTGAAGACGAAGGACATACACGAGTTCCTTGCATCTATTGGTGTCATGGTTGATGACGGTGACAAGGTTGAAGCATGCTTGGAGTGCTTAGCACTAGTGCAAAAGCAGTTCAAGGCCTCTATATGTGGAAAAAATGAGTTTTGCAAATCTTGTGTCCTTCTTGATTGTCGATGAGAGGAACATTGGTGAAATCATGTTCACAAGGTGCAAACAATTCTAAACAAGTCTTCTACAATATAGAGGTATCTCTTATCCAGTTCAAGGAGTCGAAAAGATGTACTCACTATAGTTAATGGTAGTTTCTTCATCCTTTTTGATGTACTTTTTGTGCTTAGAAATAAAGAAGAATCTATTGTCAGTTTTTGCATTAGCAAGACTTTGTCTTGTTGTGAAGTTTGTGGATGACAGATGCATTGTTCACGATCTTACTTCATGTGATACTATTGTGGCATTAGGTACCTTGTCTTGTGGGCTATACAAGCTCAAATCTTATGACAAGTGTGTGGAAAACTTTGCAAATGCCGTTAGAGTTCTAAAACTATTTCAGATGCTAAACTAAGGAATGCATGTTTTGGACTTCTGAATGTTGCCAATTTGATGTGTTTGCAAAAATCTGATATGATTGCCTCATTTCCCCCTTTGGAGGCACTATCTAAGCATGCTTGTCAAGGCTGTATTTTGGGAAAAATGCATCGTTCTAAGTTCTCAAAAGATGGTTCAATGTGGGATGCTCGCCAGGTGAAGCTTGTTCACATTAATGTTTATGATCCTCAATAAATATTTGTACTTTGTGACTTTCATTGATGATTACTCAGGGCGTACATGGGTATATCCGCTTAAGGCTAAATTCAAAGTATTTATGTGCTTCAATAGTTATTGTCGTTGACTAAAAAGGCATGGCATGATACGAAGCCATCCATTGGTCACTTGTATATTTTTGGTTGTTTGGCTTATACTCTAGTGCTGCAACAAAAACACACAAAATTGGACGATAAGGCTGTCAAATGTATCTTTGTTGTTTACAATCTTGAAAGCAAGGGTTACAGGTTCTTTCATCCGCAATCAAAACATATCTTGACTTCTCAAGATATCATTTTTGTGAAAGATGCAGTTCAACCCTTGTTGTCACGTATTAAAGAGACAAGTGTAAGCTCATAGGACATTTTTGATACCTTGTTGCTTTTTCGCATGCTAAAGGCCTTAGTGCACTATGGGTGAAGGTCATTCGATTTCATCCGCAATCAAAACATATGTTGACTTCTCAAGATATCATTTTTGTGAAAGATGCACTTCAACCCTTGTTGTCACTTATTAAAGAGACAAGTGTAAGCTCATTGGACATTTTTGATACCTTGTTGCTTTTTGGCATGCTAAAGGCCTTAGTGCACTATGGGTGAAGGTCATTAGATTTTCATTGCTTGACAAGTGTTCTAAGGGATTTTGAAAGTCTTGTGAATAGAAAGACATGATAGTCTTTTAAATGTTATTTTCAAAAGCTACATTCAACTTATGGGATTAAAAAGTGTATTTGTAGGAAATAGATCCCATGATATGAGGTATTGATAAAGGTCTTTTCATTTAAAAACATTCATAAAAATTCATTGCAATATCGTGTTTTATTATGTTTATTAAATTTATATTTTCTTATGGAAGAAGCATTATTTTTGTGTTTTAAAATTAAAATTTATTTTTTTCGTTTACTTATTTTTCATTTTATTTTATGGCAAAATATTGATATGCAATCTGCACCTTTCACATTATTTAAGTGTGTCTTTTTGTAATATATGAACTACTTGTGATTAAATATGTATAATAGATCATACAATTTTATATTAAAACACAATAAAAATTCCATGTGATTATGGGCACGTATTTAAACTTACTCTCCCTCATCTCCCCTTAACTTAGCAGGCCTTCGTGCCTTCTTACCTTGTTTTCAACGGCGGGAATCCAAATGGAAGTCCAAATGAGACAAATATTCAGCCTACGTAGGTTTCCAGTGATGTCACAGATCAGCCTATTTCTTATGCAAATGTAAATGATATACTTGATGATGATAAAGATGAAAATGAGGAAGCTAGAGGTATGCCAAATGGCTAGTACATACGTTACGTGACATTAAATTGAGTGCATGTTTATCTAGTCTTACTTGTTTGGGTTCTCATTGTGCTTCAGATTGTTATGCTTTGGCTGTGTCAAGTAGGTGTGACAAGGTTGAATCTCTTACGTTTGATGAAGCACAAAATTCAGAGAATTTGATGGCTACTATGCAAGATGAATATGATGCACTTGTAAAGAAGGATACTCGGTCAAGGAGATGATGGTCAGTGTTCTTCAATTGTTTCTGGAGCAGCTTCGGGTTGGCACATGGTACCGCTCGCTAGAGGCTCTTAAGCCGGTAAGATGCCGCAAGTGGAGTGCATGATTTAGTTACTACAAGGGGTACATTAGCCAGAAACAGGTCGACATAACCAAGTTCCCCTAGCAAAGTCTTGGTATTGGGGAGGACCAAGTTCCCCTAGCAAAGTCTTGATACTGGGGAGGACTAAGGACCTGTGAGGTAATGATTTGAGGCTTCCCACGGGTTGGGGACTTGCAACACACGAGAAGTTGAGTGACATGATAGGGGGCTTGGGAAGGCACTTGTAGCGATGAATGCCCCCCCCCCCCCCCCCCCCCCCCCCCCCCCCCCCCTCTCGGAATAGGGGAGGACGAGGCAAACCCTACTCCATAGTCGTTCCACACCAAGCTGGAAGCGCTCTCAAATTAGCAACGAGATGCCCTAGATGCAACAATATTGAACAATGACTTTCCAACACGTGTTTGTTCAAATTCCCTTCCCAATGGAGCAGGGGGGTTTTCGACCAAACGCGAGAGATTTTGTCACAAGTTTGCAAGATTCTTCCCCATAACATTGGATAGATAGGTAATGCCACATGTGTCAAGAATCTCTTCCCCATAATATTCTACATAGATAGATAGATGGATAAATAGGTGGCAATTGGAAAGCATATCCTATACTTATCCCAAGAAAGGGAGTACAATTACACAATTACAAACATTTACAAAAGGCCCATCTCTACTAAAGCTGAAATTTATAATTGCCTTTAATGTCTCCATCGACAATGGAACTGAATACTTTTATCTTTTTATTTTAGTCAGCTAAACAAAGCAGTCATTGTTTTTCCTCCTATTTAATTAAAAATAATAATGGAGGCCCAAAATTTTGGAAAGAGTGACGTGAATATTACAAAAAAGAAATTGGAAATTTGTCAAGATGCGCGAGGAAAAGAAGACCAGACTCCAAGGAAAGAGGAGCTTATTAAATTATTTCACGAGAGAAATTGGCTCCCTTTTGTCTGGCACTTATCTGAAGTCACTGGCCCTTGAGCAGGGGCATTAGGCAGCTATGCAGCTTTAATTAACTTGTTGGGCAGTTGCTTAAGTGCCGGATTAGCTCCATTAAACACAGTACTAATCCATTATTAATTTGTTTGTGGAGAGGTATTTACCCTGATTAAACTCCCTAATTATGTACATGAATCAGCTTTTTTCCTAAACTTTTGTGAGCTTCAAAGCTCAGCTTTAAAGTTATGTCCGTATTCTACCCATTGAACTCACAGATCAACTCTTTGATTATGTGCAAATATAGTTGATCATCCTCTTATAAGGAGGTGTACCATACAACATGGCAGTGTAAGCAACACTGGCCTTTTCTACTTTTTGACACTGCACATAGCCTATCCTTTTCTGTTTCCCCCATGTTTCTGTTTTGGAGATGATGCTAACGAAAGGCGGTTGCAATCAAGTTTGTCACTACTTGCGGGAGTGATGTGAGAGGGTGAGGCCAGAGGGGTCTAATGTTACTGAGGGATATGGCTTTCATGCCTTCGGAGAGCTGCTGATGTGAACAAGGAAAGGAGGCCAGCATGGGGCAGGCAGCAGCAGGAGCAGAAGCACAGAGGCAGGGGGAGTTTTCTTGTGTTAGTGAGCATGCAGAGGCCTGCATACATATGGAGAATGAGGTCCGCCACCCCCTTCCGAGGTATGCATCTCTTCTCCTCTGGGCTCCCTTCTTTATTAATGTAGGGAGAGGTGCAGAGGATTTCCGAGCCTTATCATGGGCTGTCAGGAAGAAGAACAGCTCTTCCTGTCGTGTTGAATCACCTACCGTTTGTGTTTGAGATGCTGCTTCTTGGACCGATGATGGGTTTTGGTATTGAAATCAAATGATGGAGTTTGCATTTCCTACTCTTTCAGGCCCTTGAAGAGATCGGTCTCTAGCGCTACGCTCAATGAAACATCCCAAATTGCTATGATCGGTGTGCAGCGATCCCATATCGAGAGCCTTGACTATGAGTAAGCCTCCACAGCTGGATTGGTTGATCTTACATGTTTATTAATGTCAAGTGGAGTAGTCGAAAATTATTCCTAGTTTTAAGCATTGAAGCTTTTAACCAGTCCTGTAGTCATTGCATGCCAGGCATTTCGATTCAACATTGGAAAGTTACTGCTATTGTTTTGGAATGATCCTGGCTCAGCTCACTTTTCTGAGTAGCTTGAATGCGGTTCCTCTAATGATGTATTGCACTGCCTGGTTTGCTTTGCACTTGTTCAAGACCTGAGAGAACGTTTATATACCCTCTTTTGAAGCGGACTATGGATCCTAGTGTGTGAGCGTGCATCCGTGCAGGCACTCTTCTCAAGCTGGGCAGCAGTGCATTTCAGGCTGCGTAAGCTAGTGGATTTTAGTAGCAGCAATCTTGCTATGGTCTAAACCCACCACAACACACACATAAACAGCATATGTACATGCAAAAAACAAGTATAGTAAAGGTGAACCTGCCACAAAATCGAAAGGAACATTGACAAAGGTCGCTATACTATTGGACCAGTGGTAAGGTCCTACAAGGCACTGCCCATTGCTGCCCATCGACAAAGGTTGCGATACTATTGGACCAGTGGTGAGGTCCTACAAGGCACCTTGCCCATTGCTGACTTCTAAACTCCGATGGACTGTTGTCTTCCTAATTGTGGAGCTTAGAGTTACATTATCTCCTCATGATTTAAGGGGGATTGAGCTAACCTTCACGACTTAATGTGTGATAGTGACCATCCATTTTGAAAAGAGGGTGTCCAGGTTCAAGTTTTAATTTGCTTTTTCCACCGGGGCTACTATGTAGGCCATCACTTTCTAGCACAAAAACAGGATTATATTAAAGTTGATGATAATGGCATGCTGTCTGTCTGATTAAGCTTTAGTGAATGAGCATATGAAATCATGTCTTGATGTTGAAGTGGCCTACTATTACTCATAGAGGTGCCATTGTTTCACAGGACCTAAACAAGATTGCGACTATTTACTGTGCTCTTACAGTTATTATTATGCAACTAATTTTTCCTGATTAGTACTGCCTATTTGCTCTTAAAACTCTTAAACACTGGCAAAAGGGTGCTTTATGGACGTGTACATGCATTCACCCCCAAGTGCCTTTAGACTTGGAGCTAATATTGAGTTGCTGATGTTGGTGCTTGAGCGAATGGTGTAAATTGCCGATGATATTGGTGTAATGAATTTTTCAGCACTCCAGACAATGACATTTTTAAAGAAGATTGGAGATCAAAGACTGGATCGGAGATTGTGCAGTTTGTAGTTGTCAAGTGGACCATGGCATGCCTGATAGGAATTTGTACAGGTTTGGTGGCCTTTGCAGTTAACATCTCTGTGGAGAACATCAGTGGCTTGAAGCTACTCTCAACCTTGACCTTTCTGGAGAGTGACAGGTAGCGATGATGTAATCAACCCTGCATTTTATGGCATTTTGATGAAGAGGTTGTCAAGCAATAATGCTCAGAGTGGAAGATGATGCTTGTATGGGGTGTATTGTGCTTTCATCATGGGGGGGAGGCTAGGGAATGCTTAGGAGTTCTTGAAGACAAGACCTCGGGGATGCACCTGAAAAAATGTTAGTGTCCCATGTGCGTTCGAAAGGAGGGGTATTTTAATTCATAAAATTTGTTTTATCTAAAATTATTTTACTTACAAAAGGGGTTTTTACATTGAAAATTAGAAAAAACCGGTAAGTTTAACAAGGAAAAAAGGATATTTTTATTGGATTTTTCTAATAGCATTTGAATGTACGTGATATAGATGGTTTCTTAAAGTCCCCCCCCCCCCCCCCCCCCTCCCCCCCCCCGCCCCCCCGAGCACAGGACATACATGGCGGGAAGTAGATATTTTAGAAGTGCACTTTATTGTAAGCATGAGATACCTTGCTTCTCACACCTAGCTCCTACAGTAAGAAAAATAGGTCTTGTCACATTTACCAAATGGATGACATGTTGAGAAGGCTAACTTTCTCTTGTATTATTAGTCCAAGGTTACAGATTCAGCCAGGAATGTAGGTAGGATCATAAATGAAGAATGGGGATGTATAATGTGCCAACATTTAAATTTCTACAGATATTTAGCTGCTGCTCTTGTGCTTGGTGGAGGCAATCTGCTGCTTGTGCTCCTATCTGTATCCCTTTGTGCATTTGTCGCACCCGAAGCTGCAGGATCTGGAATTCCTGAAGTGAAAGCATATCTGAATGGAATTGATGCACCCAACATTCTTTCACCAAAGACATTATTTGTGAAGGTTTGTTGATTGCCTTTTGTTCCTCCATATGTATACCTGTTGATTTTTATGCTCAACTCTTATTGAAGAAGATGTATGCATATACCTATATCCATATACATGTAGGTATTTTTAAAGACATACATATGCATCTGCCTACACATTCACGTATGCATAAAACCAGATTGAGGATCCAAAAGTACAGAATAGTTGGAGCTTGATACATGTCTTTTCTTTCAACACTACAGGTGCTAGGGAGCATAGGTGCTGTGTCAGGTGGGCTTTATCTTGGTAAAGAGGCTCCTCTTCTTCATTCCGGAGCTTGCATTGCCTCCTTTCTGACTCAGGGTGGGTCGAAACGTTTTAAGCTAACTTGGAAGTGGCTCAGAATCCTAAGACATGACAGGCTCCGTCGCGACTTGATAACATGTGGTGCAGCTGCTGGAATAGCTGTGGCATTTCGTGCACCTGTTGGAGGGGTTATTTTTGCCTTGGAAGAAATGGCATCCTGGTAATTAAAGTTAAATTTATTGGGAGTTTACCATATGAAGATTCAAGTTGTTTTTCTAAAATCCTTTATTTGTGATATTTTGAAGTATTGAATCCTTATCTTTACCCCTCTATAAGTTTTTCCTAAATTTGCAAAAGTTCCACCCTTTTAAGTCGGGTGTTCTTTAAGCTTTAAGAAATCAAAAGTTCCTTTTGTTCATAGGCACATAATCTGTCTCAATGCTACTAAACTCGGTTACCACCGAAGGTTCCTTTTGAGAGGACCCCCTTTAGAATTGGGAGCCAAATTGGCTGGCCTTTTATTCTGAGGCGTCTATTCTATAGAGCCTCCACCACTGCCAAAATTAAAGTCTCTTTTAAGCACTATTAACTAGTGTTTTTACAAAATTCATTGGTCTTTTGCAATTATATTTTGGTTATTGCATCCCATTCTCCATATGTTGTGTTGTTTTTTAGGCCAAAACAAAAATATAAAAACAGAGAAAAAAGACACCATCAACATACAATCTGCTCGTTTTGTAGGATCTTTCTCATCAAAATCAACACTGATTCTAGATTCTACTTGCAGGTGGCGTAGTGCATTGCTTTGGAGAGTGTTATTTACCACTGCTTGTGTCACTGTCGTACGCCAAGCAGCTAATAATCTCTGCCAAGGAGATAACTGTGGAGTATTTGGATATGGTGGCTTGATTGTTTTTGACATGAGTGTGGTGTCAACAAACATGGGCCTAATAGCTCTTGTCCCAGCTATGTTACTGGGCATACTCGGTGGGGTATTGGGGAGTCTGTTTACATTTCTTAGCAGAAAGATTGCGAAATTCTATTCGGGGTGGCATAGCAAGTATGTAATCCTCTTTGCAAATTCCACTGGTTTTATTGATCTATTGAATGACTAAGTTTTCTCCAAATTTGGTAGCTTATGTGATTTGTCTGCAGGCATGAATCTTTGGGCAAGGTACTTCAGGCCCTCTTTGTGTCCATCATCACCTCTATCTTTATTTTCGGGCTTCCATGGCTAGCCACATGCACACCTTGCCCATCTACAGCTTCATGCCCATCATCTCTTCCCTCTGGAGCATATAAAAGGTTCACATGTGCCTCGGGATATTACAATGACCTTGCCGGCCTTATGTTGAGTACCAACGATGGTGCTATCAGAATCTTGTTCAATAATAACAGTAACAATGAATTCCAATACTTCTCCCTGGTGCTTTACTTAGTATGGGCCTTTGCTCTTGCTCTCATTACATATGGTTTAGCTATACCGTCCGGCCTGTTTCTACCGGTAATTCTTGTCGGAGCAACGTATGGTCGGCTTACCGGCAAGTTCTTGAAATCACATATGGGCTTCGAGAATATTGATGAAGGGTTGTTTGCTTACATGGGTGCAGCTTCGTTCCTGGGGGGCTCGATGAGAATCGCAGTTTCATTATGTGTTATTCTGCTGGAACTGACAAACAATCTTCTCATGCTGCCATGGACCATGCTTATACTCCTTATTTCAAAGACAGTTGGTGACCTCTTTAACGTTGGTGTGTACGACCAAATAGTATTCATAAAGGGGTTTCCCTTCTTGGAAGAGAAGCCCGAGCCTTACATGAAGCATTTGACAGCTGGGGACGTGTGTTCATGCCCTGCGGCAACTCTTTCAGCCATTGAAAGAGTAGGCAACATTGTGGAGGTTTTAAGGATGACAGACCACAATGGTTTTCCTGTGCTTGAAATGACTTCAGCTCCATATCCTACTCTTCATGGACTGATTCTAAGGTCGCATTTGTTGGTATTGCTGCAAAAGAAAGATTTATTTTCACAGAACGCATCTAGTTTGATTGGTCAAGACTTAAAGAGCTGTAAGGTGGACTTCTATAAGCGAGGATCAGGAAAGGGCCCAACCATTGATGACATCCAGTTGACTGCACAGGAAGAGGATATGTTTTTGGATCTACATCCCTTTACCAACATATCTCCGTATACCATTAGCGAGGACATGTCTCTAGCAAAAGCCTTCTCATTGTTTCGTCAGCTTGGCCTACGGCATCTTTGCGTAGTGCCCAAAACCAAAGGGGTATGTCTGTGTTTCTGTCTCCATTTTTTGTTGAGCAATTTTAATGGTATCTTGAGAAACAGGAACAAAAGAAAGAGATCTCAACATAAAACAATTGTAAACCGTGGAAACAGGGCTTGTAGCTCAGGGGATTAGAGACCATGGCTATGAACCACGGTGTCGGGGTAAGGGGCACTTTGGGATGGTGCAAAGACTTTCCTTTCAAGGGTTGGGGCTTTTTATCAATCCTTCCCTGCCCCCCCCTCCGGGGAGCATGCACCGATAGCTCAATCGGATAGAGTCCAAACTCTTGAATAGTCATACATATGGCCTTATCCTATTCAAGGTGTCCTTGTGCTGTGCATTCATAGGTCTGTTGAACCGAGTAACTAGCCTACAAGGCTGTGGCCTTTTTCACATTGGCTTGGAAACCCATCACAATTTTGGCATGTGCATCGATGTATGTCATGTCTGCATGTATGTTGGTACCTAGTTATACACCTAGTTATTGGGTACTCATAGTCCATCCTAATACTATGCATGATAGAATGACTATCCTGACTGTGCTCTTATCCTTACAGTTGAAGTTGGTTTTTTTCTGGATCTATCTGTGCATGAGAAGGTTGTATTTGACTTAACTCTCTTAAAACTTGGCTTGCTTGCAGCCTTTCCCTGTTTCCGGTATTCTGACCAGACATGATTTTATGCCCGAGTATGTTCTTGGGCTTTTCCCTCATTTGAAAGTCAGCAAGTGGAGGCGACTGCGTATTCGGATTTCATTGTTCAAAATTGCAGGAAAATGGTGGGGCTGAATGCTCTTTGGGGGCCTCTGTACTATGATCTATCCATATAGCATCATTATTTATTCTTTTGAAGGTTATGGCCTAGAGAGCAAGGAGAGCAATAAATTGCTGGCTTGTCCCCAATGTGAGTGGTGGCTTATTATGCAGCGAATTACCAACCAACCGCGGCATGGTGTCTGCAAGTGGAATAAAGTTTTCATTGCAGTTTATAAAGAAAATGACAATCTGTTTTAAAAGTGAAGCAGTGCTCACTCCCCCCCCCCCCTCTCTTGAAGAACAGGTTTTAAGTTCAAGACTGTTGGATAGCTCTTTGAGGTCTCTTGGGATTGTTCATATGATTAAAACTTCTCTCTCTCTCTCTCTCTCTCTCTCTCTCTCTCCCCCGGCCCCTGCTCCCTCGCGCTCCCTGCAGCCCCATCTCCCTCTCGCTCCCGCAGGCGCTCCCCCCCTTGCTGCCCGTGCGTAGAGCGTAGAGAGAGAAAATTCCTTTCCCCCACCCCCTTTTTTTTGCCGCTTGCTGCCCTTGCGTAGAGAGAGAAAATGGAGGGAAAGAAGGCGCACACAGAGAGAGAGAGAGAGAGAGAGAGAGAGTGTGTGTGGAGGGAAAGAAAGCCTAGAGAGTAGAGAGACAAAAAGAGAGAGAGAGAGAGGGGAAAAAAAAAACTTGTAGATTTTGCTGAAATTGTTGGGGTTCTCAAAAATACGTACTTGAAGCGGGAGAAAATGTATGCATAGTGTGGAAACACGTGTGTCTAGGCTCTCGTTTTAACGGCGATTAAGTATGAGAAAGCAGAACGATAAGATCGACCTCTTAGAGGATCCAAAAATGCAAAGAAGAAATGACGGTAACCGGTGGATAAAGCCGAGAAATGGATCGAGGTTGTCAAGAAAGAAAAAGGCAAGGAAATAACATCCATGTCCACACCCACTATTATTAATCTAACACCTAGAGGAGGACGTGTGCGCGCTTTACATGTGAGAATTTGCGGCCTTAAAGACAAAGATAATGTGGACGAAAAGGTAGAAGAACTCATGGCTTTAATGGGGGTTCATGAGCCGATGCACACAAGAGCTTGGAGGGTGGACAACAAGAAAAATGGAAGCAATGGGGAAACCTTGAAAGAAAGGACACTCATCCTTCGTTAGCCCTCCACGGAAGCGAAGGACTTTTTGAAGAGAAGGACTTTTTGAAGAAAAGACAACTTTTAAAAAGATGGGCATCTTTCTCGGAGATGATCTCACCCTCTCGCAGATTGCTCATATGCAAGAAGTAATGTCGGAGATTAGTGGTAAGGGAAAAGGCAAGATTGCCTTTTACCAAGATGGCAAAGTGGTAATATTGGAGCGACGCTCCATATGATGGTGCGAGACCTATGGGACCATAGTCAAAGTTGTCACCTGGAACTGTAATGGATCCATGCGCCTTGATGTAGGTGCTTTTGAGGATAGTTTTATTGGAAGAGACCTCATCTTCTATTCTGAGACACATCAGGCCCCTGGGCAATCTATGCTTCACATTAGTGGATACAAATGGGAGAGAGCCTGCAAACAAGAGACACGATCAGAACACAAAGGATGGGGATCATGAGGAGTGACAATGTTATTTAGAGAGGAGTTGTAGCCGTTGATACATATAGCTTGTAGAGATGAGCAAGCTAGGTACATGTAGGTAAAATTGAGAGCAGAGATAGGCAGATATCTTTACATCGTTGTTTGCTACTTTCCTCCGAGCACGTCAGTCTATGCATCACCCAGAGGCCAATCCCCCTTTTCTATTTTGGATGATGACATATGGGAGTTTTTTAGAGATATTGACATTATCATTAAGGGACTTCAATGCTAGGATTGCCCATCACCAGACAGTCTTCTATGATATTTCAAGGGAGATGCTGAGAGAATTGAATGCTGTAGAGATGGGCTTGTCCAGACTGTCTCACAGGATGTGGAACATACTGAGTATACTGAGTATGGACAACACTTGATAGACATGGGAACTGCACATGGACTGGCCATCCTGAATGGCCTACAAAGATTTCCCGCTACAAGAGGTTTTACATGCTTTCCTCACAGACATGGAGTAGGCACAATGAATTATGTCATGGCATAGCTGAGCGTCATTTCTAATATCCAGGATCTCATGGTTGGGCCCAAACCTGTTGGGGTGGAGTGGATCATGCCCTTCTATCAATGACCATCTCTTTTCAGTTTAATCTAGCACACAGTCCACGGGTAGCAGCACCTACTCACTACACCTTCATGCGGGATACGGACTCTGTCTATATAGATGGGATCTACAGATGGCTGTGCACCGAGGAGCCAGGGCGACCTCTGGAGGAGCTTACTACTATATTCACTCATACAGTACATGAGGCAGCAACAAAGTCATACCCACACACTCAGCCTAAGTAGTGACGCCGTTCTGGGAGCATGCCACAGAACAATTGGTATGATGCGGAATGCTGCGAGACTAGAGCAAGCCTTCAAAGGGAGGTGCTTTTGGGGGACATCACTCACAGACAGTCACAGATTGACTTTCGACACCTAGTGCGGCAGAAGAAGAGGGCATTTTTGGCTCAACTAGAACAGGATCTATACCAGCTTTTCTTGAGTCAGAACTCACGAGAGGCATGGCGGCTCTTTCATGAGCACTCTCTCCCCCCTGCCATTACCTCTACGGAGGCTTGGGGCCAGTACGCCTCGTCTTTGTACACAGTTCCTGGACAGTCACCCCTTCCCGACCCCCCAATGCGTGCCCACAAGCATGTGCTTTTTTCACCGCTGAGATGGTGAAGAAGGCCATTGACAGGATGAGGACTGGGAGAGCATATGATCATGATGGCTTAATGGCTGAGCATTTCATGCATGCTAGAGATATACTAGCAGAGCTTCTAGCAGTTATGTTTAACCGTGCCATGTGTGAAGGCTTGCCTGATACTTGGAGCCTATCTACCATTGTACCTATCTTCAAGTCAAGAGACCTGGGAATTATCGCACTATCATGATTGGACACACATTGGCACGTTTGTACGCATCCATTCTTGAGCAGCAGCTCAGTAGATGGGCAGAGATGAAGAGATTGCGCGCAGCCGGGGCAGGCAGGGTTCAAGAGAGGCTTTTCTACTCTTGACCATATCTTGACACTCAGAGCCATCACTGAGGAGGGCAGAGACATGGGAGACAGATCTATTGTAGCTTTGTGGACTTCCGCAAAGCATTTGACACAGTACCCAGAGCTAGATTGATGCGCAGACTACAGGAGATGAGAGTACCTACAGAGCTCATTTGGGGGATCATGGCATTATACAGGTCAGTTGTGGGGCATGTACGCACCTCAGAGGGTCTATCTACATCGGTTCACTCCACTGTTGAAGTAAAGTAGGGCTGCCCGCTCTCTCCTACTCTATTCAATATGTATGTGGATGAGGTTGTTGACTACATTGAGAGCGATGGTGATAGAAGGTGCACAACTGGCAGGGACATGGATTCCACTATTGTTATATGCTGATGATATTGTGTTAATCTCCGACTCCCCGGAGGGGATGCAACATCATTTGGATGCTTTGCATAGGTTTGCCCACGAAAGTGGTTTGTCTGTCAACCTTGGTAAAACCAAGGTTATGGTGTTTAATACCACCCCAT
Organism: Adiantum capillus-veneris; assembly: GCF_014529385.1. Lineage (NCBI taxonomy): Eukaryota > Viridiplantae > Streptophyta > Polypodiopsida > Polypodiales > Pteridaceae > Adiantum > Adiantum capillus-veneris. The sequence continues at coordinate 115,766,051 of NC_140941.1, forward strand.
AGTGGATCAAGAGATCAGCACCTACATTCATATACGGACAAGAGATAGTGGAGTATACAGGTGCTTACACTTACCTTGGAGTGGTTTTTAGTGGGCGAGCATTTTTATTAAGGAGGGCAACAGAGACCAGATTGACTAGAGCCCGTGCAGCATTGGGTAGATTGGAGAGGATGTGTTTGCAGGTTTAGATTCAGGAGCCTCGGACGAAGCTCTGGCTCTTTGACACTTTGGTGGCTTCTGCATTGCTTTATGGAGTTGAGATATGGGGACACCTTCACTGGATCATCACGGGAGGTAGGGTCGCACTAATGGATGGGGGGACATGGAGAAACCTCTAGTCTCTATGATCTCGCGGACCACGTGCCATTATTCGAGCAGAGCTAGCGAACGTTAATATATAACATTTCATTTCATTTCTCTCTCTCTCTTCTGAGCGACAAACCTCGAGTGCTCAGCTTTTGATCACATCCAAGCTTGCTTTCCTCAAATCTTGAGCCCAAAGCACTCGCTACGTACTTTTCTGGCCTAGCCACATTGTGGACTCTCAATTGTCACCCTCGTCTCCATGTTGCTCAAGCATTAAGTCACGGTTCAGCTCAACATAGGGCATGTGACATGTTTCATTTGGTCCCACACTTTATATATGCCCTTTGAGGATGAGAATTTTCTTCTCGTCAGTGGCCGAGAGACAGTACCTTTCAAGATGGTAGCTAGCAACCTACTCTATGCAGGTAGAGCTGCCAAGCGGAATGTTGTGCATGCATGACGGGGTTAATACAAATTCTCAATTGGCTACTGCAAATGATTCACGAAGCTCAAATTTGCTCTACTCTACTCTATTGAAGACTTCAAATCCTCCCAGAAATTGAAACAGTAGAATCTTAGATCATTTTAAACAGAGAGGTCTTTTGTTTACCTCAACAAATTTCCATGTAACAGAAACAGCTCTTGCAAACGTTTGCAGGAGGTGCAAAGTCCACTCTACCGAAAATTGGCAGGGTAGGAAGGGCATTGTGGGGGTTTCCTGAATTGAGAGACATCAGAGGCAAACTTGATACCTGCGTCATGGCTTCTGTGAGCATGCACAACAAGTGCCAACTCAAGGTCTGCTGCTTTTCTTGCGCAGACAGGTTGCATGGAGACTGAACATACTAAGCATGAAGAAGACATCTGGGTAGTAGTGAAAGCCATTGTAATGTACCTGTTGGCTATTGGGTTTTACCTGGGAAATAAGAATCTGCAGTTTGGGGAAACTGCAACTATTTTCAGAATTTAGTTGAAGTTTTTTAGTAAGAATTTTCACAAAGCCAGAGTCCTGAGAACTATGGTGCCCTATGCTGAAAGGCCTGATCCTCTTGTTGAACAATAAGTATTCAAATGCTAAGCGTAACTGGATGCTTGGATCCAAGAGCACTCAAGGTCACCCAAAGATATGTCATCTAAAGCTTTTGAAGAGTACAAACAAACGAGTAAAATTTTTTCTATCTTGTGTACATCCCACTTGCTCACTGTTTATCTTAGGGACATTAGGTCAGTAGCTCCAGACTCCAATGAATGCTTTTTTCCCTTTGTTAGTCTAGGTATGGCTATGGTGTTGGAACTTCCATCTCCTTGTCAAAGTCGACCATGCGGAAGCGTAAAGGCCAAGGGAGAGAGAGAGAGAGAGAGAGTCTCGTGAACCAACCAACCCTGGCAATGAATAACTGATGCTTATACAATGGGGGCAATGGGTTGTATTTATACCCACCTAAGTAAGTTGCCCTACCCAGACTTTGACAAATAAGTGAAATAAATACCGAAAAGTCAGAATAAGTAATCGGATCACATTGGGCAGTCCACTTGAGATGCCATAACTTCAACACCCTCTCTGCAGCTCATAGTGGACATAATTAGTGAGACCAAGTCGATGAAGAAGCTACCATGGACACCCAGCAATACCGGTCATGTTGATACACCTCGGATTCAACTTTTTACCTTAGTAAAATGCCAAGTTGAGCATCAGTTGCCTTCTAGAAAATGGAACTGTAGACTACACTACGTCCTAAGAATCCCCATTCGTGAACTGTTATGAACACATCACGTTCAAAATACTCCAAGATAATGAACTTTGAAACACATCCTATCCATAATCCGGCCAACAACAATGGATTGATGCACTCATCCACAGTGTTTTAGATACATCTGATTGGTTCCTTGCCGTATGCATGTGCCTTGAACTCCAACCCACAAGTTCAAACATCGGTAACTTGAACTCCAACACAAGGGCCCATATTATTTATAGGGAGCACTGCTTGCCCCTCTCTACCACTCACAAGCCTCTCTCTAGTGGCGGCAATGGTTTCCACTTGACTAGAAGGGGGGAGCACTCGTCAACGTAGTCACCACCACATCCACAGTCTCCTTGTTGTCCTTCCCTGAGTCACTATCACTGCTTTCCTCATTATGCTTGTCTTTGCCTTTGCCCTTTGTAGAGCATGTCTTTGCCTTTGGATGTGCAATCTCTAGACAAATGACCACGCTTTCCATAGTTGTAACAACAACTCTTCCTTTAATCCGAAGAAGCAAGTGCTTCCACGCCTTTATAAAAAATCTGAATTTTGCCTTGAGTTATTAACACGGGTTTCTCCTCAATGAAAAAAGAAATGAGATCATCAAATTCTAGCTTTTGCTTCATAAAAGTGTCATGGACACCGTTTCATGTGTCTCGGGAAACTTCGTGAGTGCACTTTTCATAGCCGACAGTTGATCATGAATAACTTTAGCCTTCATAAGAAATGATTTCATGGAACTTCCGGGTGACAACTTGATGGCAAATAATTATCCAAGAAGGGTGACTTCTTGTATCGTAGAATCTCGATCAAACATTCTACTGAGCTTAAACCACATATCATTGGCCGTCTTCAAAGTCTAAATGGTTTGAAAAATTTCCTTTGCAAGAGATTTCGCAATGGCCGACATTGCCTTCGCATTACTTACATCCCAATCGGCACGGATTTTGATACTCGTCATCTTGAAGGCGGGTGTAACTATTGTTGGAATCCCTCGTAGGACGGGGCTCCGAACCGTCAACTATATCCAATAAGCCTTTCTGCGTGAACTAGAGTCGCATAATCAAGTTTCAATGGGTGTAGTTATCACTACTCACTTTGTCGTTGGCGCTCGAGCAAGGGGGGACCATACTAAAGTTGCAAGATCTCGGAAATAGGGGTTCCTTCTCGCACTCCAAGGGATGACCACAAAGTCCAAGCCGCTTCACAGACTCCCGAAGGCTCTTGCAAGCCGCTTTCCAAACTCCCTAGACTCCTGAAGTCGCGCTCCCAAAGCCGATCCTAAGATTGATGCCCTTCGCGAACCTCTATCGTTCCTCCCAAAGCTAATCGGAAGAACCCCCCCCCCCCCCCCCCCCCCCCCCCCCCCCCCCCCCCCCTTTCCCTCCCCTGTCGCGCCGATGCCCTCTCTGAACTTCACCTCTAAAGCAATTGATGGTGCCTTTTGTAGGTTAAGTCAACAAGCGAGGGTAAGTGGGGGAAGCTGTTGGCAATGAAGGGGAGGTACACGTAGCAACATTTTAAACCTCTCTTTGTGCGCTAGAGGAGTGGGGGTAAGATCGTTGCCGTCGTCGGCAAGGGGAAGTAGCAAGGGGCGTGTCAAAACGCTATTGGGGTGAGTGGGGCGTTGATGTCGCCGGTCGCGCCAAACAACGCAGGGGGTGTTTCAAAACGTCGGTGAAAAAGGCCACGCTTGTCGCAGGTAAGTGTCGTTGCAGAGGCTTGCATTTTGAAACACTACTGCACCGTAAGCAAGTTCGGTGCAAGAGGTGACGGGGAAGTAGACGCCAAGAGCTCCAAGAAGCAGCATTTTAGAACACTGGTAGTAGGGGAGAGCAAGGTGATGGCAACAACTAAAAGATCTTCCGCAACTTCTTAGGGTGTCACCTTGCTCCATCAAGGCTCTGATACCATGTTAGAGTCGACTATGCGGAAGAGTAGAGACAAGGAGAGAGAGAGAGAGAGAGAGAGAGAGAGAGAGAGAGAGAGAGAGAGAGAGAGAGAGAGAGAATGAAATGTTATATTAACGTCTTCAAAAGGCCAAAATGACCTATGAGACCAGAGAGAGAGAGAGAGAGAGAAATGAAATGAAATATTATATTAACATCTTCAAAAGGCCATAATGACCTATGAGACCCGAAAGTTACAAAGTGGTGGATCTGATACAAAGTCAGAGTAACAAAATAGCCTAACAACAGTACAAAAACAAAGATATATACTATGGGGTCCTAAGTTGGTTGATGTGAGCCAAGCAACAAATTAAGCAAAAAATGGGCGGCTTGTTGGGATAGCTGTATCACAAGAGATCTATCATCGGTCGTTGGCGAATCTCATCAATTTCCTCCATGGTTAGTAGTATGACCGGGCGTTGTGCATGCCTGGCCAGCGTGCTCCGAATTTTCTGTCATAGCCTCCGTCGATGCTGTGTAGTTCTTCGCAGTCGCAGACGCCTGGATTTCCCCAATCCAATCACTCGGTCAATCAATGTGCCTTTGGTGTGAGACGAGGGGGAGCTTTGCTGTGGGAGTGGTTGTTGCGGCTGTCCTGTGTCTACTTTGAAAAAGTCTGTGATCCGTCTTTGAGACTGGCTATCCTCTCCATTCATCCGGCTATCTCTGTGTCTGCGCAGCTCGAGCAAGAACAAACCTAGACATCTCTAATCTTCATATCCCATGACTCTTGAGAGTGGTCCAAAGCCCTCTCTGAACAAGCAGTGGAATCGGCCTCGTATCTCGTAGTAGACGGGGCAGTGGCATGTATAGTGTAGCTCGGTCTCGGGTTCCATGTTACACAAGGGGCAAGTCCTGTCTTCTGTTGGTACTCCGTTGTATCTCCTAGTTTCAATCCGCAACTGGTGAGAGGATGTGCGTAACTGGCCAACAGCACATCGTATCCCATGAGACAAGTGGGTATCCATGTATTTGGGTCTCGTCACAAAACCATCTTCCGTAAGCTGGAGAAGGTGGTCTCTGTAGAAAGCCATCTTCGTGCCCAATTCTTGTGCTGGTTGTATCCATGTCCTCCTGGTGTCTAGTTGGGTCAAGTCTTGGCGGATGAGCTTGGTGATCTCTGACTGTGTAAGAGTGAGAGATGGTGCATCCAATGAGTAATGGAATGGTGGCAGCCCGTCGATGCTGAACCCATGTGCCTGAAACCATGATGTCATCTCCCCATACCAGCATGTTGTATCTCCTTGTATGGCTAACTGTCGAGAGGATTCAAGTGCTATGCGAGCATAGTTGTTTCTAGGAAGTTCCCATGTGCGGTTTATGAAGGAGACTGATCTGGTGAGCGCCTCCACCACTAGTGGGGGGGCCGCTAGCTCTGCTCGGATAATGGCTCGTGGTACTGATACCTTGGCTCTAATGAGCCGCTAAACCAACCAACCTTGGCAATGAATAATTGATGCTTTTATAATGAGAGAGAGAGAGAGAGAGAGAGAGAGAGAGCGCTAAACCAACCAACCTTGGCAATGAATAACTGATGCTTTTATAATGGGGGGCAATGGGTTTGAATTTATACCCACCTAAGTAAACTGCCCTTCCCAAACTTCGACAAATAAGTGAACTAAATACCTAAAAGCCAAAATAAATACTGCGATCACATTGGGCAGTTCACTTGAGATGCCATTACTTTAACACTCCTAACTATAGTTTCAAATGTTTGTGTAGCCACAACTCTGGCTTACAAGAAAATGTAAACAATCGGCCTGCAAAACGTACCATGAAAAAAAAAAAAACAAAGTGGAAGTAAAAGGAAAAACACTTCAGACTTCGGAAGTCCAATTAGGACCCACCAGCAAGAAAGGCCTTGGACATGAATTCCAGAGAATATTATGAATTTATGAAGCTGCCATCAAAAGCCTCACCTCCCAAGCAAACCCTAAACCCTAAAGCATAACCCTAACACAGTATAGAGCCAGCATTAAGACAGTAAAGGCGAGCCAGCAAGTATAGAGCCAAACCCAACTAAGACTCTCGAAATAAATCGGCTCACCACAGCAACCAACCTTCAAGATGTATCCTTTGCAACCACCAATCACCAGTCTTTCATCTCCAGCTTGAAGCGAATGTCCAAGAAACTACCAAAACTGCAATCTCAAAGAAATAAAGCCAGCAAACAGGTGCAAAAATAAGGTGCCAAAAGGCAACTAGTAGCATCACCTTCGAACCCACTCTAAGGAATTCAGAGAGTGGCTGTAAACTGTATCTTTATACAGCAGCAGCAAGCAGAACTGCCAGAACCTAAGTACACCTTCAATTCATGAGTTCGATACCTGGCAATTGTCAATCCACTTCGGCTATGTGAAACCATATACACTTCAAATGCTACTGCTTGAAAAAACTTGTGGCAATAAGCCGAATGGTATGTGTACCAACAAACCAAGTCTTTTAAACAAGTGCACAACCCAAGTACTTGCACAAGCCTTCCTGCATTTCGGCGACACAGTAACAACACAGATCATACCATCCAGCACCAAGCAAATAACAAAGCATTGTGCACCAACAAACCAAACCTCTTAAACAAGTGCATAACCCAAGTACTTGCAAAAACCTTCCTGGATATAAATACCGTAGCAACAAGTTGTCCATTCCCAGCTAATCATCGAGCTCCTCAACTAAATATAAAGTATATTAGTAGCAGCCGCCCTGTCCTAGAAATACATTTGATCCTTTCACAACAACAACCGCATTAAAATCTGCTTTATTTGACTATGTCCTGGAACCTGACCTGAATATGAAACTGCTTTTTGTACTTCACAACAGTAAGCAAATAAGACGTTCGCCTTGCCTTTCTGCGGGTTGTCCAAATAAAATGAACTGTGCAATTCAGAAGATTCCTGGCAGCATAAAAGACTTTGTGCATGTCTTTTTTATTTTAAAAAAACTGATTCTGAGATAAGCAGATTACCAGACCAATGAATACCACCTACTTAGCAACTGACTACTTCATGTATCAAGCTCAAGCAAAGAGGGAGGGTAGAAATAAATCACATGACAAGAGTTCATGTTCAAGTGAAACTCCCACTCGGGCACTCAAACATAAAAACTCTCCTTGACTGCAAGCTGCAATTAATGAAAATGTCTTTTATGAAATAAAAGTAAATTCAGGTTTATTGACCACTCCATGACTCTTGATAAGGAAATTTCTTACACCTCGGAAGCAAGTAAGTTAATACATAACAGTCATAATAAGTATGGCGTTTAAATTTAGCCATGTCCACCAACCACTACATGAGGCATTGAAAGTACATTGCCTACCCAAACTAGTCCCATAATTGAAATACCCAACACCATGTTACAGATGTGTAGCTCAATTACATCACTCTGAATTTTACCTGATGCTAATCAGTTTGCTCACCAAACTTCAGTTCAAGCTTGAATCTTAATCACTTTTTATAGTTACCAGCCCTTCAATTACAATGTGATTTTGAGTATAGAAATACAGTAATTGACTGCAATCATGCTATTTGCATGTTTTCCCGTATAACCCTGTTTATCTGTTCCTGTCAAAGGGAGAAGAGGGCACGACATGCCACCTAGTACATTGCAAGCACACAAGCCCCACACCTTCAGAAATCGCAATGAATCAGAACCAAGTACGTAGATTCCTCTGAGGTTTGAGAACTCATAACAAGGCCTAAGATAAGAGGGCAAGCTTGCAAGTAGTAAACTTAGACATCTAGTGTGATGACTCCTGTGAGGTGCGAAAACCAAAACCTAATTTGAATAAAATCATGATGAAGACTCGCATTTATCGCTTTCCCTTCTCAAGCTCAATTTGTCTTTTGATGAAGACTTGTCAGCACACAAGCCTCACACCTTCAGAGGTCGCACTGAACAAGAACCAAGCACATAGATTCCTCTTAGATCAAGGGAACTCGTACTAAAGGCTGAGATAAGAGAGCAACCTTGTTGCACGTAGTGACCTTCCAATTATAAGATGTTGAAACCTTAAAGGATGTGAAAACCAAAACCTGATTTAATTGACAGCTTGATGAAGAATCACAAGATATAGCTTTCCCTCTCAAGCTCAGTTTGTCTACCATTCAAGACTTGTAAACATCTTCCTCAACTTGGGCCCCCTTTCTTGAAAAACTTTCCACCTTGTTGCCCAATACCTGTCCCTGTAAGGCTCATGGATAGTAGAGACTTTGCATCTGGGCGCCACTTCAACTCCTTCAGAAGACAGAACTGAAGGGCAAGATCCTGACTTATCTCAGAATCTTTGACATTGTTACAATAAACTACCCTGAGTGCTTGAAGTTCCTTATAAGCCAAGATCACTGTCTCCAATCCTGCCGTTGTCAATGGCGAGCATCCTTCCAATGAAAGGAGCTTTACCCGTCTAGACACAGAAAATCAACAATTAGCAAATCCACCAAATAGCCACAAGCCACTACTAGATAATACAAAACACATAGCATAGGAGCGCTTGAAAATATGAAGAAACAGTGCAAGCCCCACTACCTGCAAGTTGCCGCTGCAGAGAATGTTTCATCATCCAAACCCCAACAATCTTGAAGCTCAAGGTCCCTTATACTCGAGCTCACCAACATGAGAGCTTGAAAGCCCGCTGCATCCCTAAGATCACAGCGCACAAGCTGTAGGTGCTCCAATGCCATACAGAATCCAAGGTGCTCTAAAGGGCCCGGGACAGGGTCAATCTGCTTACAATTTTCAAGCCGAAGAGTCTTGAGGCAACTACAGAAAGAGAGAGCTGCAATCCAGCCATCATGAAATCCCTGATTTGAAATTGTTAGCTCTTCTAACATTATACAGCATTGCCCAATTGCAGCAAGTCCATCATAACTAGCTTCACAGCCACTTAAACCTAGTTTGACAAGGCGTACGCAGCTTCTGGCTAGAATGGTCAGCCCTATATCTGTGAACGGACAGCAATAGAAATCACTCACAGAGCCAACAAGCCGCACAAGCTGTAAATTCTGGCATGCTGAGATGGCATGCAGCGACTCATCACTGCATTGATGAAGCTCCAACTCTTGGAGAGTGTGGCACATGTGAGCTACATAAGAAAGTCCATGGTCAGAAATGTCGCGATTTTCAGAAAGTAAACCCTGGTTCACCATATTCAAAGTGCCAGTATTGTCATTTTTCTCGACATAATTATTGTGCCCTGGATCTCCATTCTGATCTTGTTTAGAAATTGAGTCCAAATGCTTCAAGTTTGATGGTCTATCCGAAGACAGCCCCTCAACAATGGCAGAGCTATCCCCGACAAGGGTACACAATTCTGCCTCTAGGTTGGCCTTCCGGACATCTACTACACACAACCTCTGCAGGTCAGGAAATGCATCTCCTAAGATTTTCAATCCCTTGTCAAGTGTGGCCGGAGGTAACTGCTGATCTTGTATGAACCATTTAATGGACACAGGATCAAAGGCATCAACATCCAAATGTACGGAAAGGCACCTGTGTGTGAAAAGAACATTGACGGAGCTTGGGCTTCTGGTCATAGCAGAAAGGCAAGCAGGTGTGAGATCAATGTCTGTTAGATTAGGAAACCTTATTGACATTCGCCCACTCTCCAGGAACTTCCAATCCAAAAGTTTGATACACCTTCGTAGAAGGCCTTGCAGCCTTAACCATCTCTTGCACACTTGTGAGTAAGGATACGGAGAAATGGGAAGAAGACCCAATATTCTTAAAAGCACTTCATCTCCAAAGCAAAGAGTTAAATCCATAGCACCGCCTGTTGCGCCTTTCCATGGATCTATTTTGTTGCCCAGCCCTTTCCTCTGCATAGCCCTGCCCTGTTGAGATTGCTGTCTTTGCAAAAGCTGCAACATCTCGCATTCATTCACCGAACAACTATCATGTTTTCAGTTTGCAGAATTACGAATGCAAGCTGTCTGCCATATGCTGATGCTACCAAAACGGGTAGAGGAGAGGGCCAAGCAGGTGAGAAGGTTTGGCTCCGCACACGTGGAATTGCTTGAAAAACCAGTGACGGTGGACAAAGTAAGATTACAACATAATAAACAAAGGCCTTTAAATCAAATCACTTGGCCCAGAGAATGCTTTAAAAACCTGGAAGATAGCTGAAGCACATACAATCTGCGCATCCAATTCGATGGTGAGAAATCTGAACAAGCTCAAGAGGTAGCGGGGTGGCTTAATTACTTTCATGTAGCCCTGGAAGATAGCTGAAACGCAAACAATCTGTGCATCCAATTCGATGGTGAGATATCAGAACAAGCTCAAGAGGTAGTGGGAAGGCTTGATTACTCTCATGTAGCGCACAAGGATGCGCATACACGACCGTGTCTAGAAACGTACACAGAACATCAACCAATTATCAAGTGGAAGCGGAGATAATACTGTATCTTCGTCACAAAAGTAGCTTTACTAAAACTTGTGATCTGTAGTCACTGCACAACATTCACACAAGCGTGCGCACACAGACATTGTCGAGAAGTCTCTTTCTTTCTTTTCACCACTATGCCTTTGATGCGCTTCTTCCTCCGCTTCTCTGTACAAGACGAGGTGGGCTCTCTCTCTCTCTCTCTCTCTCTCTCTCTCTCTCTCGTGTATGTACAGGTATACAGGCAGGTAGAGGACCAAGACTCACAGGCTGCCTAGGGTGATAAGCCAAGCAATAACCGATGCAAACCTGGCCACGTTTTCTTCTCAAACGTGCAAAGCTTCTTTACAAAGGAAGAAAGTGCAGGTAAATCGCCTCTCCCCATTCTCTGAGAGTGTCACATACAAATGCAGAAAGATAAAGAATAGCGGGACCCAACTGTCAACTTTACGACCTTGCCCATTTCACTTTTAGAGCTCCATGTGATCTTTCCATCATAGGCTAAGGAGAGTGGTCGAAATGATGTGTAAGTTTCGATTGATCCTTCCAAAAGGGGTTTGGCAATTTTGTTGAAAGGGTGCGCGCATGAGACAGCAGTAGGGTACTCGCTAAAAGCTTTGGTTCCCCTTTCAAACGGTGCGCACATGCATCAAGCAGAAAGCCGCTGCGGCGAATATTGCTGACCTAGGGAAAATTTCCTCCATTGCGGCAAACCCGTGATAGTAGGATTTGTTATGTAGTTGGATGTTGTGGCATGAATATTTTCTAATAACAGTGATTCTGCTCTCACTGTGTGCGCAAAGAGGGTCTGGCATCTCTTTCCTTCCTTTTTGCAAGTGGTTGCAACACTCCCTTCCCCTCTACATGTGTGAACCCTTTCAAGCATGTTGCCACGAGCCTCTTGCAAATGCTAAAGAATCACTCGCTCCCTAGCGAGAAGGTGAGAGAAAGTAGGGACGCCAACAACAACTTTGTGATGATTCCTACTTTCAAGGGATTGCTGCAATGGGACAATTTTATTGCCGGCTCATGTTTTTCGAGATGCTACAACAAATTTCCACTTATGTGCGGACCCTTTGAGGGGGCCAAAAACGAAATGGACTCTACATGAAGTGTCTGCGTGCCGCATGGTCTACATTTAGTCTTAGTGCCTGTACAAGAAAAAAGTGACACCTTGTTCTTAACAATATCCCCACCAATTGACATACACGCCCAAGGAGTTATTGTTTGATAAGCCAATCGCTAACTCCACCTCATGCCTCTCACTTTGCCATATTTAATAGGGCTGACTATATCCTCTCTCCTACATTAGAAAAGGGATTTAAAAATCTATCTCCCTCCCCCTGTATACATACCAGAAATCCCCCATTCTTGCATAGCTCTCTCAATCTACTCAATGCCCTTAATGCAATGGATATGCATATAATAGAAGCTTCAGTCCTAAGGTGAGGAAGGTATTGTAGCACCTTCACAAACTCAAGAAAGCTTCCCCCTAATTCTAAATTCAAATCCTACAAGGTTCAACTTCAATCTACACACTGAACTTCACATAAATAAGTAAGCTAAGAGACAACCTTGAAGACTAAGCATTACACTCACACGCATACAAAGCAACCATTCACAAACTGTGCATGTATTTGAGATTCAATTCAAATATGAATCTCAAATACAAGATGATGAAGGATATGTCATTATCATCTCTAACAAGCATAGATAGAAAGCTTTGAGAAAAGAGGATTACAAGTGTTCATTGGAATGGTGAAGTACGTATAGAGCTTCACCTATTGTACTCTCTCCTTGGCTCCTCAAAGTTACCACCTGAAATGACAAGTAGGAAGCTTACTGCTTTAGCAAAAGTCACTGTTATAGGTGCATAGAATCCTCTCTTAGGGTTCACATTTGGCTACGTAGACATTTCACACAAAAAAGGGCTTTAACAAAAACCGAAGCATAATAGGAAAAATCGCCACAAAAAGGTTGTGCAAGCATAGCATAGTGAAACCACACAATATCGAATCAACCCCAAATTGTCAATCCGAGGATATGATAAACCTAGCCTAGCTTAGCTAGGGCATGGAAACACCCACCATGAGTGAGAGAACACAATCCTTGGAGATGAGAAAGAGGAGTTTATGAGCATGGAAGAAGATGGAAGTGAAACCATGGCTTGAGCTTCGCTCCCTCTTCATCTCATCCTCCCACTCTCAACACACACACACACACACACACACACACACATGGAAAGATATGTGCTATCTTATCACTCTCATAAGGAAGCAAACACACATGTTCATGCTTTGGCCGCACTAACAACATACACAGTAATACCATTGTTGGAAATACACATAATCGTTGCACGCAAATTTGGGAAAGATGAAGAAGGTCAAGAGCATACACCAGAAGAAGAAGTAGCACCAAGTGCACTAATACAAAAGATAAGGCTTGCCCTAAAGTGACGGGCGTATATACAAGCCTAGGAAATAAGACCTCCTATTGAGGGGAAAAAGCTCCCCATAGGTTCTAAGTGTGTTCACACACATCACTACCATAATATGGTAACCATTCCCCTTGGGACTCATGTGGTGAACATTATGTGCTCAATATACAAAAGGGAGTAAGCCCAAAGCTTTTCAAAGAGTTTTGAACTTCTCATGAGCAGGGCCATTATAATTGTCCTACATAGGCACATAAGCCAATTGACCTCTCTTGCAAAGTCTCTCTCACTGGCATAAAGATAATGCACCTTGAGGTGATTTGTGCGAGCATGGAACACTGAGTTTCTCAGAATTGTTGAATCACTCTAACTATCATAGAAGATTGTGGTGGTAGTAACGTATAAGTCAATCAAAAGGCATTTGAGACAAACACACTCAACGACAATAGTTGTGAAAGCTACCTTGTACTCACTCTCACTACTAAAAGCGGTGTAAGGGCAAAGGACCTAGGGAAGTCTAAAAGCTATGGTTGTGAGGTAAAGGGGTCCTAAATATGTAGACCAAGGGGTCCTATAAGAGGGTTGGTTACGTGGAGATCAAGTAACATAGTATGTAGGCCCTTTCAGTGGTATCAAAGCTTAGAGAAATTTCCTTTAGACATGGGAAGGGCTAACGGTGCTATTTTTAGCACTAGTGTCTTACTTTGTGCAAAAAGGTGTGTTGTGATAGTCCCCTTGTGAGGCAAGCATCCAAAGTTGGACCAGAGAAATTTGCGGCATGTGTGGTGTTGAAAAGGTGTGTCAAACCTTGCTCTACCCCTTTTTGATACCGCAAGAAATTCTCTCTTTTCTTCTGCTATGCCGTTCTCTGTTTGATGCTTCCAAAGCTCAAGCCTTTCACCTAAGGCAACCCTAATTCTTTAGGTTTGTGGCCAAACCACTTGCAAGGTAAACAATTCCCACCGATTGAGGGAATTCTCACAAGATCTCGCAAACTTAAGTGCTTGGAAAGTTAGAAGCAAGCACAAAAATTAAGTACAAGTTCACAAGACTCCACACGTGATCAACAATTTGAATTCTTTTGAAATTCCAAGGATGTGGCAAGGATGTAACTTTTGAATTTTTTTCTCAAGGATAATGCTTTCACAAAGCTTTAAATCATGTCATCCAGTCCCCCTCTTCCAGATGATGATCACTTCAATTTTGAAAGTCACCCACCTTCGGGGCCGGATGCTACTATTGAAAAGTACATGGTACGTGCAAAGTGAGACGGAGAATAAAACAAAAACAGTGTCGGTGGAGCTCTCAATGAGGATTTGAATTGCCTCACTACTCCTTATTGTTCTATATGATCAAAAGAATATATAAGGTTAGTACACTCAGTGCAATGGGTGTCTGACCAGTTGGCTTGAACCCTAACAATCTCCCACTTGAAGGCCAGCGTGTCCCAAGTGGCCTATGATGGTACATCTGTACAACCGTGAAGAAATCCTATGGATTTATCCTACACCCATCATCTCCATGTAGTGTGCAAAACTCTCGGAAGGTAGGCTCTTCGTGAGAGCATTTGCAGGATTGTTATCCGTATGAACCTTGACTAGCTCAATGCGCTTGCTAGCCATATGTCTCGTATCACATGATAACGGACTTCTATGTGTTTCAACCTGGAGTGAAACACAAGGTTCTTCACTAACACAATCACACTCTGAATTTCATAATGCAACGCTCGAGTCTGAGTAATGCCAAGATCTCCTACTAGGTGAGCTAACCACACAGTTTCCTTGCTAGCATCAGAAACTGCCACATAGTCTGCCTTTGTGGTGGAAGATTATGTACAGTTTTAAAGACATGATCTCCATGACACAAATACTCCAACAAATAGAAAAACTTAGATAGATGTGGATCTTTGACTATCCACACAAACCCCGCATAATCCGCATCCATGTAACCCACAATGGATGCATCATTATTCCCTAAGCGTAAGCACTTGTCTGCCATACCTTTCAAATATCTCAAGATGTGCTTCATTGCTTCCCAATTCTTTGTGCCAAGATTTTCCATAAATCTACTAACCACTCCCACTGTAAAAGAAATGTTCTGTCTCATGTTTACCATGGCATACATAAGATTGTCAGTGCTGAAGAATAGGGAACTTTGGCCATTTTTGCTTTCTCAACAACAGACTTGGGAGTATCATTCTTGCTAAGTTTTTCATATGCCTGCATTGGGGTACTCAATGTAGCTTTTCCCCCCATGAATATTAAAACATTGCAAGACCTTGTGGATATAATTTTCTTGTGGCAACTCCAGTATTCCACATTTTCTATCCACATGCCAAGAAAATGACTTGCATCTCCCAAATCCTTCATAGCAAACTCCGTGCCAAGGGAAACTTTCAAGATGGCAATCTCATCTTTAGACTTCCCAGCAATGAGCATATCATTAGCGTAAAGTATCAAGATGATAAGTGATCCACCATTCAACTTCTTGATAAACAATCAATGATCTTCCTGCCTCCTTACACAACCTTGGGACTGCATATACTTGTCAATCTTTATGTACCATTGCATTGAGCCTTGCTTTAGTCCATACGATGCCTTACAAAATCTATACACCAGTTCTACCCTTGTTGCATTTTCAGGTTTGACTTCAAAACCCTCTTGTAGCTTGTTGCTTCATGTAGACATCCTCATCAAGATCCTTGTGAATGAAAGTTGTCTTCACGTCCATTTGGACAAGTTCTATGTTCTCAGTGGCTACTAGTCCAAGCACAAGATGCAATGTAGTCATCTTGACTACCGAAGAGAAAATCTTATTAAAGTCCACGCCTTTCTTTCGTTTGAAACCCTTAGCAACCAATCTAGCCTTATAAGTAGGCTCATGATTTTCTACTGTGTGCTTCTTCTTATACACCCATTTGCAAGCGATACTTATTTTCCCTCTAGAAATTCTGTCAATTCCCAAGTTTCATTTGCCACGATTAAGTTATACTCGCAATCTGTAACCTGCCTCTCACTACCAGAAAATTGTCTCTCTGTCTCGCTGTCTACAATGCCAGAGAGCATGTGAAAACTTGTAGTCAATGTTGCCAAAGTCAATGCCAATGTCGGGTGTCACTCCTCTATGGAGGAGGCACCTCACCCGTGCATGTTGATGTTGGAGGAGAAGTTGTCGATGCCACTAGCCAAGAAAACAAGTTGTCGATGTTGAGAATCAAACCGTGTATGTCCTACTACACACACAATCCCTCTCTCTTTCTATCGAATCCCCTTTCTCTTCTTCACTGAGAGTGTGTGTATTGAAGGCCTTCAATGTTGAAGTTGAGATGAAGCTATCTCTTTATCTCTCTCTCTCTACACTCTCTCTCCTCTCTTACTCAACTCGAATGCACAACTTTTCCTGAGAAAACAGTTTTTGTGTTTTTAATTTTAGATAGATCTGCACTCCGAACTAGCTAATGAGTTCTTCTACAAAGTCATAGAGCTCAAAGCGATCTTTGTTTTGATTAAAATAGGTTTTTGAATGAGAGTTTTGTAGCTCAAGTTATAAGCAAAACAGTGACCTCCTATCAATCTACCCTAAATTGAGGAACTTGCTTCTCTCTCTCTCTCTCTCTGAGCTCACAGAAAGCTCAATCTCTCACTCCTCGTGGCTTGTGGAGTTCACCCCTTGCCAACTTGATGAGTGATATCTATGTGCCAAGCTCACAATGCCTCCATAGCCATGGAAGCTTTGAGATTTGATTTGTTGTGCTGATGTGAAGCTCGCTGGGAAAAGAGAAACCTTGGGAGAGAAGTATCCCTACAACCTTCAGCTATGGTACCACTTGAAAAGTGTGTAGTGCGTGCAAAGTGAGAGGGAAAAGAAGAGCAAACACAGAGTGTTTGTGGAACTCTTAGTGAAGATTTGAGTTGCCTCACTACTCATTGTTCTATATGATCAAATTAATAGATAAGGTTAGTTCGATTAGTGTGATGGGTGTCTGACCAGTTGACATGAATCCTAACAACTATGCCAGATGTGAGAGCAGACGAGGTTGATGAAAATCATGGCTTTGTTAACATGCAAGACCACTGCACTTTTATGAAAAACTCAACATTTAGAGCTTAATTTTACCTTTAATTAATACAAATTTAATTGCACTCATGGTTCTAGTTACTAAGTTTGTGTTGCAACTTGGAATAGATTGGTTGAAGAATTCCAACTAGGGCCAATCAGGGGCCAAATAGAGTTCTATCATCGTCAAATTCTCCTCTTGGCCACGTTGTTGTGGGGAGAAACAATAAACAAATTTCATCAAGGATGGAGGATCTGAAGTTGCCGGTCTACATAGATAAAGATTGAGAACATAATCAAGATGCAGTTAATACTTTTTTGTGTAAGTAGATAGATGTTCAAAATCTTCATGCTACGCTCAATGCTTTCCATCCTATGGAAATCAGCTTAGCACTTGAAGGCAAGGCCTACATGTGGTGGATGTCAATTAAACTTGAACAACAACTTACAACTTGGACACAATTTCAAGCTATGTACAATCTCTTCCAAGCAAAGAAGATGACAAGAATTCGCGAGCGTGGGATGAATGTTTCATGCTGCATACTTCATCTCTCATTGCTTAGATCTCTCATAATAGAGAAACAATTTTCAAGTTAGATAGTCACAAGGTGCGGTGGTTCCCACAATCCTGATGTCAGGGCAAAAATTAGTCATTTACATCCAAAAACTTTTGACGATGCCATTTTAGAGGTATTAGTTTATAATGCTGATGAGTAGGGGCTCTGTGCTAAATGCCTTGCAACTAACTACCATGGAATTTTCACGAGTAAAGAAGGATTTTTTTTTGTTTTTGATGTCTATTAGACACACATACCAAGAGGGCCACACATAACCATATACATCCATGGCAATAAAAAACTACAATCTTTGTGTTGAGCTCCCACACCAAAGCCGTCGTATCCACACATTGAAGATCAATATGTTGGCTCTAACACCACTTGATGATCTAAGTGCATGCACAATGAGAAAGAGGTAGAGGAAGAGAGAACACACCTTGTATGAGTGGAGCTCCTGTAGCAACGAGATGTGTAGCTCCCTTATTCTTAGTCTATATTATATTAAGATAAGCCCATAAATGTATCCATGAAGACGAACTATCCTAAGGACCCACTAGCTTTTTCCACATGGAAGCTGTGAGTAAGCATTCATGAGCCTATGTGCAATGAGACACTTCTACTCGAGAAAAATTGGACTCATTTAAATGCAGTAATTGGACGGTGTTAAAGCCTCATCTTTTCCCTTTACTACCTCTTTATCAATGTCCTCTTGGTATGAGAATAAGGGAGCATAAGGGAGCTACACATCTCGTTGCTACAGGAGCTCCACTCATACAAGGTGTGTTCTCTCTTCCTCTACCTCTTTCTCATTGTGCATGCACTTAGATCATCAAGTGGTGTTAGAGCCAACATATTGATCTTCAATGTGTGGATACTACGGCTTTGGTGTGGGAGCTCAACACAAAGATTGTAGTTTTTTATTGCCATGGATGTATATGGTTATGTTGCTTATGCAAAGCCTTGAGCCAGCATATGGTCATTGTTATGCCATTGATTTGTACTTGATCTCAATGAGTAACTGCTGGTTTTTGCTACACTTATGAAAATGCCGTGCTCTCTGTATGCATGAATGTTCACACTGGTTTATGGCCATTGTTTCGGTTTATGATAGATTTGTGCACTCTTTTGGCAATATTCACGTCTCTTAGATTGCTAATGCCTATCATGAATAATTAAGGTAGAGTTCAATTGATGCAAGAGATTGATAGTTTTTGAGCTGCTTGCTTGATTTGGTACATGTTTATGCTCATGTCTACTACTTTCAGTAGATCTGGTTGTATCATTCATGTTTTATGTGCAAAGTTTGGGGATACTACCCAGTACGCTTATGTGGTGCCAGTACTGGCAATTACTGATGTCTTCTTGAGTCTTGAGTTTTGCATAACCTTTTGGAGGGCCCTAAATAGGTTTTCTTTGAGTTGGGGCTTCTCAGATGTATGAGATGTTGGGGTATAAAGCCCAATGTGGTCGCCCAGGAAAGTGGGCGGGCCGCCAGGTATGTACACATATTCTTTTGTAAAAACCTAATAAGAACTCACTATGCTCTACACATTACAGTAGAGCGAGTTCACCATATCGTCATGCTCTTCTTCTCGCACTCTCTCTCGCGTCGCACTTCCGCTTGTACTCCTTCAACTGGTATCAGAGCTCAGATCGAGGCTCGGGGCAGCATTTTCAGATAGCCAGAGTCACCTGCTCGGATTGGAGTGAGATTCGACAGGCGAAGACACGGCCCCAATTCCTGTGGGAAATCCCAAAGGGCTTGGTGTTCTTAGAATTTCATTCTGAGGTCATCTCGGCCACCGTTCGGTTTCGACAAAGATCTGCGCATGCCATTTTCGTGTAGCATTTAATGGCCTAATAACTTGTGTGTAGCGGAAATGAGCATGAACATAGTGGGCATTTCATTAGAATAGATTCCTAATGAGAATTACAAGAGTGCTTGGGTGGAGAGAGCAACAAAAAGCATAACACCTAGTTAGATAGCAGCGACAATACTTTCAAAAGAGAGAGAAATTAAGCTAATGACAACAGTTGAGGACCAGATTTGCATGGAGCCGGTCCCCCCTCCAAAAGGCTTTGTATTATGGTTTCTCCCATCAAGAGAGACATTGTACAATACAATTCTTTGTGTTCCTTCAAGACTAGCCAGTGCAATGAAGATGAAAGCTTCATGCACTAAGCAAACACAACTTGAATTATCCCCGTTCTCAGACCCAAGACCTCACACACCTTCGAAGATGGTGAGAGCTAGCAGGGTATGAGAGTAGATTGAGAGGAAGAAGGAGTATCTTACGAGAAAGATGTACATCTCCTCACATAATCACTCATATTAGCATAGCTTAGCTTAGTAATTAGCTTGGTAGAGGAGATGAGCATGCATTGAAGCTTGGCTCTTGG
This sequence comes from Adiantum capillus-veneris, assembly GCF_014529385.1. Taxonomy (NCBI): domain Eukaryota; kingdom Viridiplantae; phylum Streptophyta; class Polypodiopsida; order Polypodiales; family Pteridaceae; genus Adiantum; species Adiantum capillus-veneris. Next base: position 115,785,871 of record NC_140941.1, read on the forward strand.
TTCGATTTGCATCCACATGCCAAGAGAGTGTTGATGTAGGCTTCTATCTCACAAGCTTGGAGTAGGTGATGAGCTCTCCATTAAAGCTTGGGAAGAGATAGTCTTCTTTGCTTCCACACATGAGATTGTGTGAGTGTGTGTGTGTTAATGCCTTGCAAAAATCAGCCCCCTCTCTCTCTTGGGCGAGCCCTCTTGCTATTTTCTCTTGCTGAACCCTCATTGGCTCTCCCCAAGTCAAGCCAATGACCATTAAGCAGCATAAGTGATAGCCTTCTGACATGTGTCCCCCTTTCCCCTTTTGTGAGAGCTTTAGGTAATTAAATAATTAAACTAAACTCTCATTGGACCCCTTTGCCTCCTGGCCAATAGGAATCAGGCAAGCCATTGGGCTCCTGAATGCTCATTGGATCCCTGGGGAGACTGCCCAATAGTCTTCTAGGAGACTTAATTCTCATTTGTTTCTTTTATTAAATGTTTTTTAATTAATTAAACTAGATTTACTCTAGCTTAATTCTCATTGGTCCACTTCAAGCGTCATCCAATAGAAATTGGGCACACCTTGTGGGCATCTAGCCTAGGGAGCTGACATGTGTCCCTCATTCCCTTTGTGTAAAGGGAGCCTGTGTGTGTGTGTGTGTGTGTGTGTGTGTGTGACTTTCTCTCTCATCCCCTACCTTCAGGGCTCACCCCCTCCCATGTAGGGATATGCAAAGACTTTTTTTTTACACACACAAAGCATCCAATTTTCCCTAGGTTTGACCTTTGGACACGGCAAAGAGATGGAACAGAGACACTTGGTCGAGCTGGTGAGGTAGGTTAGGGTTCTTAATTCCTCTGCTCAGTGAACCAATGATTCATGGAAAAGATTATGATTTTGATAGTGAACTTGAAACAACATGGAACCTTAGCATTTTGGAAGTCTTAATGGGCTGAACCTTAGGGTCTTTTTAGCCCATTGTTGCACATGGCTCTTTTGCAGATGCCCCCCCCTGTGGATCCCTATTTTCCCTCCTTTGGATCCCTATTGTGGCCGGTCTGCTAGCTTAACCAATATTCTAGCTTTTTCTCCCCTGGCACTTCCCCACATTAAATGATCAATTTAATATGAGAAAATTATTTAGGAGAATTAGATATTGATTATTATGACATTACCTCTCTCTTGAAATCATAGTCGTCCTCGACTATGGTGTAGAGAAGATAAAGCATATTCATGAGTCCTTTTCTTAGAGGGTAGAGGATCCCTATGTTACCCTACGACATCATTCCACAATGGATGACTAGTCCATTTGGTGCTTGAGAGCCTGAGGTTGCCGCAAGAATGTCTGCACATTAGTCCTATCAGTCTTCCATAGTAGAGTGACAAGTTCTACTTGGTGTTTGGGAGACGTCGTCTCTGCAAACTTGATCTAAGCATGCATACTACTTCATTTTTGTGCACAATAAAGAAAAAGAGAGTCTTATAAGACAAAAAATTTGTTCAATTTTAACATTTTGTACATTTGCTTACTCTTGGGAAGGATTGTAAGCATTGACAAGGTTTAGGTTATCCTTTAATTGTATGCCTTGCATCCATCTAGCATCTTCAAAAGGATAATTCTTAAACTTAATAAGATATCGTCGGATAGTCTTACCGCCTCTTAGTACCTTGTCTTCATGTCGGAGAATGGACTCGGGCTGCAACACCTCCTCTTGGTCCTCGATCTCCGGTGGGTCTTCAATAGTTGGTTCTTGAGGTGGCTCTCCTTTGTAAGGCTTTAATAGGCTCACATGGAAAGCATTGTGTATGAGCCAATGATTGGGTAACTTGAGTTGATAGGCCATCTCATTGATTGGCCTAAGAATCTGAAAGGGACCATAATACCTTTTTGCTAGTTTAGCATAGTACTTTTGGTGGCCCGTAGGATTCTTGCCCGTCGTGTGCCTTAATCGAGCCTTGGGAAACTTTAACAAGACCCAATCGTTTTCTTTAAAGGTTTGGGCTCTTCTGTGCTTGTCAGCAGCAGCCTTTTTTCTTTGCTGTGAGATAGAGATAGCATCCTTAATCTTTTGGAAAGATTCTTGTAGGTCTCGGCTATACTCATCTGCAGCGAAGATCTTCCCATGTACCTTAAGTAGCAAGGGACTTTTTGATCTTCCCTCAATTACCTCGAAAGGTGATTTTCCCGTGGAAGTATGTACAGTATTATTGTAAGCATACTCCACTAAGGGTAAGTACTTCTCCCATTGGGATCTTTGATCTACTTCTGTTACATAGGCTTTTAGTAGATCGAGAATGGTTAGGTTAGCTATTTCACTTTGGCCATCCGTTTGTGGATGATAGGCCGAAGAGAAGTTTAGCCTTGTCCCTAAATTCTCAAAGAGACCCTTCCAGAAATTACTGGTCATTCTAGGATCTCTATCCGACACTATGGACATTGGCAAGCCATGGTACTTGAAGATTTGTGAAATGAAGAGGGTTGCCATTTGATGGGCTTTGATAGTCTTTTTGACAGGTATAAAATGAGCTTGTTTACTGAACCTGTCTACTATCGTCCATATTCCCGTATTCCCATGGATAGACTTAGGCAATCCAAAGATAAAATCCATGGATATGCTCTCCCATGGTGAATTAGGGATTGGCAAGGGTTGAAGCAATCCAAGTTGCTTCCCTCTATCAAATTTTGTCTTTTGGCATACCACACATTTAGAAACATACTCTTGTATGTTCACTTTCATGGTAGGCCAATAGAAATATGTTTCAATTCCCTTTAAGGTAGACTGAATCCCTCTATGCCCCGCATAAGGTGGAGCATGAGATTCATACATTACTTTCTCACGTAGTGAGTTAGTAACGCATAGTCTATTGCCATAGAGAAGATAACCATCTTGTAAGATAAATGGTTCTTCTTTCTTCCCCAATGCAAGGGCTGAAATCACATCTCTAAAATCGGGATCAATAGCATACTCATCTATCATTGAAGATAGATCATTGTAAGTTGCTATGGAAACCGCATTCACTCTCGGCCGTCTTGAGAGTGCATCAGCTACTTGATTATGCTTGCCAGCAATGTGAGCAATATGAAAATGAAATTGCGAAAGGAAATTTGCCCACCTCATTTGTTTGTTGGAGAACTTGGTCTGCGTCATGAAGTACTTAAGACTTTGGTGATCCGTTCGCAGAATGAAAGGAGTCCCCAATAAATAGTGCTTCCATGAGTCTAAGGCATGTAGAACTGCAAGGAGTTCCTTTTCATATATGCCTAGAGCTTGCTCAACAGGGTCGAGCCTTCGACTCTCATACCCTATGGCATGCCCTTCTTGGAGCAAAACAGCTCCAAGGCAATCACCACAAGCATCACATTGGACCTCAAATGGTTTTGAGAGATCCGGTAGTGTAAGCACAGGTTGAGAGATAAGCTTTTCGAAAGCATTGTTCTCCTTAGCAGACCATGTATACCTAACGCTTTTCTTTGTTAGGTCATGTAATGGTCTCGCAATTTGTGAGAACTTTTCTATGAAGCGTCTATAGTATTCACACATACCTATAAAGCTTCTTAGTTCATGAAGATTCCTTGGTTTAGGCCATCCTTTTATTACCTCTAACTTAGATGGATCCATTTGGATGCCATCTTGAGAGATAATATGACCTAAATACTGAATCTCTTGCAAGAAAAATTCACTTTTCTTTCGATTAACATAAAGTTTATTCTCTCTTAAAACTTGAAATATTACCTGGAGGTGTTGCTTGTGTTCCTCCAATGAATTAGAGTAGATGATAATATCATCAAAGAACACTCCAGTGAAGGTTCGATGAGGCCTGAACAGCTTCTCCATCAAGCGGTTGAATGTGGCTGGTGCATTGGTCAAGCCAAAAGGCATGACAATGTATTCGTAAAGACCAAATGTGGTACGAAATGCGGTCTTTACAATGTCTTGATCAACTATCCTTATTTGATGATAGCCACTTTTTAGGTCAATCCTACTGAAGTAGGTCGATCCTTGTAGCTTATCAAATAGGTCTTCTACCCGTGGAACGGGAAACCTATTCTTGATAGTGATCCTATTTAGTGCTCTATAGTCGACACACATACGATATGTGCCATCTTTCTTTTGCACTAATAGCATAGGTGAGCAAAATGGAGATGAGCTTGGCCTAACCATACCCTTCTCAACTAACTCATGCACTTGCCGCATAATCTCCTCTTGTTGAGCTTGAGAAACTCTATAAGGAGGTTTGTTAGGTGGTGAACTTCCTGGAAGAAGTTCGATTGCATGGTCATCATTACCTCGTTTAGGAGGTAGCTCACAAGGGATGTCGTCAATAAAAACATCTTGAAACCCCTTGAGAAAATTGGATAACTCTAATTCCTTTTGGTTGCTTTTATTTTCTTTTGCTAAAGCATTAGGTTCATTTTGAGAGTCTTTAACAAGAATCATGTATACGGAAATAGAGCTCTTTATTGACTTGTTGAAAGCTGGTGTATGTACAATGGGGATAGTGTTACCCATTTCCTTAGCATCTATATACATGTCTTTTTCCCTAAACTTAAAGGAGATTCTCCTTTCAGGAAATTTAACATCGGCAGCCAGGCGGTCAAACCATGGTGCCCCTAGGATTACATCCTCATGCTTGAGAGGAGAGATAAAGAAGTCCTCTTTGTCCACATAGCCTTGGACATGAAGCCTCAATTTCCCAATTAAGGGAGTGACTGAAGCTTCTTGCCCCTTGAAGGCAATGTTTGCGGGTAGGACATCTCCCATCTCGTAGGATTGTATGCCTAGCTTGGTGGCTAACTCCATAGATATAAAATTATGAGTAGAACCAGGGTCAAAGAGAATAAAAGCATCATGTTCTCTTACCTTTCCCCAAGCATGGCATAGAGGAGATCCTTTGTGGTGAGTTTGGTGAGTCTCCTCCTCTTGGATTTCAACCAAGGAAGCTCTAGGAGGATCTTGGCGGTTGTTCTTTTGGGGACAAGCACGGTACGCATGCCCTTGTTCGTCACACTTGAAACACTGGTTATCCTTACGATAACGCTCAAGCTCTTCAGGAGAGAGTTTATTCTTACCTTTGTAAACTCCCTTCTCTTTAGCTTTGTTGGAGTTGCCCTTAGGAGACTTTTGGACATTGTCTTTCCCCTTAGGCTCATTGGAACCCTTGTTTTCCGGGGGCTTATTATTTCTTTTAGCCCCCGTTTGGAAATTGATTCGAGAGGCCACCATAGTGTGGTGTATTACCGCCGATATGGTACGTGGCCTTTGGGAGTTGACATACTCCGCCATTTCTTCGGTTAAGCCCGCACAAAATTGTTGCTTTTGCTCTCCAAAATCCAACTTTTTGAAGACAGTGGCTTTGAGTTGTAGGTCCCAAAACTTGTCTACATATTTGTGGATGGATTCATTGGGAGAGAGCTTTAAGCTTCGCCATTCGGTGAGTACTTTGTCTTTGGCATCGGTGGCCGAAAACTGCTTCATAATGGAAGCTCTTAAAGCTTTCCATGTTCGTGGAGCTTCACCGTTGGCTCGTAGGCTAGACCACCATTGTCTGGCGGACTTTTGAAAGTGCATAGCTACATGGCGTAGCTTAGAGGACTCCGTGAAGCCTCATCTCCAAACGCCACATCGAATTGCTAGATAAAGGCCAAGACTTTGTCCGTAGCACCAAAGGTGCCATCATAGGTAAGGAAAGAGATGCTCTTCCCTCCCTCTTTGAATTTCTTCAGCTTGGACGACCTCTTCCATGCGGCATAGGATTTCCTATGGCCTCTTCTTTTTGATGGTTCAAAAGTTTCACCATCACTTTCTTCAGAAGGTGAAGAATTTGAAGAAGGTGGAGAAGAGGGTGACCTCTTTCTCGCCTTTTTCTTGTCTTGATCTTTGTCGTCTTCACCATAGCTTTCATAAGAGGAAGAGGATAAAGAATATGGAGAAGAGGGTGTCCTCTTTCTCGCCTTTTTCTTCTCTTGCTTTTTATCATCCCTCTTTGAATTATGGCATGGAGAAGAGTATGATGGTCTTCTCCGCTTTGGTTGTGATGGAGAGCGTTTAGCCCGCCGTCTTCGTGGAGCCATCTCCGCCGAGGTGGCGGGAGACTCGCTTCTTTCTCGTTCCTTCGGTGGAGGCTCTTGAGTTCTCCTTTGGGAAGGACATACATCGTCAAGAAGTAAATTCTTGAGCCCTTCGTATGGATTCTCTTCTTCTTCCCGAATCGGAGAGAGACCTCTTTTGGTAGTCTCACAAGGAGGCTTCCTAGGTGTTCTCTCGTCATGGTGATGAGCTTGGAGAATCCCGTGAGCACGGAGCTGGTGTTGCACTTCATTTTGGAGAGATGGATTGCCCATGGCTTGTTGAAGCCTAGAAATAAGATAGTTAACAAGCATTGAAGCATCATTAGTAGCTTGCTCATGAGCAAAATCAAAGTTATCAACATTAATTTCACTCTCTTTACTATTGTCATCCATTCTAACAACTTTTAGGTATAAACTTTTTAGGTGTACTTTAGCACTTCAAGCCCTAGTTGCTACTCCTCTTTACCCCTTTAGAAAAAGCACTCAAGCTACTGTACCCGCGGCTCGAATACCATTAATTGCAAGGAATAGAAGAGAGGGTCTTTCGACACCAAAACAGCACCGGCTCCTGTCAAGCTTCTAATAGCTCAATAGCGGTTAAGCCATAGGCAAGCCCCGTAGGACTCCACTATTAAGACCATAGCTCTCCACGGTGATGCCCCGTTAACTGCACAAAGGCAGGCACACTGCAAGGCTGAAAAATCCCTATTCTACTTACTCATAGGCAATTAATAATACCAACCATTTGTAGCTAGCTTGAGGACCTCCCTTCTTGAGCAAGAAAAGAGAAACCTTGAGCTTTGATACCAATGTAACATTTAATGGCCTAATAACTTGTGTGTAGCGGAAATGAGCATGAACATAGTGGGCATTTCATTAGAATAGATTCCTAATGAGAATTACAAGAGTGCTTGGGTGGAGAGAGCAACAAAAAGCATAACACCTAGTTAGATAGCATCGACAATACTTTCAAAAGAGAGAGAAGTTAAGCTAATGACAACAGTTGAGGACCAGATTTGCATGGAGCCGGTCCCCCCCTCCAAAAGGCTTTGTATTATGGTTTCTCTCATCAAGAGAGACATTGTACAATACAATTCTTTGTGTTCCTTCAAGACTAGCTAGTGCAATGAAGATGAAAGCTTCATGCACTAAGCAAAACACTTAGCAAATACAACTTGAATTATCCCCGTTCTCAGACCCAAGACCTCACAAACCTTCGAAGATGGTGAGAGCTAGCAGGGTATGAGAGTAGATTGAGAGGAAGAAGGAGTATCTTACAAGAAATATGTACATCTCCTCACATAATCACTCATATTAGCATAGCTTAGCTTAGTAATTAGCTTGGTAGAGGAGATGAGCATGCATTGAAGCTTGGCTCTTGGTTGGATTTGCATCCACATGCCAAGAGAGTGTTGATGTAGGCTTCTATCTCACAAGCTTGGAGTAGGTGATGAGCTCTCCATTAAAGCTTGGGAAGAGATAGTTTTCTTTGCTTCCACACATGAGATTGTGTGAGTGTGTGTGTGTGTTAATGCCTTGCAAAAATCAGCCCCCTCTCTCTCTTGGGCGAGCCCTCTTGCTATTTGCTCTTGCTGAGCCCTCATTGGCTCTCCCCAAGTCAAGCCAATGACCATTAAGCAGCATAAGTGATAGACTTCTGACATGTGTCCCCCTTTCCCCTTTTGTGAGAGCTTTAGGTAAATAAATAATTAAACTAAACTCTCATTGGACCCCTTTGCCTCCTGGCCAATAGGAATCAGGCAAGCCATTGGGCTCCTGAATGCTCTTTGGACCCCTTGGGAGACTGCCCAATAGTCTTCTAGGAGACTTAATTCTCATTGGTTTCTTTTATTAAATGATTTTTAATTAATTAAACTAGATTTACTCTAGCTTAATTCTCATTGGTCCACTTCAAGGGTCATCCAATAGAAATTGGGCACACCTTGTGGGCATCTGGCCTAGGGAGCTGACATGTGTCCCTCATTCCCTTCGTGTAAAGGGAGCCTGTGTGTGTGTGTGACTTTCTCTCTCATCCCCTACCTTCAGGGCTCGCCCCCTCCCATGTAGTGATATGCAAAGACTTTTTTTTTACACACACAAAGCATCCAATTTCCCCTAGGTTTGACCTTTGGACACAACCTTTGAATTTTGGAACCTTAGCATTTTGGAAGTCTTAATGGGCTGAACCTTAGGGTCTTTTTAGCCCATTGTTGCACATGGCTCTTTTGCAGATGGCCCCCCCTTTGGATCCCTATTTTCCCTCCTTTGGATCCCTACTGTGGCCGGTCTGCTAGCTTAACCAATATTCTAGCTTTTTCTCCCCTGGCACTTCCCCACATTAAATGATCACTTTAATATGAGAAAATCATTTAGGAGAATTAGATATTGATTATTATAACATTCGACTACGTGGTCTCGGCCGGTGCAGATCCGACTCTGCAATTTTGGGGTTTCGACCTACGACTGCAAGTGCCGAGGATATTTGCACTTCCAGAGTTCTGATTTGTGGCTATCTACACAACGAAGGACGGCTTACAGTTCTTGGAGGCGTGTCACATACGATACGGGCACACCTACACACAGACTGTAGGCGACATCCACTAGTTCATCAGGTAGCTTGCGTTAGAGCTATGTTCCTGTTGATCACATTGCCGGAAAGTTGGGACACTTATCGCATAGCTTTGAGTAATTTTGCACCTCCAGATGGTTTGACCATAGCAGGTGTAGAAGGCAGTCTGCTTACTGAAGAAACCAACAGAAAGACAATGGACAAAGGCAAAGGAACAGCCTTAGTTGTCAGGGGAAGGACCAAAGAAAAGTACAAAGGTGGAAAGAGGGATCAGTCTCGTAGCAAGTCCCGCAGTGATAAAGGCAAGAGTGAAATAGAATGCTACCATTGTGGCAAGAAGGGTCACATGAAAAGAGACTGCAGAGAATGGAAAGCAGAAAAAGGCAAAGAGAAAGGAGAAGACCATGGTGAGAAGAAAAAGTCCTCAGTGAAGATTCAAGAAATAAATGTGACAAACACTGTTGCAGAGGATGACAGTCTAGTGTCAGGAGATATGTACTTCTTGAAAAATACAATGGACTCAGCTCTTCTTACAGCATCTGATGGAAATGCACTGAGTGACTGGATTATAGACTCAAGGGCATCACTTCATGTGTCTCCAAACAAGGAGTGGTTTACCTCTTATGTGACCACTAAAGATCATGTTCGACTAGGGATTGGGCAGACATGTGAGATCTTAGGTGTTGGAGATGTTCAATTGAAGTTTCAGAATGGCTCTTCTTTCACGCTGAAGAATGTGAGACATGTTCCCGCAATTACAAAGAGCTTGATAAGCACAGGTTTACTTGATGATGCTGGCTACGTCACCACTTTTGGACAGAATATGTGGAAGATATCCAAGGGTTCTATGACAGTAGCACATGGAGTAAAGTCTGGAGGACTTTACATGATTTATGTATCAAATGTCTCTAAAAATGTAATCAATGTAACCGAGCAGCCGAATATTTCTTTGTGGCATAGCCGGTTAGGACATATGTCCAAGAAGGGAATGGAAATCTTGTCTCGTTCTGGTTATTTGCGTGGCTTGTCATTTAATGATTTTGAATTCTGTGAACATTATCTGTATGGTAAGCAAACGCAGCAGTCACATAAGCATAGAAGCAGTAGAAGAGATACACAGTTGGCACTTGTTCATAGTGATTTGTGTGGACCTATGCCTAACCTATCTCTAGGGGGAGCTTCTTACTTTATGACATTTATAGATGATTACTCGAGGAAAGTATGGGTTTACTTTCTCAAGCACAAGGATGAAGCATTTAGTGTTTTCAAAACGTTTGTGACACTTGTGGAGAATCAGAGTGGCAAGAAGCTTAAATGCTTACGCACTGACAATGATGGAGAGTATGTTTCAAAGGACTTTCAGGACTTTTGTGAGTCAAAAGGTATAAAACGTGAACTTACTGCTCCTTACAATCCTCCTCAAAATGGTGTTGCTCAGAGGATGAATAGGACCATACAAGAGAAGGTCAGAAGTATGTTGTCTAATGCACAACTGCCAAATGGGTTTTGGGCTGAAGCTGTATCAACATCTGTTCATCTTATAAATAGATCTCCTAACAAGGTTTTGCAGAAGGATTCAGTGACAGAGATGGTATGGTCAAGCAAAATGCCCTCATACAAGCATCTCAGAGTCTTTGGCTGTGAGGCATATATTCATGTTCCAAAGGAATTTAGGAACAACTTGAGCCAAAGAGTAGAAAGTGCATCTTTCTAGGCTATGGTAATTTTGGTGAGATGGGGTATAGACTTTGGGATCCCGAATCCAGAAAGGTTATCCACAGCAATGATGTTCACTTTAATGAAGCCAAATATCATTCTACACCAGAGAGGGTTGAAGAGATTAGAAGAGTTGTCTTCCAAGAAGATGGACCTGCACGTGCAAGACAAAATGTCAGGGCTCAAGAGGAGCAAGGACAAGATAGAGTGGAGCCACAGGTTGTGGCTGAGCCTGAGCCACCTATTTTGCATAGATCTAGACGTATCACGCGACCTCCTGCTAGGTTTGTTCCATCTATGAACTATGTCATGTTGATTGATTGCAATGAGCCTTCATGTTACAAGGAAGCAGTGCAAATGAAGGACTCCGAGAATTGGCAATTGACCATGCAGTCAGAGATGACAACTCTGCATAAAAACCAGACATGGAAGCTAGTTAAATTACCATAGGGCAAAAAGGCTCTACCTTGTAAATGGGTTTACAGGTATAAGATCACCGCTCATGATAGTCAGCCAAAGTACAAAGCAAGGCTTGTTGCCAAGGGCTTTAAGCAAGAAGAAGGCATTGACTTTGATGAAGTCTTCTCTCCGGTGGTCAAGATGACTACATTTAGATGCTTTCTTGCATTGGTTGCCATATTAGATTTGGTGTTGCACCAAATGGATGTCAAGACAGCGTTCTTGCATGGTGATTTAGATATGGAAATTTACATGCATCAGCCAGAAGGGTTTGTTGAGAAAGGCAAGGAAGATTTGGTATGCCAGTTGTTAAAGAGTCTTTATGGCTTAAAACAATCACCGAGGGCATGGTACCATAAGTTCCACAAGTTTATGCTTTCTCAAGGCTACAAACGTATTGAGTTCGATCACTGTCTATATACAAAGAAGGCTAAGGACGGCAGTTGGTTGATCCTTATTTTGTATGTGGATGACATGTTGATTGCTGGCAAGCACTTGGAAGAAATTTCAGCTTTGAAGTCAAAGATGGCAAAATCGTTTGATATGAAAGACATGGGTGAGGCAAGTCATATACTTGGTATGCGCATTGAGAGAGACAGATCAAAGAAGTTGATTTGGTTATCTCAAACAGAGTATATTGACAAGGTTTTGCAACGTTTCAATATGGAGAAGGGAAAGGCATTGAGTGTTCCATTGCCACCATATGTGAAACTTAGCAAACAAGATTGTCCTGTGTCTGAGGAAGAACAGGCTGAAATGGATAAGATTCCATATGCGTCTGCAGTGGGTAGTTTGATGTATGCAATGATTGCTACTCGCCCAGACATTGCATTTGCAGTGGGAGTAGTAAGTCGCTACATGTCAAACCTAGGCAAGAAACATTGGGAGGCAGTGAAAGGAATATTGAGATACCTGAAAGCTACAAAGAGTATGCGCATATGCTATGGGAATCAGGAGCTAAGTGTAGAGGGTTTTACAGACTCAGATTATGCAGGTGACTTAGACAACCGAAGGTCTACGTCAGGGTATGTCTTTACATTGGCTGGTGGAGCAGTATCATGGCGTTCTAGATTACAAGATTGTGCTACTCAGTCTACTACAGAGGCTGAATATGTTGCAGCATCAGAGGCATGCAAAGAATCAATTTGGCTTAATCGACTAGTAACAGATTTGGGAATCAAAGAAGGGATGCCTGTGTTATATTGTGATAGTCAAAGTGCTATACAATTGGCTTGCAATCCAGTTTATCACTCAAAGACAAAGCATGTGGATGTGAAGTATCATTTCATCAGGGAAATGCTAGAGGATAAGCAACTTCAGCTTGTCAAAGTTCACACCACAGAAAATCCTGCTGATCTACTTACAAAAGGACTTCCCTCAGAGAGCTTTGCGCATTTTCGCAAGCAGTTAGGTGTAGGGTAGTACATCACTTCTCTACATCTCTTGTATATTAGCTTGTATAGTAGCTTCTCTCACACTTCAAGTACCACATTGGACTTTAAGTGGGAGGTTGTTGGGGTATAAAGCCCAATGTGGTCGCCTAGGTAAGTGGGCGGGCCACCAGGTATGTACACATATTCTTTTGTAAAAACCTAATAAGAACTCACTATGCTCTACACATTACAGTAGAGCAAGTTCACCATATCGTCGTGCTCTTCTTCTCGCACTCTCTCTCGTGTTGCACTTCCGCTCGTACTCCTTCAACACTCTCTCTCACGTCGCACTTCCGCTCGTGCTCCTTCATGAGAGCCTTTCTATATTGACACATTTGATTAAGTTTGTGCTGTACTTTTTGTACATTGTCTACACATCGGTTTATGGTTTATGTGATCTAAGATATATACAGAAATACTACCAAAGCTCTATCAAAATTTGGTCATACTATGCGCCACAATTTTATTCAGTTTGTGTCTTTTGTTTACAGTTTTTGGTTGACGTATTGTCTGTTTCAAGACAAAAATTTACCAAATTTTAGCCAGTCTCCAGTCTCTCTTGCAGAGTTTTAACATTGGTTTTGAGTTTTCTTTCATAGTTTTTTGCTTGACATATTGTCCAATTGGCAATTACTACCAAACTATGTCAAAATTTATTTGTGAGTTCACCATAGTATCATGATTGATAATGGCAGCTTTTATGTCAAACAAAGAGCTTTACAATGTCCATAAGTTTGATGGTAGAAACTTTTGTTTATGGAAAGAGAAAATTCAAGATGCTCTTGTCCAAAGGAATCTAAGCTTGCTTCCGTGTTGATAAACAATGACTTGAGTTAGATGCATTGGCCAAGTCTATGATTAAACTTCACTTGGAAAGTTCAATATAATTTATTATGATAAATGAAAAGACCATTGTATCTTTATGGAAAAAGTTGTGCAACACTTATGAAAAGGAAACTCCTATTCTTGGATAGAGGATACAAATGTGGTACTCTTTACCCTTTATATGTTTCTACACTTCAAGGTAATGTTGTAAACATAACCAAGAAACCAAATACCTCTTTTTGACATAGCTGATTAGGCTATTTGAGCATGAATGGAATGAAAGTTCTTTCTAGTTTGGGCTACTTCCTATCTCAACTTTTCAGACTTTGAACTGTGTGATATTCATTGTATGTATGGTAAACATGCTAGATCAGCATGCTCTAGCTTGCCAAACAAGAAAAAGCTTGAGAAACTAGATCTAGTGCATTGGGATGTGTGTGGGCCTATGGCTATTGAGTCACTAGGTGGTGTTGCATATTTTATCACTTTCATAAATAATGCAACTCACAAGGTTTGGGCACATCCCGCAAAGCATAAAGATGATGCCTTTTGTATCACAAAGAGATGAATCTCGTTTTTCCAAAATGGGATCCAGTTGTAACATTGTCTTAACAGTGATGTGATATTCAATGACAAGAAAATGCACAAACTTCCTCTTAAAGAGGTTGAGGTGTGGAGAGGTAAGTTTTAGGATAGTATGCCACTTGTTCATGAATGAATACAACAAGTTACAAGGTGAGCAAAGTGTGCCTAGTGATGGTCCTAGTAGATTTGACCATGTAGAGAGTGGTGGTGAAATGCTAGTGGGAAAACTTATTCGTCATGTAGAGCTTGATGTAGTGAGAAGGTCAAGGAGGGTTTCTAGGCCACAAGGGAGGTTGTTTCCAAGCTTAGATTATACTATGTTGATATATTGTGGTGGTCAACATTGCTTAATTTTCTCACCTTGGTTGATTTTGCATCAAGTTCAACAAAAAATGGTTAGAGATGTTTGTGCTCAAGGCTCCTACTATGATAAGGGTATGTTATATGATGACAAGCTTAAGTGGGAGAGAGATAGATTCTTTGAAGAAGATCGGACTTGGGACTTAGTACCTTTGCCAAAAACAAAGAATGATTTGCCATGTAAATGGGCTTACAAGTTAAAGGTCACACCCAATGATGGACACGAAAGTATAAGGCTAAGTTGGTTGCCAAAGGTTTCAAGCAACATCAAGGCATAGATTTTGACGAGGTTATTTTACCAATTGTAAACTATACTACTTTACAAACAATACTATCCGTGGTTGTTAGAGAGGCCATGAGATTTGGTCTAATTGGATGTTTAGACAGTGTTGTCAGAGTGCACGTTCTTCAAAGGAGATCGAGAAGGCATCGACCGATGGGCTGTTGGCTATGAGAGCTCTAAGAGAGGATATTTAGAGATTTCATAGTGGTTACGGAGAATTGGAAAATAATTTGAGCCCGCAAATGATAATCAATTTCAATTCATGATTTACAATAACCTAAGAACATACTTCGACCATACGTGAAGCAATGTGGGTGCACACCTCGACTATTTATACCCCAAACAAAAACCAAAGTCTAAATCAATTGATAGGAAGTAAATCCAATCAAAATCAACTCTATCCAAACCTGATAGCTCACACAAAAACCCATTGATGAAATAACAGCTACCAAAGAGAGTACACCAACTCCCATTCTCTTCATCTGTGAGTTCCTTATCAAGAGAGAGAGAAATCTTCTCATCCTCTTCACCTCTGGGTCCCTTGAGTGAAATCTTGGTACTTGGTTTCCAAGTCAAAACTACCCTTGTCCTTGTCAGCCTTCGTCTTTCACCTGTGTGTGTGTGTGTGTGTGTGTATGTCTGAGAGAGAGAGAGAGAGAGAGAGAGAGAGAAGCCACCTTTTATTTGTCTTTGCTCAATTCTCTAAGAGAGAGCTTCAAGAGAATCCACCCATCCTCTTTTTCCTTGTCCCTTTCTCTTCTCCGTGATGCTTAATAATAAGAAGAAACAAATTGAAATATCCCCAGGCAATGCAAGATTTGACTCTACATGTGAGATGTAGAAACCTATAGAACACCTTTTTTGGAAGACCTATTTTTCTTCCAAAAACACTTTTACCAAAGATTTTCCTAATCTATACTTTTTTTGGATGAGAGGTCCCTTCCCTTTTATGCAAAAAATCCACTTATGTCTATTTATTTTCTTGGGACCCAATTTAATCTCCTACAAAAACCTTTTTTAACGATCTATTTTTCTTCCAAAAACACTTCTACCAAAGATTTTCCTAATCTATACTTTTTTGGATGAGAGATCCCTCCCCTTTTATGCAAAAAATCCACCTATGTTTACTTATTTTCTTGGGACCCAATTCAATCTCCTTTATCGGATTAGCAAAAAGATTTTTCTTCTTTTTAGCTCTCTTCCTCTTCAATCTTGGTTGAGCATCTTCCTTAACCATTACAACACTTGATATACAGCGTGTAGGAATGCCTTGCAAAGAGACACCAAGCAATGAACTGCATCGACCATACAAAAATGCATATATGTTGTCCGGTCCTTGTTTTTCTCATCATGCCCACAAAATGGCACGATAGTGTTCTTACATGGCAATCTTTTTAAGAACATTACATGCAATAGCCACATGGTTTTGCTAAGAACAACAAAGAAATTTGTTCGAGTAAGCTTAAGAGAAGCCTTTATGGTTTAAAGCAAGCAGCACGGTAATGATATCATAACTTTGATGCTTTTATGAAGCCTTAGGGGCATAGGGGAAGCGAAATTCATCATTGACTCTACAACAAAAAAGCCAAATGGTAGTCTTTGTTTTTTATCCTATATGTGGATGATATGCTCATCGATGGGAAAAATAGGTTTGAGGTAGATGCATTAAAGTCAAAGTTACATGATAATTTTGACAAGAAGGATTTAGGTGAAATAAACCATATTCTTGGCATGCACATTATGCAAAATAGGTCAACGAAAATTCTTCACTTGTCATCAAAAGAGTACATTTTCATTATACTAAATCATTTCCATATGGAGGGGGAAGCTATTGTTAGAATGTGTCGTTCTCCATGGGAGACCCTCAACCATAAGTCACGCAAATAGATGAAGGGATTGATGGATCTTTGTTGATCCATGTGAAAGGTGGATTAGCAACCTAAAAAATTGGGCTTTCTGTTGCGTTTTTGAACCTCCACCCTCGACCATCCAAGGCAATCATCCTTACCAACTCCCCTAGCACAACACCATGAAGTCATTTCAGGTGCAGAGAGATAAAAGTCCATCCCCCTCTAGGTGCAGTGATTGGATGTCTAAGATCCCTCCAAACTCACATGGGGCCCTCCATCATCGACCCTTGAACCTCCACCCGTCACTGATAGATGAGGACGGGAGACCGTGAAGGTTTCGGGCCTTTGGTTATGAGTGGAGTTTAGCGTAAGCTATACGATATGTATACTAATAAGTTATGTAATTAACGACTAGGCACATATGATAACAAAGAATTGAGACAATTTTAAGAGAATTAGATAAGAGCAGAAGCCAACTTATCGAGTCCGATTGATGAAGTTCAACACCGAGATAGTACAAATCAATTGTATACTCTAAAATTGGTAGGTATACACTCCCAATTCACTATTCCTAGCACTAACCATCAACGTTAAATTTAGATAGCTTGAGTTTGATTCAAAATAGTTCAAATCCCATTTAAGATGCTCAAATCTAGATCTATCTAGCTCGCATAACAAAACCTACTTTTGACAATGCCAGCTGTTTAGCTCGCATAACAAAACCTGATTTTGAGAATGCCAAAGCTTGCAAGATGCTGATAACTTGTAGTCAAGAGAGATTACGCCTCTCCCCATAGCAAAAATGCTTCCTCTTGTCAAAAGCTTGAGAAAAACAAGAAAGAGAAAGCTCTTGTCTTCTTCTTCCCTTCCAAGCCCCACAATTGCCTCCTGTTGTCAAGAGCTTCAACCCCCTGAGAGAGAAAAAAGTCCTTGCTTTTATTCCTTTTCCACACACACCTAGTTTCCCAAAATTTGTCCAAAAACACTCCCCAATCCCCCCCAAATTCTCCTCCTCTCCATTGTTTAAGATCTCCCCAGAAATAGCCAAAAATATTTTTGTTTATAGTGCCCTATTTTCTCCATAATCACGGAATCGCATATATCTCTTCCCTTCACAACCTCAAGGTGCAACAATCGCGATGCCATGACTGTTCCCCTTGCAGGAACCATAAGAAGCACTACAAGAGTCTCGTAAGCTTAGCAACAATCATTGTGTGATGCTCAAAACTACCGGTGTTGCTATAAGCGAGGCTCATAGCGACGTTGATAGTGGGGCTAAACCTTACTCGAGAACGCCAAAACTCAGATCTGAATCCAAGTTTTGGTGCTCTCGGGCAAGTGATGAAGAAGAAGGTAATGCGTTCACCTTCCTCTCTCTCTCTCCCCCCCCCCCCCCCCCCCCCCCCCCCCCCCCCCCCTCCCTTTACACACACACACACACACACACACACACACACACACACACACACACACACACACACACACACACACACACACACACACACACTTGGTTGCAACATCTGACCATGATAACATCTGGAGGGGTTCTGATTGTGTCCTGAATCACTGTATCTGGCTAAAAAATGTGACTTCCAACCATTTACACTCAAACTAGATTTGAGTGGTTTCCTTATAGGAGTTTACCTTATGCTTTACATAATGATTACTGCTAACCTTTGCTATGGAGAACACAATGGCTAAGTAAAGCTATCCACTAGGCTGTTTTGGTAGCATGGTGCCTCTAAAAACCTAAACTTGTGGGAATAGTCCCTTGTGGAAATAACCCTTCCCTATATGGCGTCTCCTAGCTTAAACCATTGCGAGGTATTCTATGCAGTATCAGGGGCCACTGATCCCCTTCCCCTACGCTCGACGAGGATTGTAGCTATGCATTTTCATAATATCTCCTCCTCTTTAGGGCCCGCTCACGATCCCGAGGAGGATTGCGCACTGTGAATGGCTTGCAGGGAGTGGCCTTACCCTGGCATGCTGTGACGACTACTGACATGCTTCTTTGACTCCTATATTAAGGTGAGCGGCTCTTCCCTTCACTTAGACTTGGTCTCCCCTGGCACTTTGGAGAAAATCTTGGGATTGCTTCTGCTCACAGGTTATATATATTTTTTCTCAATGCTTAGATAATCCCTTGCCGTGTTGAGTGATTATAACAGGGTTTTCTTAAGAATATTGAAAGAAGTGCTCATCTGGAATGTTCTTTAGCTAAGGAAAATGGTATGATAACCTAGGTATTGATATTCACACATCAATAAAGGGTTTGTTTTGCTTCTTGCCTGGTACCGATTACATACATACTTACTCTAGTTTTTGTTGTTGTACTAAAAATTGGCATTAATTCTGACAGACATATGATACCGATTTGGTTTTTTTACTACCTAAATGTGCTATGGTATGGTGATATGGGGGAGACTGTTCTAACTTGCAAAAAATCGGATACTGCTATATTTATACTAATGAGATGAATTCCTAATACTGGCTAAACTTTGGCCCTATTTTGTGAGAAAGGCCTTTTTCAAGGGAAGTTGTTTA
Source organism: Adiantum capillus-veneris (assembly GCF_014529385.1). Lineage (NCBI taxonomy): Eukaryota > Viridiplantae > Streptophyta > Polypodiopsida > Polypodiales > Pteridaceae > Adiantum > Adiantum capillus-veneris. The sequence continues at coordinate 115,804,545 of NC_140941.1, forward strand.
ACTAAAGCTTGGACACAATACATGAAGCATGTGAAATTTTGCTGGTCCTTTTGACTGGGAAATACTAAATAAGCTGGTTTTTTTTGGGCTCCAATCCTGCTCACGGTACTTGAGAATTTACTTTATGAAGTAGCTACCTATCATGAAAACATATGAGAAATTAGTGTTTTTGCATAAACATGCTACCTATGGTGGGTATGATATTGAAAGCCTGGTGGTGATGCTTGTTATGCTGCCATAGAATATATTAAACATTCTGGCTTTTGTACAAATTTGGTTTTGATACTGATCTCATTTTGATACTACCTGAATATGGTAGGGTATTGTGATATGGAGGAAACTATTTGCTTTGACTAAATAAAAAATCTAACCTACAGCTGGTTGCTTGGATGTCTGGCTTAGATCTGGTCCTTTTTTAACCATAGTCATATATATTCCATTACATTTGGTTCTTGGTGGTGGTGCTGCCTTTAAAAATATATGTAAACAATGCTTATTCTGGTTTTTTATGCTTTCTACCTAGGATTTGGCTTATCCTATGATTTTGACCAACATATGGTTACTAATCAGGTTTTGATGCTTTTAATACCTAAACATGATGTTGTGATATCGAGAATTTGTTTATTTGCAAAAAAACTGACCTTTAGCCTATTGTTGAATACTGCTACCCTTTATCTATGCTTCAATAGAAATTTTTTTAATTTTTAATTTTAAAGCTGTGTCTACAGCTCATTTTCTGGTCTTTAATCGTGGTCTCTGGATGTGACTAGTCATTTTTTGGAATAGACTCTACTCTCATTAGCTGGCTATTTTTGGGAATGGTTTGAGGTGGCCTGATTTTCTGGCTGGCCCTGGCTCTGGCTTTGGCTCTAGTTGATACTTCTCTGGCTTCTGCTGGTACTTCTTTGGGCTGATGGTTTAGCTATTACTTTAGTTTCAAAGGGAATTCTTTATGGAATGTAGTATAATGCTGGTAAATATGCATAACCTCCTGCAAAATATTGGATGACTCAGTGACTTCAGGTTCTTGATATGTGGCCTAAAAATTGGTCGAATGATAATCCTAGTTGATTCTGGCCTTGAAGGGCTCGACCTCGAAGCATATTTTAAGATGAAGTTACAAAACTTAGCATTGCATGCAAGATTTTTTCCATACTTTACATAGAACGTTATGGATTAGTTGACATTTTGATAAAAGAAGAAGGTAAAACATATGGAGAGACTCTGGCAGGAATATGATGTTTTTAAAAAAATTCCTTGACATTTTAATACGTAGGACATTAGCTAATCTAATAATTTTTAAGTTTGACATGTATAACAATTGATAGATTCTTTGAATCCTACCATACGTAGCCAAGCCTAACATATCTATTGTCTTGACTATATGGATGAAGGTGAGAATTCTATCTTGGCTTAAAAGGTTTAGCTTGCTGCAGCCCAACTCTGAAAACACTTGAAAATTCAATTGGGATAGTTCAGATACCTTTGTACAAGCTCATTTGGAATGATACTTCATTCTTATTATATTGTACAGTTATGAATCAAAGACTGAGTTGTTTCTGTACTTATCTTTGCCTAGACATATTTAGCTAGTCGTCTTTTTGAACATCTTGTTCATTGGTGTGGATCTATTATAATTAAAATAGCTACACACACACACACACACACACACACACACACACACACACACACACACACACACAACACACACAATAATATGGCTCTCAGGTATGGATACCGTACTCACTCACATGGTTGTCCACCATATCTATTCATATGATTGATGAGAGTTTGAAAACCTTCTCTATGGTGGGAATTCTTGTGTCTTATGAGCGCGTGCATAGACACACACACACACACACACACACACACACACACACACACACACACACACACACACACATTTAAACCAACTTATCTTTCAAACTCTGACAATTGCAATAGTAAGTGTTTCAAATAAGCTCTTTTCTCATGTTGGAAGGATATTTTTTATAAAGCAGACACACGTTTCTTTGATTTTAAGTTGCTTGTAACTTGCCAGTCGATACATAATATGTACCCTATACGAGGAGGGATGTTCCCCACTTCGATGCGGGCAAGATATTGTTAATAGTTTTCCCGCTTCTAAATGAGTCAGTATCTTGACCATTTGGCACTGTTCGATCTAAAAACCTTGAATTAATTAATTTCTGCAATTGCTAACTAGATCGTATCCTGGCTTACCACATGAAAAGACTTCATTGAACCCTGACCAAATAAGGAAAAAAAAGGGGTATGTTCAATAAATGAGCATTACCCATGTTCTTACTTATCAATGCACCGAATGAGGATATTTCCTACTTTATATATAGAAGTCTCCCCTATCTGCTCCTTCGTTCTGTACATATCAACGCGTGCGCGTGCACACACACACACACACACACACACACACACACACACACACACACACACACACACACACACACACACACACACACACACACACACACACACACACTTGCCGTAATCATGCGCACACTCTTGTTTTGTGTGGTTTCGACTGAATCACAAGATTGGCATTGTTTTCTAAGCTTGTTAGAATATAACACTGTATTATTCTTGTGTGGCCTTTGGTTTGGTCGCTTTCTGCTTGCTCGTATGAAGTCTCCCCTTTGCTAGGCCCAAGCCTACTCATTCCCATGAACTGCATCTCTCTCTCTCTCTCTCTCTCTCTCTCTCTCTCTCTCTCTCTCTCTCTCTCTCTCTCTCTCTCTCTCTCTCTCTCTCTCGCATCTTGCAGAGAAGATGTAGAGATACCGGTTTGCAACATCAAGCAAGAACAAGCTGTGACACATACATACAATCATCCTCATGGAGTATTCAAGGATCACAATATTGGGCATAGATTGGCTCTTTCCAGACCTTTGCTCGAATGGATTACTGCATCAATATCAACACTTAGGTAGGTGCCGTTTGTACCTACTTAGGATTCATTTATGCTTATATGGTTTTTATATGTACTGCTGTAATGACTGGGATGACTACGGGTGATTAGAGTCACACAATCTTGATTATACATCGGGAGCTACGTATAGGTTATCATGTGCTACGTGCCAGGGAAAAACCTTAATTCTCTTGTCCAGTGTCTCATGAATGTTGACATAAACTGGTTTTCTATCATACTTTGTTTTTTTAATCATACTTTGTCTTTTGCAAGGGAAAAACCTTAGCCTCTTGTCAAGGGTCTCATGAATGTTGACATAAATACGTTTTATATCATACTTTGTCTTTTATCATACTTACCCACTTTTCTTGGCAAGCCATAACCCTACCGTGGGGGATATCACTGTGATATGACATACAATGAGGTCAGGCTATTGTTAGCAGCGGCTAACGGTTACACCAATTATGCACCAAGCTGTGGATGTGCCATAGTGCACAATATTTACTTTTCATTGTATAGGGCTTGGTCTCATTTAGGAGTTCCAAAGTTGTATGAGTTTAGGCTAGAGAGCTCACTTTATCCCATAGTTGAAGGGTTTGAGGCTCAAAGCTATAAAAGAGCTCTATGCTTAATGAGAGGTCATTCTAGAGTGGTCCTTTTGAGGACTCTCTCCTTAGAGTAGCTCTTGATGGCCTAGCCTTTGAGCTTAATACCCATGCTTAGAAGGCTAGTGCTAATCACATGTAATTAGTGTAATCCTCTCTTAATTAATCTAGTCTTCATTATGTTGTCAATCATGTTTCTCTACTTTCCTTCATTGTTTTGAAGTGTTGATCTTTTCTAATCTAACTCTTACTTATGCTAAGCTACTCCGATTAGTGGAGTCCTTATCTAACTCTCTCGATTAAGTGGAGTGGGCGTACTCGTGATTGAGGGATTAGAGTTGTCCTCTAATGGTGTGCTTGTGTGTGTGTAGGTTTAAGAAGCCTTGAGTTTAATTTGATTATGTGTGACTTGATTTGGACACCATGATTGGCATGGTTGGGGTGGCCGACTTGAATGCAATCTTGTGTGCTTAATCATCAATGCATGTAATTAGAGTTGTGCTTGAGAGACTCCAAGATTAGTGTGTTTCACTTCGTTGCTTGATGTGTGTAGATGATTGCTTGTATTGATGCTTGATGTACGATTAGCATTAGTTGATTTGGGATGATTTCTATTTTCATTGGAGGATGCACGCTCTTGAATCCTCTCAATCTTTGCATCCGATGACGCTCTCGCACATTCTTTGTGTGATGCCTCCAAGCCCTAGCCGGGTCATGCTCTCTCTCTCCGGATTAATAGATTTTGTGGGAGATTGCCTATGCTATGGCGAGCCTCCAACATTGGCGCCGCTGCCGGGGACGGGTTGCCTACACTAGTGGTGTTGAGGTTGCAAAAGATAAGAGTAATTTGATTACTGATTTCTTGTAATTAGGTAGGATTTGATTTTTGTGTAGTGTAATTAGGTTTAATTAGATGTGTATAGAGTCATTTCACCCCAAAAACCCCTAGATTCTCTTTTGATTTTGCTAATTTTTCACTAACCTTCACTAATTTTGTATCCCATTCATGCTAATTTTGTGCTAATTGTACTAATTCCATGCTAATTTCATGCTAATTGTGCTAATCTAACCACTAATTTTGATTTGGAATGTATGCTAAATGCCCTTAATTGAGGAGGATCATCACTCTTAATTGCTCTAATCTATGCCTAATCATGTGATTGAGTGTTGATTTTTGTCAATTTTTTGATCAATTTTGGACCGAATCGGAGTGGCACACATGTGTGTGTGGAGTGTCTACACGAGGAGCAAGGACTAAGCGAGCAAGCAATCAATTGTAAGTGGATTGACCTACTCCGTTCAATTTTTTTGATTGATTAAGTTGATCCCATTGAGTTGCTAAATCATTGCTAAAATTAGGTGTGTGTGCCTAATTGATGGAATTTATGCCTAATTTGATGAAACTGGAATGAAATTGGATGTCTAGATGCTTGAGGAATGGTAGTTTTGCATAAATTGTGTGTGCAAATCACTAAATCGATGTGTATGTGAGGCTATTCCGGTCATGGAGTAGGCCTAATTGCCAAAATTAGGGCAAGATTTGAATGTGTGTGCCCATTTTAAATAACTTTGATGAGAAGGTTTATGGTCAAATTGAACACCTAAATGCTTGTAGATTGATGATTTTGCAAGAAATGTGTGTGCAAACATTAGGAATTGGCCTAATTTCGTTGCTAATTGAGCAAAAAAATTGGATTTGTGCACCTAATATTTGTGTGTGTGCAATGCTAAATTGAGTTAAAATTGAATCAATTTTTGATTAAAATTGAGTTAATTTAGCATGTATATACTTATGTATGTGTGATCAAGTGTGCAATTGATGAAATGCAATGAGTGTTTAATGAAATTTTTGCACAAATCGACAACCTAAATTTAGGTGTGTATGCCTAATTAATGGCCAATTATGCCTAAATTGGGGATGAATAATTGGTCTTGGTTGCCAATTATGATGATTAAAAGACCTAAAAGATCGGTGTGTATTTGATTGATTGACTTTGGATGATTCAATTGATACCCAATTGAAAATGCTTTATCTACATTACCGTTGTGATGCATGTGCCAATTTGATTGGAAATGGTGAAAAATTTAATAACATGTGCATTTGCAAATACCTTACTCAAATGCGTGTGGTCATACAAACCCAAAATGACAATCCTAATTAGGTTTGGATGAGTTTGATATCGAGATGAGCACTTGAGTGCAATAATAATTACATGGGTTGAATTTGCAATTGTGAGGAAATCATGCATGAATTGACCATTTCCCTTATACTTTCAATCGATTCAATTTTGAGCAGGGTTTTGTCCATACATTAATTCAAAACTCAATATGCGTGCTCAAGAAATCAGCACATTGAAGTGAGATGAAGGAGATGCTTAGGTTCATTGACTTGTGAAGCACGATTAAGTGAAGTACGGAATTAAAAAAATTGGCATCCAATTATGCAAGCTTATTGATTTTTGAGTAAGCTTTGAGAATGGGAATTGAGTGATCAAATGATTAAGAAAGGTATTCCCAATGAAAGAATTGTACATTTTGTAGTCCATCGTCCTTTTCTCCTTGCTCTTCGGGTGAAACACCTCTTAAGGAGGGAGGTTCTTTTTTTTTAAAAAACAAAATGCTAACTCACTCCTACACATAAAATATGCTGGCAAGATGTTTTGCTTTGGCTTTATTCACAAACACACACACACACACACCCATTTCTGGGCATGCCTTTTGAGTCGTGATCATATTGGCCCGCCATACCCGACTTCAATGTTGGCAGCTTTTGGCGTTCTCAAACCCACACACACCCACGTGCCTGAGCCTTGGCGCTCCTCACACACCTCTGGAGGCGCCTTGCTGTTGACCCGGAGTCGACCCCACCCACTTGACATGCTTGGCGTTTTCGACACACAAACACACACACACACACACAGAGCCGTCTTTTTTCGCCGTTGCTCACTGCAGCTATGATACTGTAATGGCGGATCCCACCACTTTCAAACTTCTCTCTCATGTACAGACTCAGCGCGGCCGCCATCTGCTCACCTCATCTCGCCGTCCGAGCACGCACCAGTTGTCCATCATTCACAAACACACACAAACTCACACACACACACACACACACACGGAGCCCATTTTTTTCGCCGTTGCTCACTGCAGCTATGATACTGTGATGGCGGACCCCACCACTTTCAACCTTCTCTCTCATGTACAGATTCAACACGGACGCCATCTGCTCACCTCATCTTGCCGTCAGAGCCCGCATCAATTGTCCATCATTCACAAACACACACACACACACACACACACACACACACACACACACACACACACACACACACACACACATGCAACTGGGGCTGCTAGGCTCGTCTGGCCTATGCTGACCCGCTCGCAGTGTCTTGCACCGCTTCCTCTGATCCCGCTGATCTCGTTGAGCTTGGCCGCCTTCAATGCCTCAGAAGGCGCAGACCCCGGCCCTGCTCGTAGCACAACTGCCACAACTCACACACACACACGCGCACAATATGGGTACTGGCTTGGCCTGAGTTGGCTTGGCTTCACACACACACACACACACACACACACACACACACACACACACACACACACAATCTCATCACCCACATCATCTCTCTCTCTCTCTCTCTCTCTCTCTCTCTCTCTCTCTCTCTCTCTCTCACTCTGGCGGCCTCGTAGAGCTGCAGCTCACTGTCAGCAAGGTTTTTTCAGGAAATAAAGAAATAAAAATCTTTTGTAAGCAAGCATTCCCACCCCATCAATGCTTTCAACCCCTAAAAAGGTGACTTAGCAAGGCGGGACACATTCGAGCCTTCGATGGACCACTTAAAAATTGCATTAGCTCAAAGGAACGGGATTTCTTAGAATCTTAAATTTTGACATCTCGAAGTCACTAAATTCAACCATTATTTTGAAGTGGTAGTAGCCCATTATGCTTTGCATGGATGAGATTTGTGCTTGAGCATTGATTTTTAATGCTTGGCATTGATTGTATAATTTTTAGTGCTTGATTTAACTACGAAAGACATTGCATAGCACTAAAATTGAGAGTTTTTGAATGGACATAAAGTAGCATATTTGGTCGTGATTAATCAATTGAGAGAGTTCAAATTTCCTTCATCCTAAAATCTCTCTCTTCCTATGTATGCCTTATCCACTAGTTTAAGAGCAAGGGAATGGGCATCGGTTTCAGGTGTACTTTGATTGAGAACTTCATGAATGAACATTGAACGTACCATTTTTCCCCTTATGCATTGGTTTCGTGCCATCTCGATTGGAAGCTTGGTAGCAAACCATGCAGCCATGAAAGTCACATGATTATGAGTTGATGCACATTTGGGACATTTTGGGCTTAAACTTATCATTGCCTTTGCATTTTAGTGCTAGATTTTAGTGAAAAATCATTAAGGCACTAAAGTTGAGCTTGTTTTAATGGCCAAGAGAGAGCATGAAATCTTTTGGGCTTATGATTATTCTTAAATTTTTTAGTGCATTGTATTGGATGTTCAAAAGCTAAAGAGCACTAATGATTTGAGTCTTTTGTGAAGGGATGTGGCAGGTGTGTGATTCCAAATGATCTAAGAAGGGGTCATCATTGCAATCTATTGCAAAATTTGGCTAATTAGAGCCATTCCAAATGTTTGGATTAAAGTTGTAATGCTAGCTCATAGCTTTGTCTAAAAATGCAAATTTTTTTATTTTGAGCTAGTGTTTAGTCAACTTTTGAGCTTTCAAGTACATACTTTGGCTAGTAAGACCCATTTATTTTCATTTCATCAAGTTGCAGTCATCTCTAGCTCATAGATTGCACTCAAAATGTAAAATTTTATATGAGCTAGTTGTTAGCCAACTTTTTGGAAAGCTTTAAATTGTAAAATTCGACTTTCAAGAGTCACTTCATTTCATCAAAGTTGCATTATTTTTTAGCTCTTGGCTTGTTTTAAATTCCATATTTCATTGAGTTAGAAAATAGTAAACTTTGAATCATGCATGAGAGATGATAAATGTAGAAGCTCATTTTATCTCTCATGGTTGTTATGTATGCATAAATTTGCTGTCAAAGAGCATCATGTGCATAACCAAAGGCACTTTTTTCCCTTGGGTTTTTTCCCTTTGGCAAATTTGGGTATGCAAGACCCTAGCTTTAGGTTTTCAATAATGTTTTTTGTGTGCATTTGGCTTTCAATAATTGGCTTTTGTAGCTTGTGTTTACACTTAGCTTCAAAAGGCTTCTTTTGCAAATAAAAAGGATCAAGAGACTTCTCTACACAAAGGGGATGCTTGCTCAAGGATGCTCAAAAGAGCATGAATAGGTGTAATCCTTCCATGATATTACTCTTTCTCATCTCTTCATTCTCTATGCTTGGATTAAGTGAAATTTTGCTTCTAAGCTATGGTTTTTTTTCATGTTCGAAAGCTAGGCATTTTAAAGTTTCAACATTTTTCTTTGTGAAAATTAAACTCATGAAAAAATTAGGTTTTATGTGTGCTAATCATAGGTAATTGGCCTTGACCTTAGGTTAATGTAAGTTCATTTCTTGCTAGTCCTAGATTCTTAGTGATAGTTTTAATATTCGACTCATTTTTGTCATGACCTAGGGCTATTATTAGGCTTTAGTATTTTTTAGTCCAATTGCCATTAGTATCTCATAAAGGAAGCAATAAAAATGTGCTAAAAAATGAACCATGAAGCAAAGAAGTGTCCAAAAAGTAGCAAAAATGCTACTAAGGCACATGAAAATAAAAATTCTATGTTGTGTCTATGAGAGGCCTAGCGCCTTATTGGCACTGGGTAGGCGAGGGGAATTACCTTGGCTCGCTTGGTCAAGGCCCTAAATCGATGCCCTGGGTTGATAGGGGTTAGCTGTCGCCTTGGTAAGCTAGTAGGCTTTTGGAACACCTTCTTGAGGGTTCAAGGAGCTGAGAGTCGTACCTAGACTTGCCTTGGGGTGGTAGCCTTGTGATTGTGCTTTAATTTTTCAATGAATGACTAAATCAAAACTTCCATGAGCTTCAAAAAGCTTTGACAATGTACTAATAGATTAGGAGCTTTTCTATAGCCCATAGACATGATAGACTTGAATGATTTATTAAGATTGTTCACATAGTTTTTAGGCTAGTAGGTTTATTAACTTGCATTAGCCTAAGGTCATAATTGATTGCTTGTGTTTCATGCATAAAACTGAAATTTCAAGTGGTTTAATCTTCACAATAGTTTGAGTATTTTTTTGCTTTATGTTGTCTAGTTTTTGACCATGATTGACCCATCTTTTAGAAGCAAAAAATCACTTTGCATGATTGTTCATTTATGCTTCATGTTTTATTCATTCTTGGTGGCCTTTGATGCTCATTACTTGTTCTTATGTTTTGCAGCTCAACATTTCTTCCATGGACTTGCTTTCTACCATGTCACCGTGTCTTGCTTCACTGGCACACGCGGATGTGCACCAAATTAGGAAGGGGGGAGTGTTAGCAGTGGCTAATGGCTACACCAATTATGCACTAGGCTGTGGATGTGCCATAGTGCACAATATTTACTTTTCATTGTATAGGGCTTGGGCTCATTTAGGAGTTCCAAAGTTGTATGAGTCTAGGCTAGAGAGCTCACTTTATCCCATAGTTGAAGGGTTTGAGGCCCAAAGCTATTAAAGAGCCCTATGCTTAATGAGAGGTCATTCTAGAGTGGTCCTTTTGAGAACTCTCTCCTTAGAGTAGCTCTTGATGGCCTAGCCTTTGAGCTTAATACCCATGCTTAGAAGGCTAGTGCTAATCACATGTAATTAGTGTAATCCTCTCTTAATTAATCGAGTCTTCATTATGTTGTCAATCATATTTCTCTACTTTCCTTCATTGTTTTGAAGTGTTGATCTTTTCTAATCTAACTCTTACTTATGCTAAGCTACTCCGATTAGTGGAGTCCTTATCTAACTCTCTCGATTAAGTGGAGTGGGCGTACTCGTGATTGAGGGATTAGAGTTGTCCTCTAATGATGTACTTGTGTGTGTGTAGGTTTAAGAAGCCTTGAGCTTAATTTGATTATGTGTGACTTGATTTGGACACCATAATTGGCATGGTTGGGGTGGCCGACTTGAATGAAATCTTGTGTGCTTAATCGTCAATGCATGTAATTAGAGTTGTGCTTGAGAGACTCCAAGATTAGTGTGTTTCACTTCGTTGCTTGATGTGTGTAGATGATTGCTTGTATTGATGCTTGATGTGCGATTATCATTAGTTGATTTGGGATGATTTCTATTTGCATTGGAGGATGCACGCTCTTGAATCCTCTCAATCTTTGCATCCGATGACGCTCTCGCACATTCTTTGTGTGATGCCTCCAAGCCCTAGCCGGGTCATGCTCTCTCATGCTCTCTCTCTCTCTCTCTCTCTCTCTCTCTCTCTCTCTCTCTCTCTCTGGATCGATAGATTTTGTGGGAGATTGCCTATGCTATGGCGAGCCTCCAACGGCTATCCATTGAAACTGAATACAAGAGGACATCAGAACAAAAAAGGCAATTCCTATGAGGATGGGGCACATTTTTTTAATATAGTGGCAAGTTAAATTTTTATGTGGTTGGATGGGGTTGACACTTACTGGAAAATTGGTCTTTAATCACACTTGATACCCACTATGGTTGGCAAGCCATAAACCTCACGTGGAGATTCTCAATGCAAGATTGCATAAACTGAATCTTTTGATAATTTGTTCTAATTACAAGCAAGATACTATTTGATTTTGGTTAAGATAATGATACAATTTTTTTAACATATTGAGAGTCTGCTTACTTTGATTTAAGCTGGTTTTTTTTATAAAAGTTACTCATATCAAAAGTACATTAAGCTTGAATCAACTGGTAGATACTTTCTTGATTTCATAAGTTGAATTTTTTTGAGATGTACACAAAAGCCTTTGCTAATTTGATACTAATTATGAATTGTATAGTCCGCCTATTGAGGGCCTCAAGGGTGGTTGAGTTCATAAGGTTTTTTGGATTCTATTTGCAGCAAAATGATATCTAAAAGGTTTTGAGATCATTTTGCTATCTAAAAAGTTTTGAAATCTGATTGATTTTCTGAAAAACAATGTCTTTTTGAACAAAAGAAACACACTTAGATCATATTGAGAAGTCTTTACTTGATAGTTGATTTAGTATTAGACAATGTGTTCAACATTGGATAAACCAAATGATAATGTCGTTTTCTTATGAGTGCATGATTACTTAAAGTTGTCTATATTGTTTAAATGCCTTAAACCTCCTGTGAGGGTCTCCAAAGGGATGGAAATTACTGGTTTTTTTTGACAAATTCTTTGAAATACAAATAAGATACTGTCCAATTTTTTATAAAAAACGAAGCCTAATTTTTCTGATGTTATAAGTGACATATGATAGTCTGTAGGGTAAACTACAAAGTAATTTTGCAGGTGTGACATGGATAACAACTGGACCCAATTCTCACACCTGCAATACACACAAGCATAACCAATTCTAACTGAATGCTTTTGTATGGATGTAAGTAACAACTGGATTCTTCTCCTTGTAGGAATGGTGGAGTTTTTTCTCTAAGGACTGTATATCCTCTAAGTGGATCACATCAATAGTATTACTTGAAGTCAGGAGGTTCTACATCAAACAATTTTTCATTCATTGTGTATTTCAAGCTATATTAAACTAATATATGATAAGCAAACGACATGATGTTATATACATGGAGTTACCATTCTATATAGTGTCAATATCCATATGTCATTACCCTTGTACATATATCAAGTATAATCTACCCCATTGTACGGCTCAATAGTTTGTATAATCAAACTATTGTTAGATTTTTCATTTCACTCACTCACTTTCTCTCTCTCTCTCTCTCTCTCTCTCTCTCTCACACACACACACACACACACACACACACACACACACACACACACACACACACACACACACACACACATAGTGTTACTTACCTATAGGATTCTTTAGCATAAATTTTTAAACCTTTACGATTGACATTCTTGATTCATATAATCCAAAACACTCTTCCTAGTTTCACTATATGGGTATCCACTGTGGGATAATGCCCTTATAACTCTGTGAGGGTTACTAAAAACCTTAGCTAGTAAAAAACGTGGTTATAATTTACTGCCAACTCTAAACCCTGCAGTGAAGGCGCTATGGTGGTTTTGCCATGACGAACCGCATCACAGGGAGCCTCAAATTCTCAGATCCCCAGGAGGAGCTCGCTCCACCCAATACTCTCTGTACGCTACACGCATTCAGTGATGGCGGCCTTCCTCCTTCTTCTATTTAAGAGGTGCGGGCGCACTCTGCCCCTCACTTAGCCCTATGTGAGTTTGGCTTGTGTAAAGTGTAAGGACTATGAATTTATTCTCTACTGCACCAAAAATGGAGCTTGCAACACAAACAACACAGGTTGGTTACTATGCTTGGTATCAAAGATTTCGTTTTAGTCTTATTTTTCTTTGATAATATAACTATTATGGTAAATCTCTGTCAGTTAAAGAATGGTAAGGCCCATTGTTTGGTTTGACTTGGCTTGGCAGAGCATGTTAAAGGATGGGTGGTTGGTAAGGACCACGGTGTGGTTAAGTGTTGCTTAAACAATTGGTAATACCACTGAGGAGTGTTGTTCCTCGATGCTTATAACTGGTAAAGCCTATTATGTTGGCTATGCATGACATTATATGGTTAATGGTGAAGTAGTTTAAACACTCTTGGGGCATAGCTTGGATCGTACTACTGTTTTTTCTGGCTGCGCTATGTAATCTGTTCATTAGTTTGAAACATTTTAAAGGGTTACTGCCTCCTGGCCGGACCATACTATACTCCATTAAAAACTATGCATAATTAGTAACAAGTTACTAGAGCATACATACTGTACAATAATCTGTTAAAAATAAGGGGGGGTCTAACCCGGTGATTACTGGTTTTGCTCAAATGGCAATACATAAAAACGCAGGTCGCAAAATAAATTGGTAGGCATAACCTGCCGCTTTTACTAGTAAAAACCACTTTATGGCTAGCTTTTATTAAACAAATGAAGGCACTACTATGGTTTTTTTAAACCCCTCAACTGGGTTTCGATTGTTTATGTCAGTAGATGAAACACATTATTTTAATAAAGGAAGCACTTAATGATGAGGTTCTGGCTGGAAATTTGTACCGCTTTGCACTAAAAGTTATTCTAATGCTCTGTGATAACTGGTTCACTGATTTTTTAAGGGAGGTATTTGTCTAAGAATACTTGATTTGGCATATTTTGGTCGTAAACATTATGATAGTGCGGACAACATTGATTTCTGCGCAATGAAATGGGGGAGTATGGTATGGTATCTGCCTCTTGGCTTGAGATAGGAGTAATAAGGTGCCTGGAGCTTTCAGATGGATTATATACACCTAATGATTAGAGGGTCTTACACATGTTACTGACGCTATATCATCATTTGCATCACTTACTGAATTTGGTAGTACTTGACTATGTAGGTTGACTTATTGAACTATGTCGTGGTAGTTTTTTTGCCCATTATGAAGAAAAGTATCCGATCATTTACATATACTGATAAACGTGGGCTGGGTTAGTGAACTTTGTGGTGATTTCCTTTGCCCACTGAGAAGGTAAGTATCCTGTCTATGCATAATGGAGCTGGTTGGAAAGGTACACCCCGTAGTGGGTATTGGTTCTTGCATATGGTGTTGTCGCTATCGGTACATTAAGAAGCTTTGGGATGGGGGTGTTCCCCGGATGATTATTGGCTTCTGTGCTTGGTTTTGTCACTATAATTCAAAATCATGATAAAACTATCACTTATAAAAACTGGTATAACCCTCTGGTTGGGTGTACTTAGTGAATTTCTGGGCCGTCTTTTAGCTTTTAACACGTTGATGTTGCATATTTTGTTTGGCGACCTTGGGCGGCTTATAGCCCGATAGCACTACAGGTATGCACCTATTTGATATCAGTTGATAGGACTGGATAATGCAATACTCTATTTGCATTCATAGCTTGACCTGGTTCTTTTTGGTTTGACAGTCGCACAGGCTAAGTTACCACAAAAGGCCTCTACCACTTGGCTTGCTAGGAGTTTGTGACTTATAGAATTAGGAAGGATTGGATTCAACTTTAACTTTATCAGTTCTGAATATATTCTACAACAGGCTTGTACTCATTTATAATATTTTAATCTTCTTTACAGACGGAGCCCATTAATTTACTCAAGAAGTTTGTGTTGGGGAGCATACCACTTGGAGTGGAAGGGGGTATGGCCCTCTAAGTTAAGACAAAAATACTCAATAAAACTTTGGATTAATAAAACCTTACATAAAAACAACATAATTACTTTGGACTAAGCTAGAAAGTTTTAAAGAAATGTTAAAAGATGTACATGGATAACAAATGGTATAGTCCATTGATACTTGTAATACACATCCAAGGCTAACGTATCTGTTGTCTTGTTTGGATGGATATAGGTAAGGACTCTATCTTATCTTGGAAGGTTTTTTTTGGCTTTTAGCACAGTTGTCCAATACAGGATTACACATACACCTATTGCAAGGGAAGTACTTCTAATATCTGTATACTGGAATGAGACTTCATTCATACAAACATTGTACAAAGATAATTCTAAGACTGAGTTGTTTTTGTACTTATCATTTCTCCTTCTCTGGAGCCAATTGTCTTTTGAATGTAAAATTTCAATTATGTCTTATTATTTATGGTAAAACAACTACACATACGTCCTAAACATAAGGTTTTTCCATTCTTATGGGAAATGAGGACGCTGGCTTTGGAAACTAATTCTGAAACTTAGTTCTAAGTTGGACCCATAGTCTATAATTCCTTGTTTGGTTGACTGGTGTTAGGTGGTCCTTCAAGACTATTTTTCTGGTCTCCTACTCACGGCTATCATAGTCTTTGACTTTGCCGGTTTAAGGATTTCAAGCCCAATTTACAGTGACTAATCCTATTTATGTTTATATATTTCCCTTCAGGACCACAAACACTTTAGAATGACAGTCTGCATGAAAGTAAAACACAACCCTGAGAATCATACAATGGTTCTAGAGCAGATTAACTTGTACCTTAAAGACCATAAAAATGCCTTGGCAGTTAGAACCCTACCTTTCCTGGCTAGGAAGGCCAAATATTGTTTTACTTGCTACAAAAAGTAGTCATAATCTCACTAACTTTTTTGGTATATTGCAGACCCTTTCTCTCTCGCAAGGATTGGAATTGACCTCTGAACCCCTCTTTGTGGAAACATCTCTTGTCCTCAGATGTTTTAGCAGCTTGGATGCATCTCAACTAATCTATGACTTGGCTCTTACCTCAGACAAAAAGATGTCTATCTTACACATGTTATCTTTTAATGATTGGGTCAAAGTTTTGGCTACCTTAGACAAGGATTCCAAGGAGGGTGTGAATTTGATTTCCCACTACATAGCCCAGCTTCCCATACTCTCTATACAATACCAACATGAGCTTGTCCTATTCTCTTCTTCTAGGGCTGATCTGTCTATCTTTTTGAAGAAACTATGCAGCCTCAATCCATCTTTTATTAGTACCCCGGCTACCCCTACTATCCCTCAAAGTGGTGGTATCTTTTGTAGGGATAGTGCAACTCTAGAAGTCGTCAAAGAATGTCAGAGTAATCTTTGCTCCCTCAATGACTCTAATCTCTTAGAAATGGTACCAAAAATCTCTAAAGTATTTCCTTTCCTACCTGTTAGGCATATTGAACTTGAATCTTTTGGGGTAGACCATCAGCTTTGGGTCTAACCTAACAAGGCTTTTTTAGCACCAATTCTAAGTGAAACCTGGGTTTACCTTGCTAATCTCTCTGCCTCTACTATCAAAGACTGCGACTCAAAATTTTGAAAGGTGGACAGTTCCTCGACAAAGAGGAACTTATAAAAGTCCCCTTCAATCTCAATCTCACCGATCATTTTAAATTCCCTTCCAATACTGGCCTCTACATCCGTACAAAGGGTAACATGGAGTTTGCCAAAAGCAACCCAGGTTTCTACACATAATCCATTTGGAATGTTTTTTGACCCTATGTTAAATGTGCCTACAAATTTCTTGACCCTAAAGTATCTTGTGAATCCAGCATCATGTGGTTTGATCATGCCATTTGGTGTATTCTCAACCATCTTGACCTACTCTTCCCTGAAACACCCGTGGACTTTCACCTCTCCCTTATTTGTTCTTGGTTGGGTGGCCAAGCTAAACATATAGTAATTGCTCAGATTGCCTTTGACATCTTTTGTGGACTAATGCTCGATATCTTGAAGGAACTAAAATCTGATCAACCCGGGATCTATTTAACCACTTATGCTAATTACAAAGGAGTAAAGATCATCACTAGCTTACTCAAGCCATGTATTGATGAAGATGAATCCTCTTCTCTAAAAAGACCAATTCTCTTGCTACCCCCAACTCTTTCACTTCTTTTTTGACACCAAGCTCTTCCTCTAATCGAGGGAAGTCACTTAGCTACACTATGGGAAGAGGCAGAAACTCCCCAATTAGGAACTTTCTTGATATGTAGTCATTGATGAACATGCAGGTTACTGTGAGCCCATGTGGAAGGAGGTTTCTCAACAAAAAAGCTCCAAGCCAAGGCTTTATTTACGTACATTGTCTCTTCCATAATGTACTTCTCGACTGGATACAAACTAAAACATTTTTTTGTGAGTGCTTTGACCTACTTTTTGGCAGTCATAAACTACTAGTAGACAATGTACTTATTAGTTGGAAGTATCAACAACCCATTAAAAATTTGGTCTATAGTAATGATTTTCTTCGGCATGAATCTGTTCCCAAATGTATCTGCTGCAAACAGTTTATCACATTTTGAAAAAGCTTTGATACATATGGTATGCATGTTTGTACTTGCGATCTTAACATCATTGAGAATATCAAAATACAAAGAATCTTGGCCAATGGGCTCAATCACATACCTAACTTTCTCAAAAACCCATATCTCGCTCTATCAGCTTTACTTAGCTGCTTAACTGACCTTATTAGTTCTCTCCAACTAGAGAAGACATTCCTAATGGACTTAACAAAAGTGGTGGAAGAATGGTTTTTCTTTTAAAATCTCACAAATACCTAAAAAATGGTTATCTATAGATAACTCATGGATAACACCACAACTTGCTCATGATTTTCAAAAATTAGCTAAGAATTGGTTCATAGTAGGTATGGATAAAAGCTCTAATTGTCCCACTCTTGGAAAGCTGCTCATTTTCGGGTATTTGGGAAAGAATTCACTAGAATTAACACATCCCTACAAACTGTTACCAATAACATCTCGAGACACTTAGAAAATTTAGGCCATTCTCTTCAGGACACTAAACTACCAATACTTTTTCCCACCTATAAAAATTCATAAACATAAATTCAGATGGATATCAAATGCTTCTAATGTCATCTTTACAGATATCACCAAAGATATCACTCTTTGTCTTGACCTTATATTAGCTGAGTTTGAACTTATTTGTGCCTCTTAACAAAAAATCTTCGATAACTTTCTACAAATACAATACAACCCCTTCTGGATAACAAAAAACTCTATTGAGGTTTCTCTTAACCTCTCTAAACAAATCTTCCATCGTTTTACAACAGATATTACTCAGTGTTATGAGAATATTCCCTTAGAAGGTGATCTTGGCCTTAAAGATGTACTATCACAGATGATCAAAATAGCTCTTATTAATGCTAGAAAGAAGAGTCTTTTCTACATATCTCTTTTCAAAAAACCTAGATGGATAAAAAAGACATACTCATCACACCCCTTGCACTTCAATGAAGAGAAGCTATGTCTTTACATATCATGGTTACTTGATAACTGCACTATCCTCTTTAGAGGACACTGTTTCAACCAAAGCCTAGGCATCCCCATGGGGTTCTCCTGATCCCCACTTATGTGTAATATATACCTTGCCTTCTTCAAGTACAAATGGCTTCTCAGAGCCATGGAAAGTAAAAGTAATAAAGTTTCACTGTTTGGACACACTTACAGATATATGGATGACATACTAAGCATCAACAATAAGGCCTTCTTAGATGAGATCTGTCATATATATCCTAACTGCCTAAAACTCGAACCAACTTCTTTACAAGGGTTCGCAACACCTGATGGAGTTTTCTGCACTTCAGTACAATTCCTTAACTTTTCTATTTCTCTTCATATACCCAATTTTACCTCCTTGCTTGGGAGGATATTAAGATACTAATAAAAAAGTATTGCCTTAATGGCTTTAATAGAAACGATATAATTTATAAAATTCTACAATCTCTTACCCAACATGACTGGCCTATGTTACACTTTAACCATGGTATTCTCATCTCTCTAATAAGGTAGTAGGCCCATTCTCAATGGGCCTACTATCGACTCATTGTGTTTGGTGCTTGGGACAGGGCGGGTACACACACACACACACACACACACACACACACACACACACACACACACACACACACACACACACACACACACACACACACACACACACACACACACACACACACACACACACACACACACACACACACACACACACTTACTTGGTCAAAACTGAGTTGCTACCTAGTGCTGTATATAATCCTGGTTTTTTTCTAAACAAAATCCTACTCTCTTGGGTATGGTTGGGAATAGCCAGATCTGGCTCTGGTGCTGACTTACAATTCTACTTAGATTTCTAGCTTAAAACTGGCCTTCTACAATACATCTAGTAAGGATCTGTACAGATGGGGATTTCTTTTTGCATAGCACTGATTACTTATACTCACTCTAGGTCTTTGGTTGCTTGGCATAAAAATGACATCAGTTTGTTAAGGGAATTGCAAAATGGTACACTGGTTTTGGTTGCCATTTTCTGGTACAATTGTATCCACATCAGTATAGGATGTTGTTTGGCTTCTTTACATGGTACTTACAGATCCTTTGCTACTTTGCTGGAGTATGACATCGAATACTATTATAAAAAATATATATAGTGAGTATAAGGGCTGATTACCTGGTGGTAGTGCTGGTTATACATAGTTTTTCTGGCTACTAAAATGCTTCCATATTCTGTGAAATCTAGTAACAAAAATACAAAAAATGGAGATCTGGCCTGGTCTAATTGATTTTACACAGACCTTGTTTCTTCAGCTTGATCCTGGGTGTTAGTCAGGTCTGGTTTGACACTATACAGATCTGGTCTGTTAAAATGTTTTTTACAATTGGAGAATGATAGGGCTCTTTTTTACTTTGCTGCCTTAGGTTGTTATGGTAGGTGAAGAATTATGTTATAGCTTACAAAAACTTTACCTAATGCTTGGTTAGCTGGCATAGATCTGGTTCTTCACTTTACCTAAAGCTAAATATATAAATTCTATCTTTTTGCTCTGACTTAATGGAACCATCAAGATGCGAGGCTTTGCTCTGGTCCAGGTTTGACAAAATTGTGCTGGGTAAACTTGGAGAGTTAACCCAAATGTTACTGATGATTATTTTGTTTATGATGTTAGATAAACATGCCTATTACCTTTTGGTAGGATTAGTGTTTTACATTACACTCTTCTGGTCTTTACCAAGTCTTAGGATAGGGATTCCTTGGTCAAAGTTAATCCTTTGTGTTTCTAGCTTTGAAAGGCTTGGCATCAGATTAGTTTTTAAGGACGAAATTACTTAACCATACTTTGCTTGCGAAAGATTTTTTACAATAATATGGATTAGTCAGCATTTAAACAAAAAAGAGAAACTAATAGATATATAAGGCAAGTCCTTGACTGCCCGTATCTGCTCTGGTTTTGGGTCACAGATAATTTCTTCATCCACTTCCTCTGACATTGAATCGTCTACTCTATCCTTGTTGGATCTTTCAACCTCAGGCTTGAAAAATTCCAAGCTATTTGAGACCATCTGACGTAGCTGATCCTTTTTGGCAGCTTGATTTTCAATCGAAATATCATTGACGCCTTTGACCTCCAATATTTTAGTCATCAGTTTGTCTCTGGTATCCTTTGACAAGATTTGCTTCCTTTTTGGCGACTTTCTATTTGGAGATGTCTGCTTTAATGATTCAGCTGCTTACAGTCTGATATTGTCTCGTTTTTCCTGCTTCATCATATCTAAGTGCAACTTTACTGGGCAATCAAGTATTAGACGATCAATGCCACATTTGTAGCAATGACCCTCAATTTCTACTTGTTCCATACCTAGTCGAGGTATCTGTCCATAATACTGTTGGTATTCGTTGCCCATAGCATCTTTGAACAAGTATGTCATCAACATGACATGTAGATACTTATAAACCAACACTGATGCTGGCTTTGACTGATTGCCTTTATCTTTGACTGTGGCATCTTCAAGAAGCTTGTAATAGCTTCCATGATAACCCTGGTAGATGGTCGTTTCAGCCCCTGCTTCAGTGACCAACTTTAATTCTATGTCTGTTATCAACATGTGATCCTTTATCTGTGGCTTATGTATAGTCTTGGGACTATGTTGTCGACTCGATCCTTTATGTGGCTTCTGTTGTCCGTTGAATTGTAAAAGAGGATTGTGACTCTCCTTCTTTGTTTGCAGTTGATAGGGTTGTCCTGATGGCAATAAGTGAGGTGGAGATTGGACTCCCCCCATCCGAGTGTGTTCCCTATCTGTAAGAGGCATCTTTCTTATGCCAGATGTGGATATTCTAGCTTTGTCATGTAGCTCAGCTGATTGAGCTAGGTCTTGGTGAAGTTGTGCTAGCACATTAGCTGATACTTCCATTGATTGTACGTGTGTTTGTGTTGGTGCATTTTGTGGTGCATGTGCAGTGTTCTGTACATGTGAATGTTGTGTTGTGGCACTCATTTGTGTAATGAAAGGAGTTGAATTGTGCTCATACAAATTCACATTCTGATCCTGTGTCTGTGGAAGCCTAGGGCTTTCAATTTGCACTTCCTTATCTTCTAGCAATGGACTTTGTGCAATAGTGGCAGTATGACTAAGATTTACCTGGTTGGATATCATTTCGTCATGTGTCCGTCGTTCAATTTGGTCTTGTGGAGTTGCAGGTGATAAGATGAAAGCTACAGCTCCTTGTGAGAATTTATCTGCCATACAATCCATATCATAGTATTTTCCATCTATATCGTAGCTCTTGTCTCCAATGCGCGCTGCCCATAGCGTCCGAGGAACAGACTCGCTAAATGTCCTTGCCCTTGTGATTTGAATCCATCTTTGCCAATCAGAATCCACATAAATTGGATCTTTCCATCTCGTTTGGTGGATACAATTGAGAGCTATCGCTTCAGGTTGCTTGTTGACTTCCGAAGTTGTTGAAGGCAACTGTTGTTTGCACATGGCCTCAAGGAATTCTTTCCTGCTGACTGTATCTTCATTTTTTGGCAGATTGAGTATAGTAAGCCCCGTCTCTTGAGTGATTTCTCTGTTCTGAGCCACTGCTGTATCTGCATTGGAAGCTAAAGGTAAGCTCATTATCAATCGGTAAACATTACCACTTGTCGACACGTATTTGTAACCCAACTTTGAACCATCTTCATGAGCTATGAAGCATTGATCTGGCTCTTCCGTTGCTTGATGAGTTGTTTCCACTTTGTACCATCTACCTTCCATGTCTCTATAGAGACTGCTACAGTTTTTGTCTTTGTAATTTGACTTTATCAAGTGCACCGTGACTTGAAAACTGCTAACCTCTGGAAGATCTTGCCTGTGCAATTTTGTTATGTCCAGCTCACTACCTGGTTTGAGCTTCATGTACACCGATCCCAAACAATCTTCCATTAAGTTCTTTTGCGAATTTGCCATGTTGGTAGCTTCTTCTACTTCCAAAACCTGTATTGTCGGACTTTTCAGAGCATTTTGCTTAGATTTTAGATAGCGATTGTCTGCATCGTCCATGTAGCATGGAAAGTCTTTGAAATGACCTATTAACTCCAACCTGACGCCAACTGAATTGATTGTTATTGATGAGCTAGAAGCTGCATCAACACTGCTTTGATTTGCCAATATTTCCATTACTTGTGGCTGTTGTATCTACTGCTCCATTTTGCTTTTAACCCTGTTTCTGATCTGTTGAGCACTTGTATTCTTTTCTCTAGCCTCTCCCACGGGTGACCAGTGGTTTTCCTAATGCAATGTTCCCTGCTAGGCTTCGCTGTAATCTCGACGGTCTGATTTACCTGTAACGTTGTAGCACCAGTTGGCAAGTTACTTACCACTGTACTGCAATGACTATTTGCCTTTGTGAAATCTCGATTTCAGTCGATTGAGCGATGAAATGTGCTCTTAATCTGCAAAAGTCTGGATTAGCAAAGCACTTTTGAACTTGAATTAAAACAATCTCGGTTTGCCTGTGATCGCACTTTTATGGCGTCTAATTTAACTTAAACCGCCACGCGGGTGACCATAGGTCATCCAACTTCTGAAGTGTATCTGTTTGCAAATTTGCCTGGTACACTCAATTTTTCACTTCAATTTTGCTCTTTCGATGAATTGCACGGGAAGTTCCACCTGAAAATACTTGATTTCCGGCCTGTTACGGTCACTACCAGTCACTGCTGCTGGTTTTGCCCAGATGTATTTCCACTTCTATTGCTTTCTGCCTCTTTCTCTTTCGCTTTTCTGCTTCTGAGTGCTTTCGGCTGACGTCTCTCTCGCTTTTCTGCTTTTTACCTCTCTGCGTGTGTGTGCTGGTGTATGTGCGCGCGCGTGTGTGTTCCGTTTTGTGTGTGAATGAGCGCTTGTGGGTGTGTGTGTTTTGTCGAAGCCTCGTGGGAACGGCTATTTTATTTTCTCTGTAGTTTTTGGTTTTAATTTTTTTTTCTTTTTATTCGCGTCGTTTGTGCGAGTGCGAAATTGTATATGTGTTCGTGCGCGCGTGTGCGTGTTTGGTGCGGGAGAACGAGGCCTTTGAATTTTCCTTTTTATTTTTTTTATTTTTATTTTTGAGAGTGTGCGTTTATGTGTGTGTGTGTGTGTGTGTGTGTGTGTGTGTTTGTGACGAGTGTTCGTGTTCGTGACCGTGTGTGTGTATGAATGTGTGTTACGGCGGGCGAGGTGGTGGGAATGGGCTCTTGTCTTTTTTTTTTTTCCGAGTGTGTGTGTGTCGTCGATTGTGTGTGTGTGGTAGGTGCACAAGCGAGCGGGGTGGCGGCACAGCAGCGGGTGGTCGGCGACAAGGGCTATGGCTGGCGGCGGCAACAAGCGGCGGTTACGTCTAGGTGACGCGGACAATGGCGGGCTGAGGAAGCGGCCGTGGTGCGAGCAGCGGGCAGGCGGGGTCACGGCGGTGCAGCAAGGCTAGGTTGCAGGTGTCGAGGGTGGACGGCACGTTGGTAGCAGCAGCAGCGGCAGGTGTGCAGGTGGGCAACGGCGCGGGAGTGGCTCAGCAGGGCGGCGGCGCGGCGAACGGCAGCGCGGACAGCGATGGGTGGCTCGGGAGAGTGGTGTGTGGACAGCGGCGCACGGGCAGGCGACGGGCGTGTTCAGGTGGCGGGCTGAGGAAGCGGCGGCGTCAGGTTGGCGAGCGGCGGCGGATAGCGGCGAAGCCGGGTTGGCGACAGCGAACGGCACGGTGGTGAGGGTGGGTGAGCGCCCGTGTGAGGGGGAAGGGAGGAGCGTATGATGTCTAGGGGGAGGGGCGTATGATGTCTAGGGGTAGGGAGGGCGTATGAAGAGAGGAAAAGGGGAGCGTATGAAGAGGGGAAAGGGGAGCGTATGAAGAGGGGAAGGGGAGAGCATATGATGTGTAGGGTCCAAGGGGGTAGGTAGGTGAGGGCCAAGTCAGCGCAATCATCGGTGAGGACAAAACGGAACCGGCGGGACAGACGGAGGGCGTGGGCGCGCGGTCAATGGCAGCCAGGTGAGACAATTTTTTTTTATAAAACTCAAAAAAATCAAAAAAATCAAAATAAATTAGAAAATATACACATAAAAAAAAACACATAAATAATAGAAAAACACAAAAATAATTTAAAAAAAGCACACAAGTAATATAAAAAAACATAAAAAATTCAAAATAACACTAATAAACTAAAAAAAACATAAACAAAAAATCAAAAAATCAATAAATAAATATAGAAATGACACAAAAGAATTCAAAAAAATTCAAATTAAATACAATAAATAGCACAAAAAAAAACACACAAATTAATTCAAAAAAATCATAAATGAATAAGAAAATCACACAAATAATCAAAAATCAAACAAGAAATAAAAAAGACTCACAAAAAATTCAAAAACACATACAAAAATACAAAAAGAAACACAAATAAATCTAAAAAATACACAAAACTAATCCAAAACACAAATTAAACATATAACAATGCACAAAAATATCAAAAGCACACAAAAAATTATAAAAAACACAAAAATTAATAAGAAAAAACACAAAAATTCACAAACAAATCAAAATAAACGTAGGAAAATAATAAAACAGACAGAAATAAATTTAAAAAAACAATTCTTATCAAACAGAAAGCTAAAAAAAACTCAAAAAATTTGACTATCAAGCAAAAACACGCAATTTTTTTTTTGCCATGGCACTCCACGAATTGTCCAATTAGGCGAATTTGTCAAATTTCTAGGTACAATTTGCAATTTTTGAGTAAAAATTAGCAAAAAATTGCTAAAATTTACCAAAAATTTACCAGAAAATTCTCAAAAATTCTAGATCAACCCACCGACCTAAACATTTGCAATTTGAGCAATCGAAAAACAGAAATTGATCACTTGCTAATTGCAATCGCATGAATCATCAGAGTTTAAGCACAATTAACCGAATTTGACCGAATTTCGACAGCATTTCGGCATCATATCGGAATTAGAAAAAATAACCATAACTCTTGACGACCATAAGCAACATATGCTTCTCACAAGCAAATTGACACAAAAAACAGCCCCAAATTGCCCCAAATTGGGCACTTTCGCCTACACGAAGCGGTCATAAATCACACCTAATTTTGCATCTTACATATGCACATGGTTTATCAATCAAATCTGCACATAAAACTGAAATTTATGAGTACCTATGCGTAGCTTATGTCGCCACGATTCTATATACTACTAGCACGTAGAAAACAGACATCGTTTGATACACTTACGGCCACAAATAGCTCGTAGATGCGTCGGCGTGTGCGCTTCGTCTTGAGTGGAATGCTTGGCGTTGTCGCATAGCTCTCCTCGAGCCTACAACAATGGTGCAGTCGGATCTCCAATGTGTTGAGCAAGCCGGGCGTAGTGAGAGGATAAAGCTCACGCTGACTCTCTTTCTCTCTCACACACGTAGACGGCAGCGCTAAAGTTTTGATTATGATAAAAGTCTTCTTTACAAAATGACCTAGGTACCTTATATACTAAGGCTACCTTAGGTTTAACCAAAAATGGGGTTGAAAGGGTCAAATGGCTTTGTGTTTACACCTGGCTTCTGAAACTAGAATAACTACTCATTACAAATGACGTTTACAACCATAATCCGTAGCATTTTATAACTCGCAAAAGATAAGACTTTGGTACGAAACTTGAGTTATATTGTGATGTTGACCCAACGGTCAACATTCCCCCCTTCCGCGTTCATGTCGTCCCCGACATGACCTGATTGTCAATGGCGATGTGGTCTTTGCTGTCGTTTTGTTGTTTTGTAAAGAAAGTATAGACTATAGCCTTTGCAGTAGCTTGTCTTGTTCGTCCAATCCGATGTACATAGTCTTCGCATGATTCAGGAAAATCCGAGCTGCAGCATCTGTTTCTATTATTATAGGTCTACTGCCAGATCTAAATTCAAAAAGAATCCAATGTTGTTTAGCTTGACTCTTATCATCATGGATAGAGAAAGCTCCATCCATCCCTTGCTCCAGCAAATCTGTCAATTCGGAGTATTTGTGATTCTCAGAAACAACTTCTACAATCTGTAGAATTGAGTGATTGGCTTTCTGATCTTGTGAGCCAATGACAACTTTGTAAGGATTTTGTAGAAATTGTATGACTAAACCCTTAACTTCTTTAGGCCAAGTTGCACTCCAATGCAAAGTCTATTTGTTAGGCCGAATCCAGGACTTAATTATTCTAATTTGAGGTTCAAAACCCTACCGAGCATTCGATGCGCATTATCAAGGACAAGCTTTTGAGATCCTCTGATTACCCTTATGTCTGATCTTTGTCATTGAGGACTTCTTTGTTCTTGAGTTATGTTGTTTTGTTGACCCAGCGGCGGTCAACACTTTGCTGTTGTTTTGGCTTCATCTGTTGCACTGCTTGTATCTTTGTCGAACCACAACAAGAACTATGATCCATTAGAGCGGACACCTATCGTTGTAACCATTCATCTTTTGAGATCCTCTGATTACTTTTATGTCTGCGCTTCTTTATTCGGGACTTCTTTGTTCCTGTGCAATCATGTTGTTAGTGTTGTCTGCAGCTTTGTCATTGTAGGCCATTCTTCGACTCGCCATTGAGGAGAAGTATGCTATGATCTGAAATTGGTGCTCCAATTCATTTGTCAATTGATTTGAGTAGTATTTCCTTATTGTTGATGTAGAAGGAATATGTAAAAGAGGATGGTGATAGGTGTCTTTAGATTAGGGTCTAAAACCTGGATGACCAAAGGAAAAAAAACCAGGTGGGAAAAAAAATGCCTTTGGTATACGCTCTTATTGGAGTTGAGCAGTTGAACGTGAAGTACATGTTCATGAAAGGTGAGTGCTTGGGTGAAACACGGAAAGAGTGCCTGATGCAAGTGCCAATTATGGGACACTCTATATGCATATGAGAAATTTGTCAACAAAAGCATGCAATGTGAAAGAAGGAGATGATGGGTGTTTCGAGGAATAAATGTAGCACATGTGACATCAAAAGATGTCTCAATAGCTTCCACCTTTCCAAGAAGGGTTTTGATGTAGAAGTTTCTCCACTCGTATCTCACTGTGCTCAATACGTGAGTGTCTTTTGGACCTTCTCCTTCACTTCACCAGACATAAGTACTTAGACTTCGACTCTTTTGCTCACCTATAATCGCATGAGCGACACAACATAAATATGCTCAACTCTTCCAGCTTGAGCAGTACCTAGAATAGCTAAGACGCGTAGACCACAGAGAATATTACTTGAAGCTTTGGTACTAACACCTCACTCATTTTGTGGCTGAGCTGCTCGACTCTGACTTTTATGACTTGTCGGTTGCATGTTGATACACTGCTTTGTGACAACTTCTTCGGCTGTTGTAGTCGCTGCTGAGACATACTTCGTGAAGTTTTATCGTTTCCCTGTACCTTCTTCTCTTTGTAGTGCTCAGGCCTCTCGTCAGTCTTTTCTTCAGGTGGATTATGGATTTTTAATTTTTTTTCTTAATAATAAACAAAGAAAATCTTAAAACAACTCAACAAAAGAAAAATCATTCAAATAGAAATCTAAATGCTATGTACACTATACACATGTCCCTAGGGGCTCATATATGGATTTTTTTCCCCATACTCCTCTGTAACACTACTATGAGGGCATATACTCTAAATTTCGTAAAACAATTATCACAATAAAACGCAAAAATTCAATGCATCTCACAAAACATTATCCTCTAATAGTCATAATGTTAGGTCCACATTCAGAATGCCTCCCCCCTTCCTATTTGGAGTCATCCTTTATGACAGGGTATCGCAAAGGGTATGTGTTGTGCTTGGGAAATTAAAAGTTGTGCCTATGCAGGCTTTGTAATGTAGCCCTATTATGCATACACAGTCAATGCATGGAAAAGATTTATGATGTGCAAGATGTGGGTATAAGCAATTTGCTTATTGGCATTTGTTGGCGAGGCTTCCTATTCTAAGCAATGTAATGGTCTTTGAAGCTCTTGTATCGTTGCTTGATTGAAGCGACTTGCTCTCTTCTAACTGTACTGTAATCGTAGGAAGAATTGTAAGAATTCAAGCGGCGATGCACTGATAATAGTTTTGTTGTTCTTCTTTGGGACCCATTTCTTTGCGATTATTGGCTGTTTTGTTGCTGACGCTCGTTTGGGAACCCATACTTGCCCGTGCTTCGTTTGTGTTTGAAGAGACTTCTTTGGGATCCACCTTTTTGTTGTGTGAGTCGACAGTGGTCTTTGCTTCAGCCCTTGTACGCTTGGTTGGGGACGGAATTTAGGCTTTGAAAGTTGATAGAGTGGTTGTTTTGGAATCCAAATGAATTCCTGATTTTTTTGTGCTTGAATCAACTTCTTTGGAGCCCAAACCTGAGTTGTGAAAGCTTGCTACTTTATGATATTCTTATCCGTTCGTGCACGCTTTCCTTGTTTTTGTTTTGGTGTTGGATCTTGTGATTTGTCATTAGAGATCTTTGTCTTCTTGATCCATATCTGTTTTTGGCCGATCTGGCTTTTTGGTATCCAGATTTGTCGATCTTTTTGGCTTTGACTTGTTGTCATGTTCTTTTGACCTGTCATGGTTGTTGTTGAAGGGGTTGGTGATAGTGATGGCCTGACTTGATGATAGGGGATGTCGTAAGATTCATCACTATCGCTACTATCCTCACCAAGGTTGACCTCTTGTACTTTCCCTTGATTTTTTGGCTGGTAGTGGAAAGTTACTGTCTGTTTGCTCGTGGGTGGTAGTTTCTTGGAGGAATTTTCTAGCCCATTGATTAGAGCATTGTTAGCTCGTTGCTCTGGTCGTATTCCTCCTAGCTGAGTCTTTGCATCCTTATTACGAGCCATGCATGCGGATGCTTGTGGTGGTTGTGTCTTCACCGAGGACTTTGGAATCCACTTTTGATGCACTTTATTCGTGTAGCGATGACATTGATTCCTGGGTCGTTGATCTTCTGGAAGTTCGAAGTGTTCTACAAAGTCATAGAACTCGTCGTCTTCTTCATCTTTTGATTCTCCACATTTCTTTTTTTGCTCCCTATGTCGAGAGCTTGTTGATGTCTGGTTCTCTTCGTTTTCCTGGATTACACTCACTGCAAAATAAGGAACGACATCATAGCCATTTTTATCACAAAACTTTGTTGTGGGAGCATCCTCCACGGCGCACACGTCCAGAGTAGCCAAGATGTGTTCCCATTCAAAAGGCTCTAACTCTTCTTCAGGAAATGGTTCTGGGATATAGTCCCTATCCGCTATAGCCCGTTTTAGGATACATTCCTCACGTTTCAAGCTACCACATTGTGAAGCTCCACAAATCCACAGTTCTTTAGGCTTACCTAACCAAGCTAGAAGTTCTGATCCTGCTACTGTGGCGGAATCAAACTCCTCAACCGGTGTTCTCGTCACATCCCTATAGCTATGGTCTCTCAAGTTTACCTTTGTTATGGTTTCCATATGTCTCATGTATATATGGTCATAACCCCAATCCTGGACCATTTTCAATTGTCGCATGAATGGTCTTGCCTGGATGATGTCATAGTTGTTCTTCTTGCCAAAGTCAACAACAGCAAAAGTGTGTTCATATTCAATGCCACAAGAAGTAACAAGTACTTTTTCTAGCAGTCCTAGGGGCTTTTCCTTGTGTCCGTCTGCAAGCTGCAGGGTCATTCGTGTGGATATCAAGGCAGGTTTTCCCCATTTTTTCCAAGCCTCTTTGGTTGCAATGGCCACACCAGCTCCACTGTCAAGGATTGCCATGGTTTTTACACCATTGAATTCCACAGGAAGGGTGGTGTTTCCCTCTTCTCCCTCGTAATACTTGCCTACCTTGTTTAATGGCACTGGCCTAGTATTTAGATGAGGCATTTCAAGATCTTTGATGCCTTCCTCGGTTTGAGTCATTGGGGTTTTTACACCAAATTTCTCTAGACATTTACCCACATTAGCCCACATGTTTGGTGTTATTCTGAGAAACTCGGCTAACATTATTGTACAGGTGACTGGGGTAGATAGAATATCTACTAGCCCCTTTAAAACGATGGCCTTGTTGGGAGACAGTCTCTGTGATGGGACTGCAACCACATCTGACTTGGTCTCGTACTGTCCCATGTAGGACGGTAGTGTTCTTAGTGAATGGGGTTGACTATCCATAGATTGTACAGATCCTTTGTCGCCCCAACACGATTGCACGTCTAGATTCATTTGAGATCCAGTCTCAAATTCCTCTATTGGTGGTAGAAACTTTCCTCATTCATCACTAGTCTTGTCTACTCGTCTTCTTAGGTCATCAGCTTCATTGGCCTCTCTGACTTGTTTCCACAATTCGTCAAGACCATCTATCTCGTTACAATCCTCAGGTATAGCTTAGTGAAATTCCTCGGAAGAGTTATCCGTGGTATTCAGTACTATCCTTGGTTCTAATGCTGGGTGTTTGAGGTTTGGTCTGTGCTTATGACTAGAATCTGGCTCTTTTAGTTCCTGGTTTGGTGGGATTACTTGTGTAGGCATGACACGGATCACATCCTCAGGTTGGTAATTCTAGTAAAGCTTGGGCTGTTTGAATCATTTTCTGGCACATTTCAAACCTTTGCTTTTCTAGTTCCGCATAGGGATATGTCATCCACCTGTGTTCTTGGATTTGGTTATTTTTGAGCCTCACATCATAGGCTTATAAGAGGGTATCTAATATCTCATTAACCTTCTCTGCCAACACAGATCCTCCTAAACTAGCACTTCTCGGTTTCTCATCTATGGATGGTTCTTCTAGAGGTTTAACCATTTGTGTAAGAGAAGGTGCCTCCTTTTCATCATGTTGTTTTATCTTCTCCTCAGCTTCGGTAAGCTTCTCAGCTAGGGATTTTTGATCTCGTTCCCTGCGTGCTTTCATCCTAGTCTTTCTAGCTTTCCAACTATTTCGTTTGCTCTTGGTTTTTTGACTAGGTGCATCTGTCTTTGGTCCATCATCTGTCTTTGGACTTGTGTCACCTTTTGTGTTCTTTGTCTCTGAATTCTCATCAGCTTTCTTTTGAGCTTGTGCTCTCGTAACCACTTGAATTGGTACAACATTTTCATTTTTTGAGCTACTAGGGAGCTGAACAATATTCCCTAATACATTTGTCGTGATTTTCCTGATTTGGTTTGGGTTTTTTGGGCAATCGGGGATTAAGTGAGTGATGCCACACTCAAGACAATAGGCATTTACTTCAGTGATCTCCGTAAGAGGACATTGTTTGACCAAGTGGTTGTCACGACTCTTGTGACAATCTGTCTCTGGTCGAGGAGATTCTTTTAGCATTTCCTCTTGGCTATAAGCAAGCTTTGACCTAGATAAGCCGCTATTTGCAATGAATCGCAATGTCCTTTCGTCCATTTCATACCTTCTTTCTTTCGACTGAAACCCCGGAGGTGGAGGTTGTACTGGCCTCACCACTCCATGTGTTTCTCTCACATTTTGTTGCTCCGAAGGGTAGTACTCACTTTGGTTGCTATACCACATTGTAGCTGGTACTGGCGTTGGTTTATTTGATGATTCCATCATTGGCATGTATCTCATGTCTACCGGCATTCTAGCACCTGGCAGCGGAGGTTGTTGTTCTAAGACAAGCTGTGGCATTAAAACTCCTACTGGTCTTGGCGCATTCCACATAATGTATCTAAGTGGAGTAGGTGCTTCTGGAACAGGTTGTACATACCTCTCCCTAGCATTTTCCATGCTATAATAGCACTCTTCCCCCGTATGGTTCATCCATTTTCTCTCAATTTCACACCACTTCAGCTCTCCCGAATCAGACCTTACAAAAGGAATCAACCTCTTGACCAAGTCGTCGATAAGCTTTTCTTGATCAATAGGTGCCGTTGGCTTGGCAATGGAATCACTTATCTGTGAAACACTGTGCTGAGAGGATGTGCCTTTTTTTTGTATGCCTCACAATTATCCACTAGATAAAGAGCTTCTTTGATCAACTCGTATAGCGTCATCCTCCTTATCATATGCAAATCCTTCTGAAGGCCCGCATCTCTCATTCCCTGGATAAAGATCAGCATCAGTCGTGCTTGGGTAGGTAATTCCGCTCTCGGACAGAGCTTAACATATCTCTTGATCCGTAATGATGCTTTGCGTACTGATTCATCCTCTTTCTGTTTGAATCTATGGATTTGCGAGACCGTGTTGTGAGCAATGCCTTTTGGCGAGAATTCTTCAATAAACTCCTCAAACAGCTCATCTAGGGTCTCAAAATCCCATTTTTCCACCGAGTCAAACCAAGTAGCTGCATCATCTTCTAGAGTCAATCCAAATCCCGCAAACTGTGTCGCAAAATCTGAAACTTCCTCTTCTCTAATCACTCTTCTAAAAGCCGTTACGTGATCTCTCGGATCTTTATCTCCGGAGTATTTTCTGTTTACCCATTTCTGGACTTGGGATGGTCTAACTTGTCTATTGTCTACAAGTCTAACCAGAGACTCTCCCAATCCTTCTCTCGTTATCGCTCTTGAAGGGAATCCTGGTGGCTCTCTTCTTGGAACTCCTATAGGAATTCTCGTGTTTGGTGGAGGCATTTGTGGTCCTTCATTGACCAAATATCCACCTCTTTCTAGTACAGTCTATGGATTTGTGCTTTCTACAACTCTGTATTCTCGTCCATACTTGTCGACAACTATAGATCTCCATTGGCAGTCGACTCCGTATGTGTAGACATATAAGAGCTTGTAATCCGTTATCTCTTCTAGGTATGGTTCTGAGCACCCATAAAGATTGACCTCATTGTCGTCAATGTATCTATATAGTCCTTCACTCTCATGACCAATCATCCAAACTCTCTCAACAAGATGGGTCTTTATCAATTGCAAGTTTGGAAGATCCATTGTGGGAGGATATTCCTCTATCGTCGAGATCTCCAAGCTTATGTAAGCTGCGTTTGAATCTAGGGTAGACATGATTTCTGGGCTTAAGAGATTTTTCTTGGTTCAAGTAGACTTAGTCCACTGTGTTCAAGTTCTTTCGTTAGGAAAAACCGCAACCGTTTCGTCACAATGCTCGCAAATTGTTGCTTTCAGACACCCTTAACTTCCGGATGCATTTTGAGGCCTTAAACGATGTTTTTTTCAAAATAGAACTAAATGGTTGCCGTTGGAATACATTTAGTTTATGTTTTGCTCTAAGATCTGTAGAGCCGCTCTCAGGCCACGTTTTGATATAAAAACTTTTCCGATCCTATACCGTTTGTGAAAGTTATGGCCAAAACAGTGAAATGCAGTTTAGAATGGTCAAAATGAGTCCAAATTCAATTTTGAAAAAAAGATTTGGGATTTCTATGACACTGTGAACACTCATGTATGGTCAAAAGTACAGTTGGATCCTAAAACTGGCCTACAGACATCCTACGCGTAGGATGTCTGTATGCTCATAACTGAACAAAATTTGGTCCCGAGACTCCCCTTAAGTCCAGCAACACAATGGTATGCTCAGAGTTTGATTTGGACCTAAAAATGGCCTTGACACGTAGGATGTCTTTTTGCTCAGAATGACTTGAAATTTTCACCCCAGCTTCTCCTTGATATGCTGATCACAGTGGTGTGCTCATAAGTTGGTTTGGAGTCCTAAATCAAGCTGGACACATCCTGCGCGTAGGATGTCTAACTGCTCAGATTTTGTCCAAACTTGATCCCAAGATTCTCCTAGTGCTCAGCAACCAAATGATATGCTCAAAATTGAATTTGGATGCCAATAGGTCAAGATTTAGGCTGCAAGAGCTTCTAGTGCACTCCAAGAGTAGAATGTCTGACAATTCTTGTCTTTGCTTGGTAAATAGGCCAAACAAGGTCCAAATTCACTTTTGAAAAAAGTTCTGGAATCCTTGAGACACTAGGAACCTCCCTACATGGCCAAAGTAGAATTTTGACCACTTTATGACCCTGGAGACATCCTACGCGTAGGATGTCTTTTTGCCCTGTTTCAGCTCAAACTTGCACTGTAGCTTCCCCTTGATGTGCTAAACTCACAGCTACTTTTACTTTTTGATTCTGACACCTATAGGTTGGTCAAATGATCAAGAATCTGTTCCAAAAGCTTGATGTCTGTCCCGATGAATTCCTAAGTCAAATCAACTCCAAATTGGACCAAAATTGACTAGGAGGCTTGCCTAAGGCTATACAACATCCTACTATGTCCACAGTTTGAATTTGGCCTCTAAATCATGCCTTAGACATCCTACGCGTAGGATGTCTAACTGCTCAGAATTGCCCCAAATTTGAACCACAGACTCTCCTTAAGGTGCTGATCACTGTGGTATGCTCAGAATTGTTTTTAGAGTCCAAAATCACATAGAAGACATCCTACGCGTAGGATGTCTTTTTGGCCTGTTTGACCCAAACTTGTCCCACAGTTTCCCCTTGATGTTAGTAACCCAGTGGTATGCTTAGATTTTGGTTTGGATTTCAAAAGTCCCAAATTTTAGCTGTTCTTGCCTTTTTTTTCAGTCAAAAGTGCTAAAGTCCGCTTTGAACCCAATTTTCTCACCCAAATGAGGTGAAACCCCTTTCAGTCACTCAATATATCATTCAAGACATGTTCATGCAGCCATATTATGGTTTTGGTCTCAAAATAATGCTTTGGCACAAATTGGGTAGGATGTCTAGCAATTTTTAACTTTTGGCTTTGATCTGTCAAAATTTGGTCAAATTTTCACTTTATAGGTGAAAATAGGGTAAAACCTACCTTCTGAACACACTGGTCAACTCAGAATTTCAAAATTTTCACCAGATCACCCTATAGACATCCTACGCGTAGAATGTCTACTGCTGATTTTCTCAGACTGAAGTGTCCCTGATGCTTCCTTAGGCTCTCAGCAAGTGCAAGTATGCTTCATAATTGAAAAAACAAGCAAAAATCACTCAATTAAGCCTTTGCTGAAATTTTACGTTTTCTGATTCCGCCTTTTGGCTTTTGGTCAACAAAAATAGGGAAAAACACCCAAGTCAATATGTTACTAGGGTAAAACCTACCCTCTGAACCCACTGGTAACCTCAGTTTTCCCAAATTCCTTGCCAAAAGTGCCCTCGAGACCTCCTACGCGTAGGATGTCTACTGATGAAATTTGTGGCATGATTCATCCACAGGCCTCCCCAAGTCTTTAACACTACTTTCAAGCATTCCTACCAGTTTTTATGCAAAATTGTGCTCAGAATCTTAAGATTCTTGTTTTCGCGTTTTTGACACTCCGTCTCTGGTCTTTTGGGTGTCAAGAGTTGGTCAAAACTCTAGTTTCAATGTATACTTAGGGTAAACCCCCCCTTCTAAACACACTGGTGCAATCAAAATTTTCAAATTTGGTCTCCAGAACCCCCTTGAGACATCCTATGCGTAGGATGTCTATGTTTACAAAATTGCAGGCTTTCTTCACAGAACCCTTGCCAATGCTCTTTTTTATGCATAGCATCAGTCAGTCATACAAAAAATGCCCACAAAAGCTTGTTTAATGCATTTTTACCCTCAAAAGCACACTTTTCCGTGATTTCAAATGCAATCAAGCACTTTAGCAAATAATTCAGTGTTGAATAGCTCTAGATCAGAATCGGATCACTTACCTAAAGCTACTCCTACAAATCATATGGGGTTTTGCATCTATGAGTAGAAAAACGCTTCCGTGATTTAGGACTAGTAAACGCTTTTATCACCTCACAAATCACTCGACCACCAACAACTACTCTAATCCAGAGATCCTAACTAAACCTATCTAGTAGCAGACCCTCGGCAAGACACACGATTCCTGGCTATCCACTTGATCGCGGAATATCCTCTTCCGGATCCACTTAAGAAAAACACTTTCTTTAGCCGAAAATAAATCAAGCAACCATCACACGAGTGTTAGTAGGAAACCTACTTAGGTCCTTGTGTCCCCGACAGCGGAACCAATGTTGGACGGAAGAGCGACTCACACACCCATGAAGTGCATGAAAACACTACCTAGATCAACATAATGTCAATCGAGGACACAGATGACACGATAGCACACGGAGGAAATCTATCTAGCTTGTCAGGCTGAGACCATCCTACACATACAACACTCTGGAAGGCCAACTAAACCACAATCAAGAACCTCACAGCTCTCAACTACACCACCTAGCCACATACACACATGCGGAAGGTAACTCACCTAATCATGCCAGATTCATACGAAACTTAAGGAACACCATCCCCTCACTAGGATACACCTGTCCCTAAGCTTCTACACTCAAAACCCTCACTCAAAACCCATCTGCAGAAAACGCGTAGGATGACAGAACATAATTTTGAAAGTGCCCAAAACTGAAATTTATGAGTACCTATGCGTAGCTTATGTCGCCACGATTCTATAGACTACTAGCACGCAGAAAACATACATCGTTTGATACACTTACGGCCACAAATCGCTCGTAGATGCATCGGCGTGTACGCTTCGTCTCGCGTGGAATGCTTGACGTTGTCGCGTAGCGCTCCTCCAGCCTACAAAAATGGTGCAGTCGGATCTCCAATGTGTTGAGCGAGCCGGGCGTAGCGAGAGGATAAAGCTCACGCTCACTCTCTTTCTCTCTCACACGCAGTAGGCGGCAGTGCTAAAGTTTTGATTATGATTAAAGTCTTCTTTACAAAATGACCTAGGTACCTTATATACTAAGGCTACCTTAGGTTTAACCAAAAATGGGGTTGAAAGGGTCAAATGGATTTGTATTTACAATCTAAAAGTGCCATTGCACCCTGGCTTCTAAAACTAGAATAACTACTCATTACAAATGACGTTTATAGCCATAATCCGTAGCATTTCATAACTCGCAAAAGATAAGACTTTGGTACGAAACTTGAGTTATGTTGTGTTGTTGACCCAGCGGTCAACAAAGCATTAGAGTCAATGCGTATTGCCAAAATGTGGAATTAATCATTTGATTCCCGATTGCCCTAAAAACCCGATCAAAGGAGCAAAAACCACCTTGAACATGTTAGAAACAGTACCGTCCAGTGGAGGATCGGAAAATGAAACAATCATACCTATTCAGGCGGTAACACGAGCCCAAGCTTAGAGAAGGATGATTGAACCCATAGTTGAAGAACCAAAAACCGATACCCAAAGTTCAGAAACGAAAAATCAAAGAAGCACTTGGAAAGCTAAAAAGGCGCGTAGGAAAGCCAGGAAAGAACGAGAGAAAACAACCCTATCCGAGGAGTTGAAACATACAAAGGATAGATTGGAGCGGTTAGAGGATCTAGCTAGCTTAAGCTCACACATCACAGCAGCCATAGCACCCAAGGAAATAGCAGAGCCCAAAAGTGCAGGATCAGGAGGATCTGTACTGGCAGACAAGGTAAATGAGCAATTGGATGCACTTCTAAAAGCTTATGAAGCTCGACTTAAAAAGAAACAAACCCAGGAGCAAAGGTGGATGACTTATCCATATGCAGAAGTAGAAAAACAGAGGTTGGATATGTGTAAAAAGATGTTTGAGACG
Organism: Adiantum capillus-veneris; assembly: GCF_014529385.1. NCBI lineage: Eukaryota > Viridiplantae > Streptophyta > Polypodiopsida > Polypodiales > Pteridaceae > Adiantum > Adiantum capillus-veneris. The sequence goes on from NC_140941.1 coordinate 115,842,422, forward strand.
ACTAAATCATTGATGGAAGACCCGCTGGGTAAACCTGTAAATTGGCATGAAGAACCAGCTCCAACCCCTGTCCAACCAACTTTAGAGAAACATGTGGAAACAAAGGAAAGACTCACTAATGCCTATGAGTCCAGAGGACTATCATAGTGCCAAATACCACCGATGGGGCAAGTGACGGGTTCCAGCCTAAAATATTGGCAGAAATGGGTAAGGACTGTAACGGTCTAGACAACCTGTGGAAGCAAATCCGAGAGGCCAACGAGGCTAACATGATGAGTAACCACATGAATAGCGCGAGAAAAGAAAAGAATGTGATCTTACCTCCTATTGAAGAATTTGAGGCAAGGTCACAAATGAACTTTGAGATACGTTCACAAGGGGGAGACCAAGGATCAATTAGTTCGGGGCACAGCCAACCAGACTCGTTGAGAACTTTACCCTCTTACCTAGGAGAGTATGAAGCTAAGTCTGAGGTGAGAGCAATCCCATCTCAAAGACTTTCTTCTAACAAGGTGATGGATTCGCAAGGATTGATTGAGTTGTTATCCACCCCGGTGGCATGCACAATCACGTTAGCAGAACTCCTAAGGTTAAGGCCAAACATGTGGACCACAATAGGAAAATGCCTAGAAAAATTTGGAGTGAAAGACCTCACCTTGAAGCTACAAGAAGGGATCAGAGAGTTGGACAGGCCTCAATTAAACACTAGGCCAATACCATTGAATAAGGTTGGAGAATATTGCGAGGGAGAAGACGGAAACACCACGCTACCGGTAGAATTCCAAGGAGTAGTTTCCAAAGCTATTCTTGAAAGTGGAGCGGGAGTTGCTATCCCCACCAAGGAAATCTGGAAAAAATGGGGAAAACCAGCTTTGAGGGCTACCAGAATGAAATTGCAATTGGCAGATGGGTTCATGGAGAAGCCTCTAGGACTCTTAGAAAAAGTGATTGTCACTTCGTGCGGAATCGAGTATGAGCATACATTTGCAATAGTCGATTTCGACAAAAAGAACAATTATGAGATCATCTTGAGACGACCATTCATGCGACAATTAAAGATGGTCCAAGATTGGGCTTATGACCACATATACCTGAGACATGGCGAGACAACAACTAAAATACACCTGAAAGACCATAGTTACAAAGATGTGAACCAAACACTTGTGGAAGAGTTTGATTCCGCTACAGTAGCAGGATCAGAACTACCAGCATGGTTAGGGCAACCAAAAGAGCTATGGATGTGCGGAGCTTCACATTGTGGAAGCTTAAGAAGAGAGGAATGCGTCTTAGAAAGAGCAATTGATGACAAGGAGTATATTTCGGAACCTTTCCCTGAAGATGCCTTGGAACCTCTAGAATGGGAACACATACTAGCAACATTGGATGTCTGTACCATTACCGACAGTCCAACAACAAAATTTTGCGATAAGGATGGCTATGATGTGTTACCCTATTACATGGTAAGCGTTATACCAGAAAAAGAGACGGTAGAACCATCAGAACAAGAAGAGTTTTACAACTCCTCTGAACATTTGGAAGTAAATGATGATGCAGATAATGAGTGTTCAGACACCTTAAGTGAGCGTGGAAATGAAACAGAGAATATCAAGTTTTATGATTTTGCTAATCAACACCCTAGACGCCAAGAACGCTATAAGAGGAAACGAGCAGGAAACAAAGCTAGAGAGAACCTGATGCCTAGGATAAAAGGTAAAACTCACTATTTGATGCTTGTAAAAACAGAGGATTGTGTAAAAGATCAAATATCAAGAAGATTCTCAAAAAATCGAAAAGAAAGAACGCGAGAGGAAATAAAATAGGTACGAAAAGCTAAAACCCAAACAAAATCACAAAAATCTCAAAAATAAAAAAAAGAAACAACAAAAGACCAAGAGTGGACCAAACTGGAGTGTAAACAGAAATACCAAGAACTGAAACGTTCTATGAGAGAGATATGGACTACTGAAGAAGATAGTGATGGTAAAGGGGAGTCAGAAAAGGGGAACATGAACGTACCATCACACTATCGGAAATTTACTATCCAGGACAGAAAAATCATCATGACACCACCAATCACGGAAAGAACCAACCAAAAATCTTATGATGAGCCTGAAAATGCAAAAAAGATAGACCTCGCAGAACCAGGTAAAAAGCCTCAGCCGGTCTATATAGCTAACGATTTAGAGCCTGAAGAGGAAGAACAACTAACACAACTTCTCAAGAAGTATAAAGATGTGTTTGCCAGGTCCTATAAAGACCTCAAAGGAGTTGATCCATTGATATGCCAACATACAATTCCTTTGAAATCAGATGCAAAACCTAGCAAACAACGTCCTTATACATATAATGACACATTTGCTAAACGAATCAAAGAAGAGATCGATAAACTGATGGAAGCTGAATTCATCTATGAGATTGAACATACAGATTGGGTGTCACCCATAGTGGTAGTTCCCAAAAAGAATGGAAAACTGCGAGTGTGTGTAAACCTCAAGAAGGTGAATGCAGCAACCATAAGGGATAATTATCCCTTGCCAATCACAGAACATGTACTTGAGCAAGTGGCCGGAAAACGGGCTTATTCCTTTCTGGATGGGTTTTCAGGATACAACCAACTGGAAATAGCAAGGGGGGATCAACACAAAACAGTGTTTGCCACAGAATGGGGGATTTATGCGTATCGAGTTATGCCATTTGGCTTAACTAATGCACCAGCCACTTTCCAAAGGTTAACGACTCACGCATTCAAGGAAAACCTAAGAATATTCTTGGAAATTTACATGGATGACCTGTGTGTACACTCTCTTCTACGAGAGGAACATATTGACCATTTGCAAAAGGTCTTTGAAAAGTGCAGGACATATCGAATATGTCTTAACCCGGAAAAGTGTGTATTTATGGTTAAGCAAGGCCGAATTTTAGGACACATTGTCTCAAAAAATGGCATAACCACAGACCTAAACAAAGTCAAAGTCATCGTAGACCTACCCAGGCCTACTAATGCAAAACAAGTGAAATCCTTCATGGGACACTGCGGATATTATCGAAGATTCATATACATGTATGCGGTTATCGCACAACCTCTGTATCGTTTGCTAGTCAATTTCGAGTGGACCGAGGAGTGTGAAACTTCATTCCAAAAGTTGAAGGAAAAACTTATATCAGCACCTGTACTAAAGGCACCAGATTGGGAAAAGATATTCCATGTGCACATTGATGCTTCAGCATATGCCATTGGAAGTATTCTAGCTCAACCTGGAGACGGAACAATGGATTTTCCAGTTTGCTATGCGAGCCGACAGTTAAACAGTGCGGAAAAGAACTACGCAACCATCGAGCAGGAAGGGTTAGGAATGATTTATGCTGTAAAGAAATTTCGGCATTATTTGCTTGCAAAAAAATTTGTGTTCTTCACAAATCATCTAGCTCTTTTGTACCTAGTAAATAAACCTTGCAATATAGGGAGAATCTTACGCTGGTTTATTATATTGCTAGAATTTGACTTCACAGTGGTGGTCAAAAAGGGTAAAACCCATCTACGAGCGGATCATCTTTCACGGATACACAACGGGGAAGCTCTTGAAGGAGTAGATGATGACATACCAGATGCTTATCTTTTCCACATTGAAATGGTACCCAAATGGTCTCAGGAAATTGTTAGCGTTCTTTCCGTTGGAAGTGGGTTTGATACTACGGAATGCAGATCCAAACATCAAACAATTCGACAAAAAAAAACTTCTAGTTGGTAGCAGGACGGCTGTATCATTTTGGATCGGACCTAATATTACGATTATGTATAAATCTGGAAGAATTCGAGAGCTACCTTGAAGAGGCACATGTCCAGGATTGTGCATTTCATTGTTCAATAGTGAAGACACACCAGAGATTGAAACAGTTAGGGGTTTATTGGCCAACTATGTATGCGGACACGAATTCTTATGTTACCAATTGTACTATATGTAGTGCCAAACGACCAGTGGATCACGCAACTTTGTTTTAGGTAAACATAGCACCTGCATGGAGTCAATATATCATTGACTTCTTGACCACCAGGACGTTTCCTGAGAACATCACAAGAGCACGGGAAAAAGCTATAGAGCTGGAAGCTCGTGACTTTCAGTTAATTGGGAACCAACTCTATAAGCGAGGTAAGGACAATCAACTTAGAATCTGTGCAAGTGAAAGCGAATACCTGCTGATTCTAGAACATGCACATAGCGGAATAAGTGGAGGCCATTTTTCGGGTGATAAGACGACAAAAATTGTCTTAACCGCAGGAATTTGGTGGCCTACATTGCACATGGATGCTGAAGAGTTTGTAAAGCGTTGTGACGCATGTCAACGCACCAAGGTGCCAATACAAAGAGATGAGATGCCATTACGTCCAATGATGGGAGCAAGAGCATTTGCAAAATGGGGCATTGATTTCGTCGGACCTATATCACCCACTGCATATCGCACACATACCCAATATATCATTGTGGCTACGGACTATCTCACAAAATGGGTCGAAGCCAAAGCAACACAAAAAGCTGATGCACGCACCACGGCACAATTTTTGTATGAGAATGTTTTTGTACGTTACAGGTTACCAATAGAAATTGTCAGTGACCGTGGAACACATTTTATCAATGAAGTCATTGAATATCTGCTAGAGGATTTCATGGTCATACATAGGAAATCCACACCATACCATCCACAGGCCAATGGGCAATCTGAGGCCACTAATAAAACACTATGCACGGTTCTCACTAAAATAGTGTCAGAATCAAGAACAGATTGGGATCAACACTATGGGCATACAGGGTAGATTATAAAACATCGATAGGAACAACACCATAAATGCTATACTACCCATAGAATTTTTAATTCCAACTCTACGAGTAGCAAAAAGCTAATGGACAGGGCATGAGCTCTCTTCAAGAATTGATGATCTTGAAAAGCTAGATGAACTCCGCTTACGAGCTGTCGCTTCAATCTATGCTAAAAAGAGAAGACAAAAAGAATCTTTTGATAAACATGTGCGTACCAAAGAGTTCAAAACAGGTGATTACGTACTTGTTTATACCTTGAAGCAACATGCCAAGAAACTTAAAAAGCAAGGGATGGGACCATTTGTGATTAGTGATCTATCACAAAGTGGAGCTGTCAAGCTTGCTACATTAGCAGGTGAAGAAATGCCAAACTGGATTAGTGGATGTTGACTGAGGAGGTATCATCTACCACTCACATAGGAGATGCTCCAACAAATTCATCAAGGAAAACAAAGAATGAAGGAAAAACAAAGAGTACGGGAGGAAGCTCAAACCGAAGCACAAGAACGCATTGCAAAAAGACGGCTTCTACGACAACAACAACAAAGTGGACCACCATTACGAATCAATGCCATTCGACTGACGAAGTTGGAGGAAGAAACATTGGAGCCAATAATTGTGGTCAAAGTGGACAGCAATCAAAGTTGAATCAACAGCCTTGCTTGATTCGGGTGCTCAAGCAAATTTGATCTCTTACGGATTATACCAACAACTCAAAGTCACAGGTCAACTTCATCCTACTCCTCAAGTGCTGGAAAGTAGCACATCACACCCGTTGAAAACATTGGGATGGACTATATTGCATGTACAGATACATCAGTATATTTACCCACACAAATTCTATGTGGTGACAGAAGGAAGCACACAACACCCAATGATGCTGGGGCAACCTTGGCAAAAAGAGTACAATGTGCAGATAGATTGGAAAGCAAAGGCAATCAAAATTCTGCATGAACATGAACAACAAGTGATAGCTTTTGCTCAGCAATACCAGCATGCTCAACTGCAAGCCATGCAATCCCTGGAAACAAAGCCAAAAGCACAATTCCATCAAAGAACAACATGATACCCGAGACCAAAAATCAGGTAAAAGCCAACCATACTACTTACAGACACATAAAGTCAACGGCCACAATGCAAAAATCTAGGCTACCAAAACAAGGAAAACAAGTATGGATGCGGAAGGATAGAAATGACATGGCAGACAAACAACAATGCAACAAAAGGATTCCAACAAAGCAGATGGTTCAACCACAAACCCCAACCACAAACCAGGGGCATAAAACAGATATGGATCCCAAAGAAAATGCTTAGCCATAACCCAAATGTCACTCACATTTGGATACCAAAGCAAAAGCAAAAGGAACTCCCTTCAGTACAAGCAACAACAGAAAGCAGACAATTGCATTTCAAAAAGGAAAAACGACATATGTGGATGCCAATAAAAGACAAACCAGTGGCAAATGAGAAAGTGCCAAACCATCTACAAAAACTGGCAGCAACAAAATACAAATGGAAAGCAATGGCCATACGGCCCATAACCATTACAGACCAGCCAATTTTGCCCTTAGAAACAACTACGACTCCATCAACAGTGTCGGCAAAGCAATTGCCTTTTGCAAAAAAGACAATTAAACAGAGAGCAGTAGAGTTACAGCTGTTACTTGCAAAGAAAGCAGGAAACCTCGACGGCGAATGCCAATAAGCATCTTGCTTATTCCCTTCTCTGGCACAACATTAATTTTTCCATGCATTGATCGAGTATGCATAACGTAGGGCCACATTAATCGGCCAGGCATTAGCACAACTTTTTCAACCTATGCACGGCACATACTCCGAGGCGATACCTTGTCGTCCGGGAGGACTCCAGCTAGGAGGGGGGGAGGCATTCTAGAGGCACTCTCAAATGCGGAACCAATAACAGAAACAGCAAAAAAGGGCATGATTTTCAACTATTTTAAGGGTTGTTGTTTGATTGCGAAATTTTCTGGAGTAACCCAAGTATATATGCCCTTATACAGCATGAAGCTACAGGTATATGGGGCCAAACGCCAAATCAAGCCCCTAGGTGTGTGTATATAAGTAGAAATAGCCATTTTTTAGGCAAAATATTGATAAAACGGAGAAATCCGGCCATAAAAATTGCATGTGAGTGTATATAATGTGTTGCGATGATGTTTGTGATTTATTATGATTTTTGGGTATTTTCTGGGTTTGATTTGCTATTTTCCTTTTAATTTTGCTAATTTTCGGCAGAAAAACTTCAAAAATAAAAAAAGCAGGTGAAAAACAGTCGTAATGAAAAAAATCTATGGTACAGTGGGGGTGCAATTATGAGACTGGAGCGGAAAGCGTGTTTTGGCCAGATTTTGACCGAAATGCCAAATTTCTGGTAAACAGAGCAAATGGAGTCCAAATCAAGAAATTTTTGAGCCTAAACCGCATCTCGCAAGAAGATAGGAGCACATGTCAAATTTCATGAAAAGTGGTTCAGGGACCTCCATTATAAGAAATTTTCACCCCATTTTTAGCTCATTCTCACTATTGACTTTGTGGAGAGAGCTTCTGCCACCTAGAGCGGATCGACCTTCCAGCAGCTTCTACGACGTGCACGACTACCCGACGAGCTCCAGACATGAGAGGTAGGCTCACCACCTTGAGCTTTTCGCTCATGTTTGTCATTATGTCGCGAAAACTAGCATAGGGGTCACACACAAAGCGAGCGGTAGAGACCTACAAGTAGAGACGGCGGCCTAACGGCTAACCCGAAAACAACAAGACTTCATCGACAGCTTACCCTAGTCTAGGATACTAGTCCTAGATAGCCAAAGGCAGTAGGAAACCATCGGGAAAAACCCTAATTCCCAGAAACCCGCAAGAGTCCACCAAATGGGAAATCGGTAAAAACGGCGACCAAATGCTACCAAAATTCATGGGTAGGAGCATCTCGACATGCTCGACAAGTCTATTTGACCCGCATGACCAAAAAGTGACCCGAAGCGGCACTAAACTTCAAAAAACGGCATCAGACACACAAAGCGTCAAATTGCACTTGCGGCCAAAACCGCAAGCCCGTTTGCCACCAAACTTCACGAGCGGCTTTCCTAGACCATCAACAACCAAGTCCTATGGTGGTAGACCACCACAAATCATCAAAGGTATGTAAATGCAACCACGGGTGCTTCTAGAGCGACAAATTGCCAAATGGAGCTCCGGTGAAGCCAAAGTCGACAAAAACCATACGGCAAGGATCCCCAAGGGATCGGGAAGCTATGGAGACCAACATCAAGAAATTTCATCGCCAAAAAGCACTCCAAAACTTCAAAAAACGGCGTGGAGGCTCTGAAGTCCACACAGGGAGTTGTTCTCTATCCATTTGACTTTTTTGTTGAAAGTAGGCTCAAAAGGGACTTAGAGGGGCCAAGGGCAAGCACTGGGAGCACCAGTAATGCAAAAATCACTAGGAGACATCCTACGCGTAGGATGTCTCAAGGGCACTTTTTGGCACAAACTCCAACATCTCTCATCCTACACATGTTCTGAATGACATTTACAAGCTATCCACCAAGTTTCATCACATTTGGACCAAATTTGACCTCATATGCATGGAAAAACGCAAAGTTAGGGCATAGAGGCAATAATGGGCCATAGACCTACTAAATCTTGTCCAAATCCCATGAAACTTGCATAGCACATTCACCAACACATCAATAAACAATCTGTGTGGTCAGGGAGGAAAAAATGATGAAAAAGACATCCTACGCGTAGGATGTCTATTTGACCTTTTTGACATGCAAGGGATGATTTGTCATTCCAGATCCAATCACCTCATCATCAAGAGCCCATATATCAAGTTTTGAAGCCATTTTAATCACTTTTGACCCCCAACACACTCAAGATACACTTTTTGAGCCCAAAAACACCTCACAGAGCCTTACAAGCATCAAATCTTGTCCAAATTCAAATCCAAGAACATGGCCATGTTCCATAGGCCAAGGACAACCCACAGAACAAGTTTCATATCATTTTGATGAAAAAGACATCCTACGCGTAGGATGTCTCACGCATAAATTTAGCCTTCTGTGCAAAGAATGACATCATGGGAGCCAATACCATGGTGCAATGAGCCCATATACCAATTTTCAACCCATTTGGACATCAATTGCTACCTACGATGGACATTCTACCCAAATTGTGACCTAAATCTTGAATCAGCCCAAAAATCCACTTTTTGATATCCAAATTCAAATCCAAGCATATATCCATGTTCCATGAGCCTTACACTACCTGCATGTCAAGTATGAACCAATTCTGATGAAAAAGACATCCTACGCGTAGGATGTCTAGATGGAAATTTTTGGCCAGATTTGCACCATGAGCACATGCACCGCTTCACAAGTTCCTTTTAAGCTTTATTTTCAATTTTCAAGTCATTTGGATAAGTAAAACTCATTTTCGTAGCTAATATGGAAAAACGCTAACTTCGGACTACTAAGTGCAACAGGATCTATGGCAGCCTCGAAGTCACTGGCAAAGAGGAAAAGAATGACCATCAAGGATTATTTGGACGAAGTGGAACCCTTTGTCATTTCAGAAGGAACACTAAAGCCCACCAACACCTGGATACAAGAGGATCTGTTAGAGTCCAATGACCTAAAGATCTACCAGGGAGTGTTCAAAGACACTGAAGGCAATGTTATAGAGCTACCAATGCTGCCGAGAGAACTCAATGAGTTTGTACGAAGCAAGATGGCCGGATACTTGGAGAAAATTGATCTCCACAACTACTTCGAAGCAATACCGGCGGGGGTGGACATCAAAAGAGTCTGGGAGTTTGTAACAAGCATCAAAGAGGATGGAGTGGCCAAGGTAACAGATTTACAAGGTAGACCAGAAACAGAGATAATAATCACTGAGCGAGTTGTAGCCCATGCACTAGACCTCTCCAATGAGGGAGACAGTGTAACAAAAAGAAGGGATGAAGTCAAGGTGTACAAAGAGAAAAAGGCAAATTACACCTTTGAAGACATTGCCAACCCAAAAGTGGCACTTATGAGCCAGTTATACAACCAGTACTTCCACATGTGCACGAAGAGGCCACAGAAGTACATGATGCCGCCAGGTGCAATTGCCACAACGTTCACTTGGGCAATGACAAAAGGCACCCCAAAGATAATCAACTATGCAGCATATATACATGACAGCTTAGTAAAGATGGGCAACAAAAAGCCAACCTATATAGTGCCAGGAGAATTGATCACCAAGGTGGTTTATGGGGCACTACACGCTAAAGGAAGGTGTCCTGACCCCCCATCTCAGAATGATTGGTTGAGAGTATAAGAAGACAAGGAAGATGAGCCGCAAAGGGCACCAAGGGTGGCTACGAGATTGAAAAGACGGCTAGAGCCAGTTGAAGAGGAGCAACCCGAGCAGAAGAATGGAAAGAAGGAGTTTGCTCAAGTGCCGGCCAAAGAAACAAGGTCTCAGAAAGCGGCAAGAATAGAGAGGCTGATGGAGAGTTTTCGAGCAGAGAGAGCCCTCAAGGGTGATTTAAGCGAGCTCTGGAAGCCATCTCTAGAGTCTATGTCCGGATCATCCAGAAGAGTGCAAAGGGACCGATTTGAAGATTATATCAAGAATTTCGAGATTCTTGATGCTGCAGCAGAAAACATCCCTCATGTCCCTTTCACAGAGGAGGAAGTACAACAGATAAGGCAGAAACTGCTGGATGAGCAAGAGAGCCAGGAAAGAGAAAGAAAAACAAAAGCAAATAGGGACTTAAAGGGAAAACTTGCATCTTTACCAGATAGCCCTAAACCCAGCCCACAGCCATCACCACCGCCCTCAGCACCTCCTAGCAGCCCTCCACAGGAAGATAAGGAGGCTGAGGACAGACAAGAAGAAAGGCAAGCAAAAGATCAAGAGCAAAGACAAGAATCTGAGCCAGAAGAGGCCAAGCTTGAAACTGAGCAAAAAGGATTAGATGAGGCTTACTATGCATTTTTGGACCTGCTAGCTGCACGCTATACGAAGGAAGAAGCCGCCACAATCGCATTCGACTTGGCGAGGACAGGGCCTAAAGAACAGATGCAAGGCATGAGGCTAGTGGAGCTAAAAGAAATGGCTACAGACACGGTAGACCTGCACCCGCCCTCCAATGACTGGGAGATGGTGATGACAAAGCTAGCCGGATTGAGGGCACAATCCATGGCTTCAGAGAAAGAAATGACAACTCTCAAAGCCACTGAAGAAAAGATAAAAATGGAAGTACATTCTCTGCAGGCACAAAGCCAAGGGAAATAGGAGAGAGAAGCCGTGACCTACAGGCCATCTTGGCAAGGGCTCTACAACACTGCCAAGCAATGGAAGAAGCAAATCAGAAAGCAGCAAAAAGAATACAAGCAGCTGAAGAAGAGTATCAGCAGTTTAGCAAGTCATTGCGAGATGCCGAGAAAGAAAGAGATAATCTGACACTACAGCTAGTAGAAGAAACGAAAGAAGTAGAGGCCATGAGGAATGCCAAGGAAAGAGCAAAGATAGAACAAGAAGCAAGCCTCGATGAAGTCCTTGAGCTCAAGGACCAACTAAAAGTCAAAGATCAAACCATCCAGAGGCTGCGAGCATCACCTGCTAGAGTCAGAGCTACGAGCTTGTTGGACAGGAGTGACTCACACACCCATGAAGTGCATGCAAACACTACCTAGATCAACATAATGTCAATCGAGGACATAGATGACACGATAGGCACACGGAGGAAATCTCTTTAGCTTGTCAGGCTGAGACCATCCTACACATACAACACTCTAGAAGGCCAACTAAACCACAATCAAGAACCTCACTGCTCTCAACTACACCACCTAGCCACATACACACATATGGAAGGTAACTCACCTAATCATGCCAGATTCGTACGAAACTTAAGGACCTGTCCCTAAGCTTCTACACTCAAAACCCTCACTCTAAACCCATCTGCGAAAAACGCGTAGGATGACAGAACAAAATTTTGAAAGTGCCCGAAATTGAAATTTATGAGTGCCTATGCGTAGCTTATGTCGCCACGATTCTATAGACTACTAGCATGCAGAAAACATACATCGTTTGATACACTTACGACCACAAATAGCTCGTAGATGTGTCGGCGTGTGCGCTTTGTCTCGTGTGGAATGCTTGGCGTTGTCGCGTAGCTCTCCTTGAGCCTACAGCAATGGTGCAGTCGGATCTCCAATGTGTTGAGCGAGCCAGACGTAGCAAGAGGATGAAGCTCACGCTCACTCTCTTTCTCTCTCACACACAGTAGACGGCAGCGCTTAATTTTGATTATGATTAAAGTCTTTTTTACAAAATGACCCAGGTACCTTATATACTAAGGCTACCTTAGGCTTAACCAAAAATGGGGTTGAAAGGGTCAAATGACTTTGTATTTACAATCTGGAAGTGCCATTGCACCCCGGCTTCTGAAACTAGAATAACTACTCATTACAAACGACATTTATAGCTATAATCCGCAGCATTTCATAACTCGCAAAAGATAAGACTTTGCTACGAAACTTGAGTTATGTTGTGTTGTTGACCCAGCGGTCAACATTCCCCCCTTCCATGTTCATGTCGTCCCCGACATGACCTGATTGTCGATGGCGATGTGGTCTTTGCTGTCGTTTTGTTGTTGGAAAGAAAGTAGAGACTATAGCCTTTGCATTAGCTTGTCTTGTTCGTCCAATCCGATGTACATAGTCTTCAGATGATTCAGGAAAATCATAATTGATGAGGATGAACTTTATGTCTTTCACATCCACGCTCCGAGCTGCAGCATCTGTTTCTATCATTATAGGTCTACTACCAGATCTAAATTCAAAAAGAACCCAATGTTGTTTAACTTGACTCTTATCATCATGGATAGAGAAAGCTCCATCCATCACTTGCTCCAGCAAATCTGTCAATTCGGAGTATTTTTGATTCTTAGAAACAACTTCTACAATCTGTAGAATTGAGTGATTGGCTTTTTGATCTTGTGAGCCAATGACAACTTTGTAAGGATTTTGTAGAAATTGTATGGCTAATCCCTTAACTTGTTTAGGCCAAGTTGCACTCCAATGCAAAGTCTGTCTGTCAGGCCGAATCTAGGACTTAATTATTCTAATTTGAGGTTCAAAACCCTGCGGAGCATTCGATGCGCATTATCAAGGACAAGATTTTGCGATCCTCTGATTACCCTTATGTCTGCTCTTTGTCATTGAGGACTTCTTTGTTCTTGAGTTATGTTGTGTTGTTGACCCAGCGGTCAACACTTTGCTGTTGTTTTGGCTTCATCTGTTGCACTGCTTGTATCTTTGTCCAACCACAACAAGAACTATGATCCATTAGAGCGGACATAGATCATCATAACCATTCATCTTTTGAGATCCTCTGATTACTTTTATGTCTGCTCTTCTTCATTGGGGACTTCTTTGTTCCTGTGCAATCATGTTGTTAGTGTTGTGTGCAGCTTTGTCATTGTAGTCCATCTTCGACTCGCCATTGAGGAGAAGTATGCTATGATCTGAAATTGGTGCTCCAATTCATTTGTCAATTGATTTGAGTAGCATTTCCTTATTGTTGATGTAGAAGGAATATGTACAAGAGGATGGTGATAGGTGTCTTTACATTAGGGTCTAAAGCCTGGATGACCAAAGGGAAAAAACCCGGTGGGAAAAAAATGCCTTTGGTATACGCTCTTATTGGAGTTGAGCAGTTGAACGTGAAGTACATGTTCATGAAAGGTGAGTGCTTGGGTGAAAAATGGAAAGAGTGCCTGATGCAAGTGCCAATTATGGGACACTCTATATGCATATGAGAAATTTGTCACCAAAGGCATGCAATGTGAAAGAAGGAGATGATGGGTGTTTCAAGGAATAAATGTAGCACATGTGACATCAAAAGATGTATCAATAGCTTCCACCTTTCCAAGAAGGGTTATTGTTGAAGAAGTTTCTCCACTCGTATCTCACTGTGCTCAGTACGTGAGTGTCTTTTGGACCTTCTCCTTCACTTCACAAGACTTAAGTACTTAGACTTCGACTCTTTTGCTCACCTATACCAGCATGAGCGACACAACGTAAATATGCTCAACTCTTCCAGCTTGAGCAGTACCTAGAATAGCTAAGACGCTTAGACCACAGAGAATATTACTTGAAGCTTTGGGACTAACACCTCACTCATTTTGTGGCTTAGCTACTCGACTCTGACTTGTATAACTTGTCGGTTGCCTGTTGTTGACACTGCTTTGTGACAAGTTCTTCGGCTGTTGTAGTGGTTGCTGAGACATACTTCGTTAAGTTTCATCGTTTCCCTGTACCTTCTTCTCTTTGTAGTGCTCAGGCCTCTCGTCAGTCTTTTCTTCATGTGGATTATGGATTTTTTTATTTTTTCTTAATAATAAACAAAGAAAATCTTAAAACAACTCAACAAAAGAAAAATCATTCAAATAGAAATCTAAATGCTATGTACACTATACACATGTCCCTAGGGGCTCATATATGGATTTTGTCCCCATACTCCTCTGTAACACTACTATGAGGGCATATACTCTAAATTTTGTCAAAAAATTATCACAATAAAAGGCAAAAATTCAATGCATCTCACAAAACATTGCCCTCTAATAGTCATAATGTTAGGTCCGCATTCAGAATGCCTCCCCCCTTCCTATTTGGAGTCATACTTTACGACAGGGTATCGCAAAGGGTATGTGTTGTGCTTGGGCAATTAAAAGTTGTGCCTATGCAGGCCTTGTAATGTAGCCCTATTATGTATACACAGTCAATGCATGGAAAAGATTTATGTTGTGCAAGATGTGGGTATAAGAAATTTGCTTATTGGCATTTGTTGGCGAGGCTTCCTATTCTAAGCAATGTAATGGTCTTTGAAGCTCCTGTATCGTTGCTTGATTGAAGCGACTTGCTCTCTTCTAACTGTACTGTAATCGTAGGAAGAATTGTAAGAATTCAAGCAGCGATGGACTGACAACAGTTTTGTTGTTCTTCTTTGGGACCCATTTCTTTGCGATTATTGGCTGTTTTGTTACTGACTCTCGTTTGGGAACCCATACTTCCCCGTGCTTCGTTTGTGTTTGAAGAGACTTCTTTGGGATCCACCTTTTTGTTGTGTGAGTCGACAGTGGTCTTTGCTTCAGCCCTTGTACGCTTGGTTGGGGACGGGATTTAGGCTTTGAAAGTTGATACTGTGGTTGTTTTGGAATCCAAATGAATTCCTGATTTTTTTGTGCTTGAATCAACTTCTTTGGAGCCCAAACCTGAGTTGTGAAAGCTTGCTACTTTATGATATTCTTACCCGTTCGTGCACGCTTTCCTTGTTTTTGTTTTGGTGTTGGATCTTGTGATTTGTCATTAGAGATCTTTGTCTTCTTGATCCATATCTCGTTTTGGCCGATCTGGCTTTTTGGTATCCAGATTTGTCGATCTTTTTGGCTTTGACTTGTTGTCATGTTCTTTTGACCTGTCATGGTTGTTGTTGAAGGGGTTGGTGATAGTGATGGCCTGACTTGATGATAGGGGATGTCGTAAGATTCATCACTATCGCTACTATCCTCACCAAGGTTGACTTCTTGTACTTTCCCTTGATTTTTTGGCTGGTAGTGGAAAGTTACTGTCTGTTTGCTCGTGGGTGGTAGTTTCTTGGAGGAATTTTCTAGCCCATTGATTAGAGCATTGTTAGCTCGTTGCTCTGGTCGTATTCCTCCTAGCTGAGTCTTTGCATCCTTATTACGAGCCATGCATGCGGATGCTTGTGGTGGTTGTGTCTTCACCGAGGACTTTGGAATCCACTTTTGATGCACTTTATTCGTGTAGCGATGACATTGATTCCTGGGTCGTTGATCTTCTGGAAGTTCGAAGTGTTCTACAAAGTCATAGAACTCGTCGTCTTCTTCATCTTTTGATTCTCCACATTTCTTTGTTTGCTCCCTATGTCGAGAGCTTGTTGATGTCTGGTTCTCTTCGTTTTCCTGGATTACACTCACTGCAAAATAAGGAACGACATCATAGCCATTTTTATCACAAAACTTTGTTGTGGGAGCATCCTCCACGGCGCACACGTCCAGAGTAGCCAAGATGTGTTCCCATTCAAAAGGCTCTAACTCTTCTTCAGGAAATGGTTCTGGGATATAGTCCCTATCCGCTATAGCCCGTTCTAGGATACATTCCTCACGTTTCAAGCTACCACATTGTGAAGCTCCACAAATCCACAGTTCTTTAGGCTTACCTAACCAAGCTGGAAATTCTGATCCTGCTACTGTGGCGGAATCAAACTCCTCAACCGGTGTTCTCGTCACATCCCTATAGCTATGGTCTCTCAAGTTTACCTTTGTTATGGTTTCCATATGTCTCATGTATATATGGTCATAACCCCAATCTTGGACCATTTTCAATTGTTGCATGAATGGTCTTCCCAGGATGTGACACTGTGAACACTCCTATATGGTCAAAAGTACAGTTGGACCCTAAAACTGGCCTAGAGACATCCTACGCGTAGGATGTCTATATGCTCAGAATTTAACAAAATTTGGTCCAGAGACTCCCCTTGAGTCTAGCAACACAATGGTATGCTCAAAATTTCATTTGGACCTAAAAATGGCCTTGAGACATCCTACGCGTAGGATGTCTTTTTGCTCAGAATGACTTGAAATTTTCACCCCAGCCTCTCCTTGATGTTCTGATCACAATGGTGTGCTCATAGGTTGGTTTGGAGTCCTAAATCAAGCTGGAGACATCCTACGCGTAGGATGTCTAATTGCTCAGATTTTGTCCAAACTTGCACTGTAGCTTCCCCTTGATGTGCTTAACTCACAGATCTTTTTACTTTTTGATTCTGACACCTATAGGTTGGTCAAATGATCAAGAATCTGTTCCATAAATCTGATGTCTGTTTTGATGAATTCCTAAGTCAAATCAACTCCAAATTGGATCAAAATTGACTAGGAGGCTTGCCTAAGGCTATACAACACCCTGCTATGTCCACAGTTTGAATTTGGTCTAACTGCTCAAAATTGCCCCAAATTTGAACCACAGACTCTCCTTAAGGTGTTGATCACTGTGGTATGCTCAGAATTTTGTTTAGAGTCCTAAATCACAAAGAAGACATCCTACGCGTAGGATGTCTTTTTGGCCTGTTTGACCCCAGACTTGTCCCACAGCTTCCCCTTGATGTCAGCAACCCAATGCTATGCTTAGATTTGAGTTTGGATGTCAAAAGACCCCAAAACTAGCTATCCTTGCCTTTTTCACTCAAAAGTGCTAAAGTCCGCTTTGAACCCAATTTTCTCACCCAAATGAGCTGAAAACTCTCACAATATGCACTCAAAACATCATTTAGAACATGCACATGAAGTCACCCTATGGTTTGGTCTCAAAAATTATGCCTTGGACACAATTTGGGTAGGATGTCTGGAAATTCTCGTCTTTTGGCTTTATCCTGTCAAGATATGGTCAAATTTCCACTTTCCAGGTGAAAATAGGGTAAAACCTACCTTCTGAACACAGTGGTCAACTTAGAATTTCAAAATTTCCACTAGATCACCCTGTAGACATCCTACGCGTAGGATGCCTACTGCTTATTTTTTCAGACTGAAGTGTCCCTGCTGCTTCCTTAGGCTCTCAGCAAGTGCAAGTATGCTTCACAATTGCAAAAACATGCAAAAATCACTCATTTTAAGCCTTTTTTGAAATTTTACATTTTCTGATTCCGCCTTTTGGCTTTTGGTCAACAAAAATAGGGAAAAACACCCAAGTCAATATGTTACTAGGGTAAAACCTACCCTCTGAACCAGCTCGTGCAGTCACAATTTTCAAATTCGGTCTCCAGAATCCCCTTGAGACATCCTACACGTAGGATGTCTATGTTTACAGAATTGCAGGTTTTCTTCACAGAACCCTTGCAAATGCTCTTTTATATGCACAGGATCAGTCAGTCATACAAAAACATCCACAAAAGCTTGTTTAATGCATTTTTACCTTCAAAAGAACACTTTTTCGTGATTTCAAATGCAATCAAGCACTTTAGCAAATAATTCAGTGTTGAATAGCTCTAGATCAGAATCGGATCACTTACCTAAAGCTACTCCTACAAATCATATGGGGTTTTTCATCTATGAGTAGAAAAACGCTTCATTGCCACACACGGACTAGTAAACACTTTTATCACCTCACAAATCACTCGACCACCAACAACTACTCTAATCCACAGATCCTAACTAAACCTATCTAGTCACAGGCCCTCGGCAAGACACACGCTTCCTGGCTATCCACTTGATCGCAGAATATCCTCTTCCGGATCCACTTAAGAAAAACGCTTTCTTTAGCCAAAACTAAATCAAGAAACCATCACACGAGTGTTAGTAGGAAACCTACTTAGGTCCTTGTGTCCCCGGCAGCAGCGCCAATGTTGGACGGGAGTGACTCACACACCCATGAAGTGCATGCAAACACTACCTAGATCAACATAATGTCAATCGAGGACACAGATGACACGATAGGCACACGGAGGAAATCTCTCTAGCTTGTCAGGCCGAGACCATCCTACACATACAACACTCTGGAAGGCCAACTAAACCACAATCAGGAACCTCACTGCTCTCAACTACACCACCTAGCCACATACACACATACGGAAGGTAAGTCACCTAATCATGCCAGATTTGTACGAAACTTAAGGAACACCATCCCCTCACTAGGATACACTTGTCCCTAAGCTTCTACACTCAAAACCCTCACTCTAAACCCATCTGTGGAAAATGCGTAGGATGACAGAACAGAATTTTGAAAGTGCCCGAAACTAAAATTTATGAGTACCTGTGCGTAGCTTATGTCGACACGATTCTATAGACTACTAGCACGCAGAAAACAAACATCGTTTGATATAGTTACGGCCACAAATAGCTCATAGATGCGTTGGCGTGTGTGCTTCGTCTCGCGTGGAATGCTTGGCGTTGTCGCGTAGCTCTCCTTGAGCCTACAACAATGGTGCAATCGGATCTCCAATGTGTTGAGCGAGCTGGGCGTAGCAGGAGGATGAAGTTCCGCTCACTCTCTTTCTCTCTCGCACACAGTAGACGGAAGCGCTCAGTTTTGATTATGATTAAAGTCTTTTTTACAAAATGACCCAGGTACCTTATATACTAAGGCTACCTTAGGTTTAACCATAAATGGGGTTGAAAGGGTCAAATGGCTTTGTATTTACAATCTGAAAGTGCCATCGTACGCCGGCTTTTGAAACTAGAATAACTACTCATTACAAATGACATTTATAGCCATAATCCACAACATTTCATAACTCGCAAAAGATAAGACTTTGGTACGAAACTTGAGCTGTGTTGTGTTGTTGACCCAGCGGTCAACAGAGCTCGACTCAAATCATTTCTGAGAGTCAACTCTACGAAGAGCAAATGCAAGAACTTCAGAAAGAACTGACTCTCGAGAAAAAGCAGAGATTGATGATGGCTGAAGGTTCTATAGTCATGCAAACTAGAATGGAAGAGGGACAAAAAGCCCTGCAAGAAGAAGTGGAAAGCATGAAGATAAAGCTCGAGGAGGCGGAACGAATAAATGCCGAACTTAATGACCTCCTCGTGAATATGGGCGGACAAGCTGAAGTGGAAAATCAAACAGTCCTTAGGCAAATTGAGGAGTTGCAAGGCCAGCAAGGAGGAGAGGCAGAAAGCTCAGGGCCAGCCACCAATGAGGGCATTGACCTCGAAAATGTGGCAGATCCCATGGACACACCTATGCAAGAGGAAATCATAGCAGGATCCTCTCAAGAGCCACAGGATCTAACACAAGAAGAGGAGGAAAAATTGCGTAAGGCAATAGAAAAAGAGCTCAGAGAAACCACGAAGGAAGCCTTGGAGTGGGAGCAGAGGGTCTTCAAATCTATGACCATTCATAAGATCAACGCCAACAATCAGGCGCGAGTGGCTTCAACCCTCTCTCCCATATCCATTGTTGCTGAAATATGAGGCAGCTACAATAAACAAGTGGATCAGAGAAGAGCCAGTTGTACCTCTCTACAATGCAGACACCTCAAAGCCAGAAGGAGTTAAGCTTATTGTGGATTCTCAGCCAAAGTGGAGGAAGGCTTGGCTTACAAAGTACCCACAATACCTAATCCACTTGGTAGAGGCACCTAAAAATATGAGAGACAACCTCAGCTTCTGTCCTCTACCAAGGGTTAGGACGTGGAAGGCACAGGAAATTTTACAAAGAAGCCAACCAACTTGGCTAAACTACCCAAAGCTGTCGGGCGTGAAGGAAGGGGAGAGAATAAGTGTCCAATACATGGTGAAAACCCTAACGGGCGCCATAAAATTGTTCACTGGCTCGCCTGACCTTACATGCATTATGATGAGGAAAATCTACAGTACCATCTTAGCAGTGTTCGAGACCTTCAAGCCAGGCCAGGTGACTAACAACATCTTCTTCTTCCAGGATACATACAGATGCGTCTATGATCTGTCAGGTCATCCTTCCAAGGAGGTGATACATGCGTTGTATCAAAGGATCATGTTTCTACCATCCTATCACCTCCAGGCTTTTGATAAAGCATTCTATACAGGGTTCTTCACCATGAATACGGACATTTTTGGCCCAACAATGCTGAACCTACATGCCAGGTACGAATCACTGCTAAATATGCGAGAAACGATAAGATGAAGCAGCAGATCAAGGCCATGTCAGGGACGACATGAGCAAGGAGGGGGGGAGTGTTAGAAGCTGGACACACCCCACGACAGTAACTACTCGGAGGATTATTATTTTTTGTAATTATTCATTCATTGAGGAAAACTTGATTTTTCACCTTGTAATTATTGGGACTTACAGAAGTTTCCAGATTGTATCCCAATTTTGATAGTTAGATTGAGTAGATGGTTGATTTTGGAACTTTAGGGTTTGAGAAATTGTAAGGTATATATACCACTTTTTGACCTTAATGAAAGACCTTTTGTCATTCTTAAAAAACAAGTTTGAAGTCTGTGAGTGAGCGTACTGTGTACGAGAGAGAGAGAGAGAGAGAGAGAGAGAGAGAGAGAGAGAGAGAGAGAGAGAGAGAGAGAGAGAGAGAGAGAGAGAGAGAGAGAGAGAGAGAGAGTGAGCTTCATCTTGACGCTACGTGTGCTCCGGTGGTCGAAATCGAGTGCGGAGAAGTGCAGCGTGTTGCCCCTGACGAGAGCTACGTACTGATACCTACATTGCATGCGTACGGTCCGGTTTTGCGAGCTCCTTCTACGAGCTTCATCGGGTGTTTGGGTGAGTATACGTTGTCCGATTTTGCATTGCAGCATATCCACGCGTTCACATTGAGTAGAACTACACATTAGGCACTTTAGATTTCGGAAACGAAGACCTGCAAATTTTGGCGAGACATCCTACGTAATTCTGCACCAGGTGTTTTGGGTCGGGATTTTGGTTCATAGATCTTAGGGAGAGCGGCCTATTGGTATTAGTAGGGTCTCCTTCAAGTTCTATGGTGTTTCGAGATTGTTTGATGGGTGTTCGCTGGCTCTAGAAAGCGTTGTAGGAAGTTTCCTCTTATGCACTCTTGAAGGCTGTGACTTAGACAATTGGTAGAGACCTCTTTAGGAATTAGTTAGGAGTCGGTCGAGTGTAGGTTGACACCTTAGGCTTGCTTCCACGCGCCTGCGGGTCGAGCTTCATCCTTAGCTGACATTACATGTTAGGTGAGTTCTCACCGTGCTGACGTCCGTCGCGGCATATCCGTCCCAACACCGCCACCACCATGTAAAGCCTTTTAGAATATGGAATGAATACGAGGATTTAGTCACTCGGATGAAATGTATGTGGAGCTCGGAAAAAGAGTATGTGCTTGAAAATGTGTCCGGTTTATGTATATGTATTTTGAGGTTATGTACGTAATTTGCCCCTTTCAATTCCGTCGTGTTTGCATACAATTCTAGATTCTTTGACATTGGTATCAAACCTAAGTTTCTCTTTTATTTCCTAAGAAGAGAGTTCCTTAATTAATGAAAGGTGGGAGTTTTTTACTGTAATAGGATAAGCATGATTAAATTTATTATATCGGTTAGTATGCCTACTTGTAGGGTACGGGAGACACCATCAAACATTGTTGTCTTAATAATGGAGTCTTTTGAGACTTGCGTACGGATTAACTATCATTGAGCTATTAGCAAACTAGATAGGGACCGATGCCAACTTAGCACTATTCAACCCACTCCACTACTCTTTGCAATTAGCCAATAATATAAACCAATGGTGTACTTACTTGAATGCTTATTTTGAAGGGATATATGAGTAGTAACCAAGGCTTTGAACGTCCCAAGGAAAGAGCTAGCATACACATATAAAGAATTCTAATCATGGCACAACATAATCAAGAGAATATGATTAATATTGACAGTTTCAATTTAGCAGATGGTGTAATCCCTGATGATGGGCAAAGAATTGTCAACTATCTTGTTGGTAAGCTTCAAGAAGCTATGGGAAACCCTACTTTACAAGCTGAGGTTCAAAGCCAAATACAAGCTCTTCAAGTTTCTCCAAGACGTAGTATCAAAGAAGAGAGAGCTCTTGCAAGGCCTCCTAGTGAGACCTCCAAAAGAGGAACGTCTTTGGGTAATGACATAAAATATAATATCTAACTTTACCAAATGATTTTCTCATATTGAATTGATCACTTAATATGGGAAGATAAAAGGGGAACAAGAGTTAGGATATATATATATATATATATATATATATATATATATATATGAGTTTCTAGACCTATCTCAATAGGGGACCAAAAGGAGAAATGGTTGCATCTCAATAGGAGACCAAAAGAAGACGGTCTACCAAAGAGCAATGTGCAATAAGTGCTTCTAGATTTACCTCATCAAGGGACCAAGAGGAGAGATAGTTACATCTCAAAAGGGGTCCAAACGGAGGTAGTCTATCAAAGAGCAACGTGCATCTAATGGAGCTTAGAAGACCTTAGGGTTAGCTTCATTAAAGACCTCCCAAAGTTAGTGTTAAAAAGTCATTTGACCTTACGCAAGTTAGGGCTAACCTCGAGGTGGAAATCCTACCCAAGCATGAGGTGCTAAGATGCTTAAAGTGGTTGTGGGAACCTTGCCCAAAGCTTGAGGTGATATTTATGCTTAAATGACTAAGATTTTTGAAATGTTAAATTCAAAGATAAATTCTCAAGAGACATGAACGTTTTCATGCTTGATTGACTAAGGCTTGAAGTATTCAATGCAAAACAAATGACTTAAGAAGCATAAAAGACACATGCTTGCTTGATTGACTAAGTCCTTGAAGTATTCAATTCAACCAAATGACTTAATAGACATAAAAGGCACATGTTCAAATGATCTTCCACATGTGGCCCTCATGATGTGCTTGAATGCTATTGGATAGGTTTTAAAGGGGTCCAATGAGAATTTAGATACATAAAAATAAATAATTATGTTCTTTCTCTCAAAGAAGAAAAAGAGGATACATGTCCAAATGAAATAATAAAATAATACACACACAGAGAGAGAGAGAGAGAGAGAGAGAGAGAGAGAGAGAGAGGTGGACCAAGCATGAGAGGAAGGTATACTCTCCCACACACATACACACACACACACACACACACACACACACACATTCTCTCATTGTGTAGAGTGCAAAGTGCAAGAACTCCATCTCCTTCTCCAAGCTTGTTGAGAAGTGGAGAGCCTACACCAACACTCTTGGCTATGGAATGCAAATCCAATCAAGAGCCATGCTTCAATGCTTAAGCTTGCCATCTTCTTCATCTTCATTACTATGCTATTATGCTATGCTAAGTAAGAAGAGTGATGATAAGTGAGGAACTATTTCTTTCTCCTATGAATGATTCTTCTTCCTCTTCCCTACCCTCATTTCCCGCTAGCTCTCTCCACCTTCGAATGTGTTTGAGGCCTTGGGACTGAGGCTTGTGATAGTTAATTCTTTTTGCAAAGTTTATATTATGCTCGTGATGCATGAAGCTTTCCATCTTCATAGCATCACCAAGGTCACAAGGAACACAAAGATTGTATTGTACCAAGTTTCTCTTGATGAGAGACTCTATAATACAAACGCCTTTTGGAGGGGGGATCGGCCCCAAGTAAATCTGGTCCTCAACTATTGTCATGTTCTCTAATACTCTCTCTCTTGCCAAAGTATTCTTCATGCCAAGTTAACTAAGTACTATGTTCATGTTGCTACCATCAATTAAGTTCACCCTCTATGTTCTCAAAGTAATCTCACAAAAATGCTCACTCTAATTCTCTTAATTCCGTTATTCTCAAAGTTCATAGGCCATTCCCATTACATTGGTATCAGAGCATTTTGTTTCTCTTTTCTTGCTTAAGAAGAGAGGTCCTTAAGTAGCCTACTAATGGTTGATTCTGTTAATTATATTAGGGTGAGTGGGACTGGGATCTATTATCGATTTTGTTGAGCCCATGATGTGGAATATGGTGCACACCTCAGGAGCTTTGGTCTTAATAATGAGGTCTTTTCAGGCTTGCTTACGGATTTACCATTATTGAGCCATAAGAAGTCCAAAAGGAGCTATCCCTTGGCAATTTTGCTATGTTAGACCTACCCCACTACTCTCTATAATTAAGCAATTCGAGCCATGGGTGTAGATACTTAAGTGTTTATTTTCAAAGGCTAAGAGAAGTAGCAACTAAGGTTTTGAATTGCCAAAGGATACACTAAGTAAACACATATGTATAATTAGCATAACTGACAATAACTAAGAGAGTAGAATAAACATTCATAATTTTGATTTTGCACATGAAGTTGCTAATGATAATGCCCCCATGTTTATCAATTATCTTATTTACTAGGTTGCATCAAAAGCTATGGGCAACCCTACTTTGCAAGCCGAAGTTACCCAACAGCTTCGTGCTTATGGGATTTCTCTTTCTCTCCAAGAGGAGAGAGAGAGAGTTTAGGAGGTCTCTTGATGAGATTCCCAAAAGAAGACTCTCTCCCATAATAGAGGAGGAATCCGAAGAACAAGAAAGAACTGAATCCCTAAGTTCCTCTAAAATGTGGCTCCATGAAGACGGCGGTCTAGACTATCGCCAACTCTTCCCAAGAGGAAACGGGCAACCCATAGTCCTTCTCCTTGTCATTCCAAAAGGGAAGAGAGGAAAGAAAGGAAGAAAAGGGAAAGAAAGAGGTCACCCTCTTCTCCTTATTCTTCACCTTCCTCACCTTTCGATGAAAGCAATAGTTATTCTCCTAGAGAGTACAAGAGGAGAGGACATTGCAAACCTTACCCTGCATGGGGAGGGTCCCAAAAGCTTAAGAAATTCAAAGAGGGAGGAAAGAGTATCTCTTTTCTCACCTATGATGGCACATTTGGTGCCACCAACAAAGTATCGGCCTTCATCCAACAATTTGATGAGACCTTTGGATACAAGGGCCTCACAGAGCTGTGCACTCCTAGAAATCTACTCGTCAATGGTGGGCTAACCTTCATGGCAACGACAAGGCCCCAAAGACATAGAGAACTCTACGAGTTTCTGTAACATTTAATGGCCTAAAATCTTATGTGTAGCGGAAATTAGCATGAACATAGTGAGCATTTCATTAGAGTTGATTCCTAATGAGAATTACAAGAGTGCTTGGGTGGAGAGAGCAACAAAAAGCATAACACCTAGTTAGATAGCATCGACAATACTTTCAAACGAGAGAGCAATTAAGCTATTGACAACAGTTGAGGACCGGATTTGCATGGAGCCGGTCCCCCCTCCAAAAGGCTTTGTATTATGGTTTCTCCCATCAAGAGAGACATTGTACAATACAATTCTTTGTGTTCCTTCAAGACGAGCTAGTGCAATGAAGATGGAAGCTTCATACACCAAGCAAAACACTTAATCAAACACAACTTGAATTATTCCCGTTCTCAAACCCAAGACCTCACACACCTTCGAAGATGGTGAGAGCTAGCAAGGTATGAGAGTAGATTGAGAGGAAAAAGAAGTATCTTACAAGAAAGAAGTACATCTCCTCACATAATCACTCATATTAGCATAGCTTAGCTTAGTAATTAGCTTGGTAGAGAAGATGAGCATGCATTGAAGCTTGGCTCTTGGTTGGATTTGCATCCACATGCCAAGAGAGTGTTGATGTAGGCTTCTATCTCACAAGCTTGGAGTAGGTGATGAGCTCTCCATTAAAGCTTGGGAGGAGATAGAGTATTTTCCCTTCACACATGGTCAAGTGTGAGAGTGTGTGTGTCAATGCCAAGCAAAAATCAGCCCCCTCTCTCTCTTGGGAGAGCCCTAGCTGCTAAGTTAGTCTGGCTTTTGCCTCATTGGACCTCCCCAGGTCAAGCCAATAGGGATTAAGCAGCATAAGTGATAGCCTTCTGACATGTGTCCCCCTTTCCCCTTTTGTGAGAGCTTTAGATAATTAAATAATTAAACTAAACTCTCATTGGACCCCTTTGCCTCCTGGCCAATAGGAATCAGGCAAGCCATGGGGCTCCTGAATGCTCATTGGACCCCTTGGGAGACTGCCCAATAGTCTTCTAGGACACTTAATTCTTATTGGTTTCTTTTATTAAATGTTTTTAAATTAATTAAACTAGATTTACTCTAGCCTAATTCTCATTGGTCCACTTCAAGGGTCTTCCAATAGGAATTGGGCATACCTTGTGGGCATCTGGCCTAGGGAGCTGACATGTGTCCCTCATTCCCTTTGTGTAAAGGGAGCCTGTGTGTGTGTGTCTGGCTTTCTCTCTCATCCCCTAGCTTTGGGGCTCGCCCCCTCCCATGTAGGGATGTAGAAAGACTTTTTGGGCACACACTAAGCATCCAATTTTCCCTAAGGTTGACCTTTGGACACAACCTTTGAATTTTGGAACCTTAGCATTTTGGAAGTCTTAATGGGCTGAACCTTAGGGTCTTTTTAGCCCGTTGTTTCACATGGCTCTTTTGTAGATGGCCCCCCCTTTGGATCCCTATTTTCCCTCCTTTGGATCCCTACTGTGGCCGGTCTGCTAACTTAACCAATATTCTAGCTTTTTCTCCCTTGGCACTTCCCCACATTAAATGATCAGTTTAATATGAGAAAATCATTTAGGAGAATTAGATATTGATTATTATGACATTACCTCTCTCTTGAAATCATAGTCGTCCTCGACTATGGTGTAGAGAAGATAAAGCATATGCATGAGTCCTTTTCTTAGCGGGTAGAGGATCCCTATGTTACCCTACGACATCATTCCATAATGGATGACTAGTCCATTTGGCGCTTGAGAGCCTGAGGCTGCCGCAAGCATGTCTGCACATTAGTCCTATCAATCTTCCATAGTAGAGTGACAAGCTCTACTTGGTGTTCGGGAGACGTCGTCTCCGCAAACTTGATCTAAGCATGCATACTACTTCATTTTTGTGCACAAATAAAGAAAAAGAGAGTCTTATAAGACAAAAATTATTGTTCATTTTTAACATTTTGTACATTTGCTTACTCTTGGGAAGCATTGTAAGCATTGACAAGGTTTAGGTTATCCTTTAATTGTATGCCTTGCATCCATCTAGCATCTTCAAAAGGATAATTCTTAAACTTAATAAGATATCGTCGGATAGTCTTACCGCCTCTTAATACCTTGTCTTCATGTCGGAGAATGGACTCGGGCTGCAGCACCTCCTCGTGGTCCTCGATCTGCGGTGGGTCTTCAATAGTTGGTTCTTGAGGTGGCTCTCCTTTGTAAGGCTTTAAGAGGCTCACATGAAAAGCATTGTGTATGAGCCAATGATTGGGCAACTTAAGTTGATAGGCCATCTCATTGATTGGCCTAAGAATCTGGAAGGGACCATAGTACCTTTTTGCTAGTTTAGCATAGTACTTTTGGTGGCCCGTAGGATTCTTGCCCGTCGTGTGCCTTAATCGAGCCTTGGGAAACTTTAACAAGACCCAATCGTTTTCTTTAAAGGCTTGGGCTCTTCTGTGCTTGTCAGCAGCAGCCTTTTGCCTTTGCTGTGAGATAGAGATAGCATCCTTAATCTTTTGGAAAGATTCTTGTAGGTCTCGGCTATACACATCTGCAGCGAAGATCTTCCCATGTACCTTAAGTAGCAAGGGACTTTTTGATCTTCCCTCAATTACCTCGAAAGGTGCTTTTCCTGTAGAAGTATGTACAGTGTTATTGTAAGCATACTCTACTAAGGGTAAGTACTTCTCCCATTGGGATCTTTGATCTACTTCCGTTACATAGGCTTTTAGTACATCGAGAATAGTTAGGTTAGCTATTTCACTTTGTCCATCAGTTTGTGGATGATAGGCCGAAGAGAAGTTTAGCCTTGTTCCTAAATTCTCAAAGAGACCCTTCCAGAAATTACTGGTCATTCTAGGATCTCTATCCGACACTATGGACATTGGCAAGCCATGGTACTTGAAAATTTGCGAAATGAAGAGGGTTGCCATTTGATGGGCTTTGATAGTCTTTTTGACAGGTATAAAATGAGCTTGTTTACTGAACCTGTCTACTATCGTCCATATTCCCGTATTCCCATGGATAGACTTAGGCAATCCAAAGATAAAATCCATGGATATGCTCTCCCATGGTGAATTAGGGATTGGCAAGGGTTGAAGCAATCCAAGTTGCTTCCCTCTATCAAATTTTGTCTTTTGACATACCACACATTTGGAAACATACTCATGTATGTTCACTTTCATGGTAGGCCAATAGAAATATGTTTCAATTCCCTTTAGGGTAGACTGAATCCCTCTATGCCCCGCATATGGGGGAGCATGAGATTCATACATTACTTTCTCACGTAGTGAGTTAGTAACGCATAGTCTATTGCCATAGAGAAGATAGCCATCTTGTAAAGTAAATGGTTCTTCTTTCTTCCCTAAGGCAAGGGATGAAATCACATCTCTAAAATCGGGATCAATAGCATACTCATCTATCATTAAAGATAGATCATTGTGAGTTGCTATGGAAACCGCATTCACTCTCGGTCGTCTTGAGAGTGCATCGGCTACTTGATTATGCTTGCCAGCAATGTGAGCAATATGAAAATGAAATTGCGAAAGGAAATTTGCCCACCTCATTTGTTTGTCGGAGAGCTTGGTCTGCGTCATGAAGTACTTAAGACTTTGGTGATCCGTTCGCAGAATGAAAGGAGTCCCCAATAAATAGTGCTTCCATGAGTCTAAGGCATGTAGAACTGCAAGGAGTTCTTTTTTGTATATGCCTAGAGCTTGCTCAACAGGGTCGAGCCTTCGACTCTCATAGCCTATGGCGTGCCCTTCTTGGAGCAAAACAGCCCCAAGGCAATCACCACAAGCATCACATTGGACCTCAAATGGTTTTGAGAGATCCGGTAGTGTAAGCACAGGTTGAGAGATAAGCTTTTCTTTAAGCTTTTCGAAAGCATTGTTCTCCTTAGCAGACCACGTATACCTAACATTTTTCTTTGTTAGGTCATGTAATGGTCCCGCAATTTGTGAGAACTTTTCTATGAAGCGTCTATAGTATGCACACATACCTATAAAGCTTCTTAGTTCATGAAGATTCCTTGGTTTAGGCCATCCTTTTATTACCTCTAACTTGGATGGATCCATTTGGATTCCATCTTGAGAGATAATGTGACCTAAATATTGAATCTCTTGCAAGAAAAATTCACTTTTCTTTCGATTAACATAAAGTTTATTCTCTCTTAAAACTTGAAATATTACCTGGAGGTGTTGCTTATGTTCCTCTAATGAATTAGAGTAGATGATAATATCATCAAAGAACACTCCAGTGAAGGTTCGATGAGGTCTGAACAGCTTCTCCATCAAGCGGTTAAATGTGGCTGGTGCATTAGTCAAGCCAAAAGGCATGACAATGTATTCGTAAAGACCAAATGTAGTACGAAATGCGGTCTTTACAATGTCTTGATCAACTATCCTTATTTGATGATAGCCACTTTTTAGGTCAATCCTACTGAAGTAGGTCGATCCTTGTAGCTTATCAAATAGGTCTTCTACCCGTGGAACGGGAAACCTATTCTTGATAGTGATCCTATTTAGTGCTCTATAGTCGACACACATACGATATGTGCCGTCTTTCTTTTGCACTAATAGCACAGGTGAGAAAATGGAGATGAGCTAGGCCTAACCATGCCCTTCTCAATTAACTCATGCACTTGCCGCATAATCTCCTCTTGTTGAGCTTGAGAAACTCTATAAGGAGGTTTTTTAGGCGGTGAACTTCCTGGAAGAAGTTCAATTGCATGGTCGTCATTACCTCGTTTAGGAGGTAGCTCAGAAGGGATGTCGTCAATAAAGACATCTTGAAACCCCTTGAGAAAATTGGATAACTCTAATTCCTTTTGGTTGCTTTTATTTTCTTTTGCTAAAGCATTAGGTTCATTTTGAGAATCTTTAACAAAAATCATGTACACGGAAATAGAGCTCTTTATTGACTTGTTGAAAGCTGGTGTATGTACAATGGGGATGGTGTTACCCATCTCCCTAGCATCTATATACATGTCCTTTTCCCTGAACTTAAAGGAGATTCTCCTTTCAGGAAATTTAACATGGGCAGCCAGACGGTCAAACCATGGTGCCCCTAGGATTACATCCTCATGCTTGAGAGGAGAGATAAAGAAATCCTCTTTGTCCACATAGCCTTGGACATGAAGCCTCAATTTCCCGATTAAGGGAGTGACTGAAGCTTCTTGCCCCTTGAAGGCACTGTCTGCGGGTAGGATATCTCCCATCTCGTAGGATTGTATGCCTAGCTTGGTGGCTAACTCCATAGATATGAAATTGTGAGTAGAACCAGGGTCAAAGAGAATAAAAGCATCATGTTCTCTTACCTTTCCCCAAGCATGGCATAGAGGAGATCCTTTGTGGTGAGTTTGGTGAATCTCCTCCTCTTGGATTTCAACCAAAGAAGCTCTAGGAGGATCTTGGCGGTTGTTCTTTTGGGGACAAGCGCGGTACGCATGCCCTTGTTCGCCGCACTTGAAACACCGGTTATCTTTACGATAACGCTCAAGCTCTTCAGGAGAGAGTTTATTCTTTCCTTTGTAAACTCCCTTCTCTTTAGCTTTGTTGGAATTGCCCTTAGGAGACTTTTGGACATTGTCCTTCCCCTTAGGCTCATTGGAACCTTTGTTTTCCGGGGGCTTATTATTTCTTTTACCCCCCGTTTGGAAATTGATTCGCGAGGCCACCATAGTATGGTGTATTACCGCCGATATGGTACGTGGCCTTTGGGAGTTGACATACTCCGCCATTTCTTCGGTTAAGCCCGCACAAAATTGTTGCTTTTGCTCTCCAAAATCCAACTTTTTGAAGACAGTGGCTTTGAGTTGTAGGTCCCAAAACTTGTCTACATATTTGTGGATGGATTCATTGGGAGAGAGCTTTAAGCTTCGCCATTCGGTGAGTACTTTGTCTTTGGCATCGGTGGCCAAAAACTGCTTCATAATGGAAGCTCTTAAAGCCTTCCATGTTCGTGGAGCTTCACCGTTGGCTCGTAGGCTAGACCACCATTGTCTGGCGGACTTTTGAAAGTGCATAGCTACATGGCGTAGCTTAGAGGACTCCGTGAAGCCCTCATCTCCAAACGCCGCATCGAATTGCTGGATAAAGGCCAAAACTTTGTCTGTAGCACCGAAGGTGCCATCATAGGTAAGGAAAGAGATGCTCTTCCCTCCCTCTTTGAATTTCTTCAGCTTGGACGACCTCTTCCATGCGGCATAGGATTTCCTATGGCCTCTTCTTTTTGATGGTTCAAAAGTTCCACCATCACTTTCTTCAGAAGATGAAGAATTTGAAGAAGGTGGAGAAGAGGGTGACCTCTTTCTCGCCTTTTTCTTGTCTTGATCTTTGTCGTCTTCACCATAGCTTTCATAAGAGGAAGAGGATAAAGAAGATGGAGAAGAGGGTGTCCTCTTTCTCGCCTTTTTCTTCTCTTGCTTTTTATCATCCCTCTTTGAATTATGGCGTGGAGAAGAGTGTGATGGTCTTCTCCGCTTTGGTGGTGATGGAGAGCGTTTAGCCCGCCGTCTTCGTGGAGCCATCTCCGCCGAGGTGGCGGGAGACTCGCTTCTTTCTCGTTCCTTCGGTGGAGGCTCTTGAGTTCTCCTTTGGGAAGGAGATGCATCATCAAGAAGTAAGTTCTTGAGCCCTTCATATGGATTCTCTTCTTCTTCCCGAATCGGAGAGAGACCTCTTTTGGTAGTCTCACAAGGAGGCTTCCTAGGTGTTCTCTCGTCATGGTGATGAGCTTGGAGAATCCCGTGAGCACGGAGCTGCCGTTGCACTTCACTTTGGAGAGATGGATTGCCCATGGCTTGTTGAAGCCTAGAAACAAGATAATTAACAAGCATTGAAGCATCATTAGTAGCTTGCTCATGAGCAAAATCAAAGTTATCAACATTAATTTCACTCTCTTTAATATTGTCAGCCATTCTAACAACTTTTAGGTGTAAACTTTTTAGGTGTACTTTGGCACTTCAAGCCCTAGTTGCTACTCCTCTTTACCCCTTTAGAAAAAGCACTCAAGCTACTGTACCCGCGGCTCGAATACCATTAATTGCAAGGAATAGAAGAGAGGGTCTTTCGACACCAAAACAGCACCGGCTCCTGTCAAGCTTCTAATAGCTCAATAGTGGTTAAGCCGTAGGCAAGTCCCGTAGGACTCCACTATTAAGACCATAGCTCTCGACGGTGATGCCCCGTTAACTGCACAAAGGCAGGCGCACTGCAAGGCTGAAAATTCCCTATTCTACTTACTCACAGGCAATTAATAATACCAACCATTTGTAGCTAGCTTGAGGACCTCCCTTCTTGAGCAAGAAAAGAGAAACCTTGAGCTCTGATACCAATGTAACATTTAATGGCCTAAAATCTTATGTGTAGCGGAAATTAGCATGAACATAGTGAGCATTTCATTAGAGTTGATTCCTAATGAGAATTACAAGAGTGCTTGGGTGGAGAGAGCAACAAAAAGCATAACACCTAGTTAGATAGCATCGACAATACTTTCAAAAGAGAGAGCAATTAAGCTATTGACAACAGTTGAGGACCGGATTTGCATGGAGCCGGTCCCCCCTCCAAAAGGCTTTGTATTATGGTTTCTCCCATCAAGAGAGACATTGTACAATACAATTCTTTGTGTTCCTTCAAGACGAGCTAGTGCAATGAAGATGGAAGCTTCATACACCAAGCAAAACACTTAATCAAACACAAATTGAATTATCCCCGTTCTCAAACCCAAGACCTCACACACCTTCGAAGATGGTGAGAGCTAGCAGGGTATGAGAGTAGATTGAGAGGAAAAAGAAGTATCTTACGAGAAAGAAGTACATCTCCTCACATAATCACTCATATTAGCATAGCTTAGCTTAGTAATTAGCTTGGTAGAGAAGATGAGCATGCATTGAAGCTTGGCTCTTGGTTGGATTTGCATCCACATGCCAAGAGAGTGTTGATGTAGGCTTCTATCTCACAAGCTTGGAGTAGGTGATGAGCTCTCCATTAAAGCTTGGGAGGAGATAGAGTATTTTCCCTTCACACATGGTCAAGTGTGAGAGGGTGTGTGTCAATGCCAAGCAAAAATCAGCCCCCTCTCTCTCTTGTGCGAGCCCTAGCTGCTAAGTTAGTCTGGCTTTTGCCTCATTGGACCTCCCCAGGTCAAGCCAATAGGGATTAAGCAGCATAAGTGATAGCCTTCTGACATGTGTCCCCCTTTCCCCTTTTGTGAGAGCTTTAGATAATTAAATAATTAAACTAAACTCTCATTGGACCCCTTTGCCTCCTGGCCAATAGGAATCAGGCAAGCCATGGGGCTCCTGAATGCTCATTGGACCCCTTGGGAGACTGCCCAATAGTCTTCTAGGACACTTAATTCTTATTGGTTTCTTTTATTAAATGTTTTTAAATTAATTAAACTAGATTTACTCTAGCCTAATTCTCATTGGTCCACTTCAAGGGTCTTCCAATAGGAATTGGGCATACCTTGTGGGCATATGGCCTAGGGAGCTGACATGTGTCCCTCATTCCCTTTGTGTAAAGGGAGCCTGTGTGTGTGTGTGTGGCTTTCTCTCTCATCCCCTAGCTTTGGGGCTCGCCCCCTCCCATGTAGGGATGTAGAAAGACTTTTTGGGCACACACTAAGCATCCAATTTTCCCTAAGGTTGACCTTTGGACACAACCTTTGAATTTTGGAACCTTAGCATTTTGGAAGTCTTAATGGGCTGAACCTTAGGGTCTTTTTAGCCCGTTGTTTCACATGGCTCTTTTGCAGATGGCCCCCCCTTTGGATCCCTACTGTGGCCGGTCTGCTAACTTAACCAATATTCTAGCTTTTTCTCCCTTGGCACTTCCCCACATTAAATGATCAGTTTAATATGAGAAAATCATTTAGGAGAATTAGATATTGATTATTATGACAGTTTCCATCATGAAGCAATTCCTTGCAAGCGATGCAAAGGACAAAGTGCTTACCAAATGGCAGAGTTTGAAGCTACTCTTCAATGAGTCTATCACAAAGATTTACATCTCAAAGCTACAGTATTTCAAATGATAGACTTCATCGAACAAAAGCAACAATTTTGTGTGGTATTACCTAAAGAAATGGTCAAGTATGTCAACTCACAACGGCCTAGCACTATCACCAAAGTCATCCACCAGACTATGGTTGCTTCAAGGATCAATTTCCAACAAGGGGCAAGAAGAAATTTCAAGTCCACGGAAAACAAGCATTGAAATGAAGCTAAAGGGAAGAGCAATGCAACTCTTCCCAAGGCAACACAAACATCAACAACAACAAGGCCAAGGAGAAAGGAGCTTACAAAGGTAAAAATAAGCTCTCTCCTAAAGAATTGGAGGCCTTTCGTAAAGACCATAAATGCTTTAAGTGTGGGGAGCAAGGACATGGTTATTGTTCTTGCCCCAAAAGACATGTACTCAATGACACTCCTAGAGCTTCCATGGTTGAAGCTCCAAAAGAGTATACTCATTGCAAAGGCTCATTCCTCTCCTATGCTTGGGAAAAAGTAAGGGAGCATGGTGCCTTCATCTTGTTTGACCCTGGCTCTACTCACAACTTCATATCAATGGAGTTGGCCACCAAGTTGGGCATTCAAGCTTTTGGGATGGGAGATACTGTAACTGCTGAAATAGCTTTCAAGGAATAGCAAGCCTCCGTTACTCCCTTGATTGGGAAGTTGAGGCTTCATGTCCAAAGCTACGTTGATAAAGAAGATTTTTTTATTATCTCTCCAACATGAGGATGTTATCCTAGGGGCACCATGGTTCAACCGCATGGCTGCCAACATGAAGTTCCTTGAAAGGAGAATCTACTTCACTACAGGGAAAAGAGCATGTACATAGATGCTAATGATTCGGGGAACATGATATACCTTGGTAAATACGCTTTCTTTTGATAAGTCAATAAAAAGTTCTATTTTTTCATATATGATTTTTGTTAGAGAATTTGTAAATGATTCTAATGTTTTCACAAGTATCAATAAAGGGAATCAAGAGGAATTAGAGTTGTCTAATTTCCTAAATGGATTCCAAGATGTTTTCAATGATGACATCCCTAGTGACCTACCTCCAAAACGAGGGGATGATGACCATGCAATAGATCTTCTACTAGGAAGCTCACCGCCTAATAAACCTCCTTATTGAGTTTCACAATCTCAACAAGAAGAGATCATGAGGCAAGTGTATGACTTGGTGGAAAAAGGAATGATGAGGCCTAGCTCCTCTCCATTCTGTAAAACCAGTACTTTTAGTGCAAAATAAAGATGGCACATATCACATGTGTGTCGACTATAGAGCACTAAATAGGATCACTATATAAAAAAAGATTTCCCGTGCCCATGGGTAGACGATCTATTTACAAGTTTTGGCTTGACAAATGCTCCAGCCGCATTCAAACTCACGATGGACAAAAATCTTCAACCCACTCAAATTCTCTTGAGGAGTACAAGTGACACCTCCAGGTAATCTTTCAAAGTTGTGAGAGAGAATAAGCTTTTCATTAATCAAAAGAAAAGTGAATTTTTCCTATAAGAGATTCACTATTTAGGTCACATTATCTCTCAACATGGTATATGTATGAATCCATCAAAGTTGGAGGTAATAAGAGCATGGCCTAATCCAAGGAATCTACATGAGCTAAGAAGCTTGATTGGTATGTGTGCATACTATAGACGTTTCATAGCAAAATTCTCTCAAATAGTAGGACCATTGCATGACTTGACAAGGAAGAACCTTAAGTACTCATGGACTCCTAAAGAACAAAATGCTTTTGACAAGCTCAAAGAGAAGCTTACCTCCCAACTAGTCCTTATGCTTCCGGATCTCTCAAAGCCATTTGAGGTCCAATGTGATCCTTGTGGTGATTGCGTTAAAGCACTTTTGCTTCAAGAAGGGCATGCCATAGCATAGCATACGAGAGTTAACGGCTCAATTCCAAGGAACGGGTCTTGGGCATATACGAAAAAGAGCTTTTAGTTGTTCTATATGCCCTAGACACATGGAAGAACTATCTCTTGGGGGCTCCATTCATCTGAATGGATCACAAAGCCTCAAGAAATTCATGACGCAAACTAAGCTCTCCGACAAACAAATGAGGTGGGAAAATTTTCTTTCGTAATTTAAATTTCATATTGCTCACATTGCTGGCATGAGCATAGCGGGTGAACATAATTGAAGATAGCAACATAATCATAGCAATTAGTTAACTTGGCATGAACAATACTTTTGCAAGAGAGAGAATTTAGAGAACATGGCAACAGTTGAGGACCGGATTTATGTGGAACCGGTCCCCCCTCCAATAGGCATTTGAATTATGATTTCTCCCAGGGTGGATGCATGAATAGGTGGACCAAAAACCTTGTCCTGGACAGAGGTTTTATAACCGGTACATAAAACCATCTCTATTAGTTCAATTCGATATATTCTTTTGAACAGATTTTTAATTAAATATAGAATTTCCACAGCTTTTTGTTAAATATAGAAGACGGCTCTGTACCTCTTAACTATGCACGTTAGCCAGCTCTTTACACCATTACTATTTCCACGTCTCTTTTTCAAATATAGAAGACGGCTCTATAGCTCTTAACTATGCACGTCAGCCAGCTCTTTGTCTTCCCGCTCTCTCGTTTTCCTGTCTCTCTCTAACTCTCTGTGTAGGAGCACAGATTGCTGTTTTACTTTGTAGGCCTATCACACATCTATTGCTGTCATATACTGCTCTTGCTCTCTGTAGACCTATCACCTCGCTCAATCTCTCCCTCTCTAGCATGGAGCAAGAATCTCACACTATATGTGACTGCTCTCAGCCTCACTGTGAACTGTGTGCTAGGTATGTTGTTGATGCGGTCAAGGAATATCATGCTAGGAGAAAGAGGGAGCAGCGTGCTAAGAACAAGCTTGAGAAGGTAGCGCATGAGGAAGATAATGATCAAAATGGTGTTGATGATGCAAATTGTCAAAGACTTTGCAATGACCTTGTTATGCTCTTCAATCGGCGTACAAAGGCCCTTGATGTTGCATCACGCTCAGATATTTTGTGCAAGTTTGTCAATCATCCTTCTCTTGGAGATCTTGAAATGCCCAGGGCACAAACAACCTTCGTTGAAGCCATACGAAACACAATAGATGCAATCAAATTACCCAAGAGCGGACATGAGCTCTTTCTTAAAAGGTT
This sequence comes from Adiantum capillus-veneris, assembly GCF_014529385.1. Classification (NCBI taxonomy): domain Eukaryota; kingdom Viridiplantae; phylum Streptophyta; class Polypodiopsida; order Polypodiales; family Pteridaceae; genus Adiantum; species Adiantum capillus-veneris. Next base: position 115,879,936 of record NC_140941.1, read on the forward strand.
CATCACCACAATGCTTATGAATGTTGAGTGTACATCTACCTCAAAAGTGAATGTTTCAGCTGCATCTAAGTTGCTAAATTTGCACAAGAGGAACTTCATAGCTGCAAAGAATCGATTGAGGGCAGCAGGTGATGGCAATTTGCCAATCTCTTTGTGTGCTTCTCTTTTTGGATGTCTAACACTCGTGTTTCACCCAATAAGAAGGATGTGTGCAAAAAGCGTATTGGAAGAAATTCATATGTCAAACATCCTGTGCATCTTCTTGAACAATCTCAGGTAATAACTTGCTTCATTATATCCATTTTTGTTTTCTAATATTTGCATTCATGACCTATATTCTCTATAAATGGGTTGATAAGAGTAGATATGAAATCGGATATGAAGGAAGTTATAAATGGAAATAAGGGGAATCTGTATTTGGTCCTAGACTAAGAGTAGATAAATATTGGATGTGAAGGAGTATATAAATGGAAACATAGTTTTTATCATACGCGTATGTTTGTTGAAACATACGTTTGCAGACGCATACTTTCACACGTGTATGATATGTATAAATTGGTTAGGTAAAAAACTGGTTTACATAACCAGTAAAAATCTTTTAACACCTATTTCTCACTGGTATACATAGTGGTTAAGTGTTCACATGTACTGTTTGTCATGTCAGATAGGTAAAAAACATATCTGTTTGAAAGGAAAATAGTGGTTTACATATCTAGTAAATTTTTTTGTACACTTATTTCTCACCGGTATACATCGTGATTAAGTCCTCACATGTACTAGTTAGGTAAATAACATACCGGTTTTAAATGAAAAGACTGGTTTACATTAGCAGTCAGAACATTTGAACTGGTTGACACTTATATACCACTGGAACGTACCAAGGACATGTGTTCATTTTTTTTAACACATTTTTCTCACTGGTATACATTGTGGTTAAGTGCTTACAAGTACTGGTTAGTAAATAACATAGCGGTTTTAAATGAAAAGACTCATTTACATCAACAGTAAGAATATTTGAACAAGTTGACACTTATATACCACTGGTATGTACCAAGGACATGTGTTAATTTCTTTTAACACTAATTTCTCACTAGTATACATCGTGGTTAAGTGCTCACTTGTACTGGTTAGGTAAATAACATACCAGTTTTAAATGAAAAGACTGGTTTACATCAGCAGTAAGAACATTTGCACTGGTTGACACTTATATACCACTAGAACGTACCAAGGACATGTCTTTTCACTGGTACACATCATAGGTAAGTGCTCACATGTACTGGTTAGGTAAATAACATACCGGTTTTAAATGAAAAGACTGGGTTACATCAGCATTAAGAACATTTACACTGGTTGAAACTTATATACCATTGGTACATACCAATGACATGTGTTCATTTTCTTTAACACTTATTTCTCACTGGTATACATCGTGGTTAAGTGCTCACATGTACTGGTTAGGTAAATAACATACCGGTTTTAAATGAAAAGACTGGTTTACATCAGCAGTCAGAACATTTGAACTGGTTGACACTTATATACCACTGGTACGTACCAAGGACATGTGTTCATTTTTTAAACCCTTATTTTTCACTGGTACACATCATGGGTAAGTGCTCACATGTATTGGTTAGGTAAATAACATACCGGTTTTAAATGAAAAAACTGGTTTACATCATCAGTAAGAACATTTGAACTGGTTGACACTTATATACCATTGGTACGTACCAAGGGCATGTGCTCATTCTTTTTAACACTTATTTATCATTGGTATACATCGTGGTTAAGTGCTCACTTGTACTGGTTAGGTAAATAACATACCGGTTATAAATGAAAAGACTAGTTTACATCAGCAATAAGAACATTTGCACTAGTTGACACTTATATACCACTGGTACGTACCAAGGACATGTGTTCATATATACTGGTTTACCTAACCAATTAAGTGAAAAAACATAGTGGTTTGAAATAAAAATACTTGTTTATAGTAATGTAACAGTTTTCCTCAAAACCTGCAGTTTTCTTCAATGTTCTTTAACCATATATGTCTTTCATTGTAGGTGGAGCTCTTTCTCAACTTCAAAGAACAATACCCTGAAATTGTAATAAGGTAGCGGGCGTTTGAGTACATGAAGCCATATTTTGTGTGGAAATTGAGAGACCGATATACTTGCTGCTGCATTTCACATGTTCAAATGTCCTTCCTAAAAGATGCCATAAATCACATGCGAAGTTCTGTATTCGGTCTGCATGGAAAAGCTTGCCATTGTCAATGCAACATATGCAAAGACAATGGTGGATGCAAGGCACCAAAAAACCCTATCAAGAGTGTAACGCCTTATTGGACTCTATACTGTGTCCTAAATCAGATATGTCCACCTTCCATGCCCTTGCCTGCTTGAGTGGTCAATGTAAAAGGTGTGGCCCGGATAAGTTAGACTTTTGTGTTGCAGAGGCTGCATTTATTGCTAAAAATATTGTGGTGAAGATTTTTGAGGACCTAGAAGTAGGAACTGCGCGTGACGGTCTGAAGAAGAAAAGGAAAGTCTTGTCGCATAAGGAAATATCATGCCAGGATCTCTCAGTCATGTTCAAAGACCATCTTAAGAAATACATAATGCATAATTTTGTGTATAGATGGCAAGTAGAACAATATAAGGAATGTATACAAAGCTTTCCAGAAGATGTTGTTGTGTCAGTTGTTGACTTTGCTGAAAATTATAGTTTCAAAGAACAAAATGAGATTCAGTCCATGCACTGGTATTCAAATCAAGTAGCTATTTTTGTGCACATAACATATTTCAGAATTGCAGGTAATGACATCACCCTAGATCAGTATTATTTCTTTTGTATTAAGACTTCAATAATTTCTGATTTTTATATTATGCAGGTGACATCCACAAGACAATTCACTTCTTCATTTCAGATGACAAGCAACATGACACACATTTTGTTCAACATTGTTTTCTGAAACATGCGGAATGGCTAAAGCAATTTGGTCTAAATATAAAACGTCATTGGGTATGGTCTGATGGAGCAGCTTCACAATTCAAAGCAAGAAGACCATTCTATTTCCTTGCCAGGTATACCATGTTCTAACAAACATTATCTGAAGGTGGTTTTAATATAGAGACCTATAATAGTGGCATTAAAGTTGTAATAAAATGCTTGACTAACATCAGCAATATTATGATACGTGTTTTTTTTGGTAATTTTATCGTGCCAAGAGTATATTAATCTTCTTCTATCCATTGAATAAATTGCAGATACAGTGTTTTTACGGGATGGAAAATGTCTTGGAACTTTTTTGGATCCGGACATGGTAAGGGAGAACACGATGGTGCGGGAGCAGTGATAAAAAGGTCTTTAACTCAATACCAATTGCAGCCAAACTGCCCAAAGATAGACTGTGCTATAGATGTTGTGGCATTATTGAGACGGACCTTGTCAGATGGTGCTACAGCCACCTATGCATCCCAGGCCTGTTATGTAAGCAGGGTTTTTCGGGTGATTGAATTGGGAGATGTCGAAAGGGGAAAAAATTGGGATGTGAAGGCTATAAAAAATACCCTCTCAATGCACTCTATTTTTGCATATTCAGAGCATGATACAACTGCTTTGAGAACACGTTCACTGTCTTGTTTCTGTAGTGCATGTAAACAGGAAAAGTGGAGGAGATGTGTGAGCAAGTCACACGTTCCTTTCTGGACATACCTTATTTTGGAGCCTACAGAAGAAGGGGAAGACGATGATGAAGAAATAAATGAGGATGCAGCATATGAAGGACACTATGACACCCTCAGTTAAGCTCTTATTGTTGGTGATAATTTTTCTGTTCCCGCACCAAATGACAATGAAGAAAAAGTGGATTTCTATATAGTGAAATGCACTGCAGCTATTCAAGAGTTTCATTCAGACGTTGAAGATGACTGGGGCAATATCATTGGGCAAGGATCCTATGCTATCAAAGGGTTTTACTATCGTATGATAAATGAGCAGACCTACGAGCTTTTGGACAAAAAGCCAGAGGTGTTCATATATTCACATCTTGTTTGGGCAATCAAAATCCCCATGATACCCCATCCCAGCAACTCAAAACTATATACATATCACTTGATGTCAGTAAGTCTATCTACAATAGTATGCCTTTTGAGCTGTAACCATCTTAAGAAATGCATAATTTTGTGTATATCTGCCTATTACTGTAAACTGAATTGTCTCCCTCTCCCTCTCTCCCTATCTCTCTCTCTCTCTCTCTCTCTCTCTCTCTCTCTCTCTTTGTCACTTCTCAGTATCATTTCCGTATCATACCATTCATTTCTCAGTATCATACCGGTATCATACCAGTCAATTCCCAGTATCTCTCTCTCTCTCTCTCTCTCTCTCTCTCTCTCTCTCTCTTTGTCACTTCTCAGTATCATTTCTGTATCATACCAGTCATTTCTCAGTATCATACCAATATCATACCAGTCAATTCCCAGTATCATACCGGTATGATACAGTATCATACCAGTCATTTCCCAGTATCATACCCATATTATACATTCCCCCCCCCCGCTCTCTCTCTCTCTCTCTCTCTCTCTCTGTGTCATTTCTAAACATCATACCAGTCATTTCTCAGTATCATACCGGTATGATACTGAGGAGTGACTGGTATGATACCCGTATTATACAAGTTCCTATATCTTTCTCTCTCTCTCTCTCTCTCTCTCTCTCTCTCTCTCTCTCTCTCTCTTTGTCATTTCTCAGTATCATACCAGTCACTTCTCAGTATCATACCGGTATCATACCAGTCCCTCTCTCTCTCTCTATGTGTGTGTGTGTGTGTGTGTGTAACGTCTCAGTATCATACCGGTCACTCCACAGTATCATACCGGTATCATACCAGTCCCTCTCCCTCTCTCTGTCACTGCTAAGTATCATACCGGTATCATATTAGTCACTTCACAGTATCATACCAGTCACTTCTCAGTATAAGACTCTCTCTCTCTCTCTCTCTCTCTCTCTCTCTCTCTCTCTCTCTCTCTCTCTCTCTCGCTCTCGTGTCACTTCTCAATATCATACCGGTCACTTCTCAGTATCATACCTGTATCATACCAGTCACTTGAAAGAATCATACCGGTATCATACATGTCACTTCTTTGTATCCGACTCTCTCTCTTTCTCTCTCTCTCTCTCTCTCTCTCTCTCTCTCTCTCTCTCTTCTCAGTATCATACCAGTCATGCCCAGTATAATACCGTTATCAGACACTCTCTCTCACTCTCTCCTTTTATTTGCAATATACTTCAAATATAGAATACAACGTATTTCCGTGCAACTTGCTTGTAAATGTATTATACATGAATTCTGTTACATTGATTGAGCCTTTTCGCTGAGTAATTCTCCATTTACATCCATCGACAAAAAAATACATCGACAAAAGTCGCCCACTTCACAGACTTTATAAAGCTTTCTTTTTATATAAAAATCTGTTCCTTTCTTCTTGAAAAAGTCAATCCGCCATTTCCAATAAAAACGATGCACATAGGTGTCGTCAGGTTGTCCATCTGCACAAATTATAGTCCTCTTTGTATACTCAATTCTGTCCTTAGAGTACAACCAGTGTGCCAGCCAGTTTATGACAGTGGTTGACAGAAAATAGGCGCGCACTTCTTTAGACTGCTTTTCTAGCTTGGGAAAAACAAGAAATGACCCCAATGGATTAAACATTAGCTTATATCCAGAATCATCAAAGATAAGTGTGTCAGGTGGTAGGTCAGGAAAAGTTTTGAGATTCTTGTGGAACACCGGTTTATCTGTCGCGCCCAATTTAAAAGGGGCCCTTGTGCACTGCGCCTGACTTACCACTCTATTAAATCTTTTGTGGTGGCCAGGGAACACCGTCGCTAGCGTGCGTTTGAGCTTCTCAAACTCGCAGCAGCTCCATATCCACACTTCGAACCATCTGAAACAAAAATTCAGAAACACTTCTGCATCGGGCCTTACCCAAAACTGTGTATCCCCTTCAACAACATACCGCATTTCTGGCCAGTGGGGCAATTCTTCACCATATTTTCCATCAAATTTCTTGAGCAGTAATCCATTAAGGTCCAAAATGAGAACCCTACGCTGGACGCTCAATGGAGGTGGTGGCCTTGGCCATATCAGTGGGATTCTTTTAATTAGTCTATACCATAGAGGAAACACGAGCACTGCAAGAGACAACACGCAATTCCATATTGCACGAATGTCAGCCCTGAACCTATCTGCAAGGCGCCATTCTTCAACTGAAAACATATCTGCAGATACAAAATTACACAAGACTCAAATTTAAATATGCAATTAGGACATATCTATAGATTGAAATCATACAATAAAAACACACAATGTTCAAAAATTGGGCACAAGATGAAAGAGACGTCGAATGGGAAAGAAAGTTATATTAATTTCAGAAGTGGTTACATAAAAAGAAACATGGGGGGGCAAACTATAATCTTTTGCAGGCTCTGGGTTTAGGGTCAGAACTTGTGCCGGTATTCTGCATATCCTTAGTGTCTTCTATGTCCATCTCCTCTTCTGGCTGCCCCTGGGTCTCTTCCTCTTCCTTGATTTTTTGCTCCATTTCAGGCTTCTCATCTCCAGTCTTCTCGATTTTTTTTCTTTTTGCCTTTCTTATATGCTGAGCAAGGGTCTCCTCGTGACTTCCCTCCAGCCTGACATCTACACGACCATCAGCTTTAGAAAGCTGTGCAGCAAGAGATCACTTATTAGAGCCATAATCAATGAAAAAACTTACTCTTGCCACGTTGGCCTCGTTTTCTCAGGGTCTTTGATCTTGTCACCCGCACACTGTCTAGCAACACATCGTCTTCCTCATTCTGGGTTTTCTCTTCAGCACCAGTCGTACTTTGCTCCTTTACCTCAAAGTTTTTTTCTTCTTCTATTGTTTCCGAAACAGGTTTCTCAACATTACCAGGGACATTTTCATCAAGCAATACCTCCACAGGTGTCTTGTATGCAGGTGTCACTGCATCGTTCCCTATGTCTTTACCGGCAGTAGTTCTGAAGCAGCTTGACTCTGAAAAAACATCATAGAAGACAAAAATCAACCACCTGAAAAAACATCAGAGAAGACAAAAATCAACCACCTGATTACCCATTAAAACAATTTTCTCACCTGTTTTTGGGCATGGTTCAACTGGCTTCTTCTTTAGAAGGGATTGGTCTTTTGCAGAAATAACTCCAAGGCAATCCTTAAGCATGCACTTTCCTTTCTCAGCCAAGTGAGCATAGCAGAATGCATGGTATGCATGTGAACAAGGCAATAGAACAAAATGGCTTGAGCGATTGTGATCATGATTTTTTACACCACAAGCATTGCACACATCAATGAGAACAACACTATGTCCAGGAGCTGTTACTCGTGCAGGCAAGACTATGGTTTCAGGTAACATTGGTTGACTAATCATGCCTGTCACAAACGTGACATAGAGACCAAAGGTTTCCTCACGGTCCAAGCATTTGGATAATTCTTCCTGTAGGCAAGAGACCTCTGTTATCAGACAATGTCAAACATGTATAAAATCGGTATGAATGCTTGAAAATCGGTATAATGATGTTATCATATCGGTATGATTACATCCTGTTGGTATGATGTTATCCCACCGGTATAATGTTATTATACTGGATAGTATAACATCATACCAGTAGGATAACATCCGGCAACATAATACCGGTATGATAACATCCGGTAACATCATACTCGTAGGATAACAATATACCTGAAGCATAACATAAAACCGGTTGGATTTTATCATACCGGTTGGATCTAACCATACCGGTCAGATGTAACCATACCAGTAGGAACAGATTTGACCACTGAATCCTTAGCCTTCTGACACTCGGCTGATACATTGTCATGAGATTTTCTTACCTCAACAAGAAGTTCTTGCAAGGAAGTGGATACTTCAACACTAAAGGCAGAGTGAGTGGTCGCAAAAAGTCCACTTCCGACTGGTGTACTTCCGGATGGGGTATTTACTAAGAAGATGGCAGAACCACTTGGGGTACCTGTGGATACTTGGGAAGTCTCTAACTTCCATTGTTCTCTTTTCCTATCTAAGTGACCTTCATTGGTCACATTCTTCACCACCTCAGATGCAAACTCAGCCCACTTTACCGGACCTGTGCATACGAAATAAACATATCCGTGTGCAAACTTGACTCCCAGTAGATAGTTTGGTGGTTTGGATTGGTACACCTGCTTGCAGAGCTGGTAGAGTGCCTTGTAGTGATCCGGCCTTGCTGTTTTTATCGGCACTTTTTTCTCCTTCACTGGAAGACACGTGAAAACTTTCATCTAGTAGGATATGGGCACATCTGCATCTGTCAACTTCCTAACATCTTTCCCCTCAAGACTTAACCCATATTCCCTGTGAAAATCCTCCTTTGTTGTGCACAATGACTTTAATGGCACCTCCACATCCTTGGGGTGAACAAAGCGGCTGATTTTGGGAGGAGGCTGTAACTTCTGTCTCTGAAAGGAATAAATCCATAATCATTACTCAATGTATCCACACCTCAGTACTCTACTACACATAGGTCCGTTGTACAAAACACAGAGAGAGACAGAGAGAGGTGACATACCTTCGTGGGAGAATGTCGGGTCTTTGTGGGGGAGACCTGTCGGGCTGCATTCCTTGGGCTCTTTCTTAGGTTGCTATCCATAGCGAAGGATAAGCAGCATGCACAGGGGGCTGTAGAGATAGCTGAGAAAGGTGCAGAAGGAGAAAGGCACAAAGATATAGAGAAGTCACAGTCATGAAAACATTCGACTGAACATTCGTTCTGACGTAGGCTCCACACGTGTTTTTGAATCCTCCACATGATTTTTAAGATTTTGTATCCTCCACATGAATATTTAATTCAAACAATTCTTGCCCATAACACCAGTTTCATACCCCCTAAATTTTAAGCCTCCAAAAGAAACTTTCAATCGGTTAAAACCGGGCCACCTATTCATGCATCCACCCCCCATTAAGAGAGACTTGTTACAATACAACCTTTGTGTTCCTTGTGACCTAGGTGATGCAATGAAGATGGAAAGCTTCATGCATCACAAACATAACATAAACTTGAAGAAAGATTTAACTATCCGAAGCCTCAGTCCCAAGACCTCAAACACCTTCGAAGGTGGAGAGAGCTAGCAGGGAATGAGGGTAGGGAAGAGGAAGAAGAAAAATTTCATAGGAGAAAGAATTAGTTCCTTACTTATCATAACTCTTGTTGCTAGCATACATAATAGCATAGTAATGAGAATAAGGAGATGGAAAGCTTAAGCATTGAAGCATGGCTCTTGGTTGGATTTGCACTCCATATCCAAGAGTGTTGGTGTATGCTCTCAACCTCTACTTTCTTGGAGAAGGAGAGGGAGCTCTTGCACTTTGCATAGAACACACTGAGAGTGTTTGTGAGTGTGTGTGGGTGAGTATACCCCCTAAGCAACCCCCTAGCTTGCTTGGGTCAACCCCCCCTTGTAGCTCATGCTTGAAGATCATTGGACCCCTCCAGGCCTAGCCAATCACAAGCAGGAGGCATTACAAGCAACAAGGGTAGCCTTGAGACAAGTGTCCCCCTTTCCCCTTTGAGAGAGAGGGCTAGATAAATGATAAATCAATTAATTAAATCTCCTAAATTATTATTGGACCCCTTGGGTGGCCAACCAATAGGCTTTAGGCACAACATGAGGGCAACATGACGAGGAACTTGACAAGTGTCCCTTTTGCTTTCTTTGTACCATGCATGCCTTGTGTGAGTGTGTGGGTGTTCTCTCTCATCCCCCCTCCTTGTAGGGCTCATAAGCACTTTAAGCTTGGGCTAGGTTCTCACCTCAAGTGAAACCCTAGCACCTCAAGCATGTCAAGCACCTCAATCATCAAGCACCTCAAGCACCTTAGTCATCAAGCATGACAAGCAGGACAAGCACCTCGAGCTGGGTCGGGTTCTCGTGCCTCAAGCTTAGCCCTAGCATACCTAAGGTCAAAGGCCTAAGGTCTTCAATGAAGATAACCCTAAGGTCTTATGCTCCATTTGTTAGCCTTGATCTTTGATAGACCATCTCTCATTTGGGCCCCTTTACCATTGGCCCCATGTTGAGATAGATCTATAAGCACATGTCTATATCTTAACACTTGTTCCCGTTTATTCTCCCACATTAAGTGATCAATTTAATATGAGAAAATCATTTGGGTTGTTTAGATATTAGATTTTATGACATTACCTCTCTCTTGAAATCATAGTCGTCCTCGACTATGAGGTAGAAGAGATAAAGCCTTAGTCATTAGTCAATTTTACTTAGCGGGTAAAGGATCCCTTTTTACCCTACGACATCTTTCCAAGATGGATGACTAATCCATTTGGTGCTTGGGAGACATAGCTGCCACAATCATGTCTGCTCTTTCATCCATTTTATTCTCCTAAAGTAGAGTGACAAATTCTACTTGGTGTTTGAGAGATGTCGTCATCACAAAACATGATTCTAAGCATGCATACTAGTTAAATTTGTGTACAATTAAAAAGAGGACTAGTCTTATAAGACAAAAACATGAGTCATTTAAAAGAAATTTGTACATTTGCTTACTCTAATGTAGCATTGTAAGCATTGACAAGGTTCATACTATCCTTAAGCTGTATTCCTTGCATCCATGTAGCATCTTCAAAAGGATAATTTTTGAACTTAATAAGATACCGTCGGATAATCTTACCATGTCGTAGTACCTTGTCTTCATGCCGAAGAACAGCTTCGGGTTGTAGCACCTCTTCTTGGTCTTCAACTTCGGGAGGGTCTTCAATAATTGGTTCAGTTGGTGGCTCTCCTTTGTAGGGCTTAAGTAGGCTTACATGAAAGGCATTGTGTATGAGCCAATGGTTGGGCAACATGAGTTGATAAGCCGTCTCAATGATGGGCTTCAAGATTTGGAAAGGACCATAATATCTTTTTGCTAGTGTAGCATAATACTTTTGATGGCCTGTAGGATTTTGGCCCGTCGTTTGCCTTAATCGAGCTTGAGGAAACTTGAGTAAGACCCAATCATTTTCTTTGAACATTAAGGTTCTTCTGTGCTTATCAGCAACAGCTTTTTGCCTTTGTTGAGAGATGGATATAGCCTCCTTAATCTTTTGAAAAGATTCTTGTAGGTCACGGCTATACTTTTCGGCGACGAAGATCTTTCCATGTACTTTGAGTAGCAAGGGAATTTTAGATCTTCCCTCAATGATCTCAAAAGGTGCTTTTCCCGTAGAAGTATGTACAGTATTATTGTAGGCATACTCTACAAGAGGTAAGTACTTTTCCCATTGTGAGCGTTGATCTACTTCGGTAACATAAGTCTTGAGTAGATCGAGTATCGTAAGATTGGCTATCTCACTTTGGCCATCCGTTTGTGGGTGATAGGCCAAAGAGAAATTCAATCTTGTTCCTAGATTTTCAAAGAGAGCTTTCCAGAAATTACTGGTCATTCTAGGATCTCTATCTGACACGATGGATGTGGGTAATCCATGGTGCTTGAAAATCTGAAATATGAAGAGAGTTGCCATTTTATGGGACTTAATAGTCTTTTTGACAGGAATAAAATGTGCTTGCTTGCTAAACCTGTCAACTATTGTCCATATTCCTGTATTCCCATGGATAGACTTGGGTAATCCAAAGATGAAATCCATGGATATACTCTCCCATGGTGAATTTGGGATAGGCAATAGTTGGAGTAATCCAAGTTGCTTCCCTCTATCATACTTGGTCTTTTGGCATACTACACATTTTGAACCATACTCTTGTATGTCCACTTTCATGGTAGGCCAAGAGAAGTACGTCACTACTTCTCGGAGAGTAGGTTGAATACCTCTATGCCCCGCATATGGAGGAGCATGGGATTCATACATAACTTTCTCACGAAGGGAATGGGTAACACATAGCCTATTGCCGTGGAGAAGATAACCATCATGCAAGGTGAATGGTTCCTCTTTCTTCTCCAAAGCAAGGGCTGACATTATGTCTCTAAAGTCAGGGTCAATAGCATACTCATCTATCATAGAGGATAGATCATTGTGAGTAGCTATAGACACCGCATTAACTTTGGGTCGTCATGAAAGTGCATCGGCCACTTAATTGTGCTTACCAACTATGCGAGCAATATGGAAATTAAATTGCAAAAGAAAATTTTCCCACCTCATTTGTTTGTCAGAAAGCTTGGTTTGCGTCATGAAATACTTGAGACTTTGGTGGTCGGTTCGTAGGATAAATGGAGTCCCCAATAGGTAGTGCTTCCATGTGTCTAGGGCATGTAGAACAGCTAAAAGCTCTTTCTCATAAATGCCCAAGACTCGTTCATCAATATTGAGCCTTCGGCTTTCATATGCTATGGCATGCCCTTCTTGAAGCAAAACTGCTCCAAGGCAATCACCACAAGCATCACATTGGACCTCAAATGGCTTTGAGAGATCCGGAAGCACAAGGACTGGTTGGGAAGTAAGATTCTCTTTGAGCTTTTCAAAAGCATTTTGCTCCTTAGCAGTCCACACAAACTTAACGTTCTTCTTAGTTAAGTCGTGTAGTGGTCCTGCTACTTGAGAGAATTTTTGTATGAAGCGTCTATAGTATGCGCACATACCAACAAAGCTTCCTAGCTCATGTAGATTTCTTGGGTTAGGTCATGCTTTTATTACCTCTAACTTTGATGGATCCATTTGGATACCATCTTTAGAGATAATATGACCTAGGTATTGAATCTCTTGTAGGAAGAATTCGCTTTTCTTTTGGTTGAGAAAAATCTTGTTCTCCCTCAATGCTTGAAAAATCACTTGGAGATGTTTCTTATGTTCCTCCAAAGACTTTGAGTAGATGATGATACCATCAAAGAACACTCCAGTGAATTTGTGGTATGGTCTAAAAATTTTCTCCATCAAAACGATTGAACGTAGCTAGTGCATTAGTCAAGCCAAAAGGCATGACTAGATATTCATAAAGACCAAACGTTGTGCGAAACGCGGTCTTTAAGATATCTTCATCCACTATCCTTATTTGATGATAGTAGCCACTCTTAAGGTCAATCCTACTGAAGTAGGTAGAGCCTTGTAGCTTATCAAACAGATCTTCTACCCGAGGTACGGGAAATCTGTTTTTGATAGTGATATGGTTTAGTGCTCGATAGTCCACACACATACGATATGTACCATCTTTCTTTTGCACTAAAAGGACTGGAGAACAAAAGGGAGAGGAACTAGGCCTCACCATCCCTTTGTCTATCAGCTCTTGTACTTGCCTCATGATCTCCTCTTGTTGAGCTTGCGAGACTAGATAAGGAGGCTTGTTAGGTGGTGAACTTCTAGGAAGGAGCTCAATGCGATGGTCATCATCCCCTCATTTTGGAGGTAAGTCCATAGGGATATCATCGATGAACACATCTTGGAATCCTTTTAGAAAATTAAACAAGTCTAACTCTTCTTGATTCCTACCATTTACATTTGATGAAACATTAGTATCTTTTAGAGACTCTTTGACAAAAATCATGTACGCAGAAACTGAGCTCTTCATTGACTTATCAAAAGCAAGAGGATTTACAAGTGGAATAGTGCGACCACGCTCACTAGCATCTATATACATGTTCTTTCCCCTGTAGGTGAAGTAGATTCTCCTTTCAGGGAACTTCATGTTGGCAGCCATGCGATCAAACCATGGTGCCCCTAGGATAACATCCTCATGTTGGAGAGGAGAGATGAAGAAGTCTTCTTTGTCGACATAGCTTTGGACATGAAGCCTCAACTTCCCAATCAAGGGAGTAACAGAGGCTTGTTGTCCCTTGAAAGCTGCATCAACCACTACTATATCTCCCATCTCAAAAGCTAGAATGCCCAACTTGGTGGCCAACTCCATTGATATGAAGTTAAGAGTAGAGCCAGGGTCAAACAAGATGAAGGAATCATGCTCTCTTACCTTTCCCCAAGCATAGGAAAGTGATGATCCTTTGCAATGAGCATCCTCTTTTGGAGCTTCGATGGTGGAAGCCCTAGGAGTCTCATTGTGAGTATTCTTCTTGGGGTAAGAACGATAGCCATGTCCTTGCTCCCCACACTTGAAACACTTATGGTCCTTGCGAAAAGCTTCAAGCTCTTCAGGAGAGAGTTTGTTTTTACCTTTGTAAACTCCCTTCTCCTTGGACCGATTGTTGTTGTTGTTGGAATTGACTTGGGAAGTATTTTGAACATTGGTTTTCCCCTTTCCATCAGTTTTGTCTTTGTTTTCCATGGGCTTGACATTACGTCTAGCCCCTTGATGGAAATTGATGCGTGAAGCAACCATGGTGTGATGGATTACTTCGCTAATAGTACCAGGCCGTTGAGAGTTGATGTATTCGGCCATCTCTTCATGTAATCCTGCACAGAATTGCTGCCTTTGCTCGACAAAGTCTATCTTTTGGAAGACAGTAGTGTTGAGATGTAAATCCCAAAACTTGCCTACATATTTGTGGATAGACTCATGGGAGAGGAGCTTCAAGCTATGCCATTCGGTAGCACTTTGTCCTTTGCATCGCTTGCAAGGAATTGCTTCATGATGGAAACTCGTAGAGTTTTCCATGTCTTTGGGGCTTCACCATTTCCACGAAGGCTAGCCCACCATTGACGAGCTGATTTTTGGAAGTGCATAGCTACATGGCGTAGCTTAGAGGACTCTGTGAAGCCCTCATCTCCAAAGGCCGCATCAAATTGCTGGATGAAGGCCAACACTTTGTCGGTAGCACCAAAGGTGCCATCATAGGTGAGAAAAGAGATACTCTTTCCTCCCTCCTTGAAATTATTTAGCTTTTGTGACCTTCGCCATGCAAGAAATGATTTGCGATGTCCTCCCCTCTTGTATTCTCTAGGAGAATAGCCATAACTTTCATCGGAAGAGGAGGAAGGTGAAGAAGAAGGAGAAGAGGGTGACCTCTTCCTAGCCCTTTTCTTTCTTTGTTTCCTCTCTTTCCTTTCAAAATGATGAGGATAAGGACTATGTGTTGATCTTTTCCTCTTGGGAGGAGTGGGCGATCGTCTAGACCATCGTCTTCGTGGAGCCACATCTTCAGAGGAACTTAAACTTTCATTGCTTTCTTGCTCTTTGGATTTCTCCTCTCGAATGGGAGAGAGTCTTCTTTTGGGGGTCTCTTCAAGAGGCCTCCTAAGCTCTCTCTCCTCTTGGAGAGGAAATGAAATTCCATAAGCACGAAGTTGTTGAGTAACTTCAGCTTGCAAAGCAGGGTTGCCCATAGCTTGCTGCAACCTAGTGACGAGATAATTCACAAACATGGGAGCATCATCATTAGCACCTTCATGTGCAAAATCAAAGCTATCAATGTTCATTCTACTCTCTTGATTATTGTCATCCATGTTAACAAAATTTATGTATGTACTTAGTGTATGCTTTGGCAATTCAAAGCCTTAGTTGCCACTCCTCTTAGCCTTTGAAAATCGTCTCTTAAGTATCTACACCCACGGCTCGAAGTGGTTAATTATAGAGAGTAGAGGAGTAGGTCTAACATAGCAGAGTTGCCAAGGGCTAGCTCCTTTCGGACTTCTTATAGCTCAATAATGGTAAATCCGTAGGCAAGTCTAAAAAGACTCCATTATTAAGTCCAAAGCTCCCGAGGTGTGCACCATCCCCCACATAGTGGGCTCAAAAAAACCGATAATAGATCCGAGTTCCACTTACCCTAATATAATTAACAACATCAACCATTTGTAGGCTACTTAAGGACCTCTCTTCTTAAGCAAGAAAAAAGAAACCAAATGCTCTGATACCAATGTAATGAAATTGGCCTATTTAATTTGAGAGTAGCGGAAATTAATGAGAGTACTTTTGAGAAATGACTTTGTGAGCATAGCGGGTGAACATAATTAAAGATAGCAACATAATCATAGCAATTAGTTAACTTGGCATGAACAATAATTTTTCAAGAGAGAGAGTTTAGAGAAAATGACAACAGTTGAGGACCGGATTTATGTGGAGCCGATCCCCCCTCCAAAAGGCATTTGCATTATGATTTCTCCCATTAAGAGAGACTTGTTACAATACAGTCTTTGTGTTCCTTGTGACCTAGGTGATGCAATGAAGATGGAAAGCTTCATGCATCACAAACATAACATAAACTTGAATAAAGCTTTAACTATCCCAAGCCTCAGTCCCAAGACCTCAAACACCTTCGAAGGTGGAGAGAGCTAGCAGGGAATGAGGGTAGGGAAGAGGAAGAAGAAACATTTCGTAGGAGAAAGAATTAGTTCCTCACTTATCATAACTCTTGTTGCTAGCATACATAATAGCATAGTAATGAAGAAGAAGGAGATGGCAAACTTAAGCATTGAAGCATGGCTCTTGGTTGGATTTTCACTCTATATCCAAGAGTGTTGGTGTATGCTCTCAACCTCTACTTGCTTGGAGAAGGAGAGGGAGCTCTTGCACTTTGCATAGCACACAATGAGAGTGTTTGTGAGTGTGTGTGGGTGAGTATACCCCCTAAGCAACCCCCTAGCTTGCTTGGGTCAACCCCCCCTTGTAGCTCATGCTTGAAGCTCATTGGACCCCTCCAGGCCTAGCCAATCACAAGCAGGAGGCATTACAAGCAGCAAGGGTAGCCTTGAGACAAGTGTTCCCCTTTCCCCTTTGAGAGAGAGGGCTAGATAAATGCTAAATAAATTAATTAAATCTCCTAAATTATTATTGGAACCCTTGGGTGGCCAACCAATAGGCTTTAGGCACACCATGAGGGCAACATGAGGAGGAACTTGACAAGTGTCCCTTTTGCTTTCTTTGTACCATGCATGCCTTGTGTGAGTGTGTGGGTGTTCTCTCTCATCCCCCCTCATGTAGGGCTCACCCCCTCCTTGTAGGGATTGAATCTTTGACTTTTTGACACCTCAAGCCCCTCATGCATAGGCCCAGTTCCCACCACAAGCTTGGCTCATAAGCACTTTAAGCTTGGGCTGGGTTCTCACCTCAAGTGCAACCCTAGCATGTCAAGCATGTCAAGCACCTCAAGCATCTCAAGCATCTCAAGCACCTCAATCATCAAGCACCTCAAGCACCTTATTCATCAAGCATGACAAGCAGAACAAGCACCTCGAGCTGGATCGGGTTCCCGCGCCTCAAGCTCAGCCCTAGCATACCTAAGGTCAATGGCCTTTTACATACATTATTGGAGGTCTTCAATGAAGCTAACCCTAAGGTCTTATGCTCCATTTGTTAGGATTGATCTTTGATAGACCATCTCTCATTTGGGCCCCTTTACCATTGGCCCCATGTTGAGATAGATCTATAAGCACAT
Source organism: Adiantum capillus-veneris (assembly GCF_014529385.1). Taxonomy (NCBI): domain Eukaryota; kingdom Viridiplantae; phylum Streptophyta; class Polypodiopsida; order Polypodiales; family Pteridaceae; genus Adiantum; species Adiantum capillus-veneris. Next base: position 115,897,261 of record NC_140941.1, read on the forward strand.
GTCTATATCTTAACACTTGTTCCCGTTTATTCTCCCACATTAAGTGATCAATTTAATATGAGAAAATCATTTGGGTTGTTTAGATATTAGAGTTTATGACACAGTACAAGCTATTTATGGAGTTAAGTGCATGTTAACACAAAGTATGATGGTAGCAAAGAAGGTAAGACTTGTAGCTATACTGTTATCAAAGGAATGTAACGTGGTTATGAAGAGGGGCTCTCATTTGTGAAAAGGGTTCTCAAAAGCCTATTCTTAGGGATCCTAACTGGATTGGCATAAAAATTTACCAAAGAAACACTGCTAGAGTTGAAGATTGGTGTAAGGTTTCCATCTTTCTTACAAAAGGAATCCCTATGTAAAGTTTTAAATCGAAGTTTCTGAATGACAAAAGTTGCTATTTTTAGTAGTTTCTAGTGATCAGATGTCGTTTTTTTATTGAAATTCTTGTAGAACTTTTAATTTCGGTCAAAGTCATGTTTTGTGAAATTTTTTCATATATAGAAAGTTTTTGACCACCGGTATGGTCTAGGATCGACCGGCTCATCAAACTGTGCACCGACCCATGTTTCCTTAAAAATAGAGTCCGGACGTCAGAGGCTGCTATTTATGGTAGGTAGTCATATCTGTTACCTGCAGGTCTGTCTCGAGTTAGCAAGTTTCAAAATTGAATTTGGGTTAGTATAAGTCTAGTTAGCCTAAGGTTAGCATTTTCCCCGGGTAGGTCACTTAATAAAAATGTAACCTATCACGTGAGTTCAACAGAAGGGTATTTAAAGTTCTTGAAACTTATAGAAATATATATACATAAGGGCATTATTTTTCAAATATGAAAAAAACTTACAGATTTTAAAAGAAAAGGGTACATTATATTCTTAACAAAATCCACAGATAAGGGGTTTTACAAACATGTATGTCTTGAAAGCACGTGATATGGTAGTTTTACACATAATGAACCCCCCGAGGCATTTTCTAAGGTATGTATGGCATGAATGTGGATGTGCATGCATGGGCATGTGTCCCCATCATGTATGGCCATGGGTCATGAGCATAGCTAGTCTTGTGACAAGTGTTAGGTTAGGCATGGAGAGTGTAGCATGGAGGCTAAGCATGGCCTAGATAATGTGACACATGGGAAAAGAGTGAGGTGTGGCATAGTATGGGCAATGAGGCACAGACTTAGGCCACCACACCCCCTTAAAATAGTAAAGAGCTAGCGCTACCCCCCCTTATGGAAATCAGTTTGTAGGTGTGTGTGTGTGTGTGTGTGTGTGTGTGAGAGAGAGAGAGAGAGAGAGAGAGAGAGAGAGAGAGAGAGAGAGAGAGAGAGAGGGAGAGAGAGAGTGAGAGAGAGAGAGAGAGAGAGAGAGAGAGAGAGAGAGAGAGAGAGAGAGAGAGGGAGGGAGGGAGAATAGGTAAGTGAGATGGGCAAGTGAGGACACCTCACTAGGGAGCACCCACACCTAGCATGGCACTTGGAGGTGTGTGTGTGTGTGCATGGGCTCTCTAGTTCCAGTTTTAGCAAGGCAAAGAGAACCTCCTTGAGGGGGATTCCTATATAAGAGTATCTTAAACCCTCTCTAGACACACACAATCCCCAAGACAGTGTAAGGAAGTGCTGTTGCTAGAGTGAATTTTTGTGAAGCCTTTTCTAACACAAAGGAGATCTTAACCAAGGGTAATTAAATTATTTTTATGCTAATCCTATTGCTCCATAGCCTCTGTTCTCTAGAGTATTCCTATGTTGAGCCAAATTATGCTAGCTGGCTACATCATTAAGCAATCTATTCTCTATTATAATCCATGTGAAGTATTGTCAATGCTTTCCATCTGTTGATTGTAGTTCTATTAGTGGATTAAGGAGCACCTTGCTTCTTAAGTATATCTAATTTTTCTTAATTGAGTATAAGTTTATGCATATAATTATCATTGCTAGTTAAGTATGATGTGCATAATTATGTTGTAAAGCTCTTTCACCTATGATTCTCTAAGATATGGTGAATCGTTTTCTCTTTGTCATGCACCCAAATTGAAGTATAATTAAGGTGATAAAAACCTTGATTTATCCATGAAATTAGGGTAAAATTATGAGAATTCTTGTCTACTAAAAGATGCATAGTTAGAGTCTTGTTTTGCACTAGCAAATTATGCATAATCTATGTATGATTGTGCGGAAGTTAATCATCTATTGCAGTTGGTAATTGCATGGTTATAGTCTATCATTGTGTGCTATATAGATGTATGTAGTTAGTGCATTAATCTTGATCTCATATTACATATGGGAGAAGTCTTGGTTATGATAATCTTAGTGTGAGTTTATGAGTAATTAGGGCATAATCATCTCGTGGTATTCTTGAGTTAGCTTGCACACTTATAGTTGTGAAAGCTTTGTAAATTAGCCTAGTATTAAGTATAAGATTAAGGCTATCCTTGTCCAGTTTTCTCATTGGTTTTTGTGGGAATCGGTTTGGTGGTGCTAACGACCGCAAGGTGGGAACTTGTCATAATAATCAATATCTAATTCTCCTAAATGATTTTCTCATGTTAAACTGATCATTTAATATGGGGAAGTGCCAGGGGAGAAAAAGCCAGAATATTGGTTAAGCTAGCAGACCCCGGCCACAGTAGGGATCCAAAGGAAGGAAAATAGAGATCCAAAGGGGGGGCCATCTGCAAAAGAGCAATGTGCAACAATAGGCTTAAAAGACCCTAAGGTTCAGCCCATTAAGACTTCCAAAATGCTAAGGTTCCAAAATTCAAAGGTTGTGTCCAAAGGTCAAAGCTTAGGAAATTTGGATGCTTTGTGTGTGTCTACAAAAGTCTTCAAAGTCCCTACATAGGAGGGGGCGAGACCAAGAAGTAGGGGATGAGACAGAAACACCCACACACACTCACAAGCTTCATTTATACACAAGGGGAAAGAGGGACACATGTCAGCTCCCTAGGCCAGATGCCCACAAGGTGTACTCAAATCCTATTGGATGGCCATGGAGGTGGACCAATGAGAATTAGGCTAGAGTAAATCTAGTTTAATTAATTTAAAAACACTTAATAAAAGAACCAATAGAAATTAAGCTCTCTAGAAGACTATTGGACAGTCTCCCAACAAGGGGACCAATGAGCATTCAGCAGCCCAATGGCTTGCCTAATTCCTAATGGCCAGGAGGCAAAGGGGTCCAATGAGAGGTTAGTTGCATTTATTAATTACCTAAAGCTCCCACAAAAGGGGAAAGGGGGACTCATGTCAGAAGGCTATCACTTATGCTGCTTAATTTCCATTGGCTAGGCCTGGGGAGGTCTAATAGGGCTATAGCATGAGAATTTAGCAAGGGGGGTCGACCAAGAGAGAGAGGGGGCGGATTTTTGCAAGGCATTCACACACACAGACTCACACAATCTCATGTGTGAAGCAAAGAAGACTCTCTCTCCTTCTCAAGCTTTAATGGAAAGCTTACCGCCACCTACTCCAAGCTTGTGAGAAGGGAGGCCTACACCAACAACTCTTGGCTTTGTGATGCAAATACAACCAAGCGCCAAGCTTCAATGCATGCTCATCTCCTCTACCATGCTCATTACTAAGCTAAGATATGCTAATATGAGTGATTATGTGAGGAGATGTACATATTTCTCGTAAGACTACTCCTTCTTCCTCTCAATCTACTCTCCTACCCCGCTAGCTCTCACCATCCTCGAAGGTGTGTGAGGTCTTGGGTCTGAGACCGTGAGGGAATTGATGTTGTGTTTGATAAGTGTTTTGCTTAGTGCATGAAGTTTCCATCTTCATTGCACTAGCTAAGTATTGAAGGAACACAAATAATTGTATTGTAAAATGTCTGTCTTGATGGGAGAAACCATAATACATAGGCTTTTGGAGGGGGGGACCGGCTCCATGCAAATCCAGTCCTCAACTATTGTCAATTTCTTAATTTATCTCTGTTTTGAAGTATTGTTTATGCTATCGAACTAGGTGTTATACTTCTGTTGCTCTCTCCACCCAAGCACTCTTGTTATTCTCATTAGGAATCTATTCTAATGAGATGCTCACTATGTTCATGCTGTTTTCCGCTACACACAAGTTACTAGACCATTAAATGTTACATTGATATCAGAGCACAAGGTTTCTCTTTTCTTGCTCAAGAAGGGAGGTCCTCAAGCTAGCTATAAATGGTTGGTACTATTAATTGCATGTGAGTAAGTAGAATAGGGATTTTTCAGCCTTGCAGTGCGCCTGCCTTTGTGCAGTTAACGGGGCATCACCGTCGAGAGCTATGGTCTTAATAGTGGAGTCCTACGGGGCTTGCCTATGGCTTAACCACTATTGAGCTATTAGAAGCTTGACAAGAGCCGGTGTTGTTTTGGTGTTGAACGACCCTCTCCTCTATTCCTTGCAATTAATGGTATTCGAGCCACAAGTATAGTAGCTTGAGTGATTTTTCTAAAGGGGTAAAGAGGAGTAGCAACTAGGGCTTGAAGTGCCAAACTACACCTAAAAGTTGTTAGAATGGCTGACAATAATAAAGAGAGTGAAATTAATGTTGATAACTTTGATTTTTCTAATGAGCAAGCTACTAATGATGCCCCGATGCTTGTTAACTATCTTGTTTCTAGGCTTCAACAAGCCATGCGCAATCCATCCCTCCAAAGTGAAGTGCAATGGCAGCTTCGTGCTATGGGATTCTCCAAGCTCCCCACCATGATGAGAGAACACCTAGGAAGCCTCCTTGCGAGACTTCCAAAATAGGTCTCTCTTTTATTCGGGAAGAAGAAGAGGATCCATATTAAGGGCTTAGAAATTTAATCCTTGATGACGCATCTCCTTTTCAAAGGAGAACTCACGGGATAAACGCTCTCCAACACCTCCAAAACGGAGAAGACCATCGCATACTTCTCCACACCATACTTCAAAGAGGAATGACAAAAAGCAAGAGAAGAAAAAGGCGAGAAAGAGGACACCCTCTTGTCCATCTTCTTCATCCTCTTCCTCTTATGAAAGTGATGGTGAAGACAAAGAAGATCAAGGAAAGGAAAAGGTGAGAAAGAGGTCACCCTCTTCTCCATCTTCCTCAAATTCTTCATCTTATGAAGAAAGGGATGGTGCAACCTTTGAACCATCAAAAAGAAGAGGCCACAGGAAATCCTATGCCGCATGGAAGAGGTCATCCAAGCTCAAGAAGTTCAAAGAGGGACGGTAGAGCATATGTCTCCTTACCTACGATGGCACTTTTGGTGCTACGGACAAAGTCTTGGCCTTTATCCAATAGTTCGATGCGGCGTTTGGAGATGAGGGATTCACGGAGTCCTCTAAGCTACACCATGTAGCTATGCACTCTCAAAATTCTACGAGACAATGGTGGTCTAGCCTACGGGCCAACGGTGAAGCTCCACGAACATGGATAGATTTAAGATCTTCCATTATGAAACAGTTTTTGGCCACCGATGCCAAAGACAAAGTACTCACCGAATGGAAAAGCTTGAAGCTCTCTGTCTACTAGTCCATTCACAAATATGAGACAAGTTTTGGGATTTAAAACTCAATGCCACTGTCTTGAAGAAGTTGGATTTTGGAGAGCAAAAGCAACAATTTTGTGCAGGCTTAACTGAAGAAATGGTGGAGTATGTTAACTCCCAAAGGCCACGCACCATATCGGCAGTTATACACCATACTATGGTGGCCTCTCGGATCAATTTCCAAATGGGGGGGCTGAAAGAAATTCTAAGCCCATGAAAGACAAGGGTTCCGATGAGCCTAAGGGGAAGGACAATGTCCAAAAGTCTCCTAAGGACAACTCCAACAAAGCTAGAGAGAAGGGAGTTTATAAAGGCAAAAATAAACTCTCTCCTGAAGAGCTTGACCATTATCGCAAGGATAACCGTTGTTTCAAGTGCGGCGAGCAAAGGCATGCGTACCGCGCTTGTCCCCAAAAGAACACACGCCATGAACATCCTAGAGCTACTTGGTTGAAATCCAAGAGGAGGAAATTCACCATAAAGGATCTCCTCTATGCCATGCTTGGGGAAAGGTAAGAGAACATGATTCTTTTATTCTCTTTGACCCTGGTTCTACTCATAATTTTATATCTATAGAGTTGGCCACCAAGCTAGGCATACAAGCCTACGAGATGGGAGGTGTCCTACCCGCGCAGACGGTGCTTTCAAGGGGCAAGAAGCTTTAGTCACTCCCTTAATCGGGAAATTGAGGCTCCATGTCCAAAGATATGTGGACAAAGAGGACTTCTTTATCTCCCCTCTCAGGCATGAGGATGTAATCCTAGGGGCACCATGCTTTGATCGCATGGTTAACAATGTTAAATTCCCTAAAAGGAGAATCTGCTTTAAGTTCAAGGAAAAAGATATGTATATAGATGCTAAGGAAATGGGTAACAAGTCAATAAAGAGCTCTATTTCCGTGTACATGATTTTTGTTAAAGATTCTCAAAATGAACCTAATGTTTTAGCAAAAGAACTTATACACGATCAAAAGGAATTAGAGTTATCCAATTTTCTCAAGGGGTTTCAGGATGTATTTATTGACGACATCCCTTGTGAGCTACCTCCTAAATGAGGTAATGATGACCATGCAATTGAACTTCTTCCAGGAAGTTCACCGCCTAACAAACCTCCTTATAGAGTTTCTCAAGCTCAAAAAGAGGAGATTATGCGGTAAGTGCATGAGTTAGTTGAGAAGGGCATGGTTCGGCCTAGCTCATCTCCATTTTGTTCTCCTGTGCTACTAGTGCAAAAGAAAGACGGCACATATCGTATGTGTGTCGACTATAGAGCACTAAATAGGATCACCATCAAGAATAGGTTTCCCGTTCCATGGGTAGAAGACCTATTTGATAAGCTACAAGGGTCCACCTACGTCAGTAGGATTGACCTAAAAAGTGCCTATCATCAAATAAGGATAGTTGATCAAGACATTGTAAAGACCGCATTTTGCACTACGTTTGGTCTATACGAATACATTGTCATGCCTTTTGGCTTGACCAATGCACTAGCCACATTCAACCGCTTGTGACGGAGAAGCTATTCAGGACTCACCGAACATTTACTGGAGTGTTCTTTAATGATATCATCATCTACTCTAATTCATTAGACGAACACAAGCAACACCTCTAGGTAATATTTCAAGTTTTAAGAGAGAATAAACTTTATGTTAATCAAAAGAAAAGTGAATTTTTCTTACAAGAGATTTAATATTTAGGTCACATTATCTCTCAAGATGGCATCCAAATGGATCCAAAAAAGTTAGAGGTAATAAAAGGATGGCCTAAACCAAGGAATCTTCATGAGTTAAGAAGCTTTATAGGTATGTGTGCATACTATAGACGCTTCATAGAAAAGTTCTCACTAATAGAAAACGTTAGGTACACATGGTCTGCCAAGGAGAACAATGCTTTCGAAAAGCTTAAAGAAAAGCTTATCTCTCAACCTGTGCTTACACTACTGGATCTCTCAAAGCCATTTGAGGTCCAACGTAATGCTTGTGTTGATTGCCTTGGTGCTTCAAGAAGGGCATGCCATAGGCTATGAAAGTCGCAGGCTCGACCCTGTTGAGCAAGCTCTAGGCATATATGAAAAGGAACTCCTCGCAGTTCTACATGCCTTAGACTCATGGAAGCACTATTTATTTGGGACTCCTTTCATTCTGCGGACGCATCACCAAAGTCTTAAGTACTTCATGATGCAAACCAAGCTCTGCGACAAACAAATGAGGTGGGCAAACTTTCTTTTGCAATTTCCTTTTCATAATGCTCACATTGATGGCAAGCATAATCAAGTAGCCGATGCACTCTCAAGATGGCCAAGAGTGAATGCGGTTTCCATAGCAACTCACAATGATCTATCTTCTATGATAGATGAGTATGCTATTGATCCCAATTTTAGAGATGTGATTTCAGCCCTTGCATTAGGGAAGAAAGAGGAACCATTTACTCTACAAGATGGTTATCTTCTCTATGGCAATAGACTATGCGTTACTAACTCACTCCGTGAGAAAGTAATGTATGAATCTCATGCTCCTCCTTATGTGGGGCATAGAGGGATTCAGTCTACCCTAAAGGGGATTGAAACATATTTCTATTGGCCACCATGAAAGCAAACATACAAGAGTATGTTTCTAAATGTGTGGTATGCCAAAAGACAAAGTTTGATAGAGGGAAGCAACCTGGATTGCTTCAACCTTTGCCAATTCCTAATTCACCATGGGAGAGCATATCCATGGATTTTATCTGTGGATTTCCTAAGTCTATCCATGGGAATACGGGAATATGGATGATAGTAGACAGGTTCAGTAAACAAGCTCATTTTATACATGTCAAAAAGACTATCAAAGCCCATCAAATGGCAACCCTCTTCATTTCACAAATCTTCAAGTACCATGGCTTGCCAATGTCCATAGTGTCGAATAGAGATCCGCGGATAGAGATCCTAGAATGACCAGTAATTTTTGAAAGGGTCTCTTTGAGAATTTAGGGACAAGGCTAAATTTCTCTTCGGCCTATCACCAGCAAAGGGATGGCCAAAGTGAAATAGCTAACCTAACAATTCTCGATCTACTAAAAGCCTATGAAACGGAAATAGATCAAAGATCCCAATGGGAGAAGTACTTACCCTTAGTGGAGTATGCCTACAATAATACTATACATACTTCCACGGGAAAAGCACCTTTTGAGGTAATTGAGGGAAGATAAAAAGGTCCCTTGCTACTTAAGGTACATGGAAATATCTTCGATGTAGATGAGTATAACTGAGACCTACAAGAATCTTTCCAAAATATTAAGGATGTTATCTCTATCTCACAGCAAAGGCAAAAGGCTGCTGCAGACAAGCACAGAAGAGCCCAAGCCTTTAAAGAAAATGATTGGGTCTTACTCAAATTTCCCGAGGCTTGATTAAGGCACACGACGGGCAACAATCCTATGGGACACAAAAAGTACTATGCTAAGTTAGCAAAAAGGTACTATGGTCCCTTCCAAATTCTTAGGCCAATCAATAAGATGGCCTATCAACTCAAGTTGCCCAACTATTGGCTCATACACAATGCTTTCCATGTGAGCCTACTAAAGCCTTACAAAGGAGAGCCACCTCAAGTACCAACTATTGAAGACCCACCGGAGATCGAGGACCAAGAAGAGGTGCTGTAGCCCGAGTTCATTCTCCGACATGAAGACAAGGTACTAAGAGGCCATAAGACTATCCTACGATATCTTATTAAGTTTAAGAATTATCCTTTTGAAGATGCTAGATGGATGCAAGGCATACAATTAAAGGATAACCTAAACCTTGTCAATGCTTACAATGCTTCCCTAGAGTAAGCAAATGGACAAATGTTAAAAATGAACAAAGTTTCTGTCTTATAAGACTCTCTTTTTCTTTATTGTGGACAAATATGAAGTAGTATGCATGCTTAGATCAAGTTTGCGGAGACGATGTCTCCCAAACACCAAGTAGATCTTGTCACTCTACTTTGGAAGACTGATATGACTAATGTGTGTCTGTGTACAAAAGTCTTCACAAGTCCCTACATAGGAGGGGGCGAGCCCAAGAAATAGCGGATGAGAGAGAAACACCCACACACACTCACAACTTAGGAAATTTGGATGCTTTGTGTGTATGTACAAAAGTCTTCACAAGTCCCTACATAGGAGGGGGCGAGCCCAAGAAATAGCGGATGAGAGAGAAACACCCACACACACTCACAAGCTTCATTTGTACACAAGGGGAAAGAGGGACACATGTCAGCTCCCTAGGCCAGATGCCCACAACGTGTACTCAAATCCTATTGGATGGCCATGGAGGTGGACCAATGAGAATTAGGCTCGATTAAATCTAGTTTACTTAATTTAAAAACCCTTAATAAAACAACCAATAGGAATTAATCTATCTAGAAGACTATTGGACAATCTCCCAACAAGGAGACCAATGAGCATTCAGCAGCTCAATGGCTTGCCTGATTACTATTGGCCAGGAGGCAAAGGGGTCCAATGAGAGTTTAGTTGCATTTATTAATTACCTAAAGCTCTCACAAAAGGGGAAAGGGGAACACATGTCAGAAGGCTATCACTTATGCTGCTTAATTTCCATTGGCTAGGCCTAGGGACGTCCAATAGGGTTGTAGCATGAGCAATTAGCAAGGGTGGTCGACCAAGAGAGAGAGGGGGCTGATTTTTGCAAGGCATTATCACACACACACACACTCACACAATCTCATGTGTGAAGCAAAGAAGACTCTCTCTCCTTCTCAAGCTTTAATGGAAAGCTTACCACCTACTCCAAGCTTGTGAGAAGGGAGGCCTACACCAACAACTCTTGGATTTGTGATGCAAATCCAACCAAGAGCCAAGCTTCAATGCATGCTCATCTCCTCTACCATGCTAATTACTAAGCTTACCTATGCTAATATGAGTGATTATGTGAGGAGATGCACATCTTTCTCGTAAGACTACTCCTTGTTCCTCTCAATCTACTCTCATACCCCGCTAGCTCTCACCATCTTCGAAGGTGTGGGAGGTCCTAGGTTTGAGACTGTGAGGGAATTGATGTTGTGTTTGATAAGTGAATGTCTCTCTTGATGGGATAAACCATGATACAAAGCCTTTTGGAGGGGGGACTGGCTCCATGAAAATTGGGTCCTCAACTGCTATCAATTGCTTAATTTCTCTCTCTTTTGAAGTATTGTTCATGCTATCTAACTAGGTCTCTCCCCACCCAAGCACTCTTGTTACTCTCATTAGGAAGCTATTCTAATGAAATGCTCACTATGTTCATGCTATTTTCCGCTACACACAAGTTACTAGACCATTAAATGTTACAGAACTAGCAACATGGTGACTAACAGTAAAGCACCAATGAGAGAGGGAAATCCGGCCATCTCACAAAGCGACGAGGAGGAAATTCATGAGGTAGGGTGGATTTTATTTTGTACCTTACATAAGCATTGCATTACGATAACCTTAGGAATGTCTAAACTCCCCAAAATATGTTGGAAATCCAACTGAGACAACGACATTAGTACTTTAATGGTTTTATCTAAATTTAAGCTTAAATTAAATAGGAAAGAAATGCTTTATGAAAAGACTGTTTTGAGGTAGGAAAGAATGGTTTTTAAATAAAACTATCTCAACCAAATTTCATTCATTATTCCAATCTCGACTTAGTTTGAACCCCCTATTGATCACAGGGTGGTAGCTCGCAAAGTTATCATAGGAGCTAAATACAACTTGCTTTTTATGCGGGTGATATGTCCATGGCTTGCTTTTGATGCGATGGATACATGATTTTACCCGAAGATTTACTCTAGGCATTGGGTGGATCATGGACTGGTTGTATGGGCGGCCATTTGACAACGGGTGGAGTTAACACTCGCTGGAGGTCCTCACAACTCTAGGACATTGGAATTTTGAATGAAGTATTGTTTGCTGATAATTTTTCCTAGGATTGATATGCTTTGGTGTTGATTTTTCTTGATTGAAGGGATTGTCTCAAGGAACTTGTGTCGAGGATATATAAAGAATGAATCATAAGTGTTGAACAACAATGTGTCAGTCACATTAGGCCACACAAAGACTCTGTGTGAGTGCGGGGTGGAAAGTGGGGGCTTGACTCGGTGAGCCAAAAGCCTACGAGACGGGTGGTCTCGATCAGTCGGGAACTCTCTGCCCTATGTGATATAGTACGAAATTAGATATCTTATTACGCCAGAGTGGCAGGAACTGGATGTACGTGCCTCTGAAAGCTACAAGGAAAAAGGCACCGAGGTTTCTTCTCCTCCTGGAAGATGAGATTAGGACCGATAGTAGGTAGTTATGCTCCCCCTGCGGGGCGGAGCTAGATTCTTTTCACTGGTGGCTTGGACTCAACTCACTAAGTGATGAGAGACCATCCACTAGTTTTCTTCCTAGCCTTTTTTTTTTTTTGGTTTGCTTCCGCATAGGATCTAGCGACCATCAGGTGTCCTCCAGTTCCATCAAGGTGAGACGGGGAGGGGAGCTCACAATTGGTGACGATCTACTTGATGAAAATACTAAGATGGGTATTTTGGAACCATCTTGTGCTCTATACTTTAAAACTCAGCATTGAGGTTCATATAGGATATGTAGCCAATAAATAATGTAACCATAAAAAATGCGGGAAAAAATTCAATTGTTGATGAGTTGTGGAGGCTTTTGTAGGTAGAGCCTTATATTCCATGAGATATTTATACTCATGTTATGATTAGTTTCAATTGGCTATGGAAAGCATGGATTTGACTATTATGCATACTCCATTGGGACTAATAAGAATTTCTACATTACCATAGAATGCAACCAACTCATTTGTTCACACATGATGAATGATGTGAACAAGATGTTATAGGATTTCATTCTTTAGATCACCATGCCCTATATTGACGATGTGCCAATTAAGGGGTGTGAAGAGGATAAAAGGATATGGTGATAGCTAAGAGGGGGTGCAATAAATTTTTTCTCTACTCATATTGTCGATTGTGACATAATTTTATTCAAACCTTACTCTTTTAGGTCAAAAGTTTATGTTCATGTTGAAAGAAATATTGATAGCACAGTTAAAGTTGATGCTATCCAAAAAATGAAAGAGACATGCACTTTGGTTACATAAGGTTGAAAGTTTTTAGGTGCATGTGTTTTTTATTTGATATAGTTACTTCATTTTGCCCATGTTGTAGGATTTTGTGTCAATTATTGTGGAAAGGGCAGATGTTTGTGAGGCAAGAAGAGCACACTAAAGCCATATGAAAGCTAAAGAATATGACATAAAGGGCTCCTACATTTGTATCAAATATGGGGAAAGGGAAAATCTTTCTATGGAAGGAAGAGCATACTAAATCCATATGAAATCTAAAGAAGATAACACAAAGGGCTCCTACATTGAAAAAATCAGATCACAAGTGTGGGATGTTAATCAAATCTACTTGAACATAAAACATCAAGATTTTTTCCATCCCATGCTCATTAGCCATGCATTTCAAGTGGTTTAGTGATTCAACTACCATGCATATAGGTTTATGTCGGATGAGATACATTGTGCTTGCCAAAGAGGATTTGGCAAATCGGGTTGAAGGGAGAGCTTTGAGAGCTAAAGTTACAAGTGTTGTACGCAAGTTCTTGCTTGATCATGTGATATGCAGGTATGAATGTATTTGCTTGATCATGTGATATGCAAGTACGAATGTATTTGCTTGATCATGTGACATGCAAGTACAAATGTATTTGCAAGATTCTTCTTGATAGGGATGAATTGGATGTTGATGAAGCTAGAGAGTTTTGTTCTCATCTGGGTATCAAGGTAGACCATATTATACAAAAGGAAATAGTAAGAGTGAAAAGGGGTATCCTCCCATCATTAAAGATTTTGCTAAAGCATGCAAAAGTTGGATTGGAGATTGGCCTCAATTGTTGCCTTATGCTTTATGGACATATCACACTACACAAAGCATAGCTACAAGTTTTCTACCAACATCGTTGATGTATGGACAAAAGCATGTTATGCCTATAAAGGAGTGGTTACTTGGATTGTATTACCTTGGGATGCAGGATTAAGTAGAGAAGGTTTTCTTGCTTTAAGGATAAATTAGTTAGAGAAGAAAAGTAAAGACATTGAAGCATCAAAGATAAGGCATAAGGATGCTCATTTGAGAAAAATAAGTGCTTTTGAAAGAAACACAGGCTAAGGCCGAGTGCTATTAGAGAAGAAATTTGGCTTTTAGCCTATGACAAGATTTGGATAACCACTAGATAGCAATGCGTAAGGTGGTCAAGCAACGATTTGGCCCATATGTGGTTAAAGATGTTTTTTGAACTTGGACGCAATAAAGTTGAGGATTCCTATTGCATGTAAGCATGTTATAAGAAGTAGGATTTAGAGATCTAGATAGAAGTTGAATTAGATGAATTATAGGGGTTGGCACATGGCAGAGGATGTGCAAGATCAGAGGGTGAATGTCATGCTGCTTTTTTGGGCATGTCATGAAAATCGGGATTTTGGTTGCATTTTTGTAGTTTTCTTTGGTATGTGGTTTGCATTGATAATTAATTATGACAACAATCATATGTTGAAATGCAAGATAATGAGGTATCAAATGAGGTTCAAGCCAAAATTGCAAGTAATTTGATGAGGATCTGTAGCAAACCATCCGAAGATCTCTTCTCATCATGCCATGTTGCTAGAGAAACCATGGACTTGCATTCAAAGAAATGCTTGACGCAAGGCAGCAGAGGAAAATGTCGTAGCACCTTTTGCGGCACTTTTTTTGCGTGGAGAGGCGTTGGATATTTATCTCTCGAAATCACATTTTGTACACTTCTGCATGTCCACACATTCCCCCATGAAAAGAATGCAATTATTAAGACAAGTGTGAATGAATTGTAATCCATCCCCATGGTTTGCAGGATCTTTCTTGCATCCTCTTTGGAATCTGGCATCACATTATCAACTATAAAAAATGTGCTCCTTTAGCAATCTACACAAAGAAACACAATAAAATCTCTCATAATTTGGTATTTATACATGTATAACCTTTTATTGAAGTCGACACATTGCAAGAAATTACCTGAAAAGTTCTGTGATGCTAGTGTCACTTCATATGAGCTTTGCCTACATGTTGAGAAGAACCAAGAGCGCCTTAAACCTAAACATCATGCTTCATGATACAAGGGGTGTCAGTCTCTCGTTTCATGTCATCATAAACGAGCCTTTCCAAATCCATGACCATTGTGGCATTGGAGATGTGAAGTTGTGCATGCATATTGGTACTGAGTTCATGCTTTGAGGTGTTAGACATGTGCCAAATCTAACTAAGAGCTTGGTTTTTACAGGACAACTTGATGATCTTGGATATACTGTAGTGTTTGGCAATGGTTCTTGGATTATCAAGAAAGATAACTTTATCACGCTCAAAGGCCAAAAGTCTGGCTCATTATATTCCTTGTATGTATCTTCTGTGAAGGAGAATTATATTTGTGTAGCCGAGCTGCCTTCTACTGAGTTGTGGCATATTCAGCTTGGTCATATAATTCAAAAGAGAATGAAGCATTGGAAGGTTTTGGCTATATCTTTGTGTTAAACTATTCCAATTCTAGTTTGTGTGAGCATTGCATATACAAGAAACATGGACTAGGCTTACCTCATCTGCCATTGAGTAGAAAGTTAGGGAATCCTTGAGATTTGGTTTATAGTGATCTATGTGGTCCTATGCCACATAAGTCTCTGGGGGGCATTACATTTCTTGAATTTCCTAAATGACTCTACTCAAAAGGTGTGGGCCTACCTCTAAAAGAGAAAAGATGAAGTTTTTGCTATGTTCCAAAAGTTCCTAGCTATGGTTGAGAACCAGTCAGGCAAGAAGTTGAAGACTTTGCACACTGACAATGGGGGAGAGTATGCCTTTGGTGAGTTTAAATAATTTTGTAGAAAATGAGGCATTAGAAGATAGTTTACTACACCATAGACACTACTTAGAATGGATTTGCTGAGCGAATGAATAGCACTAAGGACAGGGTCACTTCCATGCTATCTATAGAAAATTTACGTCAAGTGTTTTGGGGAGAGGTTGTTATGACAAGGGGGTAAATATATCAATAGGTCACCTAGGACACCATTAAACTAAAAGATTCCATAAGAGATGTGTATAAGCAAGAAGCCCAATTATGATAGATTACATGTATTTGAGTGTGAGACATTCTTGCATGTGCCTAAAGAGTGTAGAAAGAAGCTGGACCCCAAGTCACACAAATGCATCTTCATTGGCTATGGTGCAAATGGACATATGGGTTATCATCTCTGGCACCCAAAATATCAAAGAGTTATTCGTAGCTAACAATTGATTTTCAAATGAATGAAGTATGCACATACAACCTGTGAAAGAGGTTGAGTATCGCAAATTGAGATTCAAGGATGTAGCATGAAGTCCCAATTAAGCAAACAACTCAGTCTTCTAGTGATGTACCTATACCACTTGAGAGAACTAGAGATGCTCTCAAGAGAGCAATGTCTACCAATTAGACAGTGAGGAGTACAAGTGTATCTTGTTCCCTTGAGCTATTTTAGCTAGGAGTAGACTATCTATTGGTCACCGACTGCGGAGAGCCTACTTGTTGTTATCAAGAGGCTATTGAGATGGAAGATCGCGTGAAGTGGGAGTAGGCAATGCAATCTGAATATAATGCAATTATGGAAATGAAACTTGGGAATTGACAGAGTTGCTAGAGGGCAAAAAAATTGCCTTACAAATGGGTGTATAAGAAGAAGTACATGATAGAGGATCCTGAGCCTAAGTACAAGGCTAGATTGGTTGCTAAGGGTTTCAACAAAAAGAATGATAGGCTTGGAAGCTATGGCGGGTGCCATCATGAGTAGGCCATGGTGACAAGAAGGGTGTGTAGAGAGAGAGAGAGAGAGAGAGAGAGAGAGAGAGAGCAAGGATCGACTCCACAATAAAAATAACGTCTTGTATTAATTGAGTAAGATCCTTTTACATATATATATATATATAGAGTAGATGTTTCCATGCAAAACTCCATGCACACTGAAGGTGCATTGCATGCTATAAGGGAGTGTTCCCACGGGTGTATACTTTGACTAGATTAGGGCTTGGAAACCCAAATATCCTGCCTTAAGCCCGAACTAGACTCACCACTCAGATGACATAAGAGTTTTAGGTTTACTCTTAACCATGAGCTGCTCTAGGTGGACTCATAAACCGTGAGTTTTAGGTTCTCTCACAACCAAGGGTTTTGGTACACCAATAACCTAGTGCTATTGTTAAGCTACCAACAAATGGAGTTTTTGGTTTACTTCCAAACCTTGGGTTTAGGTTCACCCAATAACCTCATGAGAAGTGGGACAATAGGCTGGGAACATATGTTTTGGGAGGTTGGTCATGTCGACAACTTGTTGATAAGCTAAAACAAGGATTTGACTAAAAATATATAAATTATGTTGACAACAGACATAACCATAATAAATTTATGACACTTAATAGGGAAAAATAGTTTTTGTACGCTGTGTCATTGATGTACCAAGTGCTCAAAGAAAATCATCAAAAAAGCCATCATTGGATTTCTTTCTGCTGCTTTGATTTTGGAGTTTTCCTTTTGCTTTCCTTCTCCATCCTCTTTGCTCATACCTTCATGCTCATTATACTAGATATTTAACAACTCCCGATTTGAACCACATGGCTTCACATATTGTTGAGAGAATCATTTATTTGAAGTGACAACACATGCTTGAGAGCCACTCCACTTGTTAAGAAGCCTTTGGACTTCATATATGTCATCACTCGGTGTCCTTAGGTTGGCGAACAAATTACCAACTTGTTGTGGCGTTTTGAGAAGCATGCAAAAATTTTCAACAAACTCACCCTCTAAAGAGTGCTTGCCTCATCCTTGCCAATTGGTTGATGCAGGGACATTGTTTTAATATATTTCCTTCTATGGTATAAGGTTGTACT
Organism: Adiantum capillus-veneris; assembly: GCF_014529385.1. NCBI lineage: Eukaryota > Viridiplantae > Streptophyta > Polypodiopsida > Polypodiales > Pteridaceae > Adiantum > Adiantum capillus-veneris. The sequence continues at coordinate 115,914,728 of NC_140941.1, forward strand.
ATAGCATTTTGAAATTCTTAGCAAATTGCCTTCCCACTGTGTCTGCATATGAGCGTTTTGAAATACAACTTCATAGTTGCTTGCCATCCCTACACTTGCTGATGATGGCATTGTAGTAGGTAGCATTTTGGAATGCTTGGGCACCACAAAAAACTAGGATGTCATTTCAAAATGCCTTGTTTGCACCACTTGGCTCTGCTTGATGCATTTGGCTATGCGTTGCATGTTGATATGCCCTCCACATACTAGGACCACCCACAAACTACACAGCATTTTGATATGCCACTGCAAGGCTGCCTGAGCAGGCCATGGCAACAAGAAGTGTGTGCAAAGAGAAAGCAAATATGGAGAGAGAGAGAGAGAGAGAGAGAGAGAGAGAGAGAGAGAGAGAGAGAGAGAGAGAGAGAGAGAGAGAGAGAGAGAGAGAGAGAGAGAGAGAGAGAGAGAGAGAGAGAGAGAGAGAGCAAGGATCGAATCCACATTAAAAATAACACCTAGTATTAATTGGTAAAAGCCTTTTACATATATATAGAATAAATGTTGCAATGCAAAACTCCATGCACACTGAAGGTGTATTGCATGCTATAGGGGAGCGTTTCCACAGGGCTATACTTTGAATGACCGATGGCTTGGAAACCCAACAAAGGATGAGACTTTCTCTCCAATTCTCAAGATGACTACATTGCATTTTGTGCTTGGACTAGTAGCCACTATGGACATAAAACTTGTCTATGTGGATGTGAAGACGGCTTTCCTTCATGGTGATCTTGATGAGGATGTCTAGATGAAACAACCAAAAGGTTTTGAAGTCAAATCTAAAAATCCTAGAGGGGTAGAACTCATATGTAGATTGCATAAGACATTGTATGGACTAAAGTAGGGATCAAGGCAATAGTACATGAAACTTGACAAGTATATGTAGTCCCAAGGTTATGTAAGGAGCCATGAAGATCACTGCTTATATAGCAAGAAGTTGAAAGATGGTTCACTTATCATCTTGATACTCTATGTTGATGATATGCTCATTGCTAGGCAGTCTAAACATGACATTGCCATCTTGAAGAAGTCACTTAGCACACAATTTTCTATGAAGGATTTGGAAGATGCAAGTCACTTCTTGGTATGCATATCAAGAGGGATAGAAAATGTGGAATACTAGAGTTGTCTCAAGAAGCATATATCCATAAGGTCTTGCAAAATTTTAATATGCAAGGGGAAGGCTACATTGAGTACCCAAATGCAGGCATATGAAAAACTTAGCAAGAACGATGCTATCAAATGTGATGCTGAGAAAGCAAAAATGGCCAAGATGCCATAGTCTTCAGTAGTAGTTGGCAATCTTATGTATGCCATGGTAGCCACAAGTTTACGCATCACTTTTGCAGTGGGAATGGTTAGCAGATTTATGGAAAATCCTGGCAAAAAGCACTGGCAAGCATTGAAGCACATTTTGAGATATTTGAAAGGTATGACAAACAAGTGCTTATGATTTGGGGTTGTGTAGATACTCGGAGTGTTGGAGCTATATATGGCTCACTCTACTCAACCTGGTCTCACCTATATATTTGTATGTTGTCCTCAACATGAATCAGAGACTTTGGGGGTGCGCACATGGTGTGTCTCTTGTCTCGTCCTCTCTTTCTCTCTACATCTCAACATGGTATCAGAGTGATAACAATCACGCGACGATTCAATTCATGGTGACAAAACAGAGTATGTGCATGCGATTCGCATGTAAGATTCAGAATTGCTACAAATCTTATTTTTGAGGATTGATTGCTAATCGATATAATGAATCATTGATTACATTTTCTTCTTGATTTTGTCTCTTGACACCCTGAACCTCGTCTCAATTTTTGGGGGTCTTCCGCTCAAAATTTGAAGAAACGAGAAAAATACGATGGAGCATAGCGCAATGGCACTTTTCATCCAAAACTTGTTCATCTCCTCAAGCTCTTTGATTTGAGTTCTAGGTTTGCATCAATCGGAGTTTGCAGCAGAAAGTTATGCTATTTTTACTACAATCAACCTTGACGTAGGTTTCTTCCTCGTGCGTCTTAGTGAAGCATCCGTGATCATTCTTCTAATTTTGGCGTGAACTTTTTTTAGCAAATTTATCTTTTTGCTATTTATATTGCGACCATCAATCTTGAGTCTCATGTCGCGTCTCCCGTTACTTTATTTTGAGGAATCTTTTATTATAAACATCTCCTTTTCCCTGTTTTTTTGGTGACATCGCTCACACATTTTGACATTGATTGAGCATCCTTCTTGCATTTATCATTGACAAAACATAGTCGTCATATTTCTCTCGTCCTCAATTGCAGCCTTCACCATATATGGTGTGCAGATTCTGCGATCTTATCTTATACGTCTTCTCACAACCAGATATGGCTATGACTATTCTCGTCAACAGTTTTCCTTCTAGCCAGCGTTCTGTTCCTCCTTTCCAAGGCCAAGGATTTCTAGGTTGGAAAGTAAAGATGTTGTTAATTTTTGAAGGCAATGAACTCTCTGATATTGTCCTTAGAAATTGTTTATGTTTGTCTCAAGCTGTTGATACGGATCATGACAACATGCTTATCACTGAAGGACCTGTATTTGAAGATTGGCATATTATGTATATGGATTGACAATGACGTGATAAAGCAGCTCGTCGGTATATTCTTTCTGCTCTTACTGATTTCCTTTTGCTTGATGTGTATGGACTGCCTACTTCCCATGACGTATGAAAGTACCTTATTGAAAACTTTCAGAAGAAATCTGTTACAAAAATACTTTATTTGAGAGGTTTTCTTAACAAGCTACAATTTGAAGTTGGTACTGTCATGACGGGACATATTGAGTCTTTCAAATCCGTTATTAATCAACTTGCTGCTGTCGGTGATCTCGCTCCACAAAAACAACTGATTACACTTCTCCTTGCCACGTTGAAGGACTCTTCTTATAACAACATTGTTATCATTCTTTCTAATAAAGATGGTCTCGATTTCGACCAAGCCTGCATGTCTTTAATTGAATACTCTCAACGTCAAGAACTATGTAATGATTGTCATGATACAGCTATGATTTCACAAGAGGAGAATGAGTTACAATAGATGGAACCTGCTTTTTATGCTCGAAGGTGTCCATTTCAACAAGGAAACCATATAGGTGGTTGTCGCGGTAATATTTTCTCTCGTGTCAAATTTCCTAATAAGAAATGTTCTTACTGCAACAGAAATGGCCATACTAAAGATGATTGTTGGGCACGTCAGTATGATGAAGGACATAATATTACCACTAAACAACCACGTTTATCTAGAGATTCTTCTTCTTCTTGTCATATTGTGGACGATCTCATCATCCCACTTATAAATGCTATAAGCGTCGATTAGACACAGATCATAATAGAGCATATACTATTGAACATCAAAACAATATTGTACCAGAAACAAGCTGCATCCTATGTTCAATTGCTCCAGATAGAATACTTTATGTACATGATGAATCACTTTCTATTGTCGATTCTTGTGCTACAAGAAAGATGACATATCAGTCTAAGTGGCTCCATAACTACCACCCACTACCAGTTCAACGTGTTGTTTATCTTGCTAATAATGCGAATTGTCAAGTAAAGGGTATTGGAAATTTATATCTTGGTATCTTATCTTCCTCCACTCAAATTTTGCGAGGGGTATTACATGTACCCGATCTTCAACTTAATCTTCTTTCAGTTGCTAGACTTGCTGATCTTGGTCTGATCATACCAAATGTCAGATTGAGAAATATGGAATAACTATAGCCACTGCTCCTCGAAATGGTAATTTGTTTGAACTCTCTCTCAATGATGCTATAGCAAATGTTGTCACTGCTCCAGGTGATCATGATTGCAAATTATGGCATCACCGATTTGTTCATGCTGATTTCTCAAAACTCCTTGATCTTCAGTGTCGTGATCTTGTTCATGTCATGGATCTTAAAGCTCATCCCCAGATGGAAATTTATGAGTTTTGTGTTCTTGGGAAACATAATCGTAAACCCTTTCCTCTATTAAATACAACTCATTCTCATGATATATTGGAGCTTGTTCATACTGATATATGTGAACCTCTACATTCTGATAGATCACAATATTGCTACTTCATTACCTTCATTGATGATTTCTCACGTTATACGATTGTATTTCTACTTAGACAAAAATTTGAGGCCTTATCTATTTTAAAACAATTCCACAAGGCTGCGGAACTTCAAACTGGTCTTCGCCTCAAGAAGCTTCATAGTGACAATGGAGGCGAATATGTTTCTCAAGAGTTTGTGAGTTACTGTGTTGGCAGTGGAATTCATCATGAATACACTATTCCATATTCACCTCAACAGAACGTCGTTGCTGAACGAAAGAATCGCACTATTCTCAATGTTGTAAGATGTATGCTGCTTCATTCTGGGCTAAAGCTACTTTGACAACAATATTTATTCAAAATCATCTTCCTACTACTGCACCCTCTGGTAAGATATCCATCACAGCATGGACCGGTGACATTCCTTCTGTATCTCATTTTCGAACCTTTGGATGTATTGCTTATATTCATGTTCCCAAAGAAACGGGTGAAAGCATGTATAGGTGGCTTGGAAAGTAATGTCAAGGACATTTCTTTTTTGCACTTAAAAGTGGGTGTTTTAAAAGTTCTTCAAATCTCAAAAAGAATATCACTCTCCTAAGGTACGTCAATTAAGTCTCCTAACGTACCACAATTAATGAGACTAAATGTAATTTACTGCTGAATGCTGGATTATTGTCCGTCTCTTCTTTCCCGCTACAACCTGTCTGAGCTTTCTCTCTGCTTTGAGTTTTCTTTGTCTCTGAGATCTCTCTTGGAGCTCTATCTAGCTCCTCTCTCTCTCTCTCTCACAGAGCTCTTGCTGAGCTTTTTGTATCACTCAGTCCCCCCTCTCTCTCTCTCTCTCTCTTTCTCTCTCTAAGCATGGCTCCTCCTGTGTCTGAGCTCGCGCTCATCTCTCCCTCTCTCTCAGCACTCTTTCTCTCGCTCTCACGAACTCTATCTCTATAGGTTCCTCTTCTACTTGGGTTCTACAGCATTGAAAGTGGTTGACCATCACGCACCACCACTTAAATGTGATTTGAACCACAAAAAGTGGTGACCACCACTTTATTGGTGTTTACCACTTTATACCAAATACCATTCAAGTTAAGAAGCACCACTTTTCAGTGGTTCTACACACTTTTAAGGTACCAAATAACGTTCTAGTTAAGAAGCACCACTTTATAGTGATGTTGACCACTTTATAGTGGTCTTCACCACTATAAACACCACTTAAATGTGATTTGAACCACAAAAAGTGGTGAACATCACTTTATTGGTGTTTACCACTTTATACCAAATAACGTTCAGGTTAAGAAGCACCACTTTTCAGTGGTTCTACACACTTTTAAAGTACTGAATAACGTTCTAGTTAAGAAGCACCACTTTATAGTTGTGTTCACCACTTTATAGTGATGTTGACCACTTTATAGTGATGCTGGCATTGGAATTCATCATGAACACACTATTCCATATTTACCTCAATAGAACGGCGTTGCTGAACAAAATAATCGCACTATTCTCAATGTTGTAAGATGTTGATGGGGGCTTTTCACAAGCCAAGCTCCCATACCGCTCTTCTCTCGTCCCCACCCCATGGAAACCTCCTCTTAGGGAGGGAGTGATAAAAGGCATTGGAAAAGTAAGAAAAAAAGAAGTATGATTATGTAAATATATGAAAAGTTAAAATAGGCCACCTCATGCCTGCGGGGCAGCCCATCCCCACCCTGCCTTCTTTTTCTTCACTGTTGTCCCACCGTGTGTCCCTTTTCCTCTCCTACACTCAAAAGGTCAACCCCCTCTCTCTTCTCCTTGTCCTTTCTCCTTTCTCTCTCCCCTCAATCTACCCCACCCCCTGTCCTTACCAATAATGCACCCTAACTCACATGCCACCTCTCTTATCTTCCAAAACAGTATACCCCACCCCCTTTTCTCTCTCCTATCATATCCCATGACCCAAATATCCCCCTCTCTCTCTAAAGGGAGCCATGTCTCCTGTCCCGTAGCCAGATAACCTCCCCCACACTCACACACACTCAGTTTCACTGAAAAAGGTGCCCACAGACCCATCCCCACCTGGTGGTTACCTGATTTTTCTTGTGTTCACACACATCTGCACACAGATTCACCTCTGAACACACTCCCCTCTTGTAATTACTTTATTCTCCATGTCACCTCTCTTTTTCCATTCACCCATCTCTCTCTCTTAGTCTCTCTTATGAGACTGCTGTTCTGGCACATATACACACAGCCAGACAAGTGGGGCCCACAGTCACATGGCCTATGTAGATAATGATTTCTTCATTTCTAAATTCTAGAATTTCTCCCCCCTCCTCCCCTATATAAAGAGGGGTCACCATCACACTGCACACACACACAATATCACCAAAGAGTACACTATGCACTGTGTGCGCCTAGTGCACACACACACACACCCACACCATCACCATCACCGCAATCACCATGCTCGTCTTGAGCATGACCTCTACACCCTTGGGCTATGGAAGATGAAGGGCAGCTAAATGAAGGATGATGGCCATAACCGTCGTGCGAGTCTTCGCCATCAGCTCCCACCTATCCGCCATGTGCTCTACCACTCTCTCCCTTCTCTTTCCCCTACCCTATGCTCCCCATTTCATCGCCTTATTCTCTAAATAAAGCTTGAGGTTTTGTGAGTATGTTTCTTGCAATGTTTTGCCCATGTGAGGTGTGCAAAATCGCCACCTAGTCTGGTGTTTGGAGTGAGCTTGTGTATGTGTGAAGGGTGTGCGGATTCGCCATCCTTCTGTATTGGCTAAGTACTAAGCCGCTATACATTCTCTCTCTCTCTCTCTCTCTCTCTCACTTGATCTCATTCCCCTTCCTCTTCATCATTACTCCCAAGCATCCATCTCTCTTGGATGAAAACTTTGTTATGGTGGTGTGTTGTTTGCGTCCTAGCCGCTCAAGCTAGGTGGTGCCCCCTGTTTGCTTTACTATGACAGGCTCGAGGTGCGCCATTCGGTCCACGATGTTTTAGAGGCCATCGGGGGTTCGGGGTTCGCTTTGCTCCAGTCATTTGGTGCCCCCACAGAGGAGGGCTTTCTAAGACCCTTCAGTTTACAATGCTGAAAGTGACGCCCACTATCAATCATGGACGAATGGCTGAAGGAATTTTCTAACTGGAGGACGGAAGAAGAGGAGACGAAGGAGGCACTAGCCGCCTTCATTAAGGAGCTACTGCCAGGCTGCAGTGTCGTCAGTATTCAAGAGGTAAATTCTCCATCTTGTGTCGCTCGTTCTAACTATAAATTGAGAGCATCAGGTGGGAGGTCGGTGAAGTGCCATCACTGTTGTCAACCAAGGCACACTGTCAATGAGTGCCAGCAACGAAGGCAGCGAAAGGTCTGAAGTAATCTACATCAACATTCATCGTGAAGAATTCATTCACATCAAGGAAGGGAAGCAAACGGTGAGACCTCTTTTCCTTAAAGAAACTGCAGCCAAACTTATAACTCCAAAGTGGCCTAAAGGGTCTGCTCGAGCCAAAGGCAAGGAGAAGATAAGCCAGTCTGGAAACACATGACCCCAAAGGGAGAAGCATCTGGCCAAGCAAGTGCTTCAAGCTCAGAAAGCCGGGTTGTACCCAGTTTGCCAAAGAGGAAGTCATCTGAAGCTAAGCGGCGAAAGGTCACCTACCGATTTGCGCGACGCATGCGAGTGCTACCAATCCACTTCGACAATCCGGAAGAAGAAGTGGTAAGAAGATTCCCATGTCCTAGAGAAGAGTGGTTCGGCTACTGCTCTCGCTGTTTTGGAAAGCGAGTGGAGGATCTTCCTCCTCTCCCTGTACAACTTATCATGAAGAAGCTCTCTACCACGGGAGAAACCCAGTGGACTGGGGACGAGTTGCAACTGAATGGAGTAGAATTCATGCAACAAGCCGACTACGGAAATTACCTGCAATTGTTGTTAGCCAAGAGGCTGGGAGTGGTCAGACGCGTCACCATCACCCCGTACGTGCTGAGCAACGAAGGAAAGGTAGAGCCCATGAAAGGCGACGACCTCTTGTGGATGTGCTGACTCATCAACACTGGCACGATAAGATTATAAGTAAGTATTCCATCCTTTGTGCATGATGGAAAACGGGCCAACGACATTCCCGTTCAGATTCTTGCAGCATATGCATGTGAATATCTATGTAGATAGGAAAGTCTTCTACCAATAGAAGATCGTACACCTATTCGGTGCGGCGGTACTAGAAGAAATCCTCAATTCCACGAACCTTATCATTCTCCCCATATTATATTACCATCATTCCTTTAATGTTTCTATCTTTATCTTGTTTTAACCTATCCACCCACCCCTGTAAAAAGCCGCTATGAGCCGCTACTCTTAATGTAATGTAAAAAAAGAAAGAAAAAAAGAAAAAGAGGTTTGTAATTTCCTGAGTCACTACCATGGCAAGTGTTTGTTTCCCCACGTTCAGTGGAAAGAAGGGAGAGGATCTCACCACCAAATTTTTGGATGATTTCGACATTGCTTGTGTCGTCTCCAACAAAGATGACGACGCTTCACGACTTAGAATTTTTCCTCTACTGATGAAAGTAGAGGCCAAGTCCTGGTATAATGCATTGCCCCAGGCCACCAAGAATGCATGGGATGTGTTAATGGCTGCTTTTGTAAAGAGATTTGGTGGAGGCACAACCTCGGAGAGGCTATGGCAGTTACTGACAGAATTAAAGCAAGGAGGCCTGTTGGAGTATGCCACCTACGAGTCCAAATTTGTGGACTTATGGGAGAGATGGGTTGCCTCACTGGAGGAAGGTGAAGGAGCGCTTAATTTCCTAAAGAAGGACCGTTTCATTGCTGGTCTATGGTCGCCTCTTAGAGAGAAGGTGAAGGGAAGGTTACCTGCAATATATGAGTTAGCAGTCAAAGTAGCCCGCCTTAAAGACAAGAAGCTACGCATGCAAGCAAGAGTAAACGAGTCAGAGGAAACAAGCTCGGACCGACCAACCCCAGTGACTGCAACAGCCAATCATAGAGTCCAACCGCATGAGGCATCAGAAGAGCAAGACCTGCTGATTCGCATCACCACCCAACTAGAGAGTTTATCGGTGCATCTGGTGCAGCAAGGGCATGCACCTGGCAGGAACCCAGAACAAGGAAGAGGACAAGGAAGGCAGAACCCAGAGTACCAATGTTACAACTACGGGGAAGATGGCCATAGAATGTACTACTGCCCACACCTGAGGAGGCAGAATTTCAATAGAGGGGGGAGACAAAATCAGATCTCTCCACCAAGAGCAAGACCACCGCCACTCAGGCAACCAATCCCACCTGTTCAAATCCCACCACCAGCGGTGCAACCACAGCTGGCCACACCAGTTCAACGCCAGTCACCAATGCAACCACCACCACAATCACCACTTACAATCATCCTACGCCCACCATCAATTGGTACCCGCACACCAAGCATCATTGGTTTTGCAGAAGAGGTCAAGATGAGTGTAACAGAAGAAGGATCAAGTAAGAAGACTATTCAAAGAACTGAAGCAGTGAAACAAGAGGTTAAAGAATCAAAAGATGCTACCCAGGTGGGGGAGGTAAGTCAAGAAAATCGAGTTACAAATGTGAGTACATCTTTAACCTTGGATGAAATAGGCACCAAGGAAATCAATCGACAGCATTGGGCAGTAAGGGTAAGAAGGTGTAAAGTGTTGATTAGGCCTAGTAAGAGTAAGAGGAATGCAAAGGGCATGAAAGATATAAGAGAAGAGGAAGACCAGCCTGCTAGCAAGGCTTTGCAAAAGATGGACAACATATCAAGCAAAGGGGAGGGCTTTGAAAACGGAAGCCTGTGCACCAGCATGGACCCAGGACAGTGTAGCAAGCTAAAGGAATCTTGCATCAAGGCAGTTTCACTTGAGGACCATAACGAAGAGGTAAATATGACTGAAGTTTTGGAGTTGGATATTGCTCCAGAGGCTTGGGAGCCGAGCAAGACTTTATTGTGTAGTGTTATAGACTTGGATATGGGTAATGCCTCTAGTCTATTGAAGGGTGTTATAAACTTGGAGATGGGTAATGTCTCCAGTTTATGTGAGGGTGTCCAGAGTAAGTTTGATGATCAATATGTTGCCAAACTTTTAAGGATGTTCCAAACTCCTCCACAACACAACATTGTGTTTGCATGGGATGCATCAGACCTATGGCTATGGCTAGCCGCTATGACATATAGAGATAAGATCAGCATGGAGATAAAAGCTAAGGAGCCATGGATAGACAAAAGCCTGATAGAATGCAAGCATGTATAGGTGGCCTGGAAAGTAATGTCAAGGACATTGCTTTTTTGCGCTTAAAAGTGGGTGTTTTAAAAGTGCTTCAAATCTCAAACAGAATATCACTCTCCTAAGGTACGTCAATTAAGTCTCCTAACGTACCACAATTAATGAGACTAAATGTAATTTAATGTTGCTGAACGCTGGATTATTGTCCGCCTCTTCTTTTCCGCTACAACCTGTCTGAGCTTTCTCTCTGCTTTGAGTTTTCTTTGTCTTTGAGATCTCTCTTGGAGCTCTATCTAGCTCCTCTCTCTCTCTCTCACAGAGCTCTTGTTGATCTTTCTGTATCGCTCAACCCCCCCTCTCTCTCTCTCTCTCTTTCTCTCTCTAAGCATGGCTCCTCTTGTGTCTGAGCTCGCGCTCATCTCTCTCTCTCTCTCTCTCTCTCTCTCTCTCTCTCTCTCTCTCTCTCTCTCTCTCTCTCTCTCTCAGCACTCTTTCTCTCACTCTCACGAACTCTATCTCTATAGGTTCCTCTTCTACTTGGGTTCTACAGCATTGAAAGTGATTGACCATCACGCACCACCACTTAAATGTGATTTGAACCACAAAAAGTGGTGACCACCACTTTATTGGTGTTTACCACTTTATACCAAATATCGTTCAGGTTAAGGAGCACCACTTTTCAGTGGTTCTACACACTTTTAAGGTACCGAATAACGTTCTAATTAAGAAGCACCACTTTATAGTTGTGTTGACCACTTTATAGTGATGTTGACCACTTTATAGTGGTCTTCACTACTATAAACACCACTTAAATGTGATTTGAACCACAAAAAGTGGTGAACGTCACTTTATTGGTGTTTACCACTTTATACCAAATAACGTTCAGGTTAAGAAGCACCACTTTTCAATGGTTCTACACACTTTTAAGGTACCGAATAACGTTCTAGTTAAGAAGCACCACTTTATAGTTGTGTTGACCACTTTATAGTGATTTTGGCAGTGGAATTCATCATGAATACACTATTCCATATTCACCTCAACAGAACGGCGTTGCTGAACGAAAGAATCGCACTATTCTCAATGTTGTAAAATGTATGCTGCTTCATTCTGGGTTATCTCGTGTTTTCTAGGCTGAAGCTACTTTGACAACAATATTTATTCAAAATCATCTTCCTACTACTGCACCCTCTGGTAAGATATCCATCACAGCATGTACCGGTGACATTCCTTCTGTATCTCATTTTCGAATCTTTGGATGTATTTCTTATATTCATGTTCCCAAAGAAACGGGTGAAAGCATGTATAGGTGGCCTGGAAAGTAATGTCAAGGACATTGCTTTTTTGCGCTTAAAAGTGGGTGTTTTAAAAGTTCTTCAAATCTCAAAAAGAATATCACTCTCCTAAGGTACGTCAATTAAGTCTCCTAACGTACCACAATTAATGAGACTAAATGTAATTTACTGCTGAATGCTGGATTATTGTCCGTCTCTTCTTTCCCGCTACAACCTGTCTGAGCTTTCTCTCTGCTTTGAGTTTTCTTTGTCTCTGAGATCTCTCTTGGAGCTCTATCTAGCTCCTCTCTCTCTCTCACGGAGCTCTTGCTGAGCTTTTTGTATCGTTCAGTCCCCCCCCTCTCTCTCTCTCTTTCTCTCTCTAAGCATGGCTCCTCTTGTGTCTGAGCTCGCGCTCATCTCTCTCGAGTCTCTCTCTCAACACTCTTTCTCTCGCTCTCACGAACTCTATCTCTATAGGTTCCTCTTCTCCTTGGGTTCTACAGCATTGAAAGTGGTTGACCATCATGCACAACCACTTAAATGTGATTTGAACCACAAAAAGTGGTGACCACCACTTTATTGGTGTTTACCACTTTATACCAGATACCGTTCAGGTTAAGAAGCACCACTTTTCAGTGCTTCTACACACTTTTAAGGTACCAAATAACGTTCTAGTTAAGAAGCACCACTTTATAGTTGTGTTCACCACTTTATAGTGATGTTGACCACTTTATAGTGGTCTTCACCACTATAAACACCACTTAAATGTGATTTGAACCACAAAAAGTGGTGAACACCACTTTATTGGTGTTTACCACTTTATACCAAATAACGTTCAGGTTAAGAAGCACCACTTTTCAGTGGTTCTACACACTTTTAAGGTACCGAATAACGTTCTAGTTAAGAAGCACCACTTTATAGTTGTGTTCACCACTTTATAGTGATGTTGACCACTTTATAGTGATGTTGGCCACTTTATAGTGGGTGCTTCTTAACTAGAACGTTATTCGGTACCTTAAAAGTGTGTAGAACCACTGAAAAGTGGTGCACCATCATGATGCTTCGCTTAAAAGTGATGCTTCACCACAAAATAGTTAGGGTTTTCCACTAGAAAGTGATGCACCCATTGTATCGCCAGTTTTTACTAGAACCTTACCTCTTTTTAGTGTTGCCCAATACCTTAAAGTGGTCCAGTATCACTTTTAAGTGATGGTGCACCATATCAGCATAACTATGTAGTGATGCAACCATGGTTTCTGCCCAACTTTAAAGGGTGCTGCAGGTGTACCACTTCAACACAGCCTATCAGTGGTGTTGTACCCATAAAAAGTGGGGTTCACCCACTTGATATTTACTAGTGGTGTGCACACTACTTTTTCCTAATAAAGCAACACTTTAATTGAATCCATGGGGGAAATACCTGCTGAACATTTTGCTTCTTAGGTGTACCCTCGGGGGACTCGAAAGTTCTTTTTGTACCATGCATGTGCAAAAAATTCAGAAATTTTACAAGACATAAAACCAATTTTAGAAATGCATGCATGATGCATCTAACCTGTTTTGATAGGCGACTCCTGCGTAAAGATCTTTCCCTTCCTAGGTGTACCCTTGTCAGAGTCTAAAGGTCCTTTTGTAGCTTAGTTCTTCATCCTGAAAAAAACACAAATGCCACATAGATACAACATCAATAGTTAAATGCATTCAAGCTTGAACCTCCATGATGAATTCGTATAAGCATGCACACACAGTTGAGAAAATCTGCATTCATTCTTCAAGCTGCATGATGCATTTTTATAAAGCATTCACAAGGGTGATCAATTAGATGTGCACAATGCATATACATTCCAGAAATAAATTCTAAACTCACACATGCATCATTAATAGTTACAATCCATGATTATCTTGCCACACATTCTTTTTTTTTTTTGCAATACCCTCCCCAATAGAGGGCAGACCATATCGTCAAGGGTTGAACCTGGGTCCTTACGCACCCACCCATTCACTTTAACCACTAGGCCAAGCCCCCTTTGGTTATCTTGCCACACATTCAGAGACAAGCATACAACGCTTCTACATCTGCATGAAGCATGTTAAAACATGGATCAATGCTACCTAGAAATGCTACCTAGGAAAACCAGCCACATTCAAACTCAACCAACATTCGAGATAGAATGCTTCAAGCTACATGATGCCACATACCTGTTGCTGCTGGCAGGAGATTTTTACTGAAGTTGATGACCAGCCCAGCAAAAAGTACTCCTCCTAAATTTGCTTGTTGTTGTTGTGATGTTGCTGCTTGTTGCTTCGGCTAGCAAAGAAACGCAAAGGAGGGAGGAAAGAGGGAATCAAAAACTTGAATGGCGCAGGAGAGATAGAGAGAGGGGGGAGGAACGAGCGAGACAGAGTGGGAGGGACGAGACTCGAGAGAATATTTGCATTAAGTGCTTGAAAGTACCTTGAGGTGATCATTAACCATTAAGCGCTTTCACTTAGTACACGTCAAATTTTAACCCTTTTTTTCCATAAATTTTGAATTTAATCCCACTGTTTCAAATGCCTAAACCACCCATTATACTATATAGTGGCAAAAGCGGTCCACCTATACATGCTTTCACCCAAACACAAACAAAGCTTGATGCTCCTGGTCTTAAAGTTAGTTTTATTGGATATTCTTCTGACACTTCCAAAGGATACAAATTCTATGACCCTTCCTCCAAGAAAGTAATTGTGAATCGTGATGCTACTTTTAAAGAACAACTTATGAGAGGCTCATGGTCCATGGATGATTCTGATGATACTAAATCATTGCTTTAAGCTTTTCCATTTCTTTTAGATAATGAGACTCTTCCTAGAGAGCAGCTTTTCCCTTCACAGCCATCCATTCCAAATGTTGCCAATGATGATATTGATATTTTTGTTGATCTGCCTATTGATTTTGAACATGGCTCCTGTCATGTTTATGATGATGATATTGTTGATAATGATTTCTCTACTTGTGAAGATCCCGTTACTTATAATGAAGCTATCTCTTTACCACAAAAGGATCAATGGCAAGAGTCTATGGAAGCAGAGTACGATTCTCTTATCTCTAAAGGTACATGGATACTAACTGAACTACCTCCTGGTCGTACAGCTATTAAGTGTAAGTGGTGTATAAGACAAATGTAAAAGCAGATGAATCTTTTGACAAGTTCAAGGCACGTTTAGTTACAAAAAGATTACTCCCAAGTTTCTGGTGTTGATTATAAAGAGACCTTTTCACCAGTTGTTTGCATTACAAGTGTTCAAGTTTTATTGGCATTTGCTATTCAATTTGATTTAGAAGCTCATCAAATGGATGTGCGAACTGCTTTTCTTAATGGTGGGTGACTTGGAAGAGGAAATTTATATGGAACAACCAGAAGGGTTTGTTATTCCAGGTAAAGAAGACCTTGTTTCTCAACTCCATAAGGCACTATATGGTCTGAAACAAGCTCCGCGAGCTTGGTATACAAAATTTGATCTTTTTCTCACCTCTAAAGGATTCATCTCTTGCTCTTTAGACCCCAACCTATACATAAAGCACCAAGGTAGAATTTTTGTGATTCTTGCTCTTTATGTGGATGATACCATCCTTGTTTCCAATGATTTGGGATTTCTTCAGCAAGTGAAAAAGTTATTGTCTTCTGTATTTGATATGGTGGATCTTGGAGACATTCACTCGTGTCTTAGCATTCAGATTCAAAGGAACCACACAAAAGGTATTTTATTCCTTTGACAATTAAAGTTTATTGCAGATACTATTAAAAAATTTGGTATGGAATCGGCACATTTGGCCAACACACCTTGTCTTGTGAGTTCTACAAAGAACACTTCTGACAATGGCGGTCAACTTGTCACAAATCAACCTTATGCTAACTTGATTGGATGTCTTCAGTTTGTTGGCATGAACACTTGCCCTGATATTTTGTTTGTTGCTAATTATCTTGGGTACTTGTACGTCCTTCTCTTAAGCATTGGTTTGTAGCAAAGTGTGTATTGAAATACTTAAAAGGCACTACAAATTTTGGTTTGGTCTATCAATGACAACTGACATTGGATTCTATGCAATCTCTTTCTCTTTTGGGTTACATAGATGCAGACTGGGCAAGCTCACATTTATATATGCGATCTACTAGTAGAAATTTCTTCTTTATAAATGGTTGTCTTGTTTCTTGGACCAACAAGAAAGAACGATATGTTGCAGTTTCCACGACTGAGTCAAAATATGTTGCAGAATCACTTGCATCTCGTGAGCTAATTTGGATGCAATAAATGCTCGTTTTGATATTGGTCACTCTCCTCTTTCTAGCACACCCTTGTGTTGTGACAACCAGAGTGCTATTAGTCTTGCAAAAGACTATGTTCAACATAATAAGTCAAAACACATTGATGTCCATTACCATTATGTCAGGTATGAAGTACGCAAAGGCACCATCATGGTTGAGCACTATCCAAGTGACCAGATAATTGCAAACATCTACCAAAGGCCTCAATGAGTCATGTTTTATCCTCTTGCACTTGGAGCTTGGAGTTGCTTCAGCCTCACTCTTTTTAGATTAGCTTCTCTGCTATTGTAATAGCTTTGTATATATGACATTGTAATCCTATAGGGACCATGCACTATGCATAATCCACACTTGCACACTGTGATCTCTGAGTCACTTGTATATTTGTACATAGATACACAATTCACTTTCACATCATCATCACAGGTTCATATTCTCACATTGTATACGGGCTTGGGTTTTTCCCTTGAACTTACCAAGGGTTTTTCATCCAAAGCTAGAGAACTTTGTTTGAGTGGGGGTGTTGGAGCTATTTATGGATCACTCTACTCAACCTGGTCTCACCTATATATTTGTATCTTGTCCTCAATATGAATCAGTCTTTGGGAGTGTACATGGTATGTCTCTTGTCTCGTCTCTCTCTTTATCTCAACATCCAACACGGAGATCCACATCTGGCTATGTTTTCCTATTTGTTGGAGCAACCTTGTCATGGAGATCATGTCTCCAAAATTGTACATTATATTCCACTATAGAGGCAGCATATGTGGTAGTTTGTGATGCTAGAATGGAAGCTATATGGTTAACTGGCCTAGTGGGATATCTTGGTAGTACAATTGGTACATTGTGATAGTCAGTGTGATTACATTAGAAAACAATCCTATGTTTTGCTTCAAGTTGAAACACATAGAAGCCTGTTATCATGTGGTACATGACATATTGGCTAGCGAGCACATTGAGCTACTCAAGGCTCATACGGATGACAACCCTGCAGATGCTCTCATGGAGAGCCTACCCTCAGTGTGGTTTTTACACTACATGGAGATGATGGGTGTAGGGTGAATCCAATAGGATTGCTTCATGGTTGTACATATGTAGATACTTACACACATAGACCACTTGGGCCATGTTGGCCTTCAAGTGGGAGATTGTTAAAGTTCATGCCAATTGGTTGAACACCCATCACACTGACTGTACTAACCTTATCTATTCTTCGGTCATATAGAACAATAAGGAGTAGTCACGGCAATTTAAATACTCACTAAGAGCTTCACCCATATCATGCTCATGTATGTTCTTCTTCTCCCTCCGCACGCACCATGCACTCAAAAGATTGGAACCAGAAGCTTGGAAGGTCATATACTGCCTTTTTGTGAGTGTGCACGACACTATGATTGGGAACATGCCAGATTCTTACCCCCTAAGGAGGCTTGGGACACCTTATTGTCATTGGATGTGACCAACACAAAAGCAAGGAAGCCACAATTAAAAATTGAGCTAAATATAGTGTAGAAGGAAAATCTATCTATCAACGACTATTCATTGAAGTTAAAAAACATATTTGAGTCACTTGCATTAATTGGTGTTATAGTTGTTGATGATGATAAAGTGGAATTATGTCTGCAAGGTTTGGGTCTAGAATACAAACATTTTAAGACTGGTATCTATCTTTGAGAGAACATTCCCTCATTTACAAATGTGGTTTCCTTACTAATTGTGGAAGAGAAGGAACTTCAAGAAGACTTCACTACGTAGGGTAGAAATGATTCTGAACAAGTCCTTTTCAACAACAGAGAAAGAGAACCTAGGCATGACTAAATGGCCACCTTGTGAACCATATAGATATGTATCATATCAAACCTCCTATGGTGTATTAGTGGACCATCACAACCCCTAGATGAATCACTAAAGAGTACCATGATTAGGTTTAAGGGGGATCTTGTTAGGGTAAACCCTTTCATGGGAACCACCTCTTTTCTATGACACATAATATATGAGGCATACGTGTAACATTTAATGCACTAGTAACTTGTGTGTAGCGGAAATTGATAACATAGTGAGCAGTTCATTAAGAACAGGTTCCTAATGAACCTAGAGAGAGTACTTAATTTGAGAAAGCAACACAGCAATTTACACCTAGCTAATTTGGCATTGACAATACTTGAAAAGAGAGAGAAATAGAACAATTGACAACAGTTGAGGACCGATTTACATGGAGCCGGTCCCCCCTCCATAAGGCTTTGTATTATAGCTTCTCCCATTAAAGGATACTTTTGTACATTAAAATCTTTGTGTTCCTTAGCAAAACTAGTTGGTGCAATGAATATTGAAGCTTCGTGCACCAAATTATGCTTGAAAAAAACACACCTAGTGTCCCTAGCCTCAGTCCCAAGACCTCACACACCTTCAAAAATGGTGAGAGCTATCAGGGAATGAGGATAGATTGAGAGGAAGAAGATGTATCTTACAAGAAAGAAGTATTCTCCTCACATAATCACTCTAATAGCATAGCTTAGCTTAGTACGTAGGATGGTAGAGGAGATGACCATGCCATTGAAGCTTGGCTCTTGGTTGGATTTGCATTCCATAGCCAAGAGTTGTTGGTGTAGGCCTCTACTTCTCAATGCGTGGAGAAGGAGATGGAGTTCTTCTTGCACACATGAGTTGTGTGTGTGTGTGTGTGTGGCAATGTGTTAGAGTGAAAATACAGCCCTCTCTCTCTCTCTCTCTCTCTCTCTCTCTCTCTCTCTCTCTCTCTCTCTCTCTCTCTCTCTCTCTCTCTCTCTCTCTTCTTGGTCAACCCCTCTTGCTAATTGCTCCTGTTGGCCTCCCATTGGCTCCTGTAAAGCTTAGCCAATCACAAATTAGAAGCACAATTGATAGCCTTGTGACATGTGTCCCCCTTTCCCCTTTTGTGAGAGCTTTACGTAATTAAATAATTCAATTAAACTGTCATTGGACCTCTTACTCTTCTGGCCAATAGGAATCAAGCAAGCCATTGGGCTGTTGGATGCTCATTGGACCCCTTGGTAGACTGTCCAATAGTCTCCTAGGGAGCTTAATTTCTATTGGTTCTTTTATCAAGCATTTTTAATTGATTATAATAATTTTACTCTAGCCTAATTCTCATTGGTCCACCTCTATAGCCATCCAATAGGATTTGAGGGGAGATTGGGGGCAACTGACCTAGGAGCTTGACATGTGTCTAGTATTCCCTTTTTGTAAAGGGGGAACTTTAGTGTGTGTGTGTGTGTGTGTGTGTGTGTGTTTCTCTCTCATCCCCTACTAAAAGGGCTCGCTCCCTCCTTCCTAGGGATGTGGGAATACTTTTTAGTCTTCCCATGACCATCCAATTTCCCCTACTTTGGCCTTTGGACAATTTAATTAAAATTGGGAACCTTAGCCTATGGAAGTCTTAATGGAGTTGAACCTTAGGTCTTTTAAGCCCCATTGAAGCACATTGCTCTTTTGCAGACTATCCCCCTTTGGATCCCTATTTTCCCTCCTTTGGATCCCTGCAGAGACCAATCTGGTTGCCTTACCAATATTCTATCTTTTACTCCCCTGGTACTTCCCCATATTAAATGATCACTTTAACATGAGAAAATCATTTGGGAGAATTAGATATTATTTTTATGATAATATATGCATCCATACATCCATGACCCATGAAAACCCCATTAAATGAAGTCCAAAGACCGCATTGAATGAAGGTCAAAAGGTCTTCAACTCACCCACTCCCTCAGCAGATACTTCAATCTAGTGCTATATAAGCACACACTTCTCACTCCAATGTACAAACTCTCTCTCACATCTTAATAGAAGCTCTCTATTTGTATCAAGTTTTTGTCTTTGTTAATTTACACAAGCGCTAGCTAGAATGAATGCCACTAACCTCTATCCGCCCTAACACGAACCTTTCAATAAATATAGTTGCTACTTAAAATCTTCTCTTTGCGAGCTAACACATTATTTTTTTAATTAGCAGCAAGCTAACCCATGTAACATTTTTTGGGAGCTTTAATGTAAAAACACTTATTCTTTTGATAAATTGCGAATATTGTAACTCCTATTTGCAAAGTGGATATTGTAACCGATGAGCCGGAGCTATAAGCTTCCAAATTGTATCAATTTATCCTTAGTTAGAGCTCCCATATGATTAGTTTTTGACCAAAGAAACCTTGGCTAAGGTATAAAATCCAACTTTGTAAAGATTTTATTAAGTTTTGGATAAGAAATACACAGCGTGGGCTAATGGCGCTCACTTCTCGCCTTCTCATGCTTCTTACTTCCTTGTCGGTTGTCACATTGCAGTGTCGTCTATTGCGTTGCAAGTGTAGGTAAGAGATCTACGCATTGACGTAAACATATCATGGTAAATTGTAGCTTTTGAAGTTGCTAATCCATGGTCTAGTTTCATCATAAGTAGGAATTTAAGCGAGGAAATTGCAAAGTAAGCATAGGCAGGGTATTGGGGCATCATTGCTAAGCATTTAGATGCATTCAGATTCAGAAACGATGAGGTCAAAATCTCACTGCTATTAATAATCGTGTTTTTTGCATTTCATCAAAAGTGAGTTTTGAGACCATAAGCATGTGTGCTTAGGTCTTATATACTTGTCCTAGAAGTTTCGTAACATTCACATGTCGTTTGATCCTGTAACGGTCATGTTTTGTTTGCCGATTAGTGACTAGCTTTTTATGACTTAGGTCATTTGACTGTAGCTTGTGTTAGATGCGAGTTGTCTGTTGTTTTCCAAGAGATTGACACCCTCTTGTAGCCTCTATGCACTAGTCGAGCCAGCTTCGTCCCATGGATTGACAATTATGTTCGTGGTTCTCGCTATGTCTGCAATAAGATAAGAGTAAGGTTAGGAAAACCATCCACATTTGGTGCCACTGCCGAGGACGAATAGACCTAAAATAGGAAAAAACAAGAGAGTCTTCTGTAGTTATCCTTTAATTTCCTCTAGGATCACCTAGAGTTAAACTTTCTCTTAAAAACCGTATAGCTTAAGAGTGTCGTCTTTTGCTGTGTAGAGGTATCTTAGAAGTAGATTGTACTTGCTAAGTACCTTGTAGGATTGTAGGATTAGGTTAGAATTTTGAGAATGATTGATGGGCAAGACAAGTCCTAAGATCAATGCTCAAAAAACCATAAAAAACAAGAAAACAAATGTTTGTGGACACTTTCCACAACCCAATTACAGTAGAACCTAGGAGTAGGGTAAGTAGAATCCAAGGTGGGATCTCAATTCCTTGCTCGCTCCAAAAGAATAATTTGTGAGTTGTTTATGTGAAGTTGCAAAATTTCAGACTACGGCTTGAAACAACACCAAAAGACTGTCAACCACTGAATCGGGTTGGAGATTATGCTTATAAAAGTTGTATGAACCAGTGGGTAAGTTTAAGGATGCATTTGAGGTAAATTTTCAAGAGTTTGCAAAAGCTCAAATTATTTACATTTTCTTGAGAATTCAGGCCAAATTAAGTTTTGACTTGACTCAGAGGCTTAAAACATATCACAAAAAGACTGACCATTGAAAAAATTACAAAAAATATTCATTTTAGGCCAAAAATAAATAATCATGGATTATTTATTTTCAGCTCAAAATTGACCAAGGTTGATACCAGAGACTCTATGCATGATTACAAACATCTTTTGTAAAGGCTCATAGAGTTTGGATCACAAAACAGACCAAAAACTTGATAAAAACTAAAATCTGTACTGATTGTCGAGAAATTGAGTTTGACTTTATAAATCTTGTTCAAATTTAGTGAAACTTGATTCAGAGGCTTAGTTTGAAGTTTTTAACATGTGTGTATGCTTAGATGATCAAGAATATGCTAAAATTTACCAGATGTACATAATCGCGATTATTTACTTTTGTCCAGTTTTCTAAATTTATTAGCCAACCAAGCATACCACAAGTTCTATCAAGTTGTATTGAGCACACATATCAAATTTGATAATATTTGGATCTATAAATGAAAATTGTGGCCAAATTGTAAAATGAGTCTGCAAACACAAAACTCTTGACAAATTGAGCATAGTTTATCCAAACTTGGTGAAACTTGGCTACGGAGCTTAAGTTGAGTTGCTTAACCAGTTTATATCAACATTTTGGCAAAAAGCTGTTAAAAAATCATAGAAGTAAATAATCATGATTATTTACATCTGCTCTAGAATTGAGAATTTTTGCACAACTGAGTATACCAGAAGGTCAAGCATATCAAGTAGACTCCACCTATCAAATTTGATAAAATTTGGATCACAAAAGTGGGATTTAAGCCAGATTCTCGAAAACTGAGTCTACGAACACTAAACAATTGATTACTTGGACAAATTTTATTCAAATTCAGTGAAACTTGTCCAGAGACTGGACCAAGGTGTCTATATGGAAAAACAATTCTAAAAAGTGAGAAAATTTGAGAAAAGTAAATAATCAAATTATTTACTTTTAAGCCCCAAAGACAAGATTTTGGATTTTTGAGCTTGTATAATGTTAGAACAACATAATACAAGGCCACCTGTCAAGTTTGGATTCCATCGGATCCAAATTAGTACATGTTACCTCAGTTTCCAGATTGCAGATTAGTCCTTTAGCTCTTTGCAAGGGTAGAATTTGGAAGTCTCCTTTGTCGACTCAGTTAGCTCAAATTTAAGTGATATACACAGACCAATCATAAGAGTTAGCAAAAATTGTACGATCTTTGAGAGAAAATTTCTAACTTGGTTAAAAATGATACATGAACCAGGTTGTAGGCAAAGAATTGAGAGTTGGATAGGATTTGAATTCAAATCAAGTGGAAAAATGGATAACAAGTCAATCCAATGGTAAGTACTCTATCCAGGGCTTAACAAGTCTATATGAACCTTAGATCTGGTCGTATACTATCAAATCAAGGCATATTTGGAGAGACCGCTAGTAGAGTATCCACCGAAGAGAGTGTGAATCAAGGTGATCACTTGGGCACTATCTTTAAAGAAGTCTCAGACACTAATTTAGACTCACCATCTGAAATGTTTTCTTATTCGACTCAGTCAGGAATTGGAACAATAGTGCGATATAAGCACATACTCACCTTTTATAAGACTAATGTCCATGGAGCTCAGGTTTACATGGATCCTAATGAAGAGTATGCCATTCGCATTGATGACCATGACATAGAGTTTGAAGAGGAAATCAGGAAAAACAAACAAGAAAAAATGTATATGGATAAAAACGGGACTCAATATGTAAAAATTGAAAATCCTGATGTGATAGACAAATGGGGGTTAGAAGTGAATACAATAATTCTAGATATGGCAGCAAAAGAAGGTCCACCGACTTTAGAATTTGAGGGATATGATCAAGTTGACCTAAAACCTTTGAAATGGTTTAGCACGGATAATCCTAGGATTGGAGTCTATTGTTGGGACGATAGGAATGTCAAGGATCTTTTATGGACCTCTCATGCCAAATTAGGGCAGTTAACACCCATGAAGATCATCTATATCTTCAAGATCAAAGACAAGGGTTCAACAAATCTACCATCTTATCTATTTAGGGATTGTTATAACAATAACTTTGTTATGATGAGTCCTGAGGAGGTAGAACAGACCAGATACCAAGGGTACTCTATAAGAGATTGGATATTACGGCAAGGACCTGATCCTATTCTAAGAGAAGAACCCCATGAGAGATCTTTTGGGAGCAATGTTAAAAAACCCAAATCTACCTCATCAGAAGAAAACTGAGTGACATTAAAGCTAGTCCAAGGCTACATGGGTCACTATTTCCAATAGATTAATTTGAAGGATTCGAGACAGGACCAACTGCCAGAAGAGTTGGAGTTGAACCAAACAGACGAGTTAGACCAACTGATTTTCAAAGATGGGTCAGAAAATACAATGGATCTGGGGATCCATATGACCACTTAGTTAGCTTCAAGCAAGTGCTAAGTGCAGAATGCATATTTTGATTTCCAAACTCAAGTTGAGGAATTTGGAATGAATTTAGAATGAAAAGCTTTGACATGGTTCTAAAACATTCCATGGATTTAAATACATTAGCTCAAGAATTTGTAGCTACATGTTCCAAAACTGGGATCAAACATAATACAGTAGCTCAAATCTATAGCTTCAAATAAAAACAAGGTGAGTCTGTTAGGGATTGTGAAACTAGGATGAAGCAATACATTGCGAGATGCCCAAAATTAGAAATACCAACAGAGGAAAGATTAGTGTCATTGTTTCTAGAAGGATTGCTAAACAAAGAACTTGATGCTATACTATACAACAAGAAGCATACGACCCTAGAAGAGTGTGTATCAAATGCTATTGACGTGGGAGACAATTGTAATATTTTCAATGAAGAAGATGTCCCTAAGGATACTCAAAGT
This sequence comes from Adiantum capillus-veneris, assembly GCF_014529385.1. Taxonomy (NCBI): domain Eukaryota; kingdom Viridiplantae; phylum Streptophyta; class Polypodiopsida; order Polypodiales; family Pteridaceae; genus Adiantum; species Adiantum capillus-veneris. The sequence goes on from NC_140941.1 coordinate 115,939,048, forward strand.
GAGAAAACAACAAATATTACAATGAAGAAGATGTCCCTAAGGATACTCAGAGTGAGAAAACAACATCCATAAAACCAACACAAGTGGGAACGATTGTTGCAGCACCACTTACAGCCATAGAAGACATGCTCAAAAGGATGAACGGAATGATGAATAATATGCAAAAAGTACCTATGAGAGGAACAGGGCAAGGGATACCTCAACAGGGACAACCAATTAGGCCGCAAAAATGGGATGCTATCGAGGGTGAGTGGATCAACCATGAGACCAATGAGTGCTATTACCAACCAAAGTATGATGGAAATGTTCAATATGTGCCTATGAGGCCACAAGGACAACCCATGTATAGATATAAGCCTAATATGGCCCCATCTCAAAGACCCCCGATGGGTATGGAAAGACCAGAACCAGTGTTGGGTCAACAACCTCCATATCTTGGACCTAATGCAGTGCCTATAAAGTATATGCATTCAGAAGGAGTCATAGATGAACAAGCACTAGTGCTCGTTACACCGTATGTTGAGCCTAGTCCATCTACGGTAATGGTAGAAGGAGAGCGTATACTTCAAAATGTATCCGTCCTTCTTACCAAGAAGAGCACAAACTTAAATGCCGAAAGTGGATGCATGGACTGCTTGAACTGCAAGCAACTGCCTTTTACAGCCTATGAGAGATTGTGAGTGCCAGAAACCTATAAATAAGACCCCTTGCTTCACAATTTGACAGACTCGGAGCCTTGACCCACTCTCTCTCATCTAGAGAGACCGCTACGCAGAAATCACTAGAGATTAAGCTCCAGTTAATTAACTTAAACGGCTGCCAACATGGCTCCAAAGAGAACCAGGAAAAATCCTCTTACCGAGGAAGAGGATGTTAGCAACAAAAGAAATAAATTCACTAATGACCATGAGGCTAGGCCTAGCCATAGGCCGACGGAGGAAGGTCTACGGGCTCCCACCCAACAGCACCTAGACTAGCAGTCCCAGGTGGATTTCTATTTTGTTCACTTAAAATATTTTAAAGTTCATTTTTAGTTAGCATTGCATACGTAAGGTTAGGAAGGATAAACTGGCTGAAAACGGAAGGTAACTTCCAACGTGCATTTGTTTATAATGTAGGAAAGAATTGTTTGGGCTAAAACTGGCTGAATTAGTAAAGATATAATTGATCATCCTTAAGACATCTTGTCTCAAGACACCTCCGACTCCTTAGTATAAATTGATGATAATGATTGGCTTTCTAGCCACGGATAAGTCGGTTACCCCCATGAACGTTGAGTTTCTACTCCGTGTCATGTCTTGATGTTTCTACATAAGTTAGGATATCGTTTTTTATCCTAGGGGAACCGTCCGGTTGTATGGGAAACTGGTTTGGTGTATGGGCACCCGAAACCTTGGGTGGAGGTTTATCCACTCCGGATTATAAATAAGGAATGGGTGCCGTTATTTTTTCACCCTTAGGTGGTCTTGAGACAAGAAGAGTACTGGTCATGGTTATTATGGATAATGTTTTGATTGACAGTACCCTGTCTTAAGTTTAAAGATGTCTGTTTGCTAAAATAATGTTTTCAATACTTTTTTCAAGGGCTGTTTTAACAAATTTCTGTTATGAAGGATGAAAGGAATCATTATTTTAATTGTGATAAGAACGTGGTAGTAATTAAATAACAAAATAATCATGTGTGAGTGCGGGGTGGTAAGTGGGGATTGACTAAGGTTGTCAATCATGGACGGGTGGACCTGATTAGTTAGGTAACTATCCATCCCTACGCACTAAAACATTTAGAAAACTTTTTCACTTGGAAGAGGAGTCCACCAACGGCTGTGCCCTCACATTTGTTAGGGGGGGGAAAGCATTGGTTGAGGATACCTTAGCCCAATTGTGGCAGTTATAGGGCCGAAATAGTTTTTGGACTTTTAATACGTTGTCCCGTTTCCGCTGCGAGATAGGACTAGGTCTTCTTCTAAGGCTATAGACCCAAGCCATTGTCAATGGTGATGGTCTATTCCTTGGATTTTTCTTGTTTAGAGACTCTGATTTTTATCCGACCTAGAGACCTATCAAGGATCCCATCTCGATCTTGGTATTGGCGGGTTGGAGACCTTATAAGTGGTATCAGAGCCTGTGTTAATTAAAGTCTTGGACCTAGGGAAAAGTTTAAGGCATTAGGTTGAAATACATGATCTTTGACAAATTCAATTAAAGACGTATTTAATTGAAGAGAGGGAGTGGAAGGAAGAGAGAGAATTATCCCCATCTTTGCAGGAAAATTTCCATCAGTCCTACTTCAAATTCCTGGATTTCAACATTAGGTTTATGAGGGCTTGCCTATCCCGACACTATTCAATGCGAAAAAGCGTGATGAAGTGGCTAGATAAGAGATTTTCTCCTTCCACTTGGAGGATCAGCTGGTTAGGATCTGGTGGAATTTTCTTCATTAATGCGGGAGAGTTAGAAGGTTTAGAACTAAATATGAAGAGACTCAATTGGGTCGAAGATCTTCAAGTGATTGAAGTATACTTTTTCATTGGAATGGAGAATCCAGAGGAAACCCTTGCAATAGGTGATGTCCAAGTATCACAAAATGAGTGGGTATTTTATCAGGTGTCTAAAGTAATCTACCTAGGTAGAATTAGGCCCATAGGTGTAGGCCCTAGTTTTAATGGACCAAAAGATGTTGTATATTTTGATCCTATATCTGATCCACCCAAATTCCGCAAGATTCTAGTATAAAATTGTCGTCACCCTTGTACATAGTAGGAACTTCATGGATGGTATTAACTCTTGTACATATTATGGTTCTCACGGGTATGCTATAATCAGTTTTGTTTATGGCTTGGTGATTGTCTTCATCCTGTGTGCAAAAGTTTTGAGTATGAGATAGGTTAAAATCATAAGTAAGAGAGACTTCATCTGGTACTAAATTCCACTAATTCAATCTCAGAGAAATACTCGTGTAAATAGCCTTTACACTGTTGCTCAAGAGAAAAAATTACTACTAAAGCAAGTTCAACTCCCTACTTTCAAAGGGGAGGGACCCAATTTAGAGCGAGATGTCGAAGCATGGTTAGATGCTATGGACGACTATTTTTAAAACTGTAGGAACTGCTTAGGAAAACCAAACAATGTTAGGTATGTTCCATCTCACGGCGGAGATGCCAAACTTTGGTGGAAGCAACACTGCAGAGATAATCCCACAAGTAGTCCATCTTGGGAGAATCAACCTTAATGAACAAGGAAGATGAAAGAGCCACTAGGCTTGGCTACAGTTAGTAATCCTAGAGCTCAACAATGATAGGCAGTTTTGTAAACCACTATAAGTCGCTAATGTAAAACTTTGAGTTACTTATATAAGGGTATACATTATTTTCTTTCCCAAATTACTTAAGGAATCTAAAGTTAAGTTAGTATTCAATCAAGAAATCAAGGGTTGATCTAGCAAATGAGATAGAGATTCCCGATGGTATGAAATTTTGAGAATGAGATAGTTATCAAGAAACCAACTCACATTCTTTGTGCACACGATAGCCTTCCTTGGAAAATGACCTAGATATGAAAGTATTAAGGTACGAGACTAATAGGAAGCCGAAAAGAACTCTTGGTATGGTACTTCTTAAAACCCTTTACATATTGTTGGTCAACTAGGTTAGAGCACAGAGGGGGTTCTGGTGCAATGGTGGAAGCTTGTGTTGAATGCAGACTGCTCAGAATGGCAAGAACACGTCAAGCGCGTTCAAATTGGCAAAGCTGAAATACATGATACTTGTCAAACGCTGATTGCTCTGAATGGTCAGTTAGACCGAGCGCGTTCATGTTGACAAGGGAGATATATGGATCTTTTATGGAATTGATTTAACCTGGTTTTTGAGATGATACGAATGGTTTGTAAAGGTTTTTAAGATGGGCTCAACACTAAGAGTTTCTTGAGGAAAAATCGACTAGCAAGCAACTCCGACCAGAAACTAGAAAGAACTCTTAGAGTAATTAGTAACCTTTGGTAAAGTGGAAAGGTTATCCCTTCGAAGATGCCAATTGGGAGGATGAATTTCTCTTCTCAAAGATTTTTCCAATTTCGGTTGAGATGAGGGCATCTCAAATTCTTAAGTTGGGCTGATTGTAAGGTTTCCAGTTTTTGAAACCTTAAGATTGTATAAAGCTTAGTTCAACTGATATGATTATAGAAAAAGCAATGTAGAATTGTCCGATCATGGAAAATATTGGTATTTTTGAAACTTAAGCATAGCAAACACCAGGCTAGAAATTTCTGAATCAGATTCTGATAAAATCTGGAAGAGTTACGGGCCTTGAAAGGTTACAATAGGAATTCAGTAAAATTGGATGGTTTCAGTAATTATTATTATCAAAGACTTTCTTATCTTAAGGTTCTAGAATTTACTGATATTTCCAATTTTCATCATTAAAAGTCAGTGAAAAATAGTCAAAAATCAATTCTGGAAGCTACGGGGGCAGTGTGGAGCTATGATGAACCTGCCAGGGACTCAAATAGTAGCAAGGGGCACCATCTTCAGCCTGGGGACTGCTTGAACTGCAAGCAACTACCTTTTACAGTCTGTGAGAGCTTGTGATTGCCGAAAACCTATAAATAGGACCCCTTGCTTCACAATTTGACAGACTCAGAGCCTTGACTCACTCTCTCTCATCTAGAGAGACCGCTACGCAGAAATCACTAGAGATTAAGCTCTAGTTGATTAACCTAAACGGCTACCGACATGGCTCCAAAGAGAACCAGGGGAAATCCTCTTACCGAGGAAGAGGATGTTAGCAACAAAATAAATAAAGTCACTAATGACCATGAGGCTAGGCCTAGCCATAGGCCGACGGAGGAAGGTCTACGGGTTCCCACCCCAACAACACATGGACAAGCTGTCCCAGGTGGATTTCTATTTTGTTCACTTAAAATATTTTAAAGTTCATTTTTAGTTAGCATTGTATACGTAAGGTTAGGAAGGATAAATTGGTTGAAAACGGAAGGTAACTTCCAACGTGCATTTGTTAATAATGTAGGAAAGAATTGTTTGGGTTAACACTCGTTAAATTAGTAAAGATATGATTGATCATCCTTAAGACAGCTTGTCTCAAGACACCTCCGACTCCTTAGTATAAATTGATGATAATGATTGGCTTTCTAGACATAGATAAGTCGGTTACCCCCATGAACGTTAAGTTTCTACTCCGTGTCATATCTTGATGTTTCTACATAACTTAGGATACTGTTTTTTATCCTAGGGGAGCCGCCCGGTTGTATGGGCAACTAGTTTGGTGTATGGGCACCCGGAACCTTGGGTGGAGGTTTATCCACTCCGGATTATGAATAAGGAATGGGTGCCGTTTTTTTTTTCACCCTTAGGTGGTCTTGAGACAAGAAGAGTACTGGTCATGGTTATTATGGATAATGTTTTGATTGACAGTACCCTGTCTTAAGTTTAAAGATTTATGTTTGCTAAAAGAATGTTTTCAATACTGTTTTCAAGGGCTGTTTTAATAAATTTTTGTTATGAAGGATAAAAGGAATCATTATTTTAATTGTGATAAGAACGTGGTAGTAATTAAATAACAAAAGAATCATGTGTGAGTGTGGGGTGGTAAGTGGGGATTGACTAAGGTTGTCAATCATGGACGGGTGGACCTGATTAGTCAGGTAACTATCCATCCCTGCGCACTAAAACATTTAGAAAACTTCTTCACTTGGAAAAGGAGTCCACCAGCGGCTGTGCCCTCACATCTGTTAGGGGGAAAAAAAAATTGGTTGAGGATACCTTAGCCCAATTGTGACAGTTATAGGGCCGAAATAGTTTTTCTACTTTTAATACGTTGTCCCGTTTCCGCTGCGAGACAGGACTAGGTCTTCTTCTAAGGATATAGACCGAAGCCATTGTCAATGGTAAAGGTCTATTCCTTGGGTTTTTCTTGTTTAGAGACTCTGATTTTTATCCGACCTAGAGACCTGTCAAGGATCCCATCCCGATCTTGGTATTGGCGGATTGGGGGACCTTACAAAAGGGAGGACATTTTCCTGAAGACTGTCCAAAAAATCCGTTAAACAAGGAAAAAGCAATGGTGAATGGAGTCCAAGTGATACCTAGTAGCTCTTTGGAAAGTGAACCTATTGTCCTGATCAAGGTGATCACTTGAGCCGAAGCTAAGAAATAGAAACATAACTCCTCTCATGAATCAGAGAATAATAAAAATTCCTCTGAAAAGATCAAGAAAACAAGAAGTCAAAGGTATGAGATGAGAAAATAGAAACAAAAGGAAGAAATTGAGGAAAAATCCAAAAAACTATTCGAGGAAAAAATAAAAGAAAATGAGAGTGAAATCAAGGAAACCACAATAAAATCTGGAGGATCAATTTTGGTAGACAAAATTTTTGAGCCCATCAATGCAGCCTTGGAAGCTTTCCAAGTGGGACTTAAAACAGGTCAAAACATGGAAAACAAATGGAGAAACTATCCTTCTCGAGATATGGAAGCAGGTAAGCTTGAAGCTTATCAAACTTTGGTAAGAATTGCTCAAGAGATGCTGGAAAAACAAAAACCCAATCTTGAGAGTGTAGCAAAACCTGAGGAGCTTGTGGCAGAAACCAATAAAGAGAAACCCCAAGTGGTGGTAGAACCCCACCTTGAAACTAAAGAGCAAGAACTCATAGTGCCTGATAGTGAAGATGCTTTAGATGGAATCCCATTCGTGGAGGAAGACTCGCAAGGACATTTATGGAAAAAAGTGAGAGAGATTAATGATGGGAGCATAACTTTGAAGTTGAGCATAACTTTGAAGTTAGCTCCTATAGAGGAAGTTTGGTTAGACAATTTACCTCCTGATATGGACAATGATATACAGTCCTTGTATAGAGATTGTGGATCTGAAGCATCAGGAATGTCTAAACCAATGACTCTAAAGACACTGCGCTCTTACTTAGGGGACAATGAAAATGAGTCCAAAGTGTGCAAAACCACTCAAGTAAAAAGAGCGGGACCGACCCTCGAGGTGGAGAACATCCAGTCAATTATGTTGACACCCATTCAATGTACTCTCACCTTGGGAGAACTGTTAAAAATCAGACCATATTTATGGAATGATTTACATTAAACTCTAGAGAAGGTGGGAATAACAGGGCTAATCGCAAATTTTTTGGGTAAATTGAAACATGAAATGGATAATAAGGAGATTAGATCCGTCCCTATGAGCAAAGTTGGAGAATACTACAGAGGGTAAGAAGGAAACACGACCCTTTCGGTGAGATACAATGATGTAGAAACTATGGCAATACTGGACAGTGGGGCTGGCATAGCCATAGCCACAAAACCAGTATGGGAATCATGGGGAAAATCAGCCATTAGAAAAACTCGAATGAAATTACAATTGGTTGATGGACATATAGAAAAAACCCTAGGACTACTTGAAAAGGTGATAGTTAGTTCCTGTGGAATTGATTATCAACATACTTTTGCGATAGTGGACTTTGGAAAGAAACTTAATTACGAAATCTTCTTGGGAAGACCATTCATGTGGCAAGTACAACTCATTCAAGATTGGGCAAACAATTACCTGTATTTGAAGCAAGTGGGATCAATCACAAGGGTCAATTTGAAAGATCACACTTATAGAGATGTAATGAAGACACCCATTCAAGAATCTGACTTAGTCTCTTCAACTGAATCAAAGCTTCCATCTTGGTTAAACAAAGACAGACCTATCTGGATGTGTGGGGTCTCCCAAAATGGGAGTTTAAAACGAGAAAAATGTATCTTAGAAAGGGATTGCACAGATGAAGCATATATACTTGAAACCTTTCTGGAGCATTTGTTTGAGCCATTTGAGTGGACTCAAATTTTGGCAACAATGGATGTATGTGTGAATATGTCTATGCCTACTTAATTTTGCAATGAGGATGGTTATGACATAATCCCCATATATTGAAGATGAAATTCAGGAACCCAAGTTTTTTCAGACCTCTATTATGATGCTACTTATGAGTTTGAAGAACATTTAGCTACATCCAATGATTTTGGGTCAGAAAAAGAACATGTGGGAGCACAACTACTCATAAAAGGAGGAGAGGGAAAGTGTTTTGACTTTCCAAACGAAAAACCAAGGAGACAAAAATGGTATAGAAGAAAAAGTGAAACAAAAACTTGAAATCTAGACCTATGCCATCAGTTTCTAGCAAAACATAGTTTTTGATGCAAATAGATGCACATGATTGTGTGAAAAACAAAATCACGGGTAGATATCCTTCAAACAACAAGCAAGTAACATAAAAAACATCAAGGAAAATGAGAAAGAAAACTCAATAAAAACCTAAGCATCACGATAATGAATCATCCATGACACGAGCTGAACGAAAGAAAAAATATCAAGAGTTGAAGAAAACTCTAAAGGGGTGTATACCACTAAAATGGAAACAACCGGGGAAGAGAATAAAGATGTAATGAGTGTTCCATCCCATTACAAGAAATATACTCTCCAAGACCGAAAGATCATAGTGAACGACCTGTAAGGGATTTAAGAAAATAGGGTGAGTCATATGAAGGACCTGAAAATGCAAAGAAAATAGATCTAGTTGAACCAAGAGAAGAGCCTAGACCGGGCCTACATTGCAAATGAATTGACTGAAGAAGAAGAAAAGCTTTTGCTAAGTTTACTGAAAGAATAGCAAGATGTCTTTAGGCTTGGTCTTATAAAGATCTCAAGGGTATTGATCCAGAAATCTGTCAACATACCATACCTATGAGAGATGATGCAAAACCAAGTAGACAAAGTCCATATACTTATAATGAAACACTTGCCAAAAGATCAAGGAAGAAATAGAGAAGCTCAAGCAAGCCGAATTCATTTATGAAATTGAACACACAGATTGGGTGTCTCTAATTGAGGTGGTACCCAAGAAGAATAAAAAATTAAGAGTGTGCGTCAATCTCAAAAAAGTGAATGCAGCCACTAATAGAGATAACTACCCTCTTCCAATCACCAAGCATGTTTTAGAACGAGTTGCAGGAAAAGAAGGTTACATCTTTTTAGATGGATTTTCAAGGTACAATCAACTTTTGGTTGATCCCAAAGATCAACATAAAACTGCCTTTGCAACTGAATGGGTATTTTTGCCTATAGGGTTATTCCTTGTAACATTTAGTGGCCTAATAACTTGTGTGTAGCGGAAAAATAGCATGAACATAGTGAGCATTTCATTAGAATAGCTTCCTAATGCAAATAACAAGAGTGCTTGGGTGGAGAGAGCAACAAACAGTATAACACCTAGTTAGATAGCATGAACAATACTTCAAAAGAGAGAGAAATTAAGCGATTGCCAACAGTTGAGGACCGGATTTTCATGGAGCAGGTCCCCCCTCCAAAAGGCTTTGTATTATGGTTTCTCCCATCAAGAGAGACATTTTACAATACAATTCTTTGTGTTCCTTCAATACTAGCTAGTGCAATGAAGATGGAAACTTCATGCACTAAGAAAAACACTTATCAAACACAACATCAATTCCCTCACGATCTCAGACCCAAGACCTCACACACCTTCAAAGATGGTGAGAGCGGGGTATGAGAGTAGATTGAGAGAAAGAAGGAGTATTCTTACGAGAAAGATGTACATCTCCTCACATAATCACTCATATTAGCATAGCTTAGCTTAGTAATTAGCATGGTAGAGGAGATGAGCATGCATTGAATCTTGGCTCTTGGTTGGATTTTCATCACAAAGCCAAGATTTGTTGGTGTAGGAATCCCTTCTCACAAGCTTGGAGTAGGTGGTACGCTTTCTATTAAAGCTTGAGAAGGAGAGAGAGTCTTCTTTGCTCCACACATGAGATTGTGTGAGTGTGTGTGTGATAATGCCTTGCAAAAATCATCCCCCTCTCTCTCTCTCTCTTGGTCGACCCCCTTTGCTAAATGTTCATTCTACAACCCTATTGGACCTCCCCAGGCCTAGCCAATAGAAATTAAGCAGCATAAGTGATAGGCTTCTGACATGAGTCCCCCTTTCCCCTTTTGTGAGAGAGCTTTAGGTAATTAATAAATGCAACTAAACTCTCATTGGACCCCTTTGCCTCCTGGCCAATAGGAATCAGGCAAGCCATTGGGCTGATGAATGCTCATTGGAGCCCTTGGGAGAATGTCCAATAGTCTTCTAGAGAGCTTAATTCTTATTGGTTATTTTATTAATTAAACTAGATTTACTCTAGTATAATTCTCTTTGGTCCACCTCCATGGCCATCCAATAGGATTTGAGTACACCTTGTGGGCATTTGGCCTAGGGAGCTGACATATGTCCTTCTTTCCCCTTGTGTACAAATGAAGCTTGTGAGTGTGTGTGGGTGTTTCTCTCTCATCCCCTACTTCTTGGGCTCGCCCCCTCCTATGTAGGGCTTGACAAAGACTTTTTGGGACACACTCAAAGCATCCAATTCCCCTAATGTTTGATCTTTAGACACAACCTTTGAATTTTGGAACCTTAGCATTTTGGAAGTCTTAATGGGCTGAACCTAAGGGTCTTTTGAGCCCATTGTTGCACATAGCTCTTTTCCAGATGGCCCCCCCCTTTGGATCCCTATTTTCCCTCCTTTGGATCCATATTGTGGCCAGTCTGCTAGCTTAACCAATATTCTAGTTTTTTCTCCCCTGGCACATCCCCATATTAAATGATGAGTGTGTTTTATTTGCGAGCTTTCAATTTCGAGCTTTTGCAATCAAACCCAATTTTGCGAGCTTTTTGATTTTAGATTTAGAGCCTTTTCTAATGACACAAAAAATTAATCCAAAACAAAGACATCAAAATATTATACACGACAAAAAAGATCTATAATCTCACAAAAGATTGGCTTAAGATTTTGAGTCTCTTTTAACGATACACACCAAAAACATGTACAAGATTCCAAAAGCCCTAATTTTGAGCTTGTATAATTGTAATAAAGTCTCATATTTCTAGAAAAGCTACTCCACATCTAATACAAAAGAGAAATCTACTTCAATGCATACCTCTACAGGACAATCTCTAAGATTTAGGCTCACTACACCACATGCTTTATCTTGCGGGTTTGCCCTAATACAAATGCAAGGTCTGTGGGAGTTAGTGCAGGCTGATGAATGACCATGTGCTCTTTTGGTTGAAGCCCTAGAATATGCACATACACATAGTACATGTGCTTACATGCAAAAAACGCTTTATGTGTAGATTCTCTCTTCTAGAAATTGGGACAGGTGCAACTAGGTTCTACCTTAATGTGTACATCATAACAACTCTCTGTCAATATTCGAAAAACTATGTGTTGTTCACTTTCTGATTTCTCATCCAAGAACGTTGCAACCATGCTTGCAGCTGACTCCAATCTCTTTTGCGCTTCTTTGGAAATACCATGTCTCCACTTACGCTTCTTGCTACTACTGGAGCCTCCTTGTGTAAGAGTAGCATTTGTACTGTTCATGCGTCGTAGTGGTGTTGCAAAATTTGCAAATTGAAATCCACTTTGTACAAAGATGTCACTCTCTTCCTTTGATAAATTGGTTCCAATATCCACTTGCCAGAAAGTAGGAACGTCAGGTGAGAATTTAACTTGCCTCTGTACTTTTTGTGTGTGGCCTACTTCATAATTGCAGAACCATATCCACTGTGCAATTGTCTTGTCTTTAAAATTTCTCTCATACCAAAAACAAGGCGCAACCATTCCCACATTACGGCTTTGTAATTTGTTACCACAACTTTTCTTCCCTACCATTCCAAAACATTTCCTCATGCAATTGGCTAGCATCCTTAGTAAATCCCACTCTTCGCGGGCAACTTGGACCTCTTGAATACACCTTGCTGAATTCTCCCCAGGCTGCACTGGAATGCTATCTCCTACTTCACTGTCAGTGACAACATATACTTCTTCATTATCCTCTCTATCAAAATGTATACTCCATGGTCTCCCTTTGGTTTTTCGTTGTCTTGCTTCCATTACATATCCAGGTTTATGTGAGCTTATACCGACTGCACATGTTTTCTTCTTCCGTTGTATTGTCTCTTTGTCACCTTCCATCACAGGCTCCTCATACAAAGGACTACCAGCAACCAAGCCTTTTAATGTACTCATAAAATGATTTGGATTTGGAGATTCTCTGCGTTTGGAACTGGCCATCATTGCTTCTATGGAAGGGCCCGTTCCGATGTATCTGCCTGTGGTGTATCCCAATCTTTTTGCACATTGAATATATGCATTCAAAACATCACTGACACATGCATCATAAAGTGAGATTTTATGTTTACCACCTTCACATGCCAGCGAACTAGCATGGATGCTTTCTGACAAGTTTATACTTGGAATTTGAGCTCTCTCCCATGGACTCTTACTGACCTATAGATACAAAACAATTAAAAGCATATAAATGTAAATCTATATTTTCAAGTATTTAATAAGAACCAAAAAAATAATTGATATACCATTGTCTCAGCGCTTCCCCAATGGGAAATCCGTTGCTCCCACCAATTAAACCATCTCTCTAAAGCCTTTTTATTATCCCCAATCACATATTTCACCCACCATTCTCGTATTGTGGAAGCTATACGAGAAGCCTCATTTGTAGTCTTTGCTAAGCGCCATGCTTCACACATTTCAATGTGATGCATTTGTCTATTTGTAGCGACATTTTTTTTTGTACGCTTGTGTATACTCTGCTCCCAATAGAAAAGACACGAGCTCTCCCTTCCCTCCATTACATTATGCCGTCCACCATTGTATACAACTTGTATTGCCAGCCAATTAGCCCCAGCTTCATCAGACATAAATCCAACAAAGTCTGATGGTTCATGCCCACACCTCTCCATAACTGTGTTTAAATTTCTCCAAAACAAGATTTGTGTTTCTTCGTCTTCTTCTTTACATTCACATATTGCAATCACTTGCAATGCTCGCATGCTGTACACATAGAACAAATAAGTAATAACATGTGTCTTATATCAAACATGCTATCTAACATATTTTTATAAATTCACTTACCCAGGATCATAAACCGAGCAGGACATAGTTGCCCATCCTTCAATTCGATGAGTATGATCAAAGTGCACCCAAGCACTACTCAAATCTCCTGTCCCTCCTCGCCTCATTCTATTGACTAGTTCAACTCCAGAAGCACGTCCTTTTGTGGACATTTTGAATACATAACATTTTTCGTTAGGTCCACCTTGGCCTGGAAAACGACTTCCATGAAAGAATAGAAAAACACAACGTTTCTGTAGCAATAGTATATTGTCGTATCCATCACCAACAACCTGACCTTGTTTAGCTTTCTCATTTGATAAAATACTTTTGAATCCCCTATTTTGAACAAGGGGCATCATTTCCTCAAGAAAATGGTTAAGCTCTACATCAGTGGCTTCTAAATCATCTTCTTTAGTCAATGATTGAAATAGCATTTGACGAGCAACTAACATCTGTACTTTTCTAGGACCCCCCTTCTCAATCTTTAAAACTGTCTTAACAAGATTGCGCACTTTTTCAAGAGCTGCCCTTCTAGTACCTGGTTGTACATTGTGGTCATGCACTCCCAGATGGATCACCAAACGTGTTATTTTTGTTTCCTTTGGCATCACAGAATAGATCATACACTTGAAAACATTTGAACAAGTGACCGTTCTGTCACAATAGTGGCAGGTTATTTTAGATTTACCTTCGCTAGCAGGATAGCCCATGCTGATTTATATGTCCAGATGTCCATGAAAGAAGGCGTCATTGTATTTCCTTTCACCAAGGTAAAAAGGGCATGTCACTCTACTTTGCAACATTGAAGGCTTCCAAGACAATAACTCAAACGCACAGTGCAATCTATGGCCATGTTGGTCGATGTTGGGCGAGACCAAAGGTGACCGTCGTAATTCTGCTCCATACCGAGTATCCTTTTATTGTTGTGAATTGGAGGAAGCTCAAAACAAACATTGCCATTATAAAAATTTGGGAGCTCGTCAACCTTTTTGGGAGTTCCAAAAATCTCTAAAAGTTTAGACAACCTGCACGATTTACCTTTGTCTTTCATCCATGAAATGATGGATATATCCTTTGAATACTCCAGCATTGTATGCTCCACCGCATCTTGTGTGTCTTGAAAGGGTCCTGGTGACCTGGTTAGTTCCACTGTCTCCAAAACAACTGTGTCTGTACCTTCATCAATATCAACATTTAAATGTGATGGAGTCGAGCTTTTGTTACATGGTGTAGCGAACATAGAAGAATCACCGACTTCTTCATTTGTTTCTAAACTGTCAGCCACATAAACATAGCCATCTGAATGAAGAATGTGGTAAGATGAGGACAGAGAATGGTCAAGAAGGTAATGCTTTTGATCTTCATGATCCCATCTAGGCAACACATTGACCTTAGACTCAGAGACTGCTTGCAAGCCTTCAAACTGAATAGAAGGAAGCAATAGGCTTTGAAGAAAATATTCACTAAGTAGAAGCTCTCCATTTCTTAATGAGACTCTATAATCCATATGAGCACCATTAATCGTCCATGAAAGCATTCCTGTAGTTGTAACTGTCATGTTTGAGACAGAAGGAATAATACTTTGAGGTAAAAAAAAATGACGAAAAGAGAAGGAAGAGAATGTGCATAAGGTACAAAGAAAGTGTAAAAGCATGCAGCTGCAAAAAGTTATTGCTGCGTTCATTGAAAACTGTTCTAAATTTAATTCATTCATTGAAAACTGTTCTAAATAGATTTGGAATATTCACTCTTTAAGATATGCATAGTCATAGCCATTAAGATACATTTGAATCAACATGTTGTCAAATCCATCTGTTCACCTATCGAGTTTTCAAAATCTCTCCAAATACGGGCATATTAAAAAAATGAACATAGGAGTTATAAAATATACGATGTTTTAAAAATTCTTTATAATATATATGTGTGTGTGTGTGTGTGTGTGTGTGTGTGTGTGTGTGTGTGTGTGTGTGTGTGTGTGTGTGTGTGTGTATATATATATATATATATATATATATATATATATATAGAGTATAGTTTTTTATATTCCCAATTAAGCGCTTTAAAATTAAAATGGACATAGTATAGTATATATAGAATATATGGTATTTAAGTATATAGTATATATAGTTACATTACATTATACCAGTACCAGTACCGGGCCAGTCCAATCTAGTAGTAGCAGTACAGTACCAGTCCAGTCCAGTACCAATCAAGCCCAGTCTAGTAGCAGTCCCAGTCTAGTCCAGTACTAGTCCAGTCCAGTACAAGTCAAGTCCAATCCAGTACTAGTCCACCCAGTACTAGTCAAGTCCAGTCCAGTCCAATATCAGTCTAGTCCAGTATCAATGAAGTCCAATCTAGTAGTAGTCTGGTCCAATCTAGTCCAGTACTAGACCAATCGAGTACCAGTCCAGTCAAGTACCAATCCAGTCCAGTCCAGTAGCTGTACTGTATCAGTCAAGTTTAATTCAGTACCAATATCAGTCCAATCCAGTACTAGTCCAGTCCAGTATCAGTCAAGTCTAGTCCAGTACAGTACCAGTACCAGCTCCAGCTCCAGTTCCAGTCCAGTACTAGTACCAGTACAAGATAAGTCCAGTCCAAGATAAGTACCAGTCTAGGATAAGTCCGGTCCAATACCAGTACCAGTCTAATCCAGGATAATCCAGTCCAGTACCAGTCCCAATCCAGGATAAGTTCAGTCCAGTACTACTCTAGTCTAGTCGAGGATAAGTTCAGTCCAATACCAGTCCAGTCTAGTCCAGTCCAGTAGCACTACAGTACGTTATATAGTATATAATGTTATACTTACAGTAAAAAGTATATAGTAAATAGAGTATATTATATATATATATATATATATTGTGATTATACATATATTGTACATAATACAGAGTGTAGTAATGTTATATAATATTTATCGTTCATTTCACCATTTTCCACAGTCTAGGACTTTATTCTAATCGTTTCCGTGAAGTTTCAAATTTTGACCCGGGACACCTATTGGGAGCTAGTTTTGAGGATGCTAAGGTCAAAACTTTAAAAAGTTTTATATGTAGGAATTGTAGTCCTCAATACGAGGAAAAATATTGCTTCTTTAAGTTTTTTCAGATTCCTTCATTTTGATGCTCGTTTCAGCCCGTAGATTAGGGAAAAAGTGAGAAAATGTTGTTTTTGCGCTGTTTTTGTAGAAATTGTCAACTTGCAGGTGAATTTTCAGCCAAACTGAGCTGGATATGAATTTTTTGTATCACACAACTGTCGAAGAGCTCGACAAGGCAAACAAATTCATGTGAGTTGGCCCCGGGAAAATTCTGAACCGTTTGGGAGTTACGGCTCGCTGAAAATGGCCGAGAATCGTGGACTCAGTTGTGGACGCTTTGCTTAAGACTAGAAAGAGGTCAAAAATAGTGAATGTCAAAGCTTAGGTTTGAAGCATTACTACTTCGGGAACCAATCGTCTACCTGCTCGAGCTAACACAGTCCAGTACCATCACGCGCGCATCATGTTGGTGCCTCCTCTCTCTCTCTCTCTCTCTCTCTCTCTCTCTCTCTCTCTCTCTCTCTCTCTCTCTCTCTCTCTCTCTCTCTCTCTCTCTCTCTCTCTCTCTCTCTCTCTCTCTCTCTCTCTCTCTCTCTCTCTCTCTCTCTCTCACACACACACACACACACACACACACACTATTGTCGTTGCGGCACCGGAAGATAGCCGCAAAGAACCGTTCAACGTGGAAAAAAAGGGGGCACAGAGCCCGCCCATCATCCGCGCGCGCGGACGATGGGCGAGCTCTGCGCCCCCTTTTTTTCCGCATTGAACGGTTCTCTGCGGTCTATCTTCTTGCGATGACTGGCTTTCTTCAAGTTCCAATTAAAAACAATTTTGGTGTTCATAACAAATCTATCTAATAAATGCTATGCTTTAATCAGAAATTGCCAAAAAAAGGGGGGGAGGTCAGAGCTCCCCCATCATCCGCGCGCGGATGATGGGGGAGCTCTGACCTCCCCCCCTTTTTTTGGCAATTTCTGATTAAAGCATACAATTTATCAGATAGATGTCATTAAATTTTGGGATTAACTCCACAAAATTAATGAAAATAGCACAAAGCTCACCAAATCTACAAGAAAAGAGCGAGGCAGAGCTCCCCCATCATCCACGCGCGCGCCGATGATGGGGGAGCTCTGCCTTTTTTTGTCGATTTGGTGAGCTTTGTCAACGTTATTGTAGGAAAAATGCTTTTGCTTGAGGTTATTGAAATAAAACCTAAATTATTTGATATATATTTGTTCAATAAACACATCAAAAATGCACAAAAAAAAAGGGGAGACAGAGCAACCCCATCATCCGCACGCGCGGATGATTGGGGAGCTCTGCCTCCCCCTTCTTTTGTAGATTTGGTGAGCTTTGTCAATGGTGTTGCTGAAATGTTTTTTCTAATTAAAAGTTTCTGGTATGGGATGGCAACCATAGGCTAAAAACATGGTGGAAGAGAATCAAAGATAGTAAGATCTTTCACCTTTTTTGCTCTTTTGTTGTAAAGCTTTGTTTTTACAAATGATGATCTTTTTGTGTGTGATAGAGTACTCGGACAATGGTCAGTACCATGTTAGTGTTCATTGCCAATTCCTTGAGTTTTCCAGAGCAAAAGAAGCAGAGTTGCTTCTTGCACTTGACACTTCCAATGTGTAAGTTTGTTAATTGCATGTTGACTCTCATTTTTTTGCAAGCAATGCTTGTGTTCAACTCTTTGTTTTCAATTTTTCTGTAGCATTTCCAGGGCACATGTCATGCCAAACATCACTCATGAAGTTTATATGTTTCAAAGATTTGGCATGGCAAATAAAGATTCAATCCTTCAAAAATTGACACTTGATATGAGAGAATGGGCTAGGGTGGAGATGACTGTGGAGGCAAGGTATTACCATGGTGCGACACCATGGTACAACACTCCATGTGGATTGATATCTCAACTTGTGTGGAAGGTGATACCTACTCTACATGTTGGGTAATTAATGTAAAATTTTATTATGGTTTCAATACAGTGTTTTGTATTAGGATGAGTTCACTACATTTATGTCCAATGAAAGAGCAAAGCTAGATGCACTTGGACTAAATGATGTTGAGAAGAAGAAGAGATTGGACAAGGCCACAAGGGTAGAAGAGGAACGGTTGAAAGATAGGGGCTACAAGTACTTGTCAATCTCCAATCCTCTTAATGGTGATGAGTTCTTCAAGTTGCTTTTTAGCATTAAATGGGATGAACCTGGAATGCTAAAGATCACTAGAGATAAGCTCCATTGCTTGACAAGCTCTAAAATCACTCCTGAGAGGTATTGAAGCTATTAGTTTCTCATTTTTAATTGTATTCATTCCATTTTGTTTTTCTATATGATTAAGTGATATGTTGTTCTTATTGCTTGTAGAAAGAAGATAATTTTGCATCTTATGAGCCTCACTAAGTCTAATTTTCCACAATATCTTCATTTTGGTGATTACAAGCTTTTTAGAAGTTACATGAAAAAGGAGACTTATTGGGCTCACTTGCATGGGGAGGCTACACTTATGATTGAAAGGATGCAAGTAGAAGGTCCACAACTTCCTAATTATTTTGACCTATTCTACAAGATGAGCATGAAGAATCATATTTTGCAGGTAGACGTTTGACCATTGTTTTTAAAAGAATATAGACATGTTTTAATTTACACAAGATCAAGTTGAGTGTGCTTTTTGATTGTTACTATGTATGTAGGCTTTTATTTATCTAATGGATGCGGTGAAGTCTTCCGACTCTAGTGAGAAGATGCCGGAGCTTGTGTTGTCGGCTAAGAGAGTGATTTACAGGTTTACATCTTTCACTTGCACTCTTTGCAAAAAAAGAGCATTTCATTTTTTTGCCATGGTTTGGTGACAGTGGGTCATTTTGAGAATGATGAAATATCATTTAGTGTTTACAAAAAATCCTTAAATTCCCTGTGGAAACCCGATATGGGGTGGATGGTTCTTTTGACAATATGCGTGTGTATAATGTCTATCTTGAAAATACTTAAATCCCTTGTGGGAGCCCAAGATAGGGTTTATGGTTTATTTTGAAAAAGTATTCTCCATACAAAGGAGACTCTGACATTTTTTTTTTTGGATACATGACATTTATTATACCATTGTGTTTATATGCTTTTCAAAGTGGATGATGCTCTAAAAATTGTGTACATGGGTTATGCAATTCGTTGAGGCGCAGGAATTGAATGAAGCTCCATTATTCACTAGACAGTGGATTGATGTACGTGATGAGAATACAATGTTCTCTCCCTCTTTGATTGAAAGGAATCTGACAACATGGGAAGCCAAGGTTTGTCCTTGGTGGTTGGATTATCCACTAGGAGTTATTCCAAAGCAAGATTTTGAATTACGTAAGAGTAAGTATCTTAACACTAGTGGCTCTTTTATTTTGAGAATGTGTATGTCTTACTTTAGTACTAATTTATGTGATATTGTGTTATATGGTTGTTGAGTGAAGGGTTTCAAAATGAGAGTGATCAGTACTTACAGGAGACACAAGAAGAGTCTCTCCCTCCCGTTTCTCAAGGAGTTACTCAAAACACCATTGAGAGTGGCTCTCAAGGTACTCCACTATCAAGAAATGTACTCAAGAAGGGTAAAGGGAAAATGGAGCCTCCAAGTACATCAAGGAAATCCACTCCTTCAATGCCTCCCATTGTTCCATCTACAGATCCCGACATGTCCTATTTGGGAACCACTATACCCCATATGGCACCCTCTTCTAATGTGCCCACTACATCCTCCTTGGTGCACACTACTTCGTTTGTTGCAGATTCTTCACTTGGACGAGAGGCTTGGGAGAGAAGGCCGATCACACAATCTGTTGGTAAGTTTAAGAAAATTGTTAGCATATCTGTCTTCCATATTTCCTAATTCAAAGCGAATTTGGATAATGCTTGTAGGGTTCCATTACCAAACTATTGTAGATGTTTTGCTTGTGGATGTATCACAAATTGATAAGTTTGCCCTTGATAGGTAGATTTTCATAGTGCTTACATATTTGCATTTTCTTCTTGCATTGTTCTATGATTTTGAACATAATTCATGTTTGGTTTTCTTATAGCATCAACAAATTTTTTGCTACACAGAATACAAATCTATATAGCAAAGATGGTGTGCCATGTCGTGAGGTTGTTAGGCTTATCTTTGCAGATTTTCCTACAAGTTTGCTTGTGGATGGTCTAGGACCAATCCCATTGGGTAAGTAACTTTTCTTTGGACTAGTACCTACAACTAACTATGGTCGTATGCTTACATGTCATCATTCACTTTTGTAGAGGGCATGAGTGTTCCCAAGTGGAACACATTTTCCAGGGGTCTAATGACAGGGTGCATGGATGTTGCTCGTGAGTTTTTGGCCGATGAGGGGTTTTTAGTCACCATGTGCATGGCCGAGCAGATTGGAGATATTATTGCAGATGTAACTAGGCTAGGACTTGTGCTCTTACGTACATGGACTCTCATGTGTAATAAGAAGGCATATCGGCATCCACTCACTAGAGAGGCGGTGAGATAACAAACTTAGTTTCATAGTTTAATTTCCTAACTAAAAACATTGTAGCTATGCCATTCATTCTTTGAGTTTTTTATTCATGCAGGTACTTGATCTTACCATGTGTCTTTGGTATCGTATTGGCCATCCTGTGCCACACTATGATAGAGAGGCAGGGGAGAAAATTGCCGAGAGATTGTTTCCAGCAGATTGTAGCTACATGATAGATGATGTAGTCTTCCCCATTGAGATTGATGGTGTTATTCTTAGAGGCGGGGCAGAGCGGTCTTCTTTGTTCTTTCTGTAAGACTAGTCCAAAGTATGATACTAGTGAATGTTATGGTATATATGTGTTTGCATTCGGTTTCTAATTTATTTTTTATATGGTCAGGTGGTTGCTAGAAACATTTACTGAGCCTCATGACTATGTTTTGGACTTGTTTGCGGGGTGTGGTGGTTTGGGTCGAGCTTCTGCAGAAGATATGAGGCATTGCATGTGTCTAGAGCTAGATCATGTGCTCTATGAAAGATGTTTGACCAATATTGCATGTGGACCTGTGAAATGTTGATTATGGATGCACATTTGGTTGAGGAAACTCTATTCTGATAGTACACGTCTTCATGTTTTGATTTATGTTTTTATGTACATGGCATCCATATGACATTGACATGGCATTTTGGTATGCTCCATACATTCCATTTGGATATTTCATTTGTGTTTGTTTGGTACATGACGGCCACATGATGTGGAGATGACTTTGATTGGAGCTTTCTTTTGTAGTTAGATTATGTTGACACCATTGGCTTGTGTGTTGATTTTTGTGAGATAACAAAATCATTAAAGTGATGGAAATAAGAGCTTATGTGAAAGAAATCCCATGTGGAAGCCCACGTTTTCAGTACAGCCTCAAAAATACATACAAATGGTGCTTTTTATAAAGTTTCATTTTGCATAAGCATAGACATGCTTCCATATTTCTTAAAAGTGTTTGGTAGTTGAAGGATTGTAATGTAAGGTTTTGAGTTTTTCCACTATACAATGATATTTAAAGATATCATTGGTGTAAATTTTGGGTTTAAAAGCTCGAAAAAACAGTTCTAATTGTAAAAGCTTGAAACTGAAAGCTCGCAAAAATAAAACCCCCTTATATGATCAGATTTAACATGAGAAAATCATTTAGGAGAATAGATATTGATTATTATGACATTACCTCTCTCTTGAAACATAGTCGTCCTCGACTATAGGGTAGAGAAGATAAAGCACATTCATTAGTCCTTTTCCTAGCGGGTAGACGATCCCTATGTTACCCTACGACATCGTTCCAGAATGGATGACTAGTCCATTTGGCGCTTGAGAGCCTAAGCTGCCCCGCAAGCATGTCTGCACATTAGTCCTATCAGTCTTCTATAGTAGAGTGACAAGCTCTACTTAGTGTTCGGGAGACGTCGTCTCCGCAAACTTGATCTAAGCATGCATACTACTTCATTTTTGTGCACAATAAAGAAAAAGAGAGTCTTATAAGACAAAAACTTTGTTCATTTAAACATTTGTACATTTGCTTACTCTAGGGAAGCATTGTAAGCATTGACAAGGTTTAGGTTATCCTTTAATTGTATGCCTTGCATCCATCTAGCATCTTCAAAAGGATAATTCTTAAACTTAATAAGATATCATCAGATAGTCTTACCGCCTCTTGTCTTCATGTCGGAGAATGGACTAAGGCTGCAACACCTCTTCTTGGTCCTCGATCTCTGGTGGGTCTCCAATAGTTGGTTCTTGAGGTGGCTCTCCTTTGTAAGGCTTTAGTAGGCTCACATGGAAAGCATTGTGTATGAGCCAATGACTAGGCAACTTGAGTTGATAGGACATTTCATTGATTGGCCTAAGAATCTGGAAGGGACCATAGTACCTTTTTGCTAACTTAGCATAGTACTTTTGGTGTCCCGTGGGATTCTTGCTTGTCGTGTGCCTTAATCGAGCCTTGGGAAATTTTAATGAAACTCAATCATTTTCTTTAAAGGCTTGGTCTCTTCTGTGCTTGTCAGCAACAGCCTTTTGCCTTTGCTGTGAGATAGAGATAGCATCCTTAATCTTTTGGAAATATCCTTGTAGGTCTTTGCTATACTCATCTGCAGCAAAGATCTTCCCATGTACCTTAAGTAGCAAGGGACTTTTTTATCTTCCCTCAATTACCTCAAAAGGTGCTTTTCCCGTGGAAGTATGTACAGTGTTATTGTAGGCATACTCCACTAAGGGTAGGTACTTCTCCCATTGGGATCTTTGATCTACTTCCGTCACATAGGCTTTTAGTAGATCAAGAATTGTTAGGCTAGCTATTTCACTTTGGCCATCCGTTTGCGGGTGATAGGCCAAAGAGAAGTTGCTTTGTTCCTAAATTCTCAAAGAGACCCTTCCAAAAATTACTGGTCATTCTAGGATCTCTATGGATCCAACACTATGGACATTGGCAAGCCATGGTACTTGAAGATTTGTGAAATGAAGAGGGTTGCCATTTGATGGGCTTTGATAGTCTTTTTGACAGGTATAAAATGAGCTTGTTTACTGAACCTGTCTACTATCGTCCATATTCCCGTGTTCCCATGGATAGTCGTAGGCAATCCGAAGATAAAATCCATGGATATGCTCTCTCATGGTGAATTAGGGATTGGAAAAGGTTGAAGCAATCCAAATTGCTTCCCTCTATCAAACTTCGTCTTTTGGCATACCACACATTTAGAAACATACTCTTGTATGTTTTCTTTCATGGTAGGCCAATAGAAATATATTTCAATCCCCTTTAGGGTAGAATGAATCCCTCTATGCCTTGCATAAGGAGGAGAACGAGATTCATACATTACTTTCTCACGTAGTGAGCTAGTAATGCATAGTCTATTGCCGTAGAGAAGATGAGGAGGAGCATGAGATTCATACATTACTTTCTCACGTAGTGAGCTAGTAATGCATAGTCTTCCCTAGTGCAAGGGCTGAAATCACATCTTTAAAATCGGGATCAATAGCATACAGTTGCTATGGAAACCGCATTCACTCTCGGCCTTCTTGAGAGTGCATCGGCTACTTGATTATGCTTGCTAGCAATGTGAGCAATATCAAAATGAAATTGCGAAAGGAAATTTGCCCACCTCATTTGTTTGTCGGAGAGCTTGGTCTACGTCATGAAGTACTTAAGACTTTGGTGATCCGTTCGCAGAATGAGAGGAGTCCCTAATAAATAGTGCTTCCATGAGTCTAAGGCATGTAGAACTGCAAGGAGTTCCTTTTCATATATGCCTAGAGCTTGCTCAACAGGGTCAAGCCTTCGACTTTCATAGCCTATGGTGTTCTCTTCTTGAAGCAAAACAACCCCAACGCAATCACCACAAGCATCACATTGGACCTCTGTTGACCGCTGGGTCAACAACACAACATAACTCAAGTTTCGTATCAAAGTCTTATCTTTTGCGAGTTATGAAATGTTGTGGATTATGGCTATAAACGTCATTTGTAATGAGTAGTTATTCTAGTTTCAGAAGCCGGGGTGCAATGGCACTTCCAGATTGTAAATACATACCCATTTCACCTTTCAACCCCATTTTTGGTTAAACCTAAGATAGCCTTAGTATATAAGGTACCTAGGTCATTTTGTAAAAGGACTTTTTCATAATCAAAACTGAGCGTTGCCGTTTACTGTGTGTGAGAGAGAAAGAGAGTGAGCGTGAGCTTCATCCTCTCGCTACGCCCGGCTCGCTCAACACATTGGAGATCCGACTGCACCATTGTTGTAGGCTCGAGGACAGCTACGCGACGACGCCAAGCATTCCACGCGAGACAAAGCGCACACGCCGACGCATCTACGAGCTATTTGTGGAAGTAAGTGTATCAAACGATGTCTGTTTTCTGCGTGCTAGTAGTCGATAGAACCGTGGCGACATAAGCTACGCATAGGTACTCATAAATTTCAGTTTCGGGCACTTTCAAAATTCTGCTCTGTCATCCTACGCGTTTTCCGCAGACGAGTTTAGAGTGAGGGTTTTGAGTGTAGAAGCTTAGGGACAGGTGTATCCTAGTGAGGGGATGGTGTTCCTTAAGTTTCGTATGAATCTGGCATGATTAGGTGAGTTACCTTCCGTATGTGTGTATGTGGCTAGGTGGTGTAGTTGAGAGCAGTGAGGTTCTTGATTGTGGTTTAGTTGGCCTTCCTGAGTGTTGTATGTGTAGGATGGTCTCAGCCTGACAAGCTTAAGAGATTTCCTCTGTGTGCCTATCGTGTCATCTGTGTCTTGGATTGACATTATGTTGATCTAGGTAGTGTTTGCATGCACTTCATGGGTGTGTGAGTCCCCCCCCATCCAACATTGGCGTCACTGTCGGGGACACAAGGACCTAAGTAGGTTTCCTACTAACACTCGTGTGATGGTTGCTTGATTTAGTTTCGACTAAAGAAAGTGTTTTTCTCAAGTGGATCCGGAAGAGGATATTCCGTGATCAAGTGGATAGCCAGGAAGCGTGTGTCTTGCCGAGGGTCTGCGACTAGATAGGTTTAGTTAGGATCTGTGGATTAAAGTAGTTGTTGGTGGTCGAGTGATTTGTGAGGTGATAAAAGCGTTTACTAGTCCGTGTGTGGCAGTGAAGCGTTTTTCTACTCATAGATGCAAAACCCCATATGATTTGTAGGAGTAGCTTTAGGTAAGTGATCCGATTCTGATCTAGAGCTATTCATCACTGAATTATTTGCTAAAGTGCTTGATTGCATTTGAAATCACGGAAAAGTGTGCTTTTGAGGGTAAAAATGCATTAAACAAGCTTTTGTGGATATTTTTGTATGATTGACTGATGTTGTGCATATAAAAGAGCATTTGCAAGGGTTCTGTGAAGAAAACCTGCAATTCTGTAAACATAGACATCCTACGCGTAGGATGTCTCAAGGGGGTTCTAGAGACCAAATTTGAAAATTTTGACTGCACCAGTGGGTTCAGAGGGTAGGTTTTACCCTAGTATCATATTGACTTGAGTGTTTTTTTCTATTTTTGTTGACCAAAAGCCAAAAGGCGGAGTCAAAAAACGTAAAATTTCAGAAAAGGCTTAAATTGAGTGATTTTTGCATGTTTTTGCAATTGTGAAGCATACTTGCACTTTCTGAGAGCATAAGAAAGCATCAGGGACACTTCAGTCTCAAAAAATCAGCAGTAGACATCCTACGCGTAGGATGTCTACAGGGTGATCTGGTGGAAATTTTGAAATTCTGAGTTGACCAATGTGTTCAGAAGGTAGGTTTTACCCTATTTTCACCTGGAAAAGGGAACTTGACCATATCTTGACAGGATAAGGCCAGAAAGACGAGAATTGCCAGACATCCTACCCAAATTGTGTCCAAGGCCTAATTTTGAGACCAAACCATAGGGTGACTTCATGTGCATGTTATACATGATGTTTTGAGTGCATGTGAGAGTTTTCAGCTCATTTGGGTGAGAAAATTGGGTTCAAAGCGGACTTTAGCATTTTTGACTGAAAAGGCAAGAACAGCTAAAATTTGGGACTTTTGAAATCCAAACTCAAATCTAAGCATAGTATTGGGTTGCTGACATCAAGGGGAAGCTGTGGGACAAGTCTGGGGTCAAACAAGCCAAAAAGACATCCTACGTGTAGGATGTCTTCTGTGTGATTTTGGACTCTAAACAAAATTCTGAGCATACCACAGTGAGCAGCACCTTAAGGAGAGTCTGTGATTCAAATTTGGGGCAATTCTGAGCAGTTAGACATCCTACGCGTAGGATGTCTAAGGCATAATTCTGAAACCAAAATCCTACTGTGACCATACCATGCTGTTGTATAGCCTTAGGCAAGCCTCCTATGCAAATTTGGTCCAATTTGGAGTTGATTTGACTTGGGAATTCATCAAAACAGACATCAGGCTTTTGGAACAGATTCTTGATCATTTGACCAACCTATAGGTGTCAGAATCAAAAAGTAAAACTAGCAGTGAGCTTAGCACATCAAGGGGAAGCTACAGTGCAAGTTTGAGCTGAAACAGAGCAAAAAGACATCCTACGCGTAGGATGTCTCCAGCTTGATTTAGGACTCCAAATCAACTTATGAGCACACCACTGTGATCAGCACATCAAGGAGAAGCTGGGGTGAAAATTTCAAGTCATTCTGAGCAAAAAGACATCCTACGCATAGGATGTCTCAAGGCCATTTTTAGGTCCAAATGAAATTCTGAGCATACCATTGTGTTGCTGGACTTAAGGGGAGTCTATAGACGAAATTTTGTTAAATTCTGAGCATATAGAC
The DNA here is from genome assembly GCF_014529385.1 of Adiantum capillus-veneris. Classification (NCBI taxonomy): domain Eukaryota; kingdom Viridiplantae; phylum Streptophyta; class Polypodiopsida; order Polypodiales; family Pteridaceae; genus Adiantum; species Adiantum capillus-veneris. Next base: position 115,965,864 of record NC_140941.1, read on the forward strand.
ATCCTACGCGTAGGATGTCTCTAGGCCAGTTTTAGGGTCCAACTGTACTTTTGACCATACAGGAGTGTTCACAGTGTCACAGAGATCCCAAATCTTTTTTCAAAATTGAATTTGGACTCATTTTGACCAGTCTAAACTGCATTTCACTATTTTGGCCATAACTTTCACAAACGGTATCGGATCGGAAAAGTTTTTATATCAAAACGTAGCTTGAGAGCGGCTCTATAGATCAACCATTCAGTTCAACTTTGAAACAAAACGTCGTTTGAGGCCTCAAAATGCATCCGGAAGTCAGGGGTGTCTAAAAGCGACAATTTGCGAGAATTGTGAGATAATGGTTGCGGTTTTGGACATAGTTTCGACTTTTCCCTAACCAAAGCACTTGAACACAGTGGACTAAGTCTACTTGAACCAAGCAAAATCTCTTAAGCCCAGAAATCATGTCTACCCTAGATTCAAACACAGCTTACACCAGCTTGGAGATCCCGACGATAGAGGAATATCCTCCCACAATGGATCTTCCAAACTTGCAATTGATAAAGACCCATCTTTTTGAGAGAGTTTGGATGATTGTTCATGAGAGTGAAGGACTATATAGATACATTGACGACAATGAGGTCAATCTTTATAGGTGCTCAGATCCATACCTAGAAGAGATAACGGATTACAAGCTCTTATATGTCTACACATACGGAGTCGACGGCCAATGGAGATCTATAGTTGTCAACAAGTATGGACGAGAATACAGAGTTGTAGAAAGCACAAATCCACAGACTGTACTAGAAAGAGGTGGATATTTGGTCAATGAAGGACCACAAAATCCTCCACCAAACACGAGAATTTCTATAGGAATTCCAAAAAGAGAGCCACCAGGATTCCCTTCAAGAGTGATAACGAGAGAAGGATTGGGAGAGTCTCTGGTTAGACTTGTAGACAATCGACGAGTTAGACCATCCCAAGTCCAGAAATGGATAAATAGAAAATACTCCGGAGATAAAGATCCGAGAGATCACGTAACGGCTTTTAGAAGAGTGATTAGAGCAGAGGAAGTTTCAGATTCTGCGACACGGTTTGCGGGATTTGGATTGACTCTAGAAGATGATGCAGCTACATGGTTCGACTCGGTGGAAAAATGGGATTTTGAGACCCTAGATGAGCTATTTGAGGAGTTTATTGAAGAATTCTCTCCAAAAGGCATTGCTCACAACACGGTCTCGCAAATCCATAGATTCAAACAGAAAGAGGATGAATCAGTACGCAAAGCATCATTACGGCTCAAGAGATATGCTAAGCTATGTCTGAGAGCGGAATTACCTACGCAAGAACGACTGATGTTGATCTTTATCCAGGGAATGAGACATGCGGGCCTTCAGAAGGATCTGCATATGATAAGGAGGATGACGCTAAACGAGTTGATCAAAGAAGCTCTTTATCTAGTGGATAACTGTGAGGCATACAAAGAAACGGACTTAAAGAGTCAAGGAGATGACACATCCTCTCAGCACAGTGTTTCACAGATAAGTGAGCCCATTGCCAAGCCAACGGCACCTATTGATCAAGAAAAGCTTATCGACGACTTGGTCAAGAGGTTGATTCCTCTTGTAAGGTCTAATTCGGGAGAGCTGAAGTGGTGTGAAATTGAGAGAAAATGGACGAACCATACAGGGGAAGAGTGCTATTATAGCGTGGAAAATTCTAGGGAGAGGTATGTACAACCTGTTCCAGAAGCACCTACTCCACCTAGATACATTACGGGGAATGCGCCAAGACCAGTAGGAGTTTTAAGGCCACAGCTTGTCTTAGGACAACAACCTCCACTGCCAGGTGCTAGAATGCAGGTAGACATGAGATACATGCCAATGATGGAAGCATCAAATAAACCAACGCCAATACCAGCTACAATGTGGTATAGCAACCAAAGTAAGTACTACCCTTCGGAGCAACAAAATGTGAGAGAAACACATGGAGTGGTGAGGCCGGTACAACCTCCACCTCCTGGGTTTCAATCAAGAGAAAGAAGGTATGAAATGGACGAAAGGACATTGCGATTCATTGCAAATAGTGGCTTATCTAGGTCAAAGCTTGCTTATACCCAAGAGGAAATGCTAAACCAATCTCCTCAACCAGAGACAGATTGTCACAAAAGTCGTGACAACCACTTGGTCAAACAAAGTCCTCATATGGAGATCCTTGAAGTAAATTCCTATTGTCTTGAGTGTGGGATCACTCACTTGATCCCTGATTTCCCGAAAAACCCAAACCAAATCAGGAAAATCACGACAAATGTATCAGGGATTGTTCAGCTACCTAGTAGCTCAGAAAATGAAAATGTCGTACCAGTTCAAGTGGTTACGAGAGCACAAGCTCAAAAGAAAGCTGATGAGAATCCAGAGACAAAGAACACGAAAAGTGACACGAGTCCAAAGACAGACGCACCTAGTCAGAAAACCAAGAGCAAACGAAATAGTTGGAAAGCTAGAAATACTAGGATGAAAGCACGCAGGGAACGAGATCAAAAATCCCTAACTGAGAAGCTTACGGAAGCTCAGGAGAAGATAAAACAACATGAGGAAAAGGAGGCACCTTCTCTTACACAGATGGTTAAACCTCTAGAAGAACCATCCACGGATGAGAAACCGAGAAGTGCTAGTTCAGGGGGATCTGTGTTGGCAGAGAAGGTTATTGAGACATTAGATGCCCTCTTGAAAGCCTATGATGTGAGGCTCAAAAACAACCAAACCCAAGAACACAAGTGGATGACATATCCCTATGCGGAACTAGAAAAGCAAAGGCCTGAACTGTGCAAGAAAATGATTCAAACATCCGTGTCATGCCTACACAAGTAATCCCACCAAGCCAGGAACTAAAAGAGCCAGATTCTAGTCATGAGCTCATACCAAACCTCAAAGACCCAGCATTAGAACCAAGGATAGTACAAAATACCACGGATAACTCTTCCGAGGGATTTCACCAAGCTATACCTGAGGATTGTAAAGAGATAAATGGTCTTGACGAATTGTGGAAACAAGTCAGAGAGGCCAATGAAGCCGATGACCTAAGAAGACAAGTAGACAAGACTGGTGATGAACGAGGAGTGTTTCTACCACCAATAGAGGAATTTAAAACTAGATCTCAAATGAATCTAGACGTGAGATCGTATTGGGGCGACAAAGGATCTGTACAATCTATGGATAATCAACCCCATTCGCTAAGAACACTACAGTCCTACATGGGAGAGTACGAGACCAAGTCAGATGTGGTTGCAGTCCCATCACAGAGACTGTCTCCCAACAAGGCCATCAATTGAAAGGGGCTAGTAGATATTCTATCTACCCCAGTCACCTGTACAATAATGTTAGCCGAGTTGCTCAAAATAAGACCAAACATGTGGGCTAATGTGGGTGAATGTCTAGAGAAATTTGGTGTAAAAACCCCAATGACTCAAATCGAGGAAGGCATCAAAGAGCTTGAAATGCCTCAACTAAATACTAGGCCTTTGCCATTAAACAAGGTAGGCGAGTATTACGAGGGAGAAGATAGAAACACCACCCTTCCTATGGAATTCAATGGTGTAAAAACCATGGCAATCCTTGACAGTGGAGCTGGTGTGGCCATTGCAACCAAAGAGGTTTGGAAAAAATGGGAAAAACCTGCCTTGATATCCACATGAATGACCCTACAGCTTGTAGACGGACACAAGGAAAAGCCCCTAGGACTGCTAGAAAAAGTACTTGTTACTTCTTGTGGCATTGAATATGAACACACTTTTGTTGTTGTTGACTTTGGCAAGAAGAACAACTATGACATCATTCTGGGAAGACCATTCATGCGACAATTGAAAATGGTCCAAGATTGGGGTTATGACCATATATACCTAAGACATATGGAAACCATAACAAAGATAAACTTGAGGGACCATAGCTATAGGGATGTGACGAGAACACCGGTTGAGGAGTTTGATTCTGCCACAGTAGTAGGATCAGAACTGCCAGCTTGGTTAGGTAAGCCTAAAGACCTATGGATGTGTGGAGCTTCACAATGTGGTAGCTTGAAACGTGAGGAATGTATCCTAGAGCGGGTTATAGAGGATATGGACTATATCCCAGAACCATTTCTTGAAGGAGAGTTAGAGCCTTTTGGATGGGAACACATCTCGGCTACTCTGGACATGTGCGCCGTGGAGGATGCTCCCACAACAAAATTTTGTGATGAAAATGGCTATGATGTCGTTCCTTATTTTGGAGTGAGTGTAATCTAGGAAAACGAAGAGAACCAGACATCAACAAGCTCTCAAAATAAGCAACAAACAAAGAAATGTGGAGAATCAAAATATGAAGAAGACGACGAGTTCTATGACTCTGTAGAACACTTCGAGCTTCCAGAAGATCAACGACCCGGGAATCAATGTCATCGCTACACGAATAAAGTGCATCAAAAGTGGATTCCAAAGTCCTCAGTGAAGACACAACCACCACAAGCATCCTCATACATGGCTCCTAATAAGGATGCAAAGACTCAGCTAGGAGGAATACGACTAGAGCAACGAGCTAACAATGCTCTAATCAATGGGCTAGAAAAGTCCTCCAAGAAACGACCACCCACGAGCAAACAGACAGTAACTTTCCACTACCAGCCAAAAAATCAAAGAAAAGTACAAGAAGTCAACCTTGTTGAGGATAGTAGCGATAGTGATGAATCTTACGACATCCCCTATCATCAACTCAGGCCATCACTATCACCAACCCCTTCAGCAACAACCATGACAGGTCAAAAGAATAGGACAACAAGTCAAAGCCAAAAAGCTTGACAAATCTGGATACCAAAAAGCTTGATTGGCCAAAAATAGATATGGATCAAGAAGACAAAGATCACTAATGACAAATCACAAGATCCAACACCAAAACAAAAACAAGGAAAGCGTGCACGAACGAGTAAGAATATCACAAAGTCGCAAGCTTTCACAACTCAGGTCTGGGCTCCAAAGAAGTTGATTCAAGCACAAAAAATTCAGGAATTCATTTGGATTCCCAAACAACCACAGTATCAATTTTCAAAGCCCGAATCCCGTCACCAACCAAGCGTACAAGGGCCAAAGCAAAGACCACTGTCAACTCACACAACAAAAAGGTGGATCCCAAAGAAGTCTCTTCAAACACAAACGAAGCACGGGCAAGTATGTGTTCCCAAACGAGAGCCAGCAACAAAACAGCCAATAATCACAAAGAAATGGTTCCCAAAGAAGAACAACAAAACTGTTGTCAGTGCATCGCCGCTTGAATTCTTACAATTCTTCCTACGATTACAGTACAGTTAGAAGAGAGCAAGTTGCTTCAATCAAGCAATGATACAGGAGCTTCAAAGACCATTACATTGCTTAGAATAGGAAGCCTCGCCAACAAATGCCAATAAGCAAATTGCTTATACCCACATCTTGCACAACATAAATCTTTTCCATGCATTGACTGTGTATGCATAATAGGGCTACATTACAAGGCCTGCATAGGCACAACTTTTAATTGCCCAAGCACAACACATACCCTTTGCGATACCCTGTCGTAAAGGATGACTCCAAATAGGAAGGGGGGAGGCATTCTAAATGCGGACCTAATATTATGACTATTAGAGGGCAATGTTTTGTGAGATGCATTGAATTTTTGCGTTTTATTGCGATAATTTTTTGACGAAATTTAGAGTATATGCCCTCATAGTAGTGTTACAGAGGAGTATGGGGACAAAATCCATATATGAGCCCCTACGGACATGTGTATAGTATACATAGCATTTAGATTTCTATTTGAATGATTTTTCTTTTGTTAAGTTTTTTTTAAGATTTTCTTTGTTTATTATTAAGAAAAAATTTAAAAAAAACATAATCCACATGAAGAAAAGACTGACGAGAGGCCTGAGCACTACAAAGAGAAGAAAGTACAGGGAAACGATGAAACTTCACGAAGTATGTCTCAGCAGCCACTACCAGAGCCGAAGAACTTGTCACAAAGCAGTGTCAACAGGCAACCCACAAGTCATACAAGTCTGAGTCGAGTAGCTACGCCACAAAATGAGTGAGGTGTTAGTCCCAAAGCATCAAGTAATATTCTATGTGGTCTAAGAGTCTTAGCTATTCTAGGTACTGCTCAAGCTGGAAGAGTTGAGCATATTTACGTTGTGTCGCTCATGCTGGTATAGGTGAGCAAAAGAGTCGAAGTCTAAGTACTTAAGTTTGGTGAAGTGAAGGAGAAGGTCCAAAAGACACTCACGTATTGAGCACAGTGAGATACGAGTGGTGAAACTTCTACATCGAAAACCCTTCTTGGAAAGGTGGAAGCTATTGAGACATCTTTTGATGTCACATGTGCTACATTTATTCCTCGAATCACCCATCATCTCCTTCTTTCACATTGCATGCTTTTGTTGACAAATTTCTCATATGCATATAGAGTGTCCCATAATTGGCACTTGCATCAGGCACTCTTTCCGTGTTTCACCCAAGCACTCACCTTTCATGTACATGTACTTCACGTCAACTACTCAACTCCAATAAGCGCGTATACCAAAGGCATTTTTTTCCCACCGGGTTTTTTCCCTTTGGTCATCCAAGTTTTAGACCCTAATCTAAAGACACTTATCACCATCCTCTTGTACATATTCCTTCTACATCAACAATAAGGAAATGCTACTCAAATCAATTGACAAATGAATTGGAGCACCAATTTCAGATCATAGCAAACTCCTCCTCAATGGCGAGTCGAAGAATGGCCTACAATGACAAAGCTGCAGACAACACTAATAACATGATTTCACAGGAACAAGGAAGTCCCCAATGAAGAAGAGCAGACATAAAAGTAATCAGAGGATCTCAAAAGATGAATGGTTATGACGATAGATGTCCGCTCTAATGGATCATAGTTCTTGTTGTGGTTCGACAAAGTTACAAGCAGTGCAACAGATGAAGCCAAAACGACAGCAAAGACCACATCGCCATCGACAATCAGGTCATGTCGGGGACGACATGAACGCGGAAGGGGGGAATGTTGACCATTGGGTCAACAACACAACATAACTCAAGTTTCGTACCAAAGTCTTATCTTTTGCGAGTTATGAAATGCTACGGATTATGGCTATAAACGTCATTTGTAATGAGTAAATATTCTAGTTTCAGAAGCCGGGGTGAAATGGCACTTCCAGATTGTAAATACAAAGCCATTTGACCCTTTCAACCCCATTTTTGGTTAAACCTAAGGTAGCCTTAGTATATAAGGTACCTAGGTCATTTTGTAAAACGACTTTTTCATAATCAAAATTGAGAGCTGCCGTTTACTGTGTGTGAGAAAGAAAGAGAGTGAGCGTGAGCTTCATCCTCTCGCTACGCCCGGCTCGCTCAACACATTGGAGATCCGACTGCACCATTGCTGTAGGCTCGAGGAGAGCTACGTGTTGAGTGTAGAAGCTTAGGGACAGGTGTATCCTAGTGAGGGGATGATGTTCCTTAAGTTTCGTATGAATCTGGCATGATTAGGTGAGTTACCTTTTGTATGTGTGTATGTGGCTAGGTGGTGTAGTTGAGAGAAGTGAGGTTCTTGATTGTGGTTTAGTTGGCCTTCCTGAGTGTTGTATGTGTAGGATGGTCTCAGCCTAACAAGCTTAAGAGATTTCCTCTGTGTGCCTATCGTGTCATCTGTGTCCTTGATTGTCATTATGTTGATCTAGGTAGTGTTTGCATGCACTTCATGGGTGTGTGAGTCGCCCCCCTCCAACAACCTCAAATGGCTTTGAGAGATCCGGTAGTGTAAGCACAAGTTGTGAGATAAGCTTTTCTTTAAGCTTTTCGAAAGCATTGTTCTCCTTGGCAGACCATGTGTACCTAACGTTTTTCTTTGTTAGGTCATGTAATGGTCCTGCTATTAGTGAGAACTTTTCTATGAAGCGTCTATAGTATGCACACATACCTATAAAAAGCTTCTAAATTCATGAAGATTCCTTGGTTTAGGCCATCCTTTTATTACCTCTAACTTTGATGGATCCATTTGGATGCCACCTTGAAAGATAATGTGACCTAAATATTGAATCTCTTGTAAGAAAAATTCACTTTTCGATCGATTAACATAAAGTTTATTCTCTCTTAGAACTTGAAATATTACCTGGAGGTGTTGCTTGTGTTTGTCTAATGAATTAGAGTAGATGATGATATCATCAAAGAACACTCCAGTAAAGGTTCGGTGAGGCCTGAATAGCTTCTCCATAAAGTAGTTGAATGTGGCTGGTGCATTGGTCAAGCCAAAAGGCATGACAATGTATTCGTAAAGACCAAACGTAGTTCGAAATGCTGTCTTTACAATGTCTTGATCAACTATCCTTATTTTATGATAGCCACTTTTTAGGTCAATCCTACTGAAGTAGGTGGACCCTTGTAGCTTATCAAATAGGTCTTCTACCCGTGGAGCAGGAAACCTATTCTTGATAGTGATCCTATTTAGTGCTCTATAGTTGACACACATACGATATGTGCCGTCTTTCTTTTGCACTAGTAGCACAAGAGAACAAAATGGAGATGAGCTAGGCCTACCATACCCTTCTCAATTAACTCATGCACTTGCCGCATAATCTCCTCTTGTTGAGCTTGAGAAACTCTATAAGGAGGTTTGTTAGGCGGTGAACTTCCTGGAAGAAGTTCAATTGCATGATCATCATTGCCTCGTTTAGGAGGTCGCCCACAAGGGATGTCGTCAATAAAGACATCTTGAAACCCCTTGAGAAAATTAGATAACTCTAATTCTTTTTTATTGTGTATATTTTCTTTTGCTAAAACATTAGGTTCATTTTGAGAATCTTTAACAAAAATCATGTACATAGAAATAGAGCTCTTTATTGACTTGTTGAAAGCTTGTGTATGTACAATGGGTATAGTGTTACCCATTTCCTTAGCATCTATATACATATCTTTTTCCCTGAACTTAAAGGAGATTCTCTTTTCAGGGAATTTAACATTGGCAGCCATGCAATCAAACCATGGTGCCCCTAGGATTACATCCTCATGCTTGAGAGGAGAGATAAAGAATTCCTCTTTGTCCACATAGGTTTGGACATGGATCCTCAATTTCCTCATTAAGGGAGTGACTGAAGCTTCTTGCCCCTTGAAAGCACCATCGGCGGGTAGGACATCTCCCATCTCGTAGGCTTAACTATGCCTAGCTTGGTGGCCAACTCTATAGATATAAAATTGTGAGTAGAACCAGGGTCAAAGAGAATAAAAGCATCATGTTCTCTTACCTTTCCCCAAGCATGGCATAGAGGAGATCCTTTATGGTGAATTTTCTCCTCTTGGATTTCAACCAAGGTAGCTCTAGGAGGTTCATGGTGGGTGTTCTTTTGGGGACAACCGTGGTACGCATGCCCTTGCTTGCCACACTTGAAACAACGGTTATCCTTGAGATAATTCTCAAGCTCTTCAGGAGAGAGTTTATTTTTGCCTTTATAAACTCCCTTCTCTTTAGCTCTGTTGGAGTTGCCCTTAGGAGACTTTCGGACAGTGTCCTTCCCCTTAGGCTCATTAGAACCCTTGTTTTCCATGGGCTTAGAATTTCTTTTAGCCCCTGTTTGGAAATTGATTCGAGAGGCCACCATAGTATGGTGTATAACCGCTGATATGGTGCGTGGCCTTTGGGAGTTGACATACTCCGCCATTTCTTCAGTTAAGCCCGCACAAAATTGTTGCTTTTGCTCTCCAAAATCCAACTTTTTGAAGACAGTGGCTTTGAGTTGTATGTCCCAAAACTTGTCTACATATTTGTGAATGGATTCATAAGGAGAGAGCTTTAAGCTTCTCCATTCAGTGAGTACTTTGTCTTTGGCATCGGTGGCCAAAAACTGCTTCAGAATGGAAGCTCTTAAAGCTTTCCATGTTCGTGGAGCTTCACCGTTGGCCCATAGGCTAGACCACCATTGTCTGGCAGACTTTTGAAAGTGCATAGCTACATGGTGTAGCTTAGAGGACTCCGTGAAGCCCTCATCTCCAAACCCCGCATCGAATTGTTGGATAAAGGCCAAGACTTTGTCCGTAGCACCAAAAGTGCCATTGTAGGTAAGGAAAGAGATGCTCTTCCCTCCCTCTTTGAACTTCTTGAGCTTGGATGACCTCTTCCATGCGGCATAGGATTTCCTATGGCCTCTTCTTTTTTATGGTTCAAAGGTTGCACCCTCACTTTTTTCAGAAGATGGAGAAGAGGGTGACCTCTTTCTTCACCATCACTTTCATAAGAGGAAGAGGATGAAGAAGATGGAGAAGGGGTGTCCTCTTTCTTGCCTTTTTCTTCTCTTGCTTTTTGTCATCCCTCTTTGAAGTATGGTGTGGAGAAGTATGCAATGGTCTTCTCCATTTTGGAGGTGATGGAGAGCGTTTAGCCTGTCGTCTTCGTGGAGCCATCTCCGCCGAGGTGGCGGGAGACTCACTTCTTTCTCGTTCCTTTGGTGGAGGCTCTTGAATTCTCCTTTGAGAAGGAGATGCGTCATCAAGGAGAAAATTTTTGAGCCCTTCATATGGATCCTCTTCTTCTTCCCGAATCGGAGAGAGACCTCTTTTGGAAGTTTGGCAAGGAGGCTTCCTAGGTGCTCTATCGTCATGGTGGGGAGCTTGGAGAATCCCATGAGCACGAAGCTGCTGTTGCACTTCACTTTGGAGGGATGGGTTGCCCCTGGATTGTTGAGGCCTAGAAACAAGATAGTTAACAAGCATCAGGGCATCATTAGTAGCTTGCTCATTAGCAAAATCAAAGTTATCAACATTAATTTAACTCTCTTTACTATTGTCAGCCATTCTAACAACTTTTAGGTGTAAACTTTTTAGGTGTACTTTGGCACTTCAAGCCCTAGTTGCTACTCTTCTTTACCCCTTTAGAAAAAGCACTCAAGCTACTGTACCCGTGGCTTGAATACCATTAATTGCAAGGAATAGAAGAGAGGGTCGTCAACACCAAAATAGCATCGGCTCTTGTCAAGCTTCTAATAGCTCAATAGTGGTTAAGCCATAGGCAATAGGCCGTAGGCAAGCCCCGTAGAACTTCACTATTAAGAACGTAGCTCTCGACGGTGATGCCCTGTTAACTGCACAAAGGCAGGCACACTACAAGGCTGAAAAATCCCTATTCTACTTACTCACATGCAATTAATAGTACCAACCATTTATAGCTAGCTTGAGGACCTCCCTTCTTTAGCAAGAAAAGAGAAACCTTGTGCTTTGATACCAATGTAACATTTAATGGCCTAGTAACTTGTGTGTCGCGGAAAAATAGCATGAACATAATGATCATTTCATTAGAATAGCTTCCTAATGAGAATAACAAGAGTGCTTGGATGGAGAGAGCAACAAAAAGTATAACACCTAGTTAGATAGCATGAACAATACTTCAAAAGAGAGAGAAATTAAGCAATTGACAACAGTTGAGGACCGGATTTGCATGGAGCCAGTCCCCCCTCCAAAAGCTTTGTATTATGGTTTCTCCCATGAAGAGAGACATTTTACAATATAATTCTTTGTGTTCCTTCAATACTAGCTAGTGCAATGAAGATGGAAACTTCATGCACTAAGCAAAACACTTATCAAACACAACATCAATTCCCTCACGGTCTCACACCCAAGACCTCACACACCTTCGAAGATGGTGAGAGCTAGCGGGGTATGAGAGTAGATTGAGAGAAAGAAGGAGTATTCTTACGAGAAAGATGTACATATCCTCACATAATCACTCATATTAGCATAGCTTAGCTTAGTAATTAGCATGGTAGAGGAGATGAGCATGCATTGAATCTTGGCTCTTGGTTGGATTTTCATCACAAAGCCAAGATTTGTTGGTGTAGGCATCCCTTCTCACAAGCTTGGAGTAGATGGTACGCTTTCTATTAAAGCTTGAGAAGGAGAGAGAGTCTTCTTTGCTCCACACATGAGATTGTGTGAGTGTGTGTGTGTGATAATGCCTTGCAAAAATCATCCCCCCCTCTCTCTCTCTCTTGTCGACCCCCTTTGCTAAATGTTCATTCTACAACCCTATTGGACCTCCCCAGGCCTAGCCAATAGAAATTAAGCAGCATAAGTGATAGGCTTCTGACATGAGTCCCCCTTTCGCCTTTTGTGAGAGCTTTAGGTAATTAATAAATGCAACTAAACTCTCATTGGACCCCTTTGCCTCCTGGACAATAGGAATCAGGCAAGCCATTGGGCTGATGAATGCTCATTGGAGCCCTTGGGAGACTGTCCAATAGTCTTCTAGAGAGCTTAATTCTTATTGGTTATTTTATTAAGTGTTTTTAAATTAATTAAACTAGATTTACTCTAGTATAATTCTCTTTGGTCCACCTCCATGGCCATCCAATAGGATTTGAGTACACCTTGTGGGCATTTGGCCTAGGGAGCTGACATATGTCCTTCTTTCCCCTTGTGTAGAAATGAAGCTTGTGAGTGTGTGTGGGTGTTTCTCTCTCATCCCCTACTTCTTGGGCTTGCCCCCTCCTATGTAGGGCTTGACAAAGACTTTTTGGGACACACTCAAAGCATCCAATTCCCCTAATGTTTGATCTTTAGACACAACCTTTGAATTTTGGAACCTTAGCATTTTGGAAGTCTTAATGGACTGAACCTTAGGGTCTTTTGAGCGCATTTTTGTACATAGATCTTTTGCAGATGGCCCCCCCTTTGGATCCCTATTTTCCCTCCTTTGGATCCCTACTATAGCCGGTCTGCTAGCCTAACCAATATTCTAGCTTTTTGTCCCCTGGCACTTCCCCATATTAAATGATCAGTTTGACACGAGAAAATCATTTAGGAGAATTAGATATTGATTATTATGACATGGATTTTGGGCTAACTAATGCTCCTACCACCTTTCAAAGACTGATGAGCCATGCCTTGAAAGAATATTTAAGGAATTTCTTGGAAGTATATATGGATGATTTGTGTGTTAATTCATCAATCCGGACTAATCATTTTGAACATCTCAAAAAGTTATTCGAAAAATGTAGACTTTATAGGATTTCCTTAAATCCTGAAAAGTGCACCTTTATGGGCAGACAATGAAAACTTCTTGGACATATAGTGTTTAAAAACGGCACGGCATAACGATCGATATGGATAAAACTCATGTTATTGTTGAATTGCCTAGACCAACAATAGTCAAAGGGGTTCAGGCTTTCATGGGACATTGTGGATATTACAGACGATTCATTTACATGTATGCTATAATTGCAAAACCCATGTATGTTCAGATTACACTCTTTGTATAGACTGATGAATGTGAAGAATCCTTCATGAAGCTTAAACAAGCTCTCACTTCAGCCCCAATCTTGAAAGCACCAGATTGGGATAAGATTTTCATATACATGTCGATTCTTCCAATTTTGCCATTGGGTGTATATTAGCTCAACCAGGAGACATAAAAAATGGTTTTTCCATTTGTTATGCTAGTAGACAGCTGAATGTGGCCGAGAAAAACTATACAACCACCAAAAGAGAAGGATTAAGGATGATTTATGCCGTAAAAAATTATAGACATTACCTATTAGCCAACAAATTTGTGTTCTTTGTAGACCACCAAGATTTATTGTACTTGGTCAACAAGCCATGCAACACATGAAGAATAGTAAGGTGGTTCATCATTCTTTTGGAATTTGATTTCACTGTAGTTGTAAAAAAGGGCACCACACACCAAAGAGCAGATCATTAAGGATTATTTCAGGAGAACCAACAAAAGAAGTAGACGATGATCTACCATATACATATATGTTCTCCATGGAAATGATACCCCGTTGGTCAAAAAATATGGTATCATTGATGACTATAGCTCAAGTGGGTTCTCTAAATACCACTTTCAATTACACCAAGATTAATTGAGCAATCGACTATGTATCAATTACTAGCTAGAAGACTATACAAAAGAAATTGAGATGGAATATTTCTTTTGTGTATTAATCCTGAGGAGAAAACCTAATACCTAAGTCAAGCACACATTACCATAGTGGGACTTTACTTTGCGGAAGACCAAACTATGCAACAAATCTTGAGACTTGGAGTATTTTGGCCAACCATGAGGAGTGATGTTCACTCATTTCTGAAAGATTTTCTTCAATTCCAGAAACAAACACCCATACCTCATGTGAAATTATTTCAAATATCACTCGTTCCTAAGTGGAGTAACTACAAGGTTACTTACTTATCAAGCAAAACATTTCCAGAGGATATGAGTAAACACTATCAAAGAGCTATTGAAACTAAAGCAAGAAACTATGCTCTTATTAAGAACCAATTGTATTGGAGAGGAAAAGATCAACATCTGTGTCTTTGTGCAAATGAAGATGAATATATCCCCACTCTAGAACAAGCACATGCTGGATAAGTTGGAGGTCACTTTTCTAGTGAAACCATCGCTAGAGCAATTTTAATGGCAGGCATATGGTGGCCAACACTTTTTGCAGAAGCCAAAAGATATGTTCGAAGGTGTGATGCATGCCAACGAGCAAAAATGCCAACCAGGGTAGATAGCATGCCTTTAAGATCAATGATGGGGGCTAGAGCTTTTGCAAAATGGGACATAGATTTTGTTATACCAATACAACCACCTACTTATAGAACTCAAGCTCAATATATCATTGTAGCTACAGACTATTTGACAAAGTGGGCAGAGGCAAAGGCAACAAAAAAGAATGATGCCAGAACCACAACCGCATTCTTGTATGAGAATGTATTCACAAGGTATGGACTTCCAATAGAAATTGTCAGTGATAGGGGAACTCATTTCCACAATGAGGTAATTGAGTATCTGTTGAATGAATTTATGGTCATTCATAACAAATCCGCTCCATATCATCCACAAGCAAATGGACAAGCTGAGCACACGAATAAAATTCTTATCTTGGTATTGACTAAAGTGGTTAGTTCAGGATGAACTGATTGGGAAATGAATCTACATGCCGCTCTATGGGCTTATAGAGTTTCATTCAGATAGTTTTAAATGCTATAGCCTTTAATCTTGGTTATGGTCTTGATGCCATACTACCAATAGAATTTCTATTGCCAACACTAAGGGTAGCAAAAGATCTTGAGTAGACCGGACATGAATTGTCAGAGAGGCCTGAAGATTTAGAAAATCATGATGAACAAATGCTAATAGCTTTAGCTCATATCTATGCACAAAAACGAAAGTAAAATCAATTTTTTGATTCACATCTAGTCACAAAAATCTTCAAAAAAGGGGACCTACTTTTGAGTTATTCCCTTTAGCAACACATTTCCAAGTTCAAGAAAAAGGAGAATGGACCGTTTATCATTTAAGACGTATCTTCAAGTGGAGTAGTTAAGTTGTCCACTCTAGATGGTGAACCAATGGCTAATTAAATTAGTGGATGCCGCTTAAAGAAGTACCAATTGCCACTAACCAATGATTTTCTAGAGAAAATGCATGCAGCAATGTAGAGAAAGATTAAACGACTTGATGAAGCTCAAGAGGAAGCTCGACTTTGAGTACTCAAGAGGAAAGCTGCTTTCAAAAATCAACAAACACCTATTCCCATCAACAATTTGGAACCAAATGAAAGACTATGAGAATCTTAGAATGATGCAATATCAAACGGATGATGAATGCCTGGACGGAATTGACCTTCACATCACAGTACAATTAAACAATCATAGCACAAATGCATTAGCAGATACCGGATCTTTAATGAATGCATTCAGCTATTTCACTTACAAGAAAGCTACGAATCAGTCGTTAGCATCGAAAATATCCGCTATCAAAGGATGCAACAAAAACCAACATCGGCATTGGGAGTGGTTAACTTGAATGTGATAGTAAATGGATTTTCATGCCCTCATCAATTTGTATGCATACTAGATGAACATGTGAATGAAACGATGATTCTTGGAATCGGATGCAAACATACAAGGAAGTACAAGATTGGGACACCAATCAACTCAAGCTATCACTTAAAGGAGGACAACTCTTGGTTCCAATTGCACCGAGCAAAGAGGAATGGAAAGAGGTCACCCACAAAAGAAACCAGGGAATAATCAATCTACTTCATCCTCTAGACAAGCAAATTCTACAGGTATCATGCAAGGAGTCAGGAAGATTTGGGTACCAAAAGCACAAATCAAGGACAATCCATCTCAAATTTGGGTGCCCAAAAACTCATCTACTATACTTCTTGTGATAGTTTTGTATGATGTTAAAATTCTCCTTTCTCTTCTTTTTCTTCTTCTTCTTCTTCTTCTTCTTCTTCTTCTTCTTCTCTCTCTCTCTCTCTCTCTCTCTCTCTCACACACACACACACACACACACACATTGATTTATCTCTTGGCGAACACACCTCAATCAAACACCCATCATTTACAAATCTCTTTCTGTCTCTCTCTCTCTCTTGCCTCTCTCATGTACACACATACAAGCGCATCAATAGACCCGAATCATTTCACACACACTCTTTCAAACATCATAATCTATGTGGAGCAACAAATAACCACTGACAAGACCATGCTACAACCGAGGTTAGTCTCTGCCTCACTCATGTCACTCATACACAAGCACAAAAACACACCCAAATCATTGCACACGTAGTCTTCTCAAACGTCATGATATACATTGAGCAACAAGCTTAACCACCAACTTGCAAACCACTAAAATTTCATAGACTATACCAACATATGCTAAAACTGTAATACCAAAAAACCACCAAAATTGTCAAAAACAGTAAAATCAACAAACTAGCAAGATAAAAAAAGACCAAAACCACCAAGAGCTCAAACACCTTACCAAAAGATAATGTTACCATATACATGTGTAGTGACGTGTGTGAGCACACTTAGGACCGCTAGGGCTTTTATCCCTCACTAGGAGGTTTTTCCCCCCGTGCATTGTATATACGCCCATCACTCTAGGGCTATCTTATCTTTCTATTGCACACTAAGCAATTTACTCTCTGTTGTGTGCCTTGAGATTCCTTTGTCTTCTCCAACATGTGTGTGTTTTCTTGCAACCCTAATTCCAACAATTGGTATCAGAGTGCAGGTTGCGTCATGTCTGGCTTAGTCGCCAGTAGCTCTAGCACACACCTGCTCACTTTCTCTGATTTCTGTGAGCTTTGGCGAGCATCAATATGTCAAACAATATTTCAGGACATCTCAAAGATCCGGGTCTATTCAGATTTTTGATTTACGCTCATTTTGCCCTCTGTTTTCAATATAGGCAGTACTGCACAAGCAATTTTGTCATTTTGTGTAGAGATTTTGTCAGTGACCTTTTCTTCATAACATTTCTTGTACAATCTTCTACAGTTTGTGCTATATAGAATGTGTTGTTCCCGCTTCATTTATCCTCTTCTCGGGCAGTTTTCACATTAGGTGCAACATTTACCATGGCTGACAACAACACAGATGTGTTCAAGATGTTTGCTGCTGAGGATAGATTGGATGAGGATAATTACCCTACGTGGGCTTATATGATGCAACATTTCCTTTGTCAAAGGGTGTCTAAAATATTGTGTAAAGCATTGATGTAGGTCTTGGTTGAGGATGTTGGCAATGTTGAGGATGTTGTAGGTTTCGATGGCAGGGTTGCCGCTGCCAAAGCTGTTTTGCCTACGGCTGAGCAAGCTCGTTGGGATGTAAAAGATGTGCAAGCTCATGCATTGATTGCATTGTCTGTGAAGTGCACTATTACTCCTCACATCCTCTCTCGTCAAAATTTGCAACACAGGCTTGGGATATTCTAGCTGGTCTTTATGCAAGTCTGAATAAGGCTAAAATTGCATTGTTGTGTAAAGAGCTGGAGTCGCTGGACTCAAAGATTATGCATGAGGAATATGACATGGACACTTTTCTTTCTGGTGTCAAGGATATAAATGAGCAACTATTTTTTGCAGGTGAAGTCATTTTTGACATCTCCCTTGTGCAGACTGTTCTTGATGTTTTGCGAGGTTCTTACCAGACTTTTGCTAGTACTTGGGAACTCATGACCCAAGGAAATCCCAAAGTTGTCAAGTTTGATGCATTATGCACATTGCTATTGCAAGAGTCACTTTCTAGAAAAAATAAGACTAGACATTGTGCAATTGAACATGCCCTAAATGTTGCACAAAGAAAAGGTGGTAACAGTAATGTAGCCACTTCTCATCGTTCTTTTGCGAGTGGTAAATCACTTGTTACTAATGTTTCTGCTGGAAACAATTCATATGGGAATTCTAGTGATAAGGGAAAAAAGAAGATGCATTGTCATTATTGTAAAGCTAATGATCACTTGTGCCAACAATGCCTCTTATCCTGTTAAGGGAGTTGGAAAGATTGTGCCGATTGCCACAAATGGCAGCTCTTTCACACTTGTTGATGCACTTTATGTACCTGGGATCAAGAAAAATCTTTTGTCTATATCTGCACTTGCTAGACTTGGACTTGTAGTCAAATTTGTGGATGACAGATGTAGAGTATTTGATCTTAGTCTTGGTGATGAAATTGAAGCATATGACATATTATGCCGTGAGTTTTATAAGCTCACTTTGTATGACAAGTGTGGACAAAATTTTGCAAATGCACTTGTGGATTCTAAGGCTATTCAGATGCAAAACTTTGGCAAGCACGTTTTGGACATCTAAATTTTGCCGATTTGCTACGTTTACAGAAATCTAATATGGTTGCTTTTTTGCCACCTCTTGAAGCACTTGTCAAACATGTTTGTGATGGCTATATTTTGGGTAAGATGCAACGTTCTAAGTTTCCAAAGGATGGTTTATTTAGGGCCACATGCAAGTTGCAGCTTGTGCATAGTGATGTTGGTGGGCCCATGCAAACTCTGTCTCGGCAATTCAGCTGTACTTCGTGAATTTCATTGATGATTACTCCAGGCATGCATGGGTATATCCGCTTAAAGCTAAGTATGAAGTGTTTTTGTGCTTCAAACAATTTTTGGTTATGGCTGAAAATGTCTTGAAATGCATTCTATGACTCCTTATGAAGCATGGCATGATAGAAAGCCTTCTATTGAGAACATGCGTGTTTTTGGATGTTTGGAATATGCTTTGGTGCCACAAACACAACGTAGAAAATTGGATGATAAGGCTGTCAAATGTACTTTTGTTGGTTATAGTGCTGAAAGAAAAGGTTACAGGTTGCATCATCCGCAAACAAAGCGTATCTTGGTCTCACGAGATGTTGTGTTTGTGGAAGATTCTGTTTAGTCCTTGTTGTCATGTAGTAGAGACAGTAATGTAAGCTCACATGATATTTATGACACTTTGTTGCCTCTTTTTAGTGGTGGAAGTCCGAATGTAAATTCCAATGAGGAAAATGTACAACCTATGGGGGTTTTTGAAAAGCCTATTACTGATGCAAATGTACATGATGTACTTGAGGAGGAAAGGGCTGAGAATGAGCAGGCTAGAGGTATGCCTAAATGGTTGGTGCATACTTTGCGTGACAATAAATTGGATGCACCTTTGTCTAATCGTACTCATGTAGGTTCTCTCCATGCATCTTATGCATCAGATTGTTATGCTTTGTCTATGTCTAGCTTACATGATGTTGAGGAACCTCTGTCTTTTGATGAAGCACATAATTTAGAAAATTGGATGGTTGCCATGCAATTAGAATATGATGCACTTAAATGACACATGTGTTAAGTATGGAGCCTGATTTACCCTTGTAATTTTCTGTGGTAAAAGCGTACATTTGTAAGGCCCTCATTATGAGGAGAAGCCATCGTGCGTGAAGGAAAATCACTCACCGGAAACCAAAATTTTCATGGCGAAGAATCAGGGGCAACTTTAGGGGCCTCGGGGGCGGAAGCCCCCGAGACTTTTTTTTTCCCTCGCTGGAATATTCCTTTTCGCCGGAATATATGGCCGGACGGAGGCCGAAAAGTGGTCGAAAAACAACCGTCGATTGGCCGGTGGCCGGTGGCCGATGGTCGAAAGTCAATGGCCGGTGGTCGGAGGCCGAATTCAAAAGCGGATTTGTCTACACAAGGGTGGCCACACATGGGCGGATTGGAGGGTCCGATTTGGACTTATTCACACAAGGGAGGCTACACATGGCTGCCTCTCATAAGAGAGGGCAGCCCTTTTGGCCTATAAAAGGAGGCCATTTCTACACACATTATATAGTGTGAAGTTGATGCAACAAGGTGAGTGTGAGGTGGTGAGAGTGAAGCAAGGCGGGAGCTCCATTAAGGGTATAATCCCTTTGTAAACTACTTCTTGTTTTGAAGTACTAAATCCATTGAGTGGCTGCTTTCCCGTGGACGTAGCCACATTGGGTGAACCACGTATATCGTGTGTACTCTCTCTCTCTCTCTCTCTCTCTCTCTCTCTCTCTCTCTCTCTCTCTCTCTCTCTCTCTCTCTCTCTCTCTCTCTCTCTCTCTCTACTCTATAATCTCGTGTATGTAAATCTGTCTCTCTCCATTAAGTAATCTACTCAATTATCTATTTAGCTACGTCTTATTTCCTAACAACATGGACTTTATGTGATTTGCCTCCTAGCAAAAAGGCCATTGGTACAAAGTGGGTTTACAAGTTGAAACGCAAGCCGGATTGGTGATATCGATCTCCATAAGGCTCGACTTGTTGCAAAGGGTTATTCACAGCAAAAAGGCATCGATTATGAAGAGACTTTTGCTCCCAATTTTCATATGACTACTGTGTGTTTTCTATGTGCATTGGCAGCTCATTTTGGTTTGGATGTACACCAGTCAAACATTGTCACTGCTTTCTTGAATGGTGACATATTTGAGGAAGTTTATGTAATGCAGACTCGCGGTTTTGTCAAGAAAGGACAAGAGGATAAAGTGTGCAAATGTAAGAAAGCTTTGTCTGGGTTGAAGCAATCTCCTTGTGCTTGGTATGAGAAAGTTGATACTCATTTGGTCAAATGAGGCTTTTGTAAGAGTCCCACAGAGAAAGCACATTGTATGTAAAGTGTGAGGGTGATGTATTTCTCATTGTCGTTCTCTATGTGGAGGATTTACTGATCACTGGATCAAATGAGAGACCTATTGCTGAATTTAAGGCTTATTTGAATGCTACTTTCAAGATGTAAGATTTGGGGTTGTTGCATCATTACTTGGGTATACAGTTTCAGTAGTGTGATGGTGGTATTGCCTTGTGTCAAAAAAGTTACATAGAGACATTGCTATGTAAGTTTGGACTTGAGGATTGGAAACCTAGTGCCACTCCCATGGAAATAGGTTTGAAATTGAGTCTTCATGATGTTGGTGATCCTACCAATGTCACTCTTTACCAAACTGTTGTTGGATACCTTATTTATGTAAACACAAGGCCAAATATTTAGCTTGTAGTCTCACAGGTCAGTAGATTTATGCATAGCCTTGAGTCTAAGCATTGACAGGTTGTCAAGAGGATTTTTCGTTACTTGAGTGGCACTTTACAACTTCGCTTGTTTTATCCCAAGGGGGGATCATTGCCGCCATATTTACATGCTTTTTTGGACTCAGATTGGGCTGGTTGTTTTGGCACACCAGTGTCCACAAGTGGTTTTTGTTTCATGCTTGGCAGCTCATGTATTTCATGGTTGAGCAAGAAGCAACTTACTGTGGCCACTTCTAGTTGTGAGCCTAAGTAGAGGGCAATCTTCACAACTACAGCTGAGTGTGTATAGCTCTCAAACGCCTTATGAAGGATTTGGGTGTTGGATAGGACACTGCCAACATTATCTACACTGACAGTCTAAGAACATTGGCAATTGCGAGGAACCCAATTTTTCATGCTTGCACAAAGTACATTGAGGTGAATTACCGCTATGTCAGCACAGAGAGGCTCTCATCCAAATAAATCAACTTGGCTTATGTGCCAACACAAGACAACCTTGTAGATCTTTTCATAAAGGCATTGTCTCGTGAGAAGTTTGAAGCTTTTCTCAAAGCTTTGGGCTTACTCCCCTTTGTGAATTGATCATGTCCTCACGGGGCATGCCACTTCCCTATACTCTATGTGCCAGCACTCATTCACCGTATCACTCCGAGGGGGGATTTGTTACCATATACATGTGGTAGTGATGTGTGTTAACACACTTAGGACCATCGAGGAATGTTTTCCCTCACTATGAGACTTTTTCTTATGTGCATTATATATTACACCATCACTCTAAGGCTATCTTATCTTTCTATTTCACACTAAGCAATACACTCTTTGATGTGTGCCTTGAGGTTACTTTGTCTTCTCCAAGCTATGTGTGTTTTCTTGCAACCCTAATTCCAACAAAAAAGAGAAACTGTTACAAACCACAAAATTAGCAAAAAAGCACAACCATCAAAAATAGAAAATAGAATAACTACCGAAACTTGATACTTGCTGAAGCTTGACCTCCTTTTCAAGTTTATCTATGTCTTCAGCAACTTTGAGCCACCACAACATGCATCAACATGCATCAACCTACTCCACCTCCCTAATCTCATCATCATTGTAGGGAGTTTCCTTTTTTAGTTGGGCTAGTTGCTACTCAAACACTTCAACGTCATCTTTCACTCGCTTTGCTACAACATTCAAACCCTCGTATCTCAACAACGTCTCATTCTTGACCTTGAGAGAATCTTGCAGATCTTTCATCCTATCTGAATTGCTCAAGCACATTTGAGGCACTCTCTCAAAACTACTCTCTAGATTTGCAACATAATCAGCTATTTAAACTGAGGACAGAGGGTCTCAACCTCTGTATAATTGTTTTGCTACCACTATGCATACAATGGGGCTTCTTAAGAGATGATGGCATGCTTCCATTAGATGCACCATTGGCCCGCCACAAAGTTTCAACCTTGCGTTCCAGCCCTCCTAGCCGGCTTCCACACATAATCAACACGCTCTCTCCAAACCTCGCCCATGCCACCTTATGAGTTGCTGACTTTTTATCGTTGCATGGCATTTCTTGAAGGCATAGCCATGTGCAAACTTTGTTGTGATTTCCCCACAAGATGGTGGGGCTTGGTAGACCTTGTGAAATAGCATCCCACAATCTTTGAAAATATGCGTGTGCACATGGTTCAAGTATATCTTGACCCCCTTCTTGTGCAACTATTTAAGCATTGTTAGCCATTGGTCATCAGGGAGGTCTTTGTCACTAATGACCTTTTGAAGGTCCCCTTCCATACTAAGTCCATACTCCTTATGGAGCTTCTCATATGTATAAACGAACCTAGTAAGTTGAGGGTATTCCTCCATTTTGTTCTTTCTTGCAATGTGAAATTGGCAAAAGCAGTCATACATCTTATTTTGCTTTTTTATGGCAGAAAAACATTTGAAAATATGAAACTTAATGTGGACACTACATAGCTGCTTGGTGTTAGAGTTCATATATGGGTAGTACCAAATTTGGTATTGTACATTACCAAATTTGGTTCTTTACAATACCAAATTTGGTGCTTCACACATCTATGTTCATAGTTTAGGCTTTCTCAACTATTGTCTATTCATGTTCCAATAGACAATGGGCATGAACCCATGCACAATAGTTGTTGATGCATTAAAAAATTTCAAAGCTCTTCTTATAGAACACATATATTGCTTGCGTGCAATGCAAAATAAAGATACAAGACATATTTTTCATGTATATAATGAAAATGATTCCATGCATGCATAAAGAACAAGGCACAAATAATCCATGCTGCCATAAAGGCACAAACCTCGACTCCATTTTTTGGTAGACCTGTGTTCATCCTCAACAAAAGACCTTTTTGAATGATCGATAACCTTGGGGCTCTTGCTTTTTCTCGTCTTTGGGGAGCTTCTTTCCTCCTCTAGATTACCCTCTCCTTTATTAATGTTGTGAGGATATTTTGTCGCCATGCGTGGATTTTTGAAGGTGTGCCCTTCATCTTGCTCTTTATTTCAAAGGCAGTCTTGGTGGCACCCTTTCTCGCAAAAGTCTGTTACCATATACATGTGGTAGTGATGTGTCTGAACACATTAGGACCGCCGGGGCATTTTTTCCCTCTTTAGGAGGTTTTTTCCCCCATGCCCATCACTCTATGGCTATCTATCTTTCCATTGCACAGTAAGTAACACACTCTCTATTGTGTGCCTTGAGCTTCCTTCATCTTCTCCAAGCTGTGTGCATTTCCTTGCAACCCTAATTCCAACATTGGTATCAGAGCAGGTTGCATCCTCCCGGGCTCAGTCGCCAATAGCTCCAGCACATGCCTGCTCACTTTCTTAGATTTCTGTGAGCTTTGGCAAGCGCTCGTAGGTTGACAAAATTTTTGGAAGTGATCGTAGAGCTCAGTCTGCTCAGATTTTTTGTTCGGGCTCATTTCGACCTCCGTTTCCACTACAGGCAGTACTGCACATACTAATTCGTCATTTTGTGTAGAATTTTTGTCAGTGCCGTTTTCTGCATAACGAGTGCCTTACAGTCTTCTACAGTTTGTGCCATATAGCACATGTTGTTTCCGCTTCGTTTCTCCTCTTTTCGGGTAGTTTTCACATCAGGTGCAGCATTTACCATGGTTGACAACAACACAGATGTGTTCAAGATGTTTGTTGCTGAGGACAGATTGGATGGGGACAATTACCCTATGTGGGCTTGCATGATGCAACATGTTCTTGTGTCAAAGGGCGTCTGGAATATTGTGAAAGGCATTAATGTACGTCCTGGTTCTGAGGATGCAAGCGATGTTGAGGATGTTGTAGGTCTTGCTGCAAGAATTGCTGCTATTAGAGTTGTTTTGCCTACGACAGAACAATCTCGTTGGGATGTAAAGGATGCACAGGCTCATTCATTGATTGCGTTGTCTATGAAGCGCACCATTGTTCCTCACATTCGTTCAGCAAAATCTGCAAAACAGGCTTGGGATATTTTGGTTGGTCTTTATGCAAGTCGCAATGAGGCTAAAATTGCTTTGCTGTGTGAAGAGCTGGAGTCAAAGATTATGCATGAGGAAGATGATATGGACACTTTCCTTGCTGGTGTCAGGGATATCAATGAGCAACTTATTTCTGTAGGTGAAGTCATTTCAGACAGTTCCCTTGTGCAGACTGTTCTTGATGCCTTACCAGATTCTTACCAGACTTTTGCTAGTACTTGGAGACGTATAACCCAAGGAAATCTTGAAGTTGTCAAGTTTGATGCATTATGCACATTTCTATTGCAAGAGTCACTTTCTAGAGAAAAACAGGACTAGGTAATGTGTAGTTGAACAGGCTTTTATTGCTTGTCAAAGAAAGGGTGGTAACAACAATGCAGCCACTTCTTATGGTTCTGCTTGCGAGTGGTAAAAATTATGTTCCTAATGCTTCTGCTGGCAGCAATTCATCTTGAAATTCTGGGGATAAGGGAAAAAAGAAGATGTGTTGCCATTATTGTAAAGCTAATGATTGCTTGATCAAGCAGTGTCCTAAGTTGAAGACCAAAGAGGCTAAGAAGAAAGAGGGTGGTTCCACTACAAATGTTGGTTCCACTACAAATGTAGCCATTGCTGAGTCTTCTGTGAAAGGAGACTGTGATGATGATGTTGATGCAGAATGGGCTTTTAGTGCAAAGTGCACTTAAAATCCTGTTGTCCATGATGCATGCATGTCAGTTGCTGCAGATTCACATGTGTGGTATTTTGACAGTGGTGCTACAAAGCACATTACCTCACATCGTGAATTGTTCACCTCTCCCGAGTCTGTCCCTCATGGGAATTCAGTCACTTGTGCCAAAAATGCCTCTTATCCAGTTTAGGGGGTTGGAAAGATTGTGCTTATTGCTAAAAATGGAAGTTCTTTCACACTTGTTGATGCACTTTATGTACCTGGGATCAAAAAGAATCTTTTGTGTGTATCTGCACTTGCTTGACTTGGACTTGTAGTCAAATTTGTGGATGACAGATGTATAGTTCATGATCTCAGTGTGGTGATGAAATTGTTGCATCTGGGCTTTTGTGCTGTGGGCTGTATAAGCTCACTTTGTATGACAAGTGTGGACAAAATTTTGCGAATGTAGTTGCTGATTCAAGGGCTATTTCAGATGCAAAACTTTGGCATGCACGTTTTGGTCATCTGAATTTTGCCAGTTTGCTGCATTTGCAGAAATCTGATATGGTTGCTTCTTTGCCGACTCTTGAAGCACCTCTCAAACATGTTTATGAAGGTTGTATTTTCCGTAAGATGTAGCGTTCAAAGTTTCCAAAGGATGGTTCAATTAGGGCCACAGGCAGGTTGCAGCTTGTGCATAGTGATGTTTGTGGGCCCATGCAAACTCTGTCCTTGGGCAATTACCTTTACTTCGTGACTTTCATTGATGATTACTCCAGGCATGCATGGATATTTCCACTTAAAGCGAAGTCCGAAGTTTTTATGTGCTTCAAACAATTTCTGGCTATGGCTGAAAATGTCTCAAATGTACTATGGGCAGTCTTCGTTCCGATTGAGGGGGGGAGTATATGTCTCATGAATTTACTGCATTTCTAGCTAGTCGTGTGATAAAACACCAATGTACAATGCCTTATACACCTCAGCAAAATGGTGTTGCTGAGAGGAAAAACAGGTCAATTACGAAAATGGCATAATGTATGGTCAAAAGTCAAGCTTTGCCGCATTCTTTTTGGCTTGAGGCCATCATGTGTGCCACTTATGTACTAAACAGGTGTCCTACAAAATCTTTGCAATCTATTACTCCATATGAAGCATGGCATGATAGAAAGCCTTCTATTTAGCACATGCGTGTTTTTGGTTGTTTGGCATATGCTTTGGTGCCACAAACACAACGCAAAAAATTGGATGATAAGGCTGTCAAATGTATTTTTGTTGGTTATAGTGCTGAAAGCAAAGGTTACAGGTTGTATCATCCGGAAACAAAGTGTATTCTGGTTTCACGGGATGTAGTGTTTGTGGAAGATTATGTTCAGCCCTTGCTGTCATGTACTAGAGACATTGGTGGAAATATGAATGTAAACTCCAATGAGGCAAATGTACAGTCTATGGGGGTTTTTCAAAATGTTACAGATCAGTCTATTACTGATGCAGATGTACATGATGTACTTGACGATGAAAGGGCTAAAAGTTAGTAGGCTAGAGGTATGCCAAAATGGCTGGTGCATACATTGCGTGATAGTAAATTGGATGCACCTTTCTCTAGTCGTACTCATTCAGGCTCTCACCATGCATCTTATGCATTAGATTGTTATGCTTTGGCTGTGTCTAGCTTACATGATGTTGAGGAACCTCTGTCTTTGGATGAAGCACAAAATTCAAAAAATTGGATGGCTGCCATGCAATCAGAATATGATGCACTTATAAAAAATGACACATGGACTTTATGTGATTTGCCTCATAAGCCATTGGTACGAAGTGGGTTTACAAGTTGAAATGCAAGCCGGATGGTGAGATCGATCGCCATAAGGCTCGACCTGTTGGCAAAGGGTTATGCACAGCAAAAAGGCATAGATTATGAAGAGACTTTTGCTCCCAATTGTCGTATGACTACTACTGTGTGTTTTCTATGTGCATTGCCAGCTCATTTTGGTTGGGATATACATCAATCAGACATTGTTACTGCTTTCTTGAATGGTTACATATTTGAGGAAGTTTATGTAATGTAGCCTCGCGGTTTTGTCAAGAAAGGCCAAGAGGACAAAGTGTGCAGATGTAAGAAGGCTTTGTATGGGTTGAAGCAATCTCCTCGTGCTTGGTATGAGAAAGCTGACACTCATTTGGTCAAACAAGGATTTCGTAATAGTCCAACGGAAAGCACATTGTATCTAAAGCGTGAGGGTGATGTACTTCTCATTGTGGTTCTCTATGTCGATGATTTGCTGATCACTAGACCAAATGAGAGACATATTGCTAAATTTAAGACTGATTTGAATGCTACTTTCAAGATGAAAGATTTGGGACTGTTGCATCATTACTTGGGTATACATTTAAGCAGTATGATGGTGGTATTGCCTTGTGTCAAAAAGTTACATAGAGACATTGCTATGTAAGTTTGGACTTGAGGATTGCAAACCTATTGCCACTCCCATGGAAATAGGTTTGAAATTGAGTCTTCATGATGCTGGTGATACTGCAAATGTCACTCTTTATCAAACTATTGTTGCATGCCTCATTTATGTATGCAACATGAGGCCGAATATTCAGTTTGCAGTCTCATGATGATAAAGAAGTTGAAGATATTCCTAGGAGTTACTATTCACAAAGTCATTGGGCAAGGGCTACTACAGAAACTTTGGTCAAGGTAGGTGATCTTGAAGAGCCATTTGTTGCCTTGATTGACCATGGTTCAGAAATAAACATAATGTCAAAGAGTCTCTACAACAAGTGCAAATGGCCGATGGACACAGATCATGGCTGGATGGTAAAAGTGGCAAACAATTCATCCGGTGAATTGTATGCAGCATGTCCAGGTGTGAAGGTAACAATAGGTGATGTAAAGAACAGATTTATGCATAGCCCATGGCTAAGCATTGGCAGGCTGTCAAGAGGATTTTCCGCTACCTTAGTGGCACCTTACATCTTGGCTTGTTTTATCCAAAGGGGGGATCATTGCCCTAGACTTACACGCTTTTTTCGGACTCAGATTGGGCTGGTTGTTTTGACACGCGAGTGTCCACAAGTGGTTTTTGTTTCATGCTTGGCAGTTCATGTATATCATGGTTGAGCAAGAAGCAACCTACTATGGCCACTTCGAGTTGTGAGGCTAATTACGGGGCAGCCTTCAGAGCTATGATTGAGTGTGTATGGATCAGACGCCTTATGGCTGATGTGAGTGTTGGACACGACACTGCCAACAGTATCTACAATGACGGTCATAGCGCATTGGTAGTTGCGAGGAACCCAATTTTTCATGCTCGCACAAAGAACATTGAGGTGCATTACCCCTATGTCAGGGAGAGGCTCTCAACAGGAGAGATCAACTTGGCTTATGTGCCAACACAGGACAACCTTGCAGATATTTTTACAAAGGCATTGCCTCGTGAGAAGCGCAAAGCTTTGGGCTTACTCCCCTTTGTGGACTGATCATGTCCTCAGGGCATGGCACTTCCCTTTACTCATGTGCCAGCTCTCGTTCACCGCATCACTCCAGGGGGGATTTGTTACCATATGCATGTGGTAGTGATGTGTGTTAACACACTAGGACCGCCGGAGCATTTTTTCCCACTTTAGGGGGTTTTTCCCCCCGTGCATTGTATATATGCCCATCACTCTATGGCTATCTATCTTTCCGTTGCACACTAAGTAACACACTCTCTATTGTGTGCCTTGAGCTTCCTTCGTCTTTTCCAAGCTGTATACGTTTCCTTGCAACCCTAATTCCAACAGAGTTCTCATATCAACAACCCTCGCAAAACAAATAGCACAAGAAGAAGAGAGAGCATCATTATAGTAGATGCAACTATGGAGTAAGGAGATGGCAATTCTTCTTCTCACACATGCGTGGACCTATAGCCAGCTCACAACTAGGAAACTCTACTGTAGTTCAAAATCTCTCCATTACCAGACATAATAGCCATTCCACCCACGTCTTCTTTCACACAAGTGGGACTGGCCTTTTTATTTCAAAATTAACTCATCAATAACTTTAGTTATATTAAAATTCATTCAAATAACCCATTGAGAGAGTGTTGAAGCACCAAACAAGAAGATTCAAAAAATGTCTTTTTTTCATACTACCAAAGCATGCTTTCAGCCTTCTATGAATTTATACTTTTCATTACCATTTATTGGAAGTGTTAGGACCACATGGATTTACATATCTTTATGATTCTTGTCAAGACCTTTACCCTTTTCGTCGTCCTTTTCTCTTTTGTTCGTTGGACAATTCCATTTGGGAATAGTGTAGTGACAAACAAATGAAGCACACGTTTTCCTTTTTAACCTTTGCAAAGTCCTCTTGGTTCAACCTAGGTACTGTTACAACCATGTTTTAAAATAGTGATTTACCCTCCTTTTTAAATGGTAATTTCCATTTTTCTTTTAGAAAGGGTCGTGATACCCCCCGTATCTGTGGATTTGGGCTTAGTCTGAGTGGGATTAGAAGCTGTCAAGCGAGTACTATCTTCATAAATTTGTGAAAATTTAATTGCTTCCTCCAAAGTTTAACGTGCACTTCTTTTCACCTCTCTCTTGAAGTGTCTATCTAACCCCCATACAAACACTCTTGTTTTGTGAAATTCATCTGTTCCTGAAATTGGAGGATTATTTCTTTACACTCTACAATGTAAGAAAGCAAAGGCCTACTTTGTTGCCTAGCTTTATCCCAATCCTCCCATTTTCTTTTTGGTTCATTTCTGGGGGAAAATTCTTTCACAAAAATGCTCTCAAATTGAACCCAATATCCCTTGGAATTTTTCTTGATTTCTTGAGACTCATTCACATATTGCTGCCTTTTGGCCCCAATGATGGATTGGCCTAGGCCCTAGAGTGGTTGATATTCAAGTGGGGTGTTTTTTAACCTATAAAGGTCTTGCCATTTGTGCAGGAAGGTATAGATGGAATATTTGTTTCTATCCTTTTCTTCACCATTAAATTAAGGAGGTTTCATATCTTTGAGGATAGGGTTTCTCTAGGTTTGGACTATGTTTCAAGAGGAGATATAACAGTCTCTATATACACGGTTCCACCGTCTCTATACATGGACGGCATGTTTGAATCCGGTGGCACAAAAGACTGCTTTATAGCTTGCTTTCCTTTCTGCATGTACTCAATCAATATAGTCATTTGACTTTTGAGACCTTCTAGAGCAGTAGGGAAAGTTTGTAACTGTATCTCAATGTTTTCTATCCTATGTACTAACAGCTCATGCTGCTCATGAGTTGGTACATCCCATTTTTCACCCATGTCTTCAATCCCATACATGTTTTGGTCTTGGTCAGTGTTGGTCTCAAGTTGCTTTTGATATTGGTCTTTTTCCATATTTTGTAAATTTAAAAGAAAAATTCACTTAAAAACTTTGGAAAAGACGGAAAAAAGTATGCTATGAAGGCTATGCACAAATGTACAAGACTACCTTGTTATTACGTCGAAGAGTTAGGTGAGGTAGATGAGAGCCATCATACATATCTCCCTATTAAGCTATGGATAGAAAACTCTAACAAGACACACACACACACACGCACGCACGCACGCGAGCTATTCCACTTCGCTCCCCTTCATGGTTTCGTGACAACCACCCCCTTTTAGCCTATTGGCCAACACTCTTTTTAATTTTACACTTGGCTTTCATACCCTTTCTCTCTTTTTAAATATGTAGGAGGCAATTCACACGAAGCCATGACCCCATAGCTTGCGGTGTAGTGTGCCCTTAACAATTGGATGTCTCTCTCTCTCTCTCTCTCTCTCTCTCTCTCTCTCTCTCTCACACACACACACACACACACACACACACACACAGAGCTCTTTGTGCTTCTCCTTCCCCTCCTCTTCTCTTCTCCGAGTGTGAGCTTCCCTTAAAAAACTTCCTCCTCTACTCTTATTTGCCAAGAGCATGATCAAGAACTCCCCTTCCTCTTCAACTCTCCATTGAGAGCTCTTCCAAAAAAAAACAATTTGCCCTTCCCTCAAATTAACCTTCCCTTTTCCTTTTCGCTAGTGGCCTTTAGCCATTTTTTAGAAACTTGGCATCTTATCCAAACCTTCAACCACACAATTCTAGCCCCATACTCCCACTTGGGGTTATCATGATATCATAACAACCCCCCAATTCACCGAATTTATCAAGCATATGAATCACCTCCAATATCAGGGCTAGCCCTTTTGGGATGCTTGTGTGCCACATTGCCAACGACGAGGCAATAGCTCCACCACACATGGTGGCCAAGTCCACCAACACTGACATCCGCACAAGCATGGTGACGGACTCCACCTTTGTGAGCTCCATCTCTTCAAATTATGTGATTCTTAATACTTATACTACACCTTCCTTGCCATTGATAGCCTATGTGGGTTTTTGCGCTTGCCACGGAGCGGCCCCAAGTTCATTCCTCCTTGAGCCTCCAAAAGCCCCACCAAAAGCCTCTAAAGCTTTTTTTTGCCATAAGAAACCCATACAGTGCCCAAATGAGGCCCCATAGGTCCCGATTGGGCTCCAAACTCACCGGCTACCTCTCCAATGCCAATTTTTGCTAGTCAATCACCACATTATCCATTCATTCCATGAAATTGCACTCATCCATAGTTTTTAGGAAACCATGAAAACCACTTAACTGGAGCATATTTGGTCGCATCCGGCCTATTCTGGATGCAAAGGGAGCCTGGTAAAATCTACACATAGCCGTAGATAATGAGAACTTGCAGAAAATGGTAAGGAAAAAGGTTCAAAAGTATGGGAGAAAACACATAAATACCTAGGCAGACCATACGTCACAATAGGATGACTAAGAAGTTGTGAAAGCTTATGAACATTTGCAAAGTTTTGTTGTTTTTTATCATCAACTTTATAAAAGTGCTCCTAAGTTTGGTGTGAAAAATTTGATCCATTGGAATAGGATGCCCATACTTTGCTATAGGGTGACTAAGAAGTTGTGAAAGCTTTGGAATATGATGCCTATTCTCTTGAATAGGATGACTAAGAAGTTGTGAAAGCTTATGAACATTTGCAAAGTTTAGTTGTCTTTTAGGATGACTAATAAGTAAGTTAAAAAAAAACGAGGCCGGTTAATACGAGTGTTGCGGGTCTGCAATGCAGAGGATGGGGGTGGGGCGGGGAGAGGCCCCCGCTATAGGGGTGCTCCCGGGAGGTGGAGCCCTGGCTGTGGGCAGCTCCTTTGCTTCTTCATCAAAGTCTCGAGCCTCGCTTTTTTTGGCACTCAGGCGCCTTGGGGGCCTCCTGTCTCGTGCAGGGAACTGTTGGCTCGGCTTGGTGGGAGCCTTGGAGCTTTGGATGGAGCTCATCACGGGCGGCGGTGGAGGATGTGGGGAGTAAGCAAATCTTATTGAGTTTGGGGGCTACCACCTCTTCAGCCTGCGTTCGTACTCTATGGGGCAAGCTAGTCAATATGCAGGGAATGCTAGATCATGGAGAAGGGCTGCTGGTCCGCCTTGCCATCATCGTTATCAGTTGTGTTGTGCTACTTGGGCCAGAGTTGATTCTCGGTATGTGGTGTTGGCTCGTCTGCTCGAATGATTTTTGTGGTGGTGGTGTTCAGGTCTATGCGAAGGCACTTTCAGGGAAAATGGTCTGTTTGTGGCAACGATGGATATGTGGTGGCACCCTGTTAGTCATCTTCCGGTGATTGGGACTAGGGCCCCGCCCTTGCGACATGCTTTTCAAGTTCGTTTTGGTCCTGTTTGGGTGGTGTTGTGCCCAATGGCAGTGGGTGAGACTCCATTGACTTCCGCTCAGGTATTCTCTTTCTCTCTCGAGGGTGGCTCCCTGTTTAGCGAGTTCTTTGTTACTAGTGTGTGACACGCGGGTTGCTGCGGCCAAGAAAAGCATGGCCATTGGGTCACACGCGTGCTGTCGTGCTGTGACACGTACATAGTGGGAATGCATAATACAAGATCTATCTTGTAATTTTTTAGATACATAATTATATTTCCTATAATGTACATATGCATATTTAAGTATAATAATAAGCCTTCTATCTCATCCTATTATTTTTCTCAAGGGTAACTTATTCTTACTTTACCATCAAAAAATACTATGGAAAAAGCGTCAATAGCTCTGCCTCTTTAACTTGGGGCAAAAAGCATTGATTCTTTATTTCTACTATCTCATTATCATCTGACACCCTAGCTAGATCCTATATCTAGGGTAAACTCCAATATATATATATATTCTATGTTTTTTTCATATTTTTCTTAGATTTTTTTTAAAATAGCTAATAGGAGGGAATCAAATCCTAGTGGGACACTAGGTGGCATGATTTCAAAGATACACTTATTTTAATGCATTATTGCAAGCATGATTACAAAACTTTTTCAAGGAGCAATGTCATGAGGTTTCCTTTGGAATCAAATGAAAGTCTAAGCTAAGGGGACCACAGGAAGACTTTTGCTGCCAGAAATGGACCCTATTTTGATGATTTTTTTACACAAGGTTCCAATCCGAATTGGAAAATGCATATAAAAAGGAAGTTGTAGATAATGAGCTGAAGTTTCTATCCATATTTTTACTTTTTTATTTGGAGCCACGATTGAGGAGATATAATCAAAATACTGGACCCCAGTCTGCCCACATAATGCAGGGACAGCTCATTTCCAACTTTTCCAATTTCTGTTCACACTGGCTCCTCTCTTCTTGTGTAAACCCTTAGGGGTTCCCTTCACCTATAAAAGGGGACCTCTTCTTCCTTGAAAACAACTCAAGCATTCAAGCCATTGATGAGAGGAATTCATGAAGGAGTGAGTAGTAATGCCAAATTGTACTTAGCCATTAACATAAGCCTAAGCCTACACTTTCTCCTAGAGGAGACTAGCCATTCTTGCATGCTATCCTTGGAAGATCAACTCTAATCAAAGAAGGTCGTGGAATTGGTGTATCAATCAAAGTTGAATTCTCCCCTCTTCTTCTCTCTCCATTAATAATGGTGCCGAAGGGTTTGTCAAGTAAGATGTGTTCTACATTGATGTTTTCTTGATTTCTTGTTGTTTTCTTTTTCATCTCTAATCCAACATATATGTATATCTAATCTCATCTCCTTAACCAAACCTATCTCTCTCATTCTTAGTAATTCATCCTCTCTACAAATTCTAGGTTCTCCTTGCTATATGTACATCTCTCCCCGCAGTATCCTTATTGCCTACGGGCAAGAATAGGGCTTGGGAGGGAAACTTCTCATCTCTTCACTTTTCTTATATCTACATTTCTCACATACTATCCTAAATGAATAACCCACATGATGGTAATTTCTATCGCTTTCACTCTGTACGATCTATTAGAATTAATGTATGGATTAGCCGTAAAATACACTTTCAACAACGTATAGTGTTTCTCTTTGGTCCAGAAAGGCTTAATGAAATACTTCTATCACCAGATCCCATCATACTACCTCTCATAGACTATAACTTTTCTTTTGACGTAAGCGTAGTTATTTTGCTATGAACCAAGAGGATTTGTACACACAATTAATCCCAATCACTAGACAAAATATATATATTATGGTAAGCACAAAACTACAATTCCAAAGAATAATTCGTAGCCTATTTGGTCAGCCAAGAGTGAATGCTATTAACTCATCTATTAACCCTTTCATATTACCCATGATATGATATGACCATAGCCTTGATGTTTTCATCTTTGTGTTGTTTTGACACTCTCTTTTGTGTTCTTTCTTTGTGTGTGTGAGTGCAAGAGAGAAAGAGTGGGGCTTCTTTGATTGCACTTCCTTCCAAACCCTAGTCTTCATGGCATCTATGGTTTAACTCCTTCATATAGTTTTTTTTTGAATTCTCTCACAAACTCTCACAGCCATAAGCCCGGTGCTTTCTTGGCAAGACCGCAAATTTCTCGACAGCGTGCACACACACATACACAAACACACACACACACACATTTGTAAGTGTGGATAAGTGTGTATGCACACAAGTGAAGAGAGTGGATCGCTCGATCGCTCCAAAATGATCACAATTCTCTCTCTCTCTCTCTCTCTCTCTCTCTCTCTCTCTCTCTCTCATATTAGATCATGAGATCAAGATTTGTCAAGTAGATCTTTGATATCTATTTGCATCAATAAAAATTCTCTCTCTCTCTCCCCCCCCCCCCCCTCTCCCCGTCCACCTCTCTCTCTCTCTCTCTCTCTCTCTCTCTCTCTCTCTCACACACACACACACACACACACACACACACACACACACACACACACACACACACACACACACGGAGGCACATAGAGTTTTAAGGTGGAGACTTGTCAAGTAGATCTTTGAGATCTCTTTCAGTAAATGAAAAGAGGAAACTATAATAAACATTGACAGTGGTGGATTGGTTAGATAAATTCCCTCTTAAAAACCACCTCTTAAATTAAAGACTTGTTAGATTAGAATTTTGAGATCTGTTAGTGTGTTCCTATGATATTAAAAATTCTCTCTCTCTCTCTCTCTCTCTCTCTCTCACACACACACACACACACACACACACATACGTGCTGGTGCACAACCCCTCAATTACCCTCTTTGTTTCCCTTATTTCTCTCCCTATGGGAAAATTCTCTCTCTCTCTCTCTCTCTCTCTCTCTCTCTCTCTCACACACACACACACACACACACACACACACACACACACACACACACATACGTGCTGGTGCACAACCCCTCAATTACCCTCTTTGTTTCCCTTATTTCTCTCCCTATGGGAAAATTCAAACCAATGAGGAACTACCACTATTCTCTCTCTCTCTCTCTCTCTCTCTCTCTCTCTCTCTCTCTCTCTCACACACACACACACACACACACACACGTGCATATTGGCATTCAACCCTGTGATCACCCTCTCTATCTATCTCCATCAATCTTTCTCTTTTGATGGAAAAATGGAAGCCCATAAGAAGCTGCCACTTCTCTCTCTCTCTCTCTCTCTCTCTCTCTCTCTCTCTTATACACACACACACACTCAAACTTAGGAAATTGTAATTGGAAGCATGCTATAACAATTGTCTCTATAAAAATGTATATGTAATACAATTCTGACAATTGATCCTTGTTGGCATCTTCTCCAAGAAGGATATGCTCAATTGTAAGGCCTTGATCTCTTTATGTGGAATAAGTTTTCAAGATAAACAAACCTTCAAGCAATCAATGCCACTATATGAAATAAATCTTCAAGAGTTCTATGTCAAAATGCAATGTCTTATGTAGCACAAATGCAAAAGACTCTCCCTCAAGAAAGTCGTTGAAATCATTATCTAGATATCCAAATTCTAATGGTAATATAGTTTTGCACACATCACCTAATCTCATGAGCTCAAAGACGCATTCTCAAATGAGACTTTTCATTTTCCTCAAATGAACCACCCTTTGCTTTATTTCTAGCCTCAAAAATAAGACCTCACTAGCCAATAGTGTAACCATCTCAATCTAGCACAATAGTTTCTCCCTCTTTTGGTGTTCACAACCTTGGGTACTTGCGTTGTGATCAAACTGTATCAATGTATATTGGATACTTTCATCTTTGGCTTTCCATAATCTTTCCCTCGCAGGGATGACATGTCTACAAACTCTAACACTGACACTCTATTATTTTATGGAGTATGTGAAAGCCGAAGTAGCGAGTGCTAGTTAGATAAAGCATTTCTCGTTGCAAAATGCATAAGTCTCTTTTTCCTTGAAATGGTATGTAGTTGCTTTAGGAAGGCTGCTAGTTTTCCAAGGAATCTCTCTCTCTCTCTCTCTCGTTCTCTCGTGTTGGTGTCCCATGCAAGGGTGTAACAAATTTGTGATAAGGTGCACCTCTCCTCTTTGTGCATAGCTTGTACTCAAGGTCGTGAGAGAGTGATCGTGGATGTGTTGAGCGTGCATCTTTTCAGTGCCTGTTGTGCCCTTCCATTTTGGGTATGTTGGAAACCTGTGTTTACAAAAAGAAACAGAGTTTAATGTACCTTCAACCGGCTAAAATTATGAAACTTGGGCTATTCCAAGCTTGC
This sequence comes from Adiantum capillus-veneris, assembly GCF_014529385.1. Lineage (NCBI taxonomy): Eukaryota > Viridiplantae > Streptophyta > Polypodiopsida > Polypodiales > Pteridaceae > Adiantum > Adiantum capillus-veneris. The sequence continues at coordinate 116,003,398 of NC_140941.1, forward strand.
CTTGAAGAAAATCAATAAATTTTGCAAGTGTTAATGTAAATACTGACAATTCTTTAAGTATCAATGTTACTGACAATTCTTCATATTTTAACTTAAAAATTGGAAGAGTTTTATTTTTGCCCTTATTTATTATATTACTTCAATTAGGAAGAATAGCATAAGTAGATGAAGCATTTCATATCGTAGATATGACTCCCTTTTTCTTCAAACGATATGTAATTGCTTATGGAGGGTTGCCAACTTGTTGGGAAAACTCTCTCTCTCTCTCTCTCTCTCTCTCTCTCTCTCTCTCTCCCATGCGATAGTGTAATAGATGTTTGATAGGTCCATTTTCCTCTTCTTGCATAGCTTGTGCTTGACGTGGAAAAGAGTGACCGAGGATGTACTGTACATCCAAGTTTTTAGTGCCTCTCATATCCTTCCATTTTGGGTCAATTTGAGACCCGTGTTCACAAAAAAAGAAGTTAGTGTATTTTTAACCTACTAAATTGAAAGACCCAGGCTACATTCCAAGCTTGCCTTTAAGAAAATTGATAGTTCTTCAAATTTTAACCTAAAAGCTAGAAGAGTTTTATTTGTGTCCTTATTTATTAAATCACTACAATTAGGAAAAATAATATAAGTAGATGAAGCATTTCTCATAGAATTGACTCCCTTTTTCTTGAAATAATATGTCATTGCTTTTGGTTGGCTACCAGGTTGTTGGGAAATCAATCTCTCTCTCTCTCTCTCTCTCTCTCTCTCATGTCGGTGCCCCACGTCACGATGTAACAAATTTTTGATAGGTGCATGCCTCCTTTATACCATCCTTAGGGTGGTAAGAGAGTGACAGTGGATGTATTGAGCTTCCAAATTTCTACATCCATCACGCCCTTTCATTTTGGGGCTATTTGAGGCCCATTTTTGATAGGTGAATGCCTCCTTTATACCATCTTTAGGGTGGTAAGAGAGTGACAGTGGATGTACTGAGCTTCCAACTTTCTACATCCATCACGCCCTTTCATTTTGGGGTTATTTGAGGCCCATGTTCACAAAAAACCGGGGTTTAGTGTATTTGTAACTGGATAAACTTACAAATTTTGGGCTATATTCCAAGCTTGCCTTCAAGAAAACTAGCAAAATTTTCCAAGTTTTAATGTAAATATTGTCAATTCTTCAAATTTTGACTTTAAAATCAAAAGAGCTTTTATTATGCCTTTATATATTTCCAATGTTGCAAAAAACCAAGGTTTACTATATTTATAATTGGCTGAAATTGAAAAATCTTGGCTAGTTTCCAAGCTTGCCTTTAAAAAAATTGGAAATGTTTTGCAAGTTTTAGCAGTAATTTCTCAAATTTTGGCATAAAAACCAAAGTTTTAATTGTGTCCTTCTTTACTTTGAGTTCAATTTTTTTTTAGCAAGCCTAGCAAATTAGTTCTATTAGGAAAAATGTTTTTGGCAAGCCCTATTTGAGACCTCACATGCCACATGCTTATGTTGTCCCGTATGAGGCACAGGTGGTGCCAGCTCGACTGCGAGACCATCTGACTTTGCCTCTTTGGGTGAAGTTGTAACATATAGTGTGCACGTTCTCAAAGTTAGTAGAATAGCTATGCATTTAGGTGCCCAATCACAAGGTTTTTGCTCGGCATTATCTGACGTGTGGAATCATGGAGAGCTTAGCATGTGCTATTCTTATGACTTCTTCTTCTTTTGCTTTGTATGGTTCATGGTGCATGTTCATATGGGCACAATGTTCCTCAATGTGATGAGATGGCCTTGTGATGGCACCAATACATATACCTGGTTATGGGTTATGCTTCCTTGTAGATAGCCTTGTGAACTGGTATGGTCAGTTGTGTTTTCTCCTCATGGAAATGCCAATTTCTTGGCATGAGGCTTATTTATTGGTGGTGGTTTTAATTTATTAACCCTTCTAAGTATTGTATAGATATTAAAAATGATAAAATATCAAAATAGAGTCCACCTTCAAATTTGAGAGTTCTCTGTGGATTTGTGAAGAAAGAAATGAGGGGTTTCTTTAAAGCATTCAAAGGAAAAATTAGAGCCGCGCTTCAAATTGTCTTTAAGAGGAAAAATAGAGTCACCCTTCATCGAGCAGTGTTATGCGTCTAGGGCTCCTCTCTCTCTCTCATGTTAGTGTTGCACGTGAGGATCTAAAAGATTCTCAAGAGGTACTTCCCTCCTCTCTTCGCAAAGCATGTCCTCGAGATCGGGAGAGTAATCTTGGATGTACCAAGCATGAAACTTTTCTACCTCTATCATCCCCTTCTATTTTGGGGCTATTCAAAATCAGTGTTCACAAAAAACCAAGGTTTATTATGTTTTTAACCAGCTTAAATTGCAAAACCCTAGATAGATTCCAACTCAAGGGGGTCACGACAATTAAAAATTACCTATCGCGTGGGTTCAACGTTGTGGATTATTTTATTATATACTTTTGTCACAATTTTACATACAAAAGGGTGTTGAAAAACTATTCTTGAAAAAAAACATTACAAATTGAATTAAAAAATGCTCCTTTTTATTGGTGAGAAATTCACACCTAAGGATTTTCTAAATAGTGCTGGAACACACGTGATATATGTTTTACATATAGTGACCTCCCACCGAGGATTCCAAGCTTACCTTGAAGAAAACCAACAAAATTCTGCAAGTTTTAGTATAAATACCATCAATTCTTCAAAAGAGTTTTTAATGTGTCCCTTATTTACTTTAAATTATCTTGATTGCGAGAAAAGATTTGGTGCTGCCTTTGAGACCCCGACCCCCCTCCCCCAAAACACACACACACACACACACACACACACACACACACACACACACACACGTGCTTTCATTTTGAGACTGTTCGAATCTGGTGTTAGATAAAAAGTAGGCTTTAGTATATTTTAAATGGTCTAAAATTGCAAAATGCTAGCTAGATTCCAAGTTTGCCTTGAAGTAAACCACTAAAATTTTGATAGTGCACATATAAGCAATTACTTAAATTTTTAATTTTTATGGCCATTGGCCTTTGAAAAGCAAAGTTGAGCCACCCAAAATAGGCTTTCACACAAGATTGTATGCCAAAGTGCACGAAAAAAGACAATAGGGAGGGATCTTTCGTAGCCCTGCTATTCTTTCCCTTCCCCAAGCCAGCCATCTGCACGTCCGAGAGAGAGAGAGAGAGAGAGAGAGAGAGAGAGAGAGAGAGAGAGAGTGTGAGTGAGTGCAATCCATGCATGCCCTCCCCTATAAACAAGTGAGAAGAACAAATTTTTGGTTGTGCACATCTCATCAAAAAATCTCCGCCTCCCTCTCTCTCTCTCTATCTTCCTGTCTCTCCTCCACGTGCAAGTTGCCCCCTTTTCCTCTTCATCTCACCCGTTTTGCTTTCAATGCCACAGAAGGTATCTGTAGAGATTCCACTTAATGCAACACCTCAAAAAGATTAGAGGGACATATTTGGCTTTCACACAAGGATAAGTAAAGTATGCTTTAAAAGAAAAAGTAAAGTCAATCCCTTTTTTTAAACTTGTTAGGTTGAAAGCTCAAATGATTCGCAGGTTCCAAGGTTCAAAGAAATAAAACATTTTGCAAAGTTTTCTTTGAAGTGAACCTAGGAGTGACAAGTGGATGCCTTCTCCTTGCTTGAAAAATTTAAGTTGCTTCATATATAGTATAGATGTTATGTTGTGGGGTGGCTTCCCTTGATAGCCAATGTATTTGATGGTTATGGTTGAGATTTGATGCTATGGTCAGTTTGGGGGTGTCATGCCCCGGTTTGGGCATGGCATGATTATGTAAGTTTTGGTTTTGTTAATATATATTTACTCACAATTGTGAGTTCTACAAAAAAGAAAAAGGGGGATGACTAATAAGTTGTGAAAGGTTATGAACATTTGTAAAGTTTCGTTGTCTTTTATCATCATCTTTTAAAACGTGCTCCTAAGTTTTGTGTGAAAAATCTCATCCACTGGAATAAGATGGCTTGCAATTTCGAAATGCATTGGAGCATCCTCATATTGTGGAGAGCTCGGTTGCTGCTTATGTTGTGCTTAGAGCTGGGTCTCACCATGAGTTAGTGGCGATAGTACTTACTAAAATAATGTTTTAATTTTTTATTTTTTTTATAGAAAAACTCACAATTGTGAGTGAATTATATTGAGCAGCAGAAAAAATTACAAGGTTTTGTCATGCTCATGTTAAGCCATGACAACATCCAGGAATCATAATTACACCGGCTATTAGGGCACTCCTATCGATGGCCAAGGTTTGCCCCCATCCTAGGTATTCCGTCTGCTGACAACAAGGCACAAGTAGTCCTAGACCAATCCTCCGAGTGATGCTTGCGTCCGAGTGTCCATATTAGCACTTTGCTTTCCTGTATAATTTCTACGAAGCTTGCCACCTCAAATCCTCCTTCAAAAACACGGCGGTTTCTTGTTTGCCATACATTATGAAAGAAGAAGTATCTGACAATTTGGGTGCTGACGAGGAGTGCAACTACTTACTAAAATAATGTTGATCCATGTTTCTCTCCTTGAATATAGAAGCCTTATCCTAGCTCTACTATCACTTTGAAAATTGAAGGGTTAAGCTATTCTTTACTGAGTGAAAGGGTCTCCTCTCCTATCAAAGATCTCCCATCTATGTCTATACTATACATAATTTATACATTTATTCTATGTACAATTGAAAGTCTTTGGTCTTTTTAAACTGTACATTACATTTTGAAAGGCTTTTCACTTCCCTATGCATGTCAAATCTTACCCTTCACTTTTGCATTTTACATTAGATGTTTGGTTTAGACTTTTGTGAAGTGAACCAATGCATTAGAGGTGGAGGCCTTCTTTTTGCTTGAAAATGAAGGGGTTGTTATCTACATTATTGAGAGAGAGAGAGAGAGAGAGAGAAAGAGAGATTTTAAGATTGAGCTCATGGAAATTCCTACTCACCAACGACACCCTTGCCCTTCAAATTTTCAAGACATTGTTATTTTAACATTAATCATGTATTTTCAAAAGAGTAGCTAACATTTTTTCCCATACAAAACAAGAAAAATGCTTTAAAATGGGTAAAATGTTTGACAAAAAACCAACCCTAACATTGGCATCTCAAATAGGGAGAGAGATTTTCCAATTGATGGGCCTTTTATCAATTCCGAGTTATTTAATCCTTTTTATTTTTGAGAGTTAAACCATGTGCCACCCTAAAAAATCTATAAATTTTTGGCCAAGAAGGCCATAGAGAAGTGGTAGAGAAAACGTGCAATTCTTCTTTGCACCTCTCACCATCCCCATTAGTCACCATTACATTAACTTTGATGAAGAAGATGTTCAAATGAGTATAGTAAAGCTTGAAAATGACTTGAAAGTGAGTGTGCGTGCGCGTGCGCGTGCGCGCACATGCATCTCTCTCTCTCTCCCCCCCCATTATAGTGTGTGGGAAACATCATTTTTCTAGACATACAAAATTCCTATTCTTGAATTTGCCAAGAGGAAATTTTAGAAAATTATTTTTCAAGTTTTTACACTATTTTTCTCTATTTTGGAACGAAATTTCTCCTCTTCCCCTTGCTCTTAGCCGGTATTTTTGAAATTGAAATCGGCACAATATTAAGCTAAGAGACATTTTTCCAAAACAGAGACTATTAACATGTCAAACGTGTTCAAAAAATCACTGAATTTATTCCAACAAAACATGTTGTCTTCTTGAGGCCATCGTGAAGTCTTCACCTTGTTTACATTATGATGGACACACACACACACACACACATGCGCACATATATATACAAGTACACACACACACATATACACACACTAACTAATGTCAAACATCTATCCCTAGAAAAAAATGGAAAAGGTTTGTCTGTCTGTGAGTCGACTTCAATCTGTATCGCTTTGGGGACATGCATGCAAATGACGGGTTGTTATACATGTCATTGGCAGAGAGAGAGAGAGAGAGAGAGAGAGAGAGAGAGAGATTTTACGATTGAGCTCATGGGGACTCTTACTTACTAGGGACACTCTTTTCTTTAAGATTTATTCTCTTAATATTATCATGTATTTTCAAAAAAGTAGCTAATATTTTTTCCCATACAAAACAAGAAAAATGCCTTGAAATGGGTAAAATGTCTTGAAATGGGAAAAATGTATGACAAAATACCAACCCTAACATTGACATTTCAAATGGGGAGAGAGATTTCCAATTGAGGGCCTTCTATCAATTCAACGTTATTTAATCCTTTTTATTTTTGAGAGTTAAACAATGTGCCACCCTGAAAAATCTATAAATTTTCTAAATTATGATAGACACACACACACACATATATATACATACAAATTCTCCAAATTATGATGGACACACACACGGAGATATATATATATATATATATATATATACACACACACACTAACTAATGTCAAACATCTATCCCTAGAAAAAAAGGAGAAGCTATGAGTGGACTTCATTATGTATCGCTTTGGGGACATGCATGCAAATGATGGGGTTGTTATACATGTCATTGGCCATGGGAGAGAGAGAGAGAGAGAGAGAGAGAGAGAGAGAGAGAGAGAGAGAGATTGTACCATGAAGCTCATAGGGACTCCTACTCACCAGGGACACCCTTGCCAATTTCCAAGAAATTATAATTATCTTGGAATTATAGTGTATTTTTGAGAGAGTGGCTAACATTTTCTCCCATAGAAAACGAAAAAAATGCCTTAAAATGGGTAAAATGTACGAAAAGGATCAACCTTGACACTGGCATCCCAAATGAGAAGAGAGATTGCCTAGTTGACAAGCCTTTTACCTGTTCTAATATATTTTATCCTCTTTTATTTTTAGGAGTTAAACTATGTGCCACCCTTTAAAATTCATAAATTCTCTCAATTATGATGAGCGTAAGTACATATATATATATGAGAGAGAGAGAGAGAGAGAGAGAGAGATTGACATCATTAGAACATTCGTAAATAATTTCTCTCAAATATCATAGAGTCTTCAACTCAAGCGCACACTTTGTGTGCGTGTGTGTGTGTATGTGTGTATGTGAGAGAGAAAGAGAGAGAGCCTCACTGCCCCACGCCAGCTTCTAAAGTTTTGAGTTATTATGTGTGTGTGTGTGTGTTTATGTTTGATTATCTAACCATGCTAACTTATCTAAGCTTCTATATCTATATCTATAATCTATACTCTTTATAATGCAACTTAAATTTTTCAAGCAAGGAGAGACCCTCCATGTGTCACTCACTGCTTCACTTAAGAGAAAACCTCTCTAAAATGTAAAAAGGAGAGTAAGATTGTAAGAAGCTTTTCAGCTTTTGTCAGAATGTAAAATAAAAAAATTTTATTTTTCTTTAATAGTAGCAAATGCTTTAGTCATAGAAAGTCAAATACTTTCTCCTCTACAAAGAATAAATATATTGGTTAAAATGCACATAACAAAAAGGAGATAATTTAGTGGAGATTTTATTATCTTAATGAGAATTTAATTTTTGAAGATATATTTGGTTTTTTCTTTTCAAAAGGTTTTTTTCAAGATCAAAATTAACATATATATTTTTTAAACTTTTTATTCCTTTAAAGAGATTAAAAAAAAAATTCCAACTCATGTGGTGCCGACTAGGGGTAGTTTCACTTTGAGAAAATACATGCAAACAAAGGAGCAGTTATCCATGTTATTGACCATGAGAGAGAGAGAGAGAGAGAGAGAGAGAGAGAGATTTTCCTTTCGAGCTCATAGGGCTCCGTCTCACCAAGGACACCCTTCAAGCCCTTCAAATTTCTCGGGAGGGTCACTTAATATTTATGCGACTATCACATGAATATAGCAGAAGGGGTTATTAATTTTTTTCTCCCATTTTCACATTCAAAAAGATACCATAAAATGCTATTGAATTTTTTTAAATTTAGACTTAATTGTTTGTCAAAAATTCACACATATGGAGTTTAAAATTAGTCCTTGAATGCACGTGATATACAAAATTTATATTTAGTGACACATCAAGTCAAATTTCCAAGATAATATGGTTTTCTTAAAGTAATAGTGTGTTTTCACAAGGGTAGCTAACATTTTTCACCCATAGAAAGTAAACAAAATGCCCAAAGAAAATCAACCCTCTCATTGGCACCCCAAATAGGGAGAGAGATTGCCCAGTTACCAGTTCTTGGATATTTTGTCCTTATTGTTTCTAAGAGTTAAACTTGGATATTTTGTCCTTATTGTTTCTAAGAGTTAAACTGTAGAAAATGCTTCAAAATCAATAAATTCTCTAAGTTTTGATAGGCAAAGGTTCCTATCAAAAATCAACCCCACACACACACACACACACACACACACACACACACACACATAGAGAGAAAAATGTTTTAGTGTCGAACGAATGACGCAGCAAGTAGAAGGGAGAAGAGGAGAAAGAGAGAATAAAATGTTTAAGGGTGTAACAATAATCTAAAAAGACGCTAAAGTTACACAACAAGTCTTTAAAACTTGAATAACTATTGAGAGAGAGAGAGAGAGAGAGAGAGAGAGAGAGTTAGAAGATGAAACAAAAAAACTTTATTCTCACCCAAATTGCCATATATATCTTCTGGGCTTCTTCTTCACAAAAAAACTTTATTCTCACCCAAATTGCCATATATATCTTCTGGGCTTCTTCTTCTTCTCTCTCTCTCTCTCTCTCTCTCTCACACACACACACACACACACACACACACACACACACACACACGTCTTGAAAAAAGAAGAACTTAAAATGTTGTATGAGCGATCCAATGAGATCTCAAAGATCTATTCGATGGTCTCAAGTTCAAGACTTGAGACCTGAGAGAGAGAGAGAGAGAGAGAGAGAGAGAGAGAGACCAATCATAGCCATCTATACTTTTCTTTGCAGAGATTGAAAAAAGGAGTTTGCTCATCCTTTTCATGCATTGACTTAAGGTCATCACTTCAACCGCACTACCAATTTTTCAACTACTATACCACGATGACAAGTCATATGTGTATGCACACATAAGCTCCTCGCAAACTGCTATCCATCTAATACGTGTGTGTGTGTGTGTGTGTGTGTGTGTGTGTGTGTGTGTGAGAGAGAGAGAGAGAGAGAGAGAGAGAGAGAGAGAGGGTTTGGGGGGGGCACAAAGGGAGCATAAAAGTTTGGAATGTCATAGTTACTGTACTATAACAACAACAAGAGGCTTCAAGACCTATGTGACAAATCTTTGATATAAGAATATATATATGTATACACACACACACACACACACACACACACACACACACATATATATGTACACATACATATTATGTATGTATATAGACACACACACACACACACAAATACACATATATACATGTCTCTCTGTGTGTGTGTGTGTGTGTGTGTACTCAAGTAGGGTATGATACTCATATTCTCAAATTTTCAAGGAAATGTTTACACAAAAAGAGGTTGTCCTACATTGCCTCAATGCCCAATCACACATTTAACAAAGCAACAATTAAGCCAAGTGGTTGGTATAGTATAGATTGTGCGCAAGGAAATAGGCTCAAGCTGATTGAATACAATCTACTCTCTCAAAGAGGAATATGGTTTTTTAATTAGAGGATGAAGATAGATAGAGATCAATGGCATGCATGATTTTAGTCACAACCTCAATTTTACACCACATCCTTCAGTTTAGCATAATGGCCAAAACTCCTACAAAAATAAACAATCAAGCAACCTTATTTTGCTTTCATTTCTATCACATTTTTAAGATGCAAATGATGTGAAAGTGTACATGAACAAATAGTGTACACCTTATCATACTAAGATGCTTATGTATTGTTGTGATTATGTGATGACTTAAACCATTACCATGCTTGTGAGCATAGATAGAGATCCAAGAGAAGCATCTAGAGAGCAGCTTAGATGTAGTCACATTCTTAATATTAAAATAATGTCATCTCATCTCTTTGAAACTTGAAGCTTTTCGGGTACATTGGAAACCATGAGCCCTTATATTTTCACAACTCTACTCTTAGACATGAAAAGCTTCATAATTACACACTGTAGCAATTACGGCCCTTCATCTTTAAGAACTTGCTGGCTTACCCAGTTTGTACTTCTTGACTTGGTAGCACTTTTGTCAACTCTAGGTAGACCAAGGGAAAGATGGTCTTCTTGCCAAATAAGAAGTTATGATGTACACTTCTACCATGTCTTGCTCATAAGAAAGACGGAAGGATACAAGTAAGTAAGACACTGGAGTAGAGATATTGAATTCAATTGTGTTCCTATTGTTGAAACCAATCCTAGAACACACTCCAGTTTCAAAAGGAGCTTTATTGTTACATTGATTCTAGACGGATTTCATCTCTTCATACCATGCCAACTTACCTAATCTATATAATCAACATTAGTAGCATTGCTAAACCGAGATACACCAGAAAGAGGAGACTCTCTCTCTCTCTCTCTCTCTCTCTCTCTCTCTCTCTCTACCACAATAGAAGTAGAGAACTCCTAAATTTGTTGAACAAGGTCTAGCATCTTATGCAAAACAATGTCTATCAGAAGCTTCCAAGCTTGGTATCAAAGAATACTTTGTATAATCTTACATATATTTATGTTTGTTAGAATCTTCAAGAGGTTGTGTAATGCATTACTTTTAGAAATGCAATAGAATATACATGTAGGAATAGAGTATTGATAGTGTTTCACTTGGAAGAGAAGATATCCCTACAAGAATAGAAGCGATGTTTCTTTGACCGCAGCAACGCTCGGGTCACATACTAGTGTTATCCTTAAAAATAGAATTTCATCTTTCCTCCTTTTGGTGATAAGGGTGCCACCTTATGCATAGCTTTACTCACCTTGCTCCCACTAGCACATGGTGCAACCCGGCTGTTAAGATAAGTGTGTATAGAGCTACTTAGAAAAGAGAAAGCGAGGGACAAGAAGCCCGCCAACTCCACCAACGTACTGCGTAGTTTGTGTCTCTCTAGTGCTTCTTGCCTCACAAGCAAGTGATTGCTGTTATTAATGCGCTTCAGTATACAACAAAGATTGACTTTAGCATTAAGATCATTGTAGTTGTAACAAATGCATGTTGTTTATGTATGCTGCCAAGTAGGATGCCTACTATGTTGCTTACGTGAATATGATGCCTCATTATGCTGAAAAAGGCTTAGTTACAAAGAAGAAGGTTTCGTTATTTGACATCAGTAAATAACTCCCCTCGCCTGACCATAGCCTTAATTTACTCGGTGCTCAATCCAAGAGTAGACAGTGGGCATTCGGTCCAATAGCTCCTCCTATGTAGGGTCATTGATCCCCGAAGAGATCATGTGGGCTGCAACCCTCAACAATATCTAACACGGGATATTAAATAAAGCCAAGGCGGTGGGATCAATGGCAGAGAAGTGCACCCGAAACCAGAGGCACGGGCAGACGTCGGAGGTGAAAAAGTAAACAAGGAAAGGAAAGGTAAACACAGACACAAAAAGTAAGCAAGGGCATGAGGGAGGGGGTAAACAACGACCAGCTTTGTAACAATGTGAATTCACTTGGGTATCAACAAGACAGACGCGCCTACATGGTTAGCTCGCTAGGCTTTCAACCTCGAGGTGGTGGGTTCGAATCTTCGATCGCTACTGTCGCTGACTTTTTTCAACACCCTTCCTTTTCCTCGAGACTTGTGCGCTTCAACTCCGACCGCCGATTCCACCGCTTTGGGGTCATTAAGACCCCGTGTCAAATAGTGCCGAGGCGGGGCTGCAACTTCAGAGCGTTCCAACAGATCCAGTGCCCACAAGTCCACAATGTGCTTGGCGTGTGAGCCCGCGTCAGTGAAGATACAAACGGATGAGGTTTGGGCGGATATGACGCCACGTTTACTGCAAACCTGGCAGGTGACGTGCACAGGCGGACGGCAAAAGCGCCTCTCTTCAAGAAAAGCTGCATGATACGGCCTTTTCGAAATTCGTGGATTGAAATGAAAGGCCATATGACATGTCACAGTTAGCGTCCAGCGTGGCTGCCATTGCCAGCATGGAAAGGTCTCGGCCTAGCCACACCACAAGCTTCTGCATACGTGGTCTTTTCCATCTGACGTGGCGTCAAGGGGCAGTTGCTTTTTAGGTTTTCATCTGAAGCACTTTTGTCGAAAACTAGATAATGTCAATGGCGTCATGCTTTTGTGCAGAAACCCTAACCCTAATATAAATTAGCCACAGGCAATGAGGAGAGGTTTGCAATTCGATTCTGCAGAGGACAGGATTTACGTTGGCCTTCCTACACATTCTGTAATGAACCCGTAGCCTCCTGCTTCTGACAGGGAGTCGGAGTTCTCCATAGCTAGCTCTCACTGCTTGCGACACATCCCTCCTATGGAATGTCCCTTTGTGCTAGCCGCTCGCAACTAAAACCCCCAAATGCCATGAAACAATCTCTCTTTGATCAGAATGGGCGACCTGACAAGCCCGTGCCTTGCCCAAGATGCCATAGCTTGAACACCAAGTTCTGCTACTTCAATAACTACAACGTCAAACAGCCTCGTCATTTCTGCAGAGAATGCCAACGCTATTGGACTGCTGGGGGCTCCCTGCGAAACGTTCCCATTGGAGCAGGGCGTCGTAAGCACAAAATTGCTGCTACACTCTCTTCAAAGTTGCGTGGCAGTGCAGAAGCCGCTGCTGCCAAGCTCAACAGCGAATCTGACAAATACGGATACACAGCTCCCATCAATCCCTATCCTTCTCTACCTTTGAAGCAACTGGTTACGAATGGAAGCTATCTGCAGGAAGTCCAGAATCTTATGGGAATGCAATGTCCCGATGAAATGTCAGTATGCGGATCGAATAAGTCTTGGTTTTCGCAGGTAATTCAGAAACCTGCTATGGATTTGACTCAAAACTCGAGTATCTCTATGGTCTCAGATAGACACATATCCCATGGATCGGTTTTCACATCTCCACATTGTGATACACAAATGGGGGGGATTTTGCAGAAAAGTGAAAGAAATGTCACAAACGAGCAGGGAGCAGATGCACAAAAAACAACATGTGGATATGATGAAATGGATCAAAATGATGTGCACGATGATGCGTGTGGCAACAGAGATCCGAATATGTGGCCCTCGCACACCACCAACACATGTGTTCGGTTGCCATCAGCAACATGTGGCACACCAGAAACTATTTTCAACACAGAGCAGGGTGAATCGACAACAACTCTAGCTTCATCATCATCATCGGAGGCAGCAACTTCTCTCAACGGTGCTCATTCTGCAGCAAACAACCTGTCTTCAGTGTCAAATTCGGCGAGCTTAGAAAGTATACCAGCATTTTGGGGCCCTCTAATGTGGCCATGGATATGGCCTTTCTTGGCTAGTGGGGCGGCCAATGCTCACAATTTGGCTGCAGGCATTGGAGCTCTTGCTGCAAATGTTGCATCGCATGCTGAAGAAGCCGGTGGAGCTAACAATGCGTCTCACTTTGATATGATGTGCGTTTCTGGCAGTGGGCCCAGCTTTCCGCATTGGCCATACATTTGGAACACTTTACCCTGGGCTTCACCTTGGAATATTGCCTGGAATGCAAGTAATGTGGGCCATAGTCTCTCCTCCCAAGAACCAGAGAAGGAGAAGCAGGGTTTACTTTGTATACCTAAGACGCTAAGGATGGACCACCCTGATGAAGCTTCTTACAGCTCCATTCTGAAAACATTAGGCGTAACGGCTCTCCCACAATCAGGTCTTCTCAATAGCTTTCAACCAAAAGCAGAGGTGTTCCAACCAAAGTTTATATCACCAAAGACAGTTGAGCGCTCTGAACTTCACTGCCATCCATTGCCTCATCTGAATCCTGCAGCTCAAGCGCGTTCCGTGGCCTTTCAGGAAGGAAGCTGATTGGTAAATTGCAATGTGATGGCAATGGTTTGATTGGCTGTGTTAAGTCTGCATCAGCACACCTGAAAAAATGTGTCATGGCTTTTACACTATTGGAAGTGATATTAATTCACTCACATATGTTGTCATTGCATGTCTATGTTAGGTGCTGAAGACAACGAACTCCCTGTAGTCTTCCCTTAGATTTCCATTACTTATTTTGTGGTGAAGCTTCGTCATCTTAGTGACATGTAAAGTGATGGTACACTCACATAACAACTTACAAGGTTGAAGCAGGTGATATGTTCATCTAGAGTGATTTTATGTACAATTGTGAGCTTTTTCCATGCTCTCGCATCAAAAAACAGTTTGATAACGTGCAGAATACCCATGGGTACTCTTTGCAAAGGCTCCATCTATGTACAGACTTTGTATGCTTTTAAAGTTTGTAACAACGCTGCGGCAAAGGGGAGAACATGTTTATCTTCACATGGATGTCAGCCTGAAAGCTAGCGTGTCGGACTTCATGATTGAGGATAAAACTGTCTATATGCTTTGTAGTCTTTTTTTTGTCTTCAGCTTAAAAAGCATTCCAACATTTGTCTGTGGCTTAAGCCTCATTGTGCCTACATGCAGGCAAATCTGGTAGTTGTAGTCCTATATGTGCTTTATATTTTTGCTAATCATGGCTGTATGTGCCCTGGCAATAGAAGTCATGGCACATTTGTGTTGCATGTTTTTGTGCGGGTTAGTAGTGTTTTGTGAGAGGATGGAATATAGTAAGAGAATGGGTTTTATGCTTGCATGATATTGGAAACAATCATACCAAGTTCTAGTAAATCCCAAGGGGGCTAGATACATGTACTTGGCATGCTAACATAGTGTATGCAGACTAATTTATCGGTAGAGGATCTATATTTGTAAGTTTGACAATGTATTTACTACCTTGCTACTAATTGAGAGCATTGTTGTATTACACTGTGGATGAGCTTCTACAACAATGTTTGTAGAGGTTTGCGAGCTATGTGAGCCCTCAGTGCTTCTTCTTTGTACATGAAACACTTGATTCTATACCAACTAGTTAGCACTTTAACTGCTACAATGCAAAACAATAACTTTAGTAGCAATGCCAAAATCTCCATTTGATGAGTAAGCCGTATGTTGGCCTAACCTTTTATGCACTACTTTTCTGGTAGTATGAGACGTGCAATCTTGCAAACAAAGATCAACATGAAAGTGCACCACTAGTGCACTAAAAGGTATAGCCCGAAATAGATCTTTTGTTGTGAGGTCCCCACCCCGTCGTATCAATTCAGCGGATGTGATGGTGAACCTAGTGGCCACTAGATCTATTGTGGAAGCAAACAAAATGGTTCAGGGTTCGACTAGCGGACGATCTCTCATAACAAAGTGAGTTGAGTCCGGGCCTACTAGTAGGTAGATCTAGCTCCACTTCGCAGGGGAAGCGTACTTGAACTATCTAACGATCCTAAGACCCATTTTCCAAGAGGAGAGAAAACCCGAGTGCCTTTTTCTCCATGTTTCAGAGGCACGTACTTTCGAGGATTCGTCGCTCTAGGGGCAATGAGTAATACTAATATCGAGTAAGCACTATGGGGACAGAGAGTTCCCGACCAATCGGGACCACCCATCTCGTAGGCATTGGCAATCCGAGCCAAGCCCCCACTTTCCACTCCCACACTCACACTTCTTCGTGTGACCTAATTACTACCACAAAGGTTGCTCAACATAGATATTCCTTGTTTAGTTCCAAATCACATGGTTCGTTAAAACAACCCTTCAACCAGTATTGCAAACAACACCAAGACAGAATTCTAGTAAAAATTCTACTCAAACTTATTCATAAAAGTTCCAATGTTCTGGAGGTACAACATTCCCCCTCTAGCGAGAGTTCACTCCTCCCGTTGTCGCCTAGCTGCCCATACATCTAGGTATGCCCACCGCATAGAAAGGACGTCATGGACACTCCCACCGCATAGAAAGCAAGACGTGGGTTCCCACCGCATAGAAAGCAAGTCGTGGGTATCCACCGCATAAAAAGCAAGTCGTGGATTCAAGAGCCCTAACGAGGAACTCTGCCCCCTCTGATCAGTAGGGGGGGTCAGGACTGATTCAACATTGGAAATAAAATGAACATGTCGAGCTAAATTTTCCCTAGCAGACATTCTTTCCTCTTGTAAACAACATACCCATCAATCATTTCTTTCCTACTTTATATTTAAATGTACTATGCATTCAATGCCGAGGTTTCTGTCGGATTTCTCCAACATGTTCGGGGATATGTTCATTCCTAACTAATCGTATGCAATGTTAATTAAACAACTTGAATAGAAATTGGGACCTACCTCTTCCATTTCTTCGTCAATAGCCCGTGAGATGGCCGGTATTTGCTCGTCCATAGGAGCCTTTCCTTTTCCGTTGACATTGCTTGTTCCGGCCTCGCGGTCGTGGGCTCCACCGAAGCGAGTTCTCTTAATCGGGGCCATTTTTCTCACTACTTAAATGATAGACTTGAAAAAAAAAAGAGCTAAGGTCCGAGAGTAACATGACAAACCAATCGGCAGATTAGATTTATTAAAAACTCCTCCTTATGCACGAGGTTAGATTTTTCCCTTTTTGCCCTAGCAATTTTAAGGGTAATTCTGTATCCACCCTATGGGAAACGACTCTAAGGTTAATTACTTGGCTTAGATGATTAAGAAATTCAGAGTTTTTCTAATTGATTCACGAAAGATATGAAGTAAGCAAGCTCATTCATTTTCCTAGAGCAATATGAAGGTGCAGAGTGACCACAGGCATGTGTGATGGAAAAACCTTCTTCTTATTGGACTAATGACGGATTAATTTTCAGCCTTAATCACATCTAAATGTGGGAGAAGATTAAGTATAATTTAATTACAACTCTATTGAGTAGTGAAAGATTGAATTCTGACAATCTACACTATTACTAGCTGACAATTTATTGACTATACCTCCTAGAGAGAGAATCTTTCCTAATCATGCATTAATCCTTGATTAAGGATGATGAATGGCTGAATAAATTAACTAAATGAATGATAATTATGTACTGAAGTATAGCTATGAAAACTTAAAGAGCAGCTATAGAGAATTATAGCTAAAAGTAGGCATAGTAGACAAGAATTATGAGTGGGTAATGATGAGATTAAGAAGAGCAGTAATTAAACCATAATTACTATGATTAGGGGCTGAGAATCCTCTTAAATTTTTGATGCAATGAATCCTCAAGATGGGAATTTCGGCAGCACCTCCCTCCTTGCTTCTCCTTCAAAAGCTGTGTGTGTGCCGGCAGCACCTTCCCAGTGTGTAGGTGTGTGAGTATGCAATGTGTGTGTGTGAGCATATATGTCTGTGTGTGTGTGTGTAGGCCTTTAAATAGGCTCCTACAGGCTGAAAATCGATTTGTGCTGCTAATTGCATCTGGATGAGCACTCAGTCCTTGCATGGCAAGTCCAGTTGCCTACCCACCAAGTGTCCAGTTGGCTCAGTAAACTGACTCTCATACTGAGTTGCAGGCGTGGCAGCTTCCCCAAGACTCCCACAAAGCAAGAGGGTGCCCCCTAGATACTAAAGTAGGTCTGGAGTGGGCTGGGACCTGTTCCCACACAGCCTCGGGTCCCCGGTGCCTCCCGGACAATTTTGTGAAAAAATTGGTTTTAGGCTAAAACGGGCCATACGAGTCGGATTTTGATGCCGTAAATTGCTATACTAAGCTCTAACTAAGACGTACGGGTCTGAGTACCTGCCATATATAGCAGCCCCCGGGGTCCGAAAATGCATTTTCGGATACAGATTTTCGAGACGGTCAAAACTGGACGGGTCGGGTGACCAAAACTTACTATTTTTGGATTTTTTTTTGACACAAATTATTTTAATTCACATTTTGAAGCTTAAAAACATTCTAAACATGATGGCACTGACAGAATCTGAAAAAATACTAAAAATAGTAACTTATTCTATTATATTCATTTCATGGTACAAGGGTGCTTATTTTGATCGGGGTCAGAGACCTTACAACCTCCCCAACGTGAAAAATTTGAGATGTCCTCATCTCAAGAATGTGTTTGGGTAATCTTTTATGAGCGTTGGTTCGTCCTCCCAAGTTGCATCTTCTTCAGGGTAATCCTTCCATTTTACTAGATGCTCCGTGATAGTTCTGTTGCGCAACTTCCTTTCCCTTGTTTCAAGTACATAGTCAGGTTGGAGCTCGAGAACTCCTTGTGCTGGCATGACTATCTGATCTGAGTCCAAGAATTGATCAGGATTGGGAATATAGGGTTTGAGTAAGCTGACATGGAATACATCATGAACCTTCAAGTTTGCAGGTAACTTTAGCTTGTAGGCTCGGTCACTTACAACCTTAACGATCTCAAATGGTCCACAATACCTTGGGCTTAGCTTCTTGTATCTGCCTAGCGATAAATTGATTTTCTTAGGTCGGACTCGGAGAAAAACCTTATCTCCTTCCTTGAAAGTTCTATCTGTGCGGTTCTTATCTGCATAGTGCTTCTGCCTATCTTGAGCTGCCTGAATGTCCTGGCGAATGGCTCTAGTCTGTGCTTCCATATCTTCTAACATCTTTCTAGAGGCTACTACTCTGATGGTTGGATCTGAAAAGTTCAGTGGTGCTAAACAGTCCTGTCCATAAAGAGCTTTGAAAGGTGACATTCCAATGCTTCTGTGTTCGGAAGAGTTATAAGCATATTCTACCAAGGTAGATATTGTAACCACTTCTTTGGTTCTTGCGAACAATAGGCTCTGAGAATGTCCTCAATGACTTGATTAACTCTTTCAGTTTGCCCATCTGTTTGTGGATGGTATGCTGTACTGAAAGCTAATTGTGACCCAATAGATTGGAAAAGAGAAGTCCAAAATTTTGATGTAAACTTGGCATCTCTATCACTGACAATACGCTTGGGTAGACCATGTAGCCTGAAAATCTCCTTCATGAATACCCGACTAATATCTGAAGCAGTAAAGGTTGTCTTTACGGGTATTAGATGAGCCACTTTTGTGAGCATGTCAACAACCACGAAAACAGAATCATAACCTCCTGTAGAAGGTAACCCTGTAACAAAATCCATACTGATGCATTCCCACTTCATCTGGGGTATGTCAAGAGGTTGAAGTTTCCCTGGTAATTTGATCCTTTCGGCCTTTATCCGTTGACAAGAAAGACATTGCCTCGCATAGCGAAGTATGTCTCCTTTCATTCCAGACTAGAAATAACTCCTTCTGACGGCGTGAAGAGTTTTAGCATAGCCTGGGTGTCCGGATGTAGGGCTATCGTGTGCTTCATATAGAATGGCCTTCTTTAAAGCTGGGTCTCTGGGTACACAGAGTCTATGTATGTAGTAAAGACATCCTCCCATAAGAGAGTAATCTTAAGATTCAGGCATCTTATTCTGCTGGACTAATGAAGCTCTACGTTGGTACTCTGGATCTTCGAAGGATGCTTCTTTGATTCTATCCTAGATAGGGTTATTTGGAATAGAGATAGCTCCGAGAAACGATTTTCGGCTAAGACCATCTGCAACTGCGTTTTCCTTCCCTGGTCTATACTTTATGTTAAGGTCATATTCCTGTAATAGCTCTATCCATCGCCGTTGTCGCATATTGAGAATGGGTTGAGTAAAAATCCACTTTAAACTCTTGTGGTCTGTAACCAACTGAAACTTGCGTCCAAGAAGATAATGTCTCCATAACTTCAGTGCATGTATAACTGCTAAAAGTTCCAGATCATGAGTGGGATAATTCTTCTCATGATCCCTCAGCTTTCGCGAAGTATACGCCACTGGTCTTCCTTCTTGAGTAAGAACTCCGCCTAGAGCAAACTTACTAGCATCTGTCGCTACTTCAAATTCTTTACTGAAGTCTGGAAGCTTTAAAATAGGTGCTGAGACCAAGAATTCTTTTAGCTTAGCAAAACTAGACTCGTGCTCGGTCTTCCAATCGATCCTCATTCCTTTCTTCAGGAGCTCCGTCAAAGATGCAGCAATACGTGCATAATCCTTGACAAAAATCCTGTACCATCCCGTTATTCCAAGAAATCCCCTTACTTCGCTGACAGTGGATGGTTGAGGCTAGTCAACGATTTCCTTGACTTTGTATGGGTCCACTGAAATCCCTTTAGCCGAAATGACAAATCCAAGATAGTTGACCTTTGGTGAGCAAAACGTGCACTTGCTCTCTTTAGCGTAAAGCTGGTGTTCTCAAAGGAGATCAAGTGTAATGGAATTAGCCTATTCAACTTGAGAATAGCGGAAATTAATGAGAATACTTTCGAGAAATAACTTTGTGAGCATAGCGGGTAGACATAATTGAAGATAGCAACATAATCATAGCAATTAGTGAACTTGGCATGATCAATACTTTTGCAAGAGAGAGAATTTAGAGAATCATGACAACAGTTGAGGACCGGATTTATGTGGAGCCGGTCCCCCCTCCAATAGGCATTTGTATTATGATTTCTCCCATTAAGAGAGACTTGTTACAATACATTCTTTGTGTTCCTTGTGACCTAGGTGATGCAATGAAGATGGAAAGCTTCATGCATCACAATCATAGCATAACATGAACTTGAAGAAAGCTTTAACTATCCCAAGCCTCAGTCCCAAGACCTCAAACACCTTCGAAGGTGGAGAGAGCTAGCAGGGAATGAGGGTAGGGAAGAGGAAGAAGAAACATTTCATAGGAGAAAGAACTAGTTCCTCACTTATCATACTCTTGTTGCTAGCATACATAATAGCATAGTAATGAAGAAGAAGGAGATGACAAGCTCAAGCATTGAAGCATGGCTCTTGGTTGGATTTGCACTCCATAGCCAAGAGTGTTGGTGTAGGCTCTCAACCTCTACTTGCTTGGAGAGGGAGCTCTTGCACTTTGCATAGCACACAATGAGAGTGATTGTGAGTGTGTGTGGGTGAGTATACCCCTCAAGCAAGCCCCTAGCTAGCTTGGGTCGACCCCCCCTTGTAGCTCATGCTTGAAGCTCATTGGACCCTCCCAGGCCTAGCCAATCACAAGCAAGAGCCATTACAAGCAACATGGGTAGCCTTGGGACAAGTGTCCCCCTTTCCCCTTTGAGAGAGAGGACTTGATAAATGTAAAATCCATTAGATAATTCAAGTAATTTATCATTGGACCCCTTTGAAGCTTAGCCAATAGGCTTCAAGCAACACATGAAGGTAACATGGGTAGGGGCCTGACATGCGTCCTTGCTGCCTCTTCAAGTTGGGGCTTCCCTTGTGTGTGTGAGTGGGTGTTCTTTCTCTAGGCCCTAGGAAAAGGGCTCGCCCCCCCTCTTGTAGGAATGCTTTTGACTTTAGGTGATCAAGCACCTTACTCACCAAGCATGACAAAGCACTTGAACTAGGGGGTGTTCCCACAAGCATCTCAGGCAAGCTTCTCAAGGCACCTCAAGTACCTTAATCATGCAGCAAGTCAAGCACCTCAATCATGGAGCCAGTCAAGCACCTCAAGCATCTTAATCAAGCACCTCAAGCATGACAAACACCTCAAGCACGACAAGCACCTCAAGCAGGACAAGCACCTCGAGCTTGGGCCGGGTTCCCACCTCAAGCTCAGTCTTACCTAAGGTCAAAGGACTTTTACACACATTTATTGGAGGTCTTCAATGAAGCTAACCCTAAGGTCTTATGCTCCATTGGTTAGCCTTGCTCTTTGATAGACCATCTCCCTTTTGGGCCCCTTTACCATTGGCCCCGTGTTGAGATAGATCTATAAGCACATATCTATATCTTAACACTTGTTCCCGTTTATTCTCCCACATTAAGTGATCAATTTAATATGAGAAAATCATTTGGGTTGGTTAGATATTAGATTTTATGACATCAAGTACTTTGCGAACATGTTCCTTGTGATCTGCTTCATTCTTAGAATAGACTAGAATGTCATCAAAGAAAACCAAGACAAAATCATCCAGGTAAGGTCTAAAAATATCCTACATAAGTCGATTGAAGCTTGCAGGAGCATTTGTTAGACCAAAAGACATTACTGTGAATTCGTAGTGTCCATACCTAGTGTTGAAAGCCGTCTTTGGAATATTTGATTCCTTGATCCTGATTTGGTAATATCCTGACCTTAGATCAATCTTTGTAAATATTTTGGCGCCGTGGAGCCTGTCCAAGAGTTCGTCGATCCTTGGAATTGGATACTTGTTCTTGACAGTTACTTGATTCAGCCCACGGTAGTCTATGCATAGCCTTAAGGTCCCATCCTTCTTCTTCTGAAAAAGAACTGGAGCACCCCAAGGAGAAGTACTGGGTCGAATGAATCCTTGCTCAATGAGTTGCCTAAGTTGTTCTTTGAGTTCGATGGCCTCCGGAAATGAAATTTTATAAGGTCTTTTTGAGATAGGTTCACACCCAGGGATAGTCTCAATCTCATGATCTACCTCTCTGTGTGGTGGAAGATTCGTAAGGTCTTCGGGGAATACGTCATCATACTCCCTCAGCGAGTCTGGTCGAAGTGAGGTATCTGATTGGTCCACCTTATTGAGTTTAACTGCATATATTTGCTGACCCTTTCTTAGTCCCTTCAAGAGTCTGCTGGCCTTAACTAGAATAGCTCTAGGTCTCCCATTTTCCCCCTGAATTAAGGCTTCATTACCCAAGTTATCTGTAAATGTAAAGTTTCCTTGTGCACAATGGATATGGGCCTTATTTTGCTTTAACCAGTCCATCCCTAGTATCCCATCAAGGAATCCTAAGGGTAAGGTTCGAAATTGGGCAGAAGTCGGGTGTCCCCCTAAATCAAAGTCAATTTTGCCTGCAGAGTGTTGAGATACTATCTCCTTGCCGTTTGCTAACTCGACAACTAGCTTGCTTGACGAATACTTATCTAGCTTAAGCTTTCTCATGCATCTGGGTGAAAGAAATGAAAGAGTACTGCCACAATCTATAAGGAAGTTAACTTGTTCACCTCTGAGAGATCTTGACGTATGAATGACTGCGTATTTCTCGCAACCATTGGGATTGTCAATTGCAGCATGTAGGGTTGCTCTCTCCACTGCTTCATCACCCACAGTTGGTTGTACCACTGCGGCATTCACTCTGGCGATAGCTCCACGCCCTCGCCCTCTGTTCATTCTTCCGCGTCCTCCTCTTCCATTAGCTTGGCCACACCCACGGGTATTCAAGGGCATGGCATTGGCGTTGGTTGCATGAATGTTCCTGGGGCAATTGGATCTGTAGTGTCCATGCTTGCCGCAACCATAGCATCGAACATCAGGGAACTCCATGGTTGTGGTGGTAGCCACAATAGGGCGCTGGTTATAGGCTTGGTTGGCTGGTCTGTTGTCCCAAGCAGTGTTCCTTGCCCTCTTTGCCCAATGATTCCTCCTATTCTGATTAGCCTTTTGTACTTCGAGAGCTAGAGGTTTAGCCCTCAACAAGGCATCCTGTAGTGTTGACGGCCTGAGAGCCTCCAGCCGAGTGTTCAAGGGATCGATTAGTCCTTGACAGAACCTTGCCACCTGTTGTTCCAAGGTCATCTTAGGAGCATATCTCCGAAGAGTGACAAACTTTGCATAGTATTCTTCGACAGTTGAATTCAGCTGCCGAAGTGAAAAGAATTCATTCATTCTCAAGGTCCTATAGGCAGGTGGTAAATAACGCCCCATTATCGCAGCTTTGATGTCTTCCCAAGATTGGGAAGATCCTTTAATGTCCAGGTCTCTGCAATGTTGCTTCCACCATATCTTGGCATCGCCAGTCAAGCGGAACATCGCAAGCATGGTCTGATTTACGGGTTGGGTTCCCGCAGCTTCAAAGTAATCGTCCATGTCTTCCATCCATACTTCCGCATCTCTCTCCACATTTTCCCCCTCGCCCTTAAAGATCGGAGGTTGGGCTTGTTTGAGGAGAAGCTTCTTCTCTTGCGCTGCCGAGTACAGAGCAACAGGCGGTACCTACATGGGTTATACGAAATTCTTGATACCATTACTTGAATTTCAAGATAGACACGAGACTTTAATAAAATTCAAAATTCCACTTTATCAAGAGACAGAGATTCAGAGACAAAAAGCACTTTATTGATGGAAATTTATTACAATCGAAACTCCTCAAGGTTTAGAATGACTGATGACCGCTTATTACATGGCTTTATGGATTGCGTATAACATATGCCTAGGAAATGGTATTGACATGATGCACTACTTCATTCGTGTAATAGTTCTTATACACATTCTTGAGTGGATAATAAACTAAGATATCGGGCCGGAGTTCCGCTTTCAGTAATCCAAAGGTTTTGACTCGGTTTGCTGGAATCACATTGGTGACCTTCTCCAAGAGCCAGTCGTTGATGGTTTGGTTGGAGTTGCCTGAAACAGTCTGGTCCAATCGTGTGGGCACCAAGTAGAATATCTCTATTACTCTCAACTCTTCTCCCCAACGTATCTTCTTCAAGTCGGTAGCCAGGCATCCTAGCTTCCGAGCATTGATGTAGTAAACCCCTCTTGGAAATGTCCAATCAAGTTCCCATCCTTTGTCAATGCGAGTGGAGTGTGGCGTATAAGCCTTCAACAGCATCTCCATGACATCTCGCCTGAACTAGTAAACAGGGGATCTTCGAGCTTGCTCATAAATAAGCTCAAACACTTGGAACTTCCGGTATTCTAGCACGGGGTCTTCCTGCAACACCAATGCAAGGAATTTGGATCAGCTACCCATATACTTTCAGTTCTTTTTTTAATTGTTCAAACAATACGACTTTATTTCCCAGCCTAACCTAGGCTCTGATACCAGGTGTGAGGTCCCCACCCCGCCGTATCAATTCAGCGGATGTGATGGTGAACCTAGTGGCCACTAGATCTATTGCGGAAGCAAACAAAATGGTTCAGGGTTCGACTAGCGGACGATCTCTCATCACAAAGTGAGTCGAGTCCGGGCCTACTAGTAGGTAGATCTAGCTCCACCTCGCAGGGGAAGAAGCGTACTTCAACTATCTAACGATCCTAAGACCCGCCTTCCAAGAGGAGAGAAAACCCGAGTGCCTTTTTCTCCATGTTTCAGAGGCACGTACTCTCGAGGATTCGCCGCTCTAGGGGCAATGAGTAATACTAATATCGAGTAACCACTATGGGGACAGAGAGTTCCCGACCAATCGGGACCACCCATCTCGTAGGCATTGGCAACCCGAGCCAAGCCCCCACTTTCCACCCCCACACTCACACTTCCTCGTGTGACCTAATTACTACCACAAAGGTTGCTCAACATAGATATTCCTTGTTTAGTTCCAAATCACATGGTTGGTTAAAACAACCCTTCAACCAGTATTGCAAACAACACCAAGACAGAATTCTAGTAAAAATTCTACTCAAACTTATTCATAAAAGTTCCAATGTTCTGGAGGTACAACATTCCCCCTCCAGCGAGAGTTCACTCCTCCCGTTGTCGCCTAGCTGCCCATACAACTAGGTATGCCCACCGCATAGAAAGGACGTCATGGACACTCCCACCGCATAGAAAGCAAGACGTGGGTTCCCACCGCATAGAAAGCAAGTCGTGGGTATCCACCGCATAAAAAGCAAGTCGTGGATTCAAGAGCCCTAACGAGGAACTCTGCCCCCTCTGATCAGTAGGGGGGGTCAGGACTGATTCAACATTGGAAATAAAATGAACATGTCGAGCTAAATTTTCCCTAGCAGACATTCTTTCCTCTTGCAAACAACATACCCATCAATCATTTCTTTCCTACTTTATATTTAAATGTACTATGCATTCAATGCCGAGGTTTCTGTCGGATTTCTCCAACATGTTCGGGGATATGTTCATTCCTAACTAATCGTATGCAATGTTAATTAAACAACTTGAATAGAAATTGGGACCTACCTCTTCCATTTCTTCGTCAATAGCCCGTGAGATGGCCGGTATTTGCTCGTCCATAGGAGCCTTTCCTTTTCCGTTGACATTGCTTGTTCCGGCCTCGCGGTCGTGGGCTCCACCGAAGCGAGTTCTCTTAATCGGGGCCATTTTTCTCACTACTTAAATGATAGACTTGAAAAAAAAAGAGCTAAGGTCCGAGAGTAACATGACAAACCAATCGGCAGATTAGATTTATTAAAAACTCCTCCTTATGCACGAGGTTAGATTTTTCCCTTTTTGCCCTAGCAATTTTAAGGGTAATTCTGTATCCACCCTATGGGAAACGACTCTAAGGTTAATTACTTGGCTTAGATGATTAAGAAATTCAGAGTTTTTCTAATTGATTCACGAAAGATATGAAGTAAGCAAGCTCATTCATTTTCCTAGAGCAATATGAAGGTGCAGAGTGACCACAGGCATGTGTGATGGAAAAACCTTCTTCTTATTGGACTAATGACGGATTAATTTTCAGCCTTAATCACATCTAAATGTGGGAGAAGATTAAGTATAATTTAATTACAACTCTATTGAGTAGTGAAAGATTGAATTCTGACAATCTACACTATTACTAGCTGACAATTTATTGACTATACCTCCTAGAGAGAGAATCTTTCCTAATCATGCATTAATCCTTGATTAAGGATGATGAATGGCTGAATAAATTAACTAAATGAATGATAATTATGTACTGAAGTATAGCTATGAAAACTTAAAGAGCAGCTATAGAGAATTATAGCTAAAAGTAGGCATAGTAGACAAGAATTATGAGTGGGTAATGATGAGATTAAGAAGAGCAGTAATTAAACCATAATTACTATGATTAGGGGCTGAGAATCCTCTTAAATTTTTGATGCAATGAATCCTCAAGATGGGAATTTCGGCAGCACCTCCCTCCTTGCTTCTCCTTCAAAAGCTGTGTGTGTGCCGGCAGCACCTTCCCAGTGTGTAGGTGTGTGAGTATGCAATGTGTGTGTGTGAGCATATATGTCTGTGTGTGTGTGTGTAGGCCTTTAAATAGGCTCCTACAGGCTGAAAATCGATTTGTGCTGCTAATTGCATCTGGATGAGCACTCAGTCCTTGCATGGCAAGTCCAGTTGCCTACCCACCAAGTGTCCAGTTGGCTCAGTAAACTGACTCTCATACTGAGTTGCAGGCGTGGCAGCTTCCCCAAGACTCCCACAAAGCAAGAGGGTGCCCCCTAGATACTAAAGTAGGTCTGGAGTGGGCTGGGACCTGTTCCCACACAGCCTCGGGTCCCCGGTGCCTCCCGGACAATTTTGTGAAAAAATTGGTTTTAGGCTAAAACGGGCCATACGAGTCGGATTTTGATGCCGTAAATTGCTATACTAAGCTCTAACTAAGACGTACGGGTCTGAGTACCTGCCATATATAGCAGCCCCCGGGGTCCGAAAATGCATTTTCGGATACAGATTTTCGAGACGGTCAAAACTGGACGGGTCGGGTGACCAAAACTTACTATTTTTGGATTTTTTTTTGACACAAATTATTTTAATTCACATTTTGAAGCTTAAAAACATTCTAAACATGATGGCACTGACAGAATCAGAAAAACTGCTAAAAATAGTAACTTATTCCATTATATTCATTTCATGGTACAAGGGTGCTCATTTTGATCGGGGTCAGAGACCTTACATTTGTTGTCCAAGTTTCGTGCCTAATCTGTGTTTCGATGGTTGCAGGTTGCTCATTTCTTCGATTCATGGAAGCTTAAATTATCCCATGGAAATTCCAACCCCATTCACCAAGCTTTTGCATATGCAATGTTGTCTTAAACAACATGCAACATTGTAAAGAGATAGATAAGGGAAGAGTTTAAGCTCTTGCAAGCACATAGACACATAACCAAGAGAGTAGATGATGGAGATGGAGGGTGAAATTTGTTGCTTCTTTACTACTCAAAACGATCATAAGGTCTATCAAATATAAGTGAAAAGTATAATATAATAAGAGACGATGTACAATGGTCAATAGAGAGCACGCAAGATAAGTACCATCACTCTTGGTAGGTAGACCAAGATGATGAAATCTAGTTGTAGTGCCAGTGGCGATGATCCCTGTGATATTGGTAAATATAGGGACCATGTGTTGAACTTGATCTCTTAACACTCCCCCTCAAGCCCTCAGCATGTTTTCTAGATCTCATTAGTGCAGAGTGGATTCATGGGAGAATGACCGAAGCAAAAGCGCGGGGAGAAGACATCACTGACAAAGAATGGGAATATGCACGGGGCCGCAAACCAAAGGTAGAGTACTCATATACCTATTGTATAATTTTTTCTTGATTTATCTTTGTAATTGATAAAATATATTTTCCTATTTTGTAGTGCCTTTCCTTTAACTCTGCTTCTAAAGGCCTTCTTAAAGATGTATGCAACCTACTCATTTGGATTCATGTATCTAACATAGATGTTGTCAGTCAAGACCCCATCTTTGATGACGAAGTGGTAGTGTACCTCAATGTGCTTTGTCCTCGTACGGAATCTTGGGTTCCACATCAACTCTATGTTGCTAAGGTTGCTGCTGTAAATGACAACCGACCTCCAAACGGGCATACCCAATTGTCCAAGAAGCATCTGTTTCCATTCTACCTCACATGTTGCCACTTTAGCACGCCTCTACTTGGCCTCTGAAGACATCAAAGCAACCGTGGGTTGCTTCTTGCTGCTCCATGTGATAGCAACACTTCAAAGCGAGAACATGAATATGTTGATAGATCGTCTTCCTATACATAGTGGCATTCTCTAGCACATCACCCACCTCAGCTCACGTCTTCAACTTCTGACCTAAGGGCCTAGCAATAGGGCTGTAAAATCAGCCATATCATACTTTAACATCATATCCAATGCATACTACGTTTTTGGAAACCATATGCCCTCGTCTATGTGTATTATCTCAATGCTGAAAAAACGATGTCTCTCTCGTAATTTTTCATGTACTCTTGCTTTAAGAGTCTCTTTACATGCTCAATTTAGCTTTATGATTGCCACAAACAATCAAGTCGTTATTGATGCATGTGCTCACAATACTTGGCTCATTCTCTCGTACATACAAGGAGTGATCCACATCAGCCATATGAAAACCAATAGCAATCAAATAACTCGTAATCCTCTCATGCGAAGCTCTAGGTGCTTGCTTCAGACCAAAAAGTGCTTTCCTTAGCTTACATACATATTTGGGATGTTTCACACCCTCATATCCCTGTGATTGCTACATATACACCTATTCCTGCAAGTCACCATGTAAAAAGTCATTCTTCACATACATTTTATGCAAAATGGATGTGAAGAATGCGTGCAAGTCACCATGTAAAAACACATTCTTTACATCCATTCTATGCAAAATCGAACCTTTTGTTGCAACCACTACAATAATAATAAAAAGTAGCCATCTTAGCCACAAGCAAAAATGTCTCCTCATAATCAATACCATACTAGTGGCACTCTTCTTGAAAGTTCAATTCAGAGATGTTTGATCATGGGTCAAATGAGTAACCCATCAACACAATGAAATGAGCAAGATCCTATGGGGTATAGGCGCTACGTTTTTTTCCAGCCCAGACGTCCAGTGTTCGATCGCCTGTCCACATGTGTACATACCCTTATTCTCCATATACATGAGAGTAAGGAGTTTCTCACAATTACTTCCAGAGGTTGCTCCACCCACACAGTCTCGTGCTCTTCTCCTTCCCCGCACGCATCGCACCCTGCACGCACGCATGCATTTGCACGCGCGTTCACTCACAAGTGGTATCAAAGCTTCGGTGCGATGATCTCTCGATGGCGACGGAGCTCGGTCGGAGCTCAGTGCTTCACGACAGCGAATTGGGTTGATTCGGCGGTGGATTCGGCACGGATTGGAGGAGATCGGGCGAGGTCGGTGAGTTCCCGGCTACTCGACGCACGCAACCCCTCTCGAGCGGTGGAAATCTTGGGAATCTTGGAGCTTTTGGTGGATCTGCAGACATACATTCAAGATGTCAGAGATGGTAGCTTGGGAGGGCATGTGAATCACTGTAGAGAATCAAGCAAAGGAAAGGGAAGCTTGGAAAATCTTGAGCTTGATAGGAAGCTCTGCAGGGAATTGAAGCTCGACCACTGCTCTGTCGAGGTGAGCAGGAGAACAAAGCAATTTGGGGGGGCTTTGAAGTTGCAAGCCTAGGGAGCACGGGGAAATCGAAGGCAATAGAGCCATAAGAAGAGCGGAAACTGAGCTCAGCCGGACACACACACACACACACACACACACACACACACACACATTTCACCACCTGCTAATAATTTTTTGCAAAGCTCTGGTACACACACACACATTTAACCACTTGCTAGTAGCCTTTTTTAGCATCAGATTAAGGGGTATTTTGCTTGTCGATACTCTAGGTTCTATTTAAGGGGACCTACTACTCTTGAAACATGGGATAGGAACCTTAGAAGGGTATGATGGTTACAAGGCGTGAAAAAATTACTTATTACAGTCATTTACCATGCCGTGAGGCGCTTGGGCTTAATCTACTGTGCCAGATGACATCACGGGTGGCTACTCTTCCACATTTCCCCAGGGGGAGCTCGATCTACTCAGTATACGCTACAGACAATTAGCCATGAGTGAGGGAGACCGTCCTTCTATTTAAAGAGGTGAGGGCACATTCTGCCCCTCACTTAGCTTTGCGTGTGTTTTACTTGCGTCAAGAGTGAGGACTATGTGTTTTTTTCATCTCTATTGCACCAATCATGGAGCTTACAACTCAGCCAACTCAGGTTGGTCACTAAGCTTAGCATCAATAATCTCGTTACTGTCATTTTTTTATTAAATGGTAAAGCGCTGTTTCATAATAATGGCTTTACTTAGCAAATGGTGTACTTAAATAGTCGGGATGACTATACTTAGCATGGCATGATATAAGTGATTGGACCTCTGTTTGGTGGGCTTCGTTCCTCGTTCTTCAGACTGGTAAGGACCACTACAGTGGTCGGCTTTGACTCGCATTACATGGTAAAGGTGGTTTCTTTTGGAGCATTACTGTGGTACTATTACTCGTTTTTTTCGAAGCTAGTCATTATTTAACTGCATTTACATTAATTTTTTTTGAAAAAAGGGGTTTTCCATACCCGATATTCACTGTCTTTTTATTGTTGATAATGGCACTTAAGCGAAAATCTAATTTTTTTTTGGGGGGCATAATCAGCCGTATAGCCTGATGAAATTAAAACCACCTTATGGTGGGCCTTGGCAAAATATGGCACTTCTGAGGAGTAATATTCCTTTCTGTTTAAAACAGGTAATTCCATCATATGGGTTGGCTAAGTCCATATAGTAAGGGTTGGATGGCCGCTGTTGTGGTGCAACATTGTACATGGATTAGGGGTTAACCGATTGGCTTGTGGCATACTAACTATACCTTATTGTTTACTGGTCTTTCTTTGACTTTGCAAAAATACCAGTTGCTCTCTTAGCACATGAATTACTGTGGAAAAGTGGGGGTGTTTCCAATTTCTGTAACTGACTTTCTCATAAAAGTTCAATTAGGGGATTGTTGTGGATTAAATCCTCACCGTATGCGTACTACCTCTAGACTTGGTGGTTTTTTTGATGCTATATTGTTTCAGCGGTCCTATAAACAAAGAAATATTTACTTTAAAAAAAGCACATAGAAAACACACACTTAATTTTTTACACTTGGTCTAGCTAGACATCTTGTTTATATCTAAAGATCTCTGCTAATTGGCTTACTCGAAATCAGTTTATCACATTTTGTAAAGACTTTGATACATATGGTATGCATGTTTGTACTTGTGATCTTACCATCATTGGAAATAACAAAGTCCAAAAAATCTTGGCTAAAGGGCTTAACCACATACCTAACTTTCCAAAAAACCCTTATCTTGCTCTATCAACTTTACTTAGCTGCTTAACTGACCTTGTCAGTTCTCTCCGACTGGAGAAGACAGTCCTACTGGACTTAACCATAGTAATGGAAGAATGTTTTTTTCAAAAAATCTCACAAATACCTTGGAAATGGTTATCTAGAGATAACTCTTGGCTAACACCACAACTCCCATATGAGTTTCAAAAAAAATCAAAGATATGGTTTATTGTTGGTCTAGATAAAAGCTCTAATTGTCCCACTCTTATTTGTAAAAACTTAGCCTGGAGTGCTGCTCGTTCTCGAGTATCCGGTAAGGAGTTCACAAGAATCAATACTTCTCTACAAACAATTACCAATAACATCTCAAAACACTTAGAAAATTTGGGATATTCTCTTTAGGATACTAAACTGCCAGTACTTTTCTCTACCTATAAGATTCATAAACATAAATTCAGATGGATATCAGATGCTTCAAATGGCAGCTTCACGGATATCACCAAAGATATCACTCTTTGTCTTTACCTTATATTAGCAGAGTTTGGACCTATCTGTGCATCTAAACAAAAATTCTGCGCCATAACTTTCTACAAGTACAATACAATCCCTTTTTGATAACAAAAAACTCTACTGAGGTTTCTCTTAACCTCTTGAAACACATCTTTCATCTTTTCTCGAAAGATATTACTCAAAGTCATGAGAATATTCCTTTAGAAGGAGATCTTGGGCTTAAAGATGTACTATCACAGGTTATCAAACTAGCTTTTGTTAATGCTTGTAAAAGAGATTGTTTCTACATATCTCTTTCAAAAAAACCTAGATGGATTAAAAAGGCAAACTCTTCCCATCCCTTACACTTCAATGAAGAGAAGCTATGTCTTTATATATCTTGGTTACTTGAAAACTGTACCATTATCTCTGGAGGACATTGTTTTAACCAAAGCCTTGGCATCCCCATGGGATTTTCCTACTCCCCGCTTATGTGTAATATATTCCTTGCTTTCTTCGAGTACAAGTGGTTTCTCAAGACTATGGGAGATAGTAGTAATAAGATTTTATTGTTCAGACACACTTACCGATATATGGATGACTTACTGAGCATCAACAACATAAATTTTTTTAAAGGAAATCCGTCATATATATCCTAACTGCTTGAAAATAGAACCAACTTCTATACGTGGGTTCACAACACCCAATGGATTTTTCTGCACTTCAATACAATTCCTTAACTTCTCTATTTTTCTTCATATACCCTGTGTTGGAGGGTATGACCGAATATTTATATGGAAGAGAGATCTTCTGGAACTTCCTCCTTTTGACTTCATTAAAAGGAATAGTAATAGGCCCCACAAAGCAGCTCTTAACACTTGTATCAGCCTACTGTATCTAATTGTCTACTCCTCTTCTAACTACCTCCTTGCTTGGGAAGATATTAAGATACTTATAAAAAAGTACTGCCTTAATGGATTCAATAGATATGACATTATTGATAAAATTCTACTATCACTTACTCGACATGACTAGCCTGAATTACATTTTAACCTTGACAATCTCATCTCTTTAATAAGGTAGTAGGCCTACTATCGACCCATTGTGTATGGTGCCTGGGATAGGGCGAGTACACACACACACATTTCACCACCTGCTAGTAATTTTTTTCAAAGCTTAGTTCACACTTTCTGGTACACACACACACACACACACACACACACACACACACACACACACACACACACACACACACACACACACACACACACACACACACACACACACACACATAACCACTTTGCTCGTAGCCTTCTTTAGCACTAGATTCAGGGGTATTTTGCTTGTCAATACTCTAGGTTCTATTTAAGGGAACCTACTACTTTGAAACATGGGATAGGACCCTTAGAAGGGTATGATGGTTACAAGGCATGAAAAAATTACTTATTACAGTCATTTACCATGCCGTGAGGCGCTCGGGTTTAACCTACTGTGCCAGATGAAATCGCGGGCGGCTACTCTTCCACATTTCCCCAGGGAGAGCTCGATCTACTCAGTATACGCTGCAGACAATTAGCCATGAGTCAGGGCAGCCGTCCTTCTTCTATTTAAAGAGGTGAGGGTGCATTCTCAAGTGAGTGGCTTTTTTTATAGTAAGTTACACACACACACACAATGCCAATCAAAACTGAGCCAATTAGGGCAGCCACACAGGAGTGAACGAGGTTGACTAGGAGCAGGCCCGTAAGCAAGGCAGGTCAAGCGGTGAAGCAGGACATGAGCAAGGTCATGCTGTAGAGTGGCACACACACTCCCAACAGATCCGCCAGTCGTCAGGCTTTTCTCTGTAGTTGTCGGCTTTGACACTGTTCGACAGAGGAAGACATTTCGAACGTTTTTGTTTTTTAACAAACCTTGCCTCACACACTATTGTGTGGTGGGTGCACCCCCCCCCCCCCCCCCCCCTCCCGCGCCCGTTCTCTATGAATACGCTCTCACACACCCCGGTTCAGATACATCCAACATGCAAGTGAGAGAGAGCTAGCGAGATAGAGCGAGCGAACAAGCGTGAGAGAGAGATAGTGAGCGAGAGAGAGAGAGAGAGAGAGAGAGAGAGAGAGAGAGAGAGAGAGAGAGAGAGAGAGAGAGAGAGAGAGAGAGAGAGAGAGAGAGAGAGAGAGTAGAGAAAGAGCCCTCTCTTTTGGCGTGCGCTCACGTGCACACACAGAACCGTTTGCGGCGTTTACAAGCCTCGACGAATAAGCCCGGACATCATTCGACATGGGGTTCTCCTTGGCTACGATTTTTCGACGTCTCAGTATCAGTTTTGACACCGATTTTGACGTTTTCTTGGCATCTCAACGATTTTTCTCTCCGACCTTGGCATCAACTGCTCAACACCGGCTTTGAGCATTGACGGCTTGGGGCATCGTTTTGACATCGATTTGCAGCTATTCGACTAGCGTGCTTCCGCCCAGCACGACGGAAGCCGACATCGAGTATTTTCTTGATTTCCAGCACAAACGGCCATAGCATTGGCACTTTCGCCCGATGACGGAAGACCATCCTCAAATTTTTTGACTTCGACATTCTGCAGTTTTCAGCTTCGACGACACATACCAGCCATACATCTTTGATGGCCCATTTCGGAGCGGGTTTTTCCTTGAGCGCACTCAGCTCTTAGACAACGTTTTTGGTCGACGTGTTTACCGATTGATGAGGTAGTAGTTGCCAGTTTTCCAACAGTTTTTTCTCACAGGTTGTAGTGCAATTTGTGTGGAGCACTAAAGAGCAGTTTTTGCACGATTTTGTGCTATGTATGCATTTGTGGATACATCTTGAGCTAGGTGTAGCTCGCAGGTAGCATATTTACAGGTTTGCAATATTTTTTGGACAAATACACGTCCATAAAACCACTCGATCATGAGTGAACTGATTTGCTAAGCTTTTGGCATTACATGTAGACCATTTTGTGGATCTGTTTACTGAGACACTATGTATTGGTCTTTATGCAATTTGGTGAGACTTTTTTGAGTTTTTGCTTAGTTTCCAGGGGAAACTCTGTCGGATTCTTCCTAGATTTCTCACCATGGTTTATGCGTATCCGCAATTTGCTCTCTGATGGTTTAGTGCTCAAGCTAGACTCCCACTTTGATAGTGATCGAGTGTTTACTCTCACTTTGATAGATTTTGATAGGTTTTGTGAGTTTGGACACAGTTTGATGTTCTTGTACCCACTCTCATAGGAGTGAGGATTTGCATATGCTTATGTGGCTACAATATAGGCAGTCACAGGTTTTTGTAGGCAGTCCTCTGGGATGCGTTTTGAGCTAGTTTGCTCTCTACTTGCGTATATGGTTATGTGCTTTATGCTCGGTTGAGCAGTTTGTCCCAGTTTATGCTTGTAGAGTTTGCAGATTGTGAAGTTGGTTTTATGCATACATGAGCGTCAGTTTTGATGCGATTGATCACGCTTTTGATGATCGTGTAGTAGTCGAGCTACCTCCCACTCTGTTGCCAGTTTTTGGCATGGTTAATGGCTGAGATTGTACTTTGAGGTTCGGCTCAGGTTACAAGGGAGATTCTGCCAGATTTTTCCCAGATTTATCCCCATAGTTTGGTTCTTAGCCATTCACTTATGGTTGCAGATATGTGTGACAGTGTATAGTCCACTACGATGACTTTTGGGAGATGATGGTCTCGTTCTTGCGGATACTTGCGTTGTTGGCATTGTGATCACACAAGGCACATTAGGGGACGTCGTTGTTTCAGGTGTATGAGACAGCAATCGAGATGCATGCGAGATGCAAATATGGCTTTGACACATGCGAGAGAGGCAGTTTTAGTGGTAGTCTATGCCACTCACGGTGATGTCATGCTTGCCTCAAATGTACCTCTTGCAGATTTGTCTATGGATAGCACACTTTCTCCACAATGGTTACTAGATAGTGATGTTACTTTCCACGTCACACCATGTCGTGAGTGGTTTAGCACATTTTCTAGTGGGAGACGTGGCTGTGTGCACTTGGCTGATGGTTTGGCGTTTGACATAAAGGGTGCAGGAGACATTTGTTTGTCTTTGCCAGTGGTGCATCATACATGCTATGACATGTGCACTATGTTCCTTAGCTGAGACATAGATTGATCTTAGTGAGACAATTAGAAAATTTTGGTTGTCAGATACTGTTGATTGGCAGAGGAGCCCGCATCGGCCTGGTATATCCTATGCATGTGTCTGAGGTTCGAGACGACATAGTCTTGGTTTTGTTGCTGGAATGCTTTGAGCGACAGACGAGACATATCTCTTTCGCAGGTGAGCACCACCATGCTCATGAGACAGAGCATTTAGCTGTGCATGACATGCCAGTAGACTCTATAGACAGAGATAGAGCGGCAGTGCTCCAGTGAGACATAGCAGGTGTTGTCAGACTTTGTGCAAGTAGAAGTAGAGCAGGTCTTCTCCCTAGACATAGACAGAGATGATAGATATGGAGTTTTTTATATGCTCATGCTAGAGGCTGATGAGTTGGTACTAGGACGCACAATCTTGCCTATGTGGGAGAGGATGTAGCTTTCCCAGTGTCGGTGTTGACACATCCATACGTGGTGGATAGTCTTGATGATGCAGTGATTGTAGATAGCACAGGGGAGGCGAGTACAACCATATTTGTGAAAATTTTGTCAACGTTTGGGCATCTCATGTTCGACTTGTTAGTGTCGAGGCCCCGATTTAGCAGCTGCAGTGGGAGCATTTGCAGGAGGGGTTGTCAGCCGTGCAATGGATGACACTAGCATGATGCATGGTGGAGTTTTGCAGACCATACAAAGTAATATGTGCAATTTACATGCAGGCTCTAGCGTGGGTACGCACACTCACCTACCAACATAGCCGATACGACTGCGTGTAGATTGAGTGAGCCAATGGGCATAGATTGAGAGAGTCTCTCACCTAGTTTCTTGTACATACTAGTAGTTTAGCTAGTAGGTCTCACTTATTAGCCCGTCGCCTTTAAGTGGGAGATTGTTGGGGTAAAGGTGCTACGCCTTTTTCTCGGACCAAATGTCTAGTGTTCAACCGCCTGTCCACATGTGTACATACCCTTATTCTTCATATACATGCGAATAAGGAGTTCCTCACTACTACTTCCAGAGGTTGCTCCACCCACACGGTCTTGTGCTCTTCCCCTTCCCTGCACGCACCACACCGTGCACGCACGCACACATCCGCGCACACACACACTCATAGATCTTGCAATGCGTTCATAGTTCCATTAGAGATTGTGTTGGAGCCCCATTGGTCCAACTGTTGTTATGAGCCCATCTTGTAAAGCATATCAAATTCCCATTTTATGTCAAAGATGTCTTATCATTTTGATCCATTCGTCTGGGTTATGTAAAGATTAATCAGTTAGTCAGGACTCAGATTTGTTCCCACTTTGTAATAATGAGTAAGAGAACCCCATGTACATTTTTGAGCTAAGGTGACTTAAGTATAAAAGTCACCTTAGAACCATTAATGAATAACACTTGAATATTAATCCTGTGTCGTACGAGTCTAAGAGGGAGGGAGAGAGAGAGAGAGAGTGAGTGTGTCTTATCCTCTTCGCTACGCGCTTCTCCCTTACCGGATTCACGACGCGACCACACCATCGTGGTAGTCTCTCCGAGAGCTACGCGCCCACGCTACGCATTCACCGTTTCGAGTTGATCGCGATCGATCCTTCCTCGAGCTTGTTTTGCCTGTAAGTAGCACAAACGGTGTCTGTTTTCAATAATCAAGTGCTTTATGGAATGAGAAAGAGATTAGCTACACATAGATACTCATAAACTTAAGTTTCGCCCACTTTTGGATTATGACCTGTTAGTCTATCGCGACTGTATTCGAGATAACTAGGGTTCAAATCTGGTGAGATTAGACTTATAGGTAAGTATATCCTAGTGAGAGGATGGTTCCTAGTAAGTTTGATGCGATTCCGAGTTCATTGGACGTGTAAACCGTGTTGTGAGCGTTTAGGGATAGAGTGGGTTGCATTCTACCAGGGTTAGTGATTGATGCATCATAAAAGTGCGTATGTGTAGATTGGTCTCAGCCTGACAAGCTAACGAGATTACCTACGTGCACCTACGGGTTAGTCGTGTCATCGGATGATAAGTATGTTGTTTGTGTCGTGCTCATGAGTATGAACAGGGGAGTAGTTTTGCCCTAAAACATTGGCGCCGCTGTCGGGGACACAAGACCTTAAGTAGGGAGATCTATGTCACTCGTGTGATGGTTAGCTTACTTTAGTTTTGACTAGAGAGAGCTTAAACTTTTTGAACAAGATCCAGGATAGAGTATCCTGAGGTCTAGTGGATAGCCAGGAAGCTTGTGTCTTGCCGAGGGTCTGCGACTAGTTAGATTTAGTTAAGTAGGATAATGTGGAGTTATGGTTTTTGGTTTTGAGTGCTTGTTATACTTGTGAAGAAATAGAGTAGAAAAACGCTGTAAAACCGCAAAAAAAAAAACAAAAAGAAGAAACAATAAGGCAGTTGATTTCCTTGAAAGCAAAACCCACCCCATATACCCTTGAAAGGGGTGAAAAGAGTCGACATTGAAATTTATGATCCAACACTCGAGAAAACATAAAAACTGCTACCAAAACCAACAAAAAAAGAAACAGGTGATTGTCATAAGGAAACACTAAGTGAACCTAAAGAGGCCAAGAAGAGATATAACCATTAGCCAAGGGTAAACTGACTGTGTCATGGGGTATGACTGATGTTCACAAGTTTAAGATGAAGTGTCATCAAATTTGCACCACTTCAAGTGCAATGGAGTTGTGAATTGTCAGAGAAAAGTGAAATTTGTGAAGTGCTTGAGTTTGAGGTCAAAATAAGTCCAAACTTCATAAAACTTGGGGGATAGACTTATATGGGCACAGGGAACAAGACTATACAAAAACAAACAAAAAATTAAGTCCCCATTGCTCTCTACCTGGTCTATCGCGATAGACTGATGAAGGTGGTGATTGACTAGCAACAAGCAAAAAACCTTTACACCACAGGTTTAACACATCAATACAAGGTTACTCACAAAAATTGAGTGAATTTGAACACCATTTTGACC
Organism: Adiantum capillus-veneris; assembly: GCF_014529385.1. Taxonomy (NCBI): domain Eukaryota; kingdom Viridiplantae; phylum Streptophyta; class Polypodiopsida; order Polypodiales; family Pteridaceae; genus Adiantum; species Adiantum capillus-veneris. Next base: position 116,042,652 of record NC_140941.1, read on the forward strand.
ACAAAACTTCAAAACTAGTGTTTAGAGTCTGAATTCAGAGACAAGGGCAAGAAGTCTTTGACCAAATGTCCAAACAGTGCCAAAATTGGTCAATGCACTACACAAGGGGAGGCTGAACCAACTGTGGTGAAAAGTTGACAAAAATGCTAAAATTGGAGAAAGTGCCTGGTCTATCGCGATAGACCAAGGAGATTGTTGTTGGGGAACTTTTCTTTCAAATTTTCCCTAGGGAGATTTTTATCAGGGCCTAAATAGCAGACACACCAAAATTCAAGGCATTTAGAACACTGAAGGTCAATCTGAGGGTCAGATAGAGAATCAAGCTCTGACTGAAATACTAAAATGGGACCAAAACCCAACCGAAGTGTCCAAACTTCATAAAACTTGAGGGATAGGCTATAGAAGGTAACTAGAACTCAAGGGTAAAGTCGCAATTTTAAATTGACTTGTGCTGAGCAAATTGTCAGTCTATCGCGATAGACTAAGAAAGTAGTGAATTAGACACTTTTTGCAATTTGTGACTATACTGCTAGGACATACTCTCTATATAGATCCCAACCATCATTTCATATTTGAAATTGGGCCACCAGAAGACTGACTAAGGGGTTGCTGTATATACTTGAAAGATTTTTGGTAATTCAGGGAAAACCCTTGTGAACAGACTAACCATCCTTGTGTAGATCCCCGAAGGAGATCATCACAAAGACATACAGGAAGAAGGAGTCCAGGTAAGCTTTAAGTTTGCAACCAAAATTTCATTCTTATGTATTTAAGGTAAGGATCCTTTGTTAAGTCGGGAGCTAAAAGTGTCAAAAGTCAAATTAGCACCACGTCCACCGAAGAGAGTGTAACTCAGACGAGGCTAGACCCATTAGCACCAATCATTGAAGATGGTAGTGATACTGACACTTCGTCGGAAAAGTCCTTCTTCATGACGGGGAGTCAACAGCTAGGAGGTTTCAACGATGAAGGACCAATGCCAGGGGGGAGCACCTCCCTACATCCATTAAACGAAACCCAGTTCACTATAATCTTCTTAAGGAACTAACTCGAGGGGAGCCTTAGTTTATTCTGACTATCGAGGACGCAAGTGTATTTGTATTGAAGAAAGACCGGCTCAGAGACTAGAGATAATTTGAGTCTATGATGATGGTGATAGATTCCAAGACGAAAAGGGGAACCACTATCTGATAGTGAGTAACCCTGAGGATTACAACAGATATGGGGATAACGTGGCAAAGGGGAAAATGGTTTTAGAAACCCAAGAACCGCCTCCTAACATCGATCGACCTGGAGCGCTTTTTATGTATGATAAGAAAACAACCAGGGTCCCAACCTATAATGAGAATGTAGGGATTTACAAGCATAAAAGAGAGGGAATATTCTCTTACTTTCAATGCAAGGAACCCTACCCAAATGAATTAAGCAAAGACAAGGTTTTTTACTTATTTTATTATGAAACTGCTATGGGGAAGGATATTGTTTTTGTTGACAGATACGGGCGACAATACAAACGTATTCTCCTAGAAGAGGTTGACAGGGCAACAGTTCCGGGAGCATCGACCTATGGCCCCGACGAAGTACCAAGAGCCACCTACACCCCTAGCAAGTCGACTAATCCCTTTTCAGAAGAGTATGACGCTACCTCACATTCTACCCGACCACCAACGTCCAACTACCAGGACCAACCAGCTACTCAGCCATCATTGTAGGCATGGCTTCGACAGAGTGCTACATTAGAACAAGACCGAACCCGAGAGGGTTATCAAACCGCACGAGGATTAAGGGATCTACAAGAACCATCACTCTATGCACAGTATCAAGGAGAGAGTAAGCCAAAGACTCAAGGGTCAGCTGAGCTTGGAAGAACACCCCGAGAACGAGTTCGGAGAGATGAACCATCTCTCACGAGAACTGTTAGAAATTATGGATTAGGAGCACCATTGGGAGAGGAACCTGGCCACTACAGAAGACCAGAGGAGGTATATCGGCTAGGACGGGGAGATCCCATGATGAGATTTGTAGACCATCGTAGAATTAGACCTTCTCAAGTGCAAAAATGGGTAAACAAGAAATATACGGGAAGCAGGGATCCGAGAGACCATGTAGAAGCCTTTGTGCGTGTAATTAGAGCTGAAGAGGTGTTAGACTTTCCTACCCAATTTGCAGGATTCAGTTTAACCTTAGAGGATGATGCTGCTACATGGTTTGACTCGGTGGAGCGAAGAGACTTTGAGTCTACGGAGGAAGTGTTTGACGAGTTTATCGAGGAATTCTTACAAAGGGGGATAGATCATAATACAGTCTCGCAAATCCATAAATTCAAATAGAAAGATGGAGAGTCTGTGCGAAAGGCAGCCCTCCGATTAAAAAGATATGTTAAGTTCTGCCCTGTGGAAGAACTACCAACTCAGTCTAGACTTATGCTTATATTTATCCAAGGACTAAGGAATGCAGATCTTCAAAAGGACTTACATATGAAAAGGAGCACTACGTTGAATGATTTAACCAAGGAAGCTCTATACCTTGTGGATAATTGTGCGGTCTACAAAGAGGGTGAGTTCAAGGATCTTGACGATGATTCTTGCTCGCAACAAAGCGGAAGCAAGTCTGCTAAGACAACACTGAAAGGAGAAGTAGCAGTAAGCCAAGAGCAGCTCGTAGAGGAGGTGCTTAAAAAGATTAACTTGTATTCCAAACCACAAGCTAAACAACCAAAATGGTGTGCGATTGAACAAAAATGGACAAACCATGGGACGGAGGAGTGTTATTATAACAAGGGATATGTGAGAGAACGACCATATGCTCCGCAAGCTCAGGCAACATCTCCTCAAATCCCACCGATGCCTAGATATTAGACTGGCAATCTACCACGACCTGGAGGTGCAAAAATACCACAACCAGTGTTGGGACAACAACCACCCCTACCAGGATTACGACCAGTCGGCATAAGATACACACCCACAGTAACTGAGTCGGATGAGAAGGCTTTGGTACCTATGCATGCATACTACGACAAGCCCAATGGATATGCGGCGAACTCTGTCTATTATCCACTAGACGAACCCTCTACACCAGAACCATGGAGCATGATAGGAAATACAGGACCACCAACTGCTGCACAGGCAGCGGGGGAAGGACGATATAGCCTAGATGAAAGAACACTGTTGTTCATAGCCAACGGAGGCATGAGCGGGAAAAGAATTGCACACCAACAAAGAGGAGCTCCAAGAGCACCTCAACAGCCTAAAGGACCATGCTACAAGTGTGGTGGAGACCATTGGCTGAGGGACTACCCTCATGACGAAATCATTAGGGTCAACACATATTGCACGGAGTGTGGAATTACTCACTTGATCCCTGATTGCCCTATAAACCCAAGCAAAGGAGCAAAAACTACCTTGAATATGCTGGGAGCGCTACCTTCCAGTGGAGGGTCAGAAAACGAAACTCCGATTCTTGTTAAGGTCTTGACGAGAGCCCAAGCAAGGAAAAATGACAATCATCCCAAGAGTAACGATGAAAATCAAGAAGAAATCAAGACTGACAAGTCTAGCGTCAGTCGTGATAGTCCTTGGAAAGAACGAAGAGCGAAAATGAAAGCTAGACGTGAGCGAAAATAAAAAGATGTAGAAGCTGAGCTAACGATAGCTCGAGAGCAACTTAAACAGCAAAGAGAGTCTGACTCTCTAAAATCAACGAAAGGACCAAGAAGTGCAAGCTCAGGAGGGTCGGTATTGGTAGATAAGATCAATGAACCCTTAGATGCAATCTTGCAAGCATATGAAGCAAGATTGAAGAACAGACAGACTCTAGAGCAAAGATGGATGACATATCCATATCCAGAGATAGAAAAACAGAGACTAGAGATGTGCAAACAGCTAATTGAAACTGCACAAGCTTTATTGGAGCCTCCACCTATGGAAGCAGGAGATAGAGTAATCAAACCACCAAACAATGAAACACCTCACAAAACCGAACAAAGGATACCCGACAAGATAGAAAACATTAAATCCTTGCCGGATGTAGAGGATGCAAAAGACGTACCTAATAGCACTAATGAATCACTAAAAGATTTTCCACCATATTCCCCTATTGTGGAAGAAAATTGGCCTGAAGAGCTATGGGAAACGGTGCGAAAAGCTCAAGAAAAATATGAGACAAAAACAGTCGAGTCAGCGCCTTTCTCGGAGCTGAACTTGAATAAGCCTCCATGGGATTTGGACGTTAAATCATTTCAAGGGGATAATGGTTCAGTTGCATCCGAAGATAGCAGACCACAATCACTCAGAACTTTGCCATCATATATGGGGGACTATGAGGCAAGGTCAGAAATTCGAAGAGTACCTTCTCAAAGAATAGGCGGGTCAAATCAATTGGACACTAAAATCCTGACAGACTTGTTGACCACTCCGGTCAAGTGTACAATCACATTGGCAGAATTGTTAAAAATTAGGTCAAGCATGTGGACGGAAGTGGACAAATGTCTTGAAACATTTGGCATAAGGACGCCTCTTAAGTTCTTCGAAACCGAGCTTAATGACACAAAACCGAAGAAAGTCAACACTAGACCAGTGCCACTCAACAAGGTAGGAGAGTATTGTGAAGGTGAAGACGGCAACACAACCCTACCAGTTGAGTATAACGGCATAGAGACTAAGGCAATACTTGATAGTGGAGCTGGCATTGCCATTGCGACCAAAATGCTATGGGAAAAATGGGGAAAACCAGCAATACGAACAACTAGAATGAAATTGCAACTGGTGGATGGGCACATAGAAAGGCCTATAGGATTGCTTGAGGCAATTGTGGTATCTTCCTGTGGCATAGAGTACGAACATACCTTTGCCATAGTAGATTTTGGCAAGAAGAGCAACTATGAAATTATCCTTGGTAGGCCGTTCATGAGGCAACTCAAAATGGTACAGGACTGGGGGTATGATTATTTGTATCTAAGACATGCTGAAACTACTACACGCGTAAACATGAAAAATCATAGCTACCATGATGTCACGAGAATCCCTGTGGAAGAATTTGACTCAGCCACCATTAGTGGATCAGAAGTCCCAGCGTGGCTTTGTAAGAAAAAGGAGATATGGATGTGCGGGGCATCTCAATGTAGTGAATTTGACAAAAATGAAAGGACACTGGAGAGGGTCTTGGAAGACGATGCCTATATACGAGAACCTTTTCCTGAAGAGAAGCTCGAACCCCTAGAATGGTCTCAAATTTTGGCTACATTGGATGTATGCGTCAATGAAGTCACTCCCACCAAATTTTGTGATGAGAATGGCTACAATATCATACCATACTACATGTTGAGCAAAATTGTGGAGGAGGACGAGAACGATGGAGATACTGAGAATATGAGGATCCATAAAACAGAAACGAAACTTGAGATTAAGATAGGAGGCTATGTGGACATCCCCACTACAGAAATCAAGCAGGAAGGAGAAGAATTTTATGATTCTTCTGATCAAAGTGAAAACAAGGATAACGCGGATGACGAGAAGTCGGAAAATACGGAGGGAGACGACAATCAAGATCAAGAAAATGACGTCTTCTACAATTTCCCAAACCAAAGTGAGAGACGCCAAAAAAGATACAAGAGTAAACGACACTATATCAGTCCACCAACCAGGTTGAGACCCATGCCGGAGTTTAAGGGTAAGACACATTTCCTTATGAACATTCATGCTGATGATTGTGCCAAGGATAAAGTGTCAGGAAGATTTCTTAAGGTTGTTGACTCAGGATTTAAATCCAGACTGTTGAAATCTAAGAAAACCAGCAAACCAAGAAAAAAAGTTGCAACAGAAAAACTGAATGTCTGTGGTAGCCGAATTATGACGAAAATTGAAAGGAAAACGAGATACAATGAGTTGAAACAAAAAATTAAAAATGTATGGACAACTGAAATGGAAAGTAGCGATGGAATGAACGAGAGTGATGGGAGTAAAAAGATAGATGTACCTCCTCACTATTGTAAGTACACCATTCAGGAAATAAGATTGGTGGTTCAACAACCAATGAGGGAGCCTAAATCAAACGAGTCCTATGATGGGCCAGAGAACGCCAAGAAAATAGACTTAGCAGAGCCAGGAGAAAATCCGCGACCTGATTACATTGCCATAGATCTAAGTCGAGAAGAAGAGGACTTACTGATCAAAACACTTAAGGAATTTTGAGATGTATTTGCATGGTTGTACGAAGATTTGAAGGGAGTGGATCGTAACATTTGTGAACATTCAATCCCTCTGAAGTCTGATGCAAAGCCAAGCAAACAAAGTCCATACACATATAATGAGACATTCACCAAAAGGATAAAAGAGGAGATAGACAAACTTATGGAGGCTGAATTTATTTATGAGATAGAGCACACGGACTGGGTGTCCCCGATAGTGGTGGTACCCAAGAAAAACGGGAAATTACGAGTGTGTGTAAATCTCAAGAAGGTAAACGCAGCCACAATAAGGGACAACTACCCTCTTCCTATCACTGAACACGTTCTGGAATGAGTGGCAGGCAAGCAAGCCTATAGCTTTATGGACGGATTCTCTGGTTATAACCAATTGGGGGTCAAACTAGAAGATCAATACAAAACAGCATTTGCAACAGAATGGGGTATATATGCGTTTAGGGTAATGCCAATTGGCTTGACCAATGCTCCAGCCACATTTCAGAGATTAATGACACACGCTTTTAAAGAATACTTGCAAAAATTCTTGGATATTTACATGGACAACTTGAGAGAAGACCATATAGATCATCTAAGAAAGGTATTCGAAAAATGCAGAACGTGTAGGATTTGCCTCAACCCAGAAAAATGTGTATTCATGGTACGACAAGGTAAAATCTTAGGCCACATAGTGTCAGCTAATGGAATTACCACTGATGAAGACAAGGTTAAGGTGATCATAGAATTTCCAAGAACAAACACTGTACGAGAGGTACAATCATTTATGGGACATTGTGGATACTACCGACGTTTTATCTACATGTACGCTGTAATAGCAAAACCCTTGTATAGTCTAATCACGCTCTTCATTTGGAAAAATGAATGTGAGGAGTCATTCCAGAAACTGAAAGATGCACTGGTATCTACACCAATTCTAAAAGCACCAGATTGGTCAAAGATCTTCCATGTACATGTAGATGCTTCGGCATTTGCAATAGGCTGTATATTAGCACAACCAGATGAGGGTAAGACAGACTTTCCAATCAGTTATGCTAGTAGACAACTCAACAGTGCAGAAAAGAATTATACTACCACTGAAAGAGAAGGATTGGGTATGATATATGCGGTAAAGAAATTTCGGCATTACTTACTGCGAACAACTTCACATTCTTTGTGGATCATCAGGCACTCTTGTACTTAGTAAACAAACCTTGTAACACGGGACGAATTGTAAGATGGTTCATTGTGTTACTGGAGTTTGATTTTACGGTAGTAGTTAAGAAAGGAAAAACGCATCAAAGAGCAGACCACCTTTCTCGACTACTACATGGCGAAAAAGCTACCGAGGTAGATGATGATCTCCTAGACGCATACCTGTTTAATATAGAGATGATACCGAAATGGTCAGATCAAATTATTCCGTTGCTGACATATGGAATGAATCTTGACAACAAACACACGGTGGAAGACATTAGACAAGCACGGAATTACACAATGCTTGCGGGAAGAATGTACCATCATGGAAATGATATGATTCTAAGGTTGTGTATAGGCCCAAAGGAGTACGAAGCGTATCTAGAGGAGGCCCACACACAAACGGGGGGATTCCATAGAGGAAAGAAAATGATGTATGAACAATTAAGAAGACTTGGAGTGTATTGGCCAGGAATGGCAGGTGATGTAAAAAATTACATCAAAAAATGCAACTTTTGCACATCCAATACCACTGTGGATTATGCCACATTATACCAAGTGACAGTAGCACCCGCATGGAGTCATGCTATTGTGGAATATTTGACTAATAAGGAGCTGCCAGGATATTGGTCTAAAGCCAGACAAAAGGCTCTACAAATCGAAGCGAATAGGTATACCCTCATTAGTGACCAATTGTATAAAAGAGGAACTGATGACCAGCTGAGGTTAGTTCCTCATGAAAATGACTACTTTCCATTATTGGAACAAGCTCATGCAGGCATAGCAGGAGGTCATTTTTCAGCAGAGAGAACCGTAAAAATCATTATGGTTGCAGGTATATGGTGGCCAACCATGATTCAAGATGCAACAGAATTCGTGAAAAGGTGTGATGAATGTCAACGCACTAAGGTACCAGTTAAAAGAGACGAAATGCCCTTAAGACCAATGATGAGTGCTCGAGCATTCGCTAAATGGGGATTGGACTTTTTTGGTCCTATCACTCCACCAGCGTATCGCTCACAAGCACAATATATCATAGTGGCCACGGACTACATGACCAAATGGGTGGAAGCAAAAGCCACAACAAAAGCAGATGCTAGAACCACGGCACAATTCTTATATGAATATGTGTTTACACGTTATGGCCTTCCAATCTAGCTGGTGAGTGATAGAGGGACACACTTTGTAAATGAAGTTATCCAACATCTCTTAAATGAGTTTATGGTAATTCATTGCAAATCTGCACCCTATCATCCACAAGCCAATGGCCAAGCGGAAGCGACCAACAAAATATTGTGCACGGTTCTTACGAAACTGGTTAGTAAAACAAGAACAGATTGGGATCAAATGCTCTATTCAGCATTGTGGGCTTATCGAGTTGCATATAAAACAAAACTCAATGCTACACCATTTAATATGGTATATGGGTTGAATGCAATATTGCCTATTGACTTTTTGATCCCCACACTAAGGGTAACCAAACAATTGGACTGGATGGAACATGAACTTTCAGAACAGTTAGAGGACCTTGAAAAATTAGATGAGTTACGACTCAATGCTATAGCGGCCATATATGCAAAAAAAAGACAACAGAAAGAGTTTTTTGACAAACATGTCAAGAACAAGGACTTTAAAATGGGAGACTATGTCTTGGTATACACCCTTAAACAGCATGCCAAAAAGCTAAAGAAAAGGGGAATGGGGCCTTATTTGATCCAAGAAATATCGTCCAGCGGAGCAGTAAAACTGTTGACACTAGATGGAAAAGAAATGCCAAACTGGATTAGTGGATGTCGTTTAAAAAAATATCATCTACCTTTAACACCGGAAATGTTGTTTCAACTGCATTATGGAAAAACCTATAGACAGAAACAACAAAGAATTCAGGACCAGGCACAACAAAAAGCAAAGGAACGGATTGCTAAACGAAAGCAGTTTCTCAGGACAATAAACATGGTCACCCCAATGATGAATAACAAATATCCTCTTTCAACATCCCAAACGATCGAAGCGGATATACAAAGCGACAAATTAGAAAATACCATGACAGACCTTAGGGCTCATGACGATAGCATCCTGGACGACTTGGAAGATACATGGTGTAGTCCTTACATAAAAGATTATGCAGGCACAAAAAAATTTGAAATCTATGCATTGCTTGACACTGGAGCAAAAATGAGTGTCATCAGCCTTGAGCGCTTTCAGAAACATGGACCAATGAAGACGATCCCAGAGACACACCGGTTGAAAGTAGCATCGGGTGATGAGGTGACCACGTTGTGGTCTATTATAATACCAATCACAGTGCAGGCACACCCGTACACTACAAAATTCCATGTACTGCCACCAAGTAGATCAGCAACGCCGTGTATCTTAGCAGTGTCATGGATGAAAGCTAACAGGGTATTCATTGATTTGGATACTAATGAGGCACTATTCAGAAAGGAAAACTTTTTAGAACCCTTCTTATCATATAACCAATTCATGTCAAGGAGGAAAAAAAATTCAATACAACCGCAAAGATCTGCCCAACAACAAACAAAGTTTACAAGTCCAGCAACGTCTTATCAAAAATCAGCAACCATGCAGGGAACCAGGCAAGTTTGGGTACGGCGTACAGAGATGACCGAGGCACAATTACATCAAAAGCGGAAATACAAAGTTTGGATAAGGCACGATAGCCTAATTCATATAAAAAAGGAGTCAGAACAACAGACAAAACACCGAAAGCCAACAAAAATTCAAAGAAACATAGTCAATCTGTCAAATACGCAACGGACTATATTGGTATGGCGGCCAAAATTGCCAATTCAAAATGAGCCAACAACACAAGAAGGGCGGCCAAAGATGACAAACGAGCAGTTATCTACAATTGTCAAGTTCATGCAACATCATGCAAACAGCACGAGGAAACAAACAGAATCAACAACAAAAACTACAAGGATGTCTAAGACCCAAGTCATCAAGGCAGAAAGAAAGAATGTTCCACCAGATACGACAATATCGACTTCAAAGGAACCACATATGCCAATTCAAAACTAGTCGAAAAAAATCAAACAAAGAGCGGCAGATCTACAACTAATCCTTGCAAAGAAAATCTGCCAGCCAACTCAAGCTACCACAGGAAGCCTCAACGACAAATGCCAATAAGCGAATCGCTTACACCTTCCTCCTGCACCGCATAAATTCTTTCTACATGCATTGACTGCACATGCATATAGGGCTATATTACAAGGCCTGCATTAGCACGAGTTCAAACCCATGCACATCACATACCCTTGACGATACCCTATCGTCCGGAAGGACTCCAACTAGGAGGGAGGGAGGCATTCCAAATGCGGACTCATGTCATATATTAGAGGGCAATGTTTGTGAGCAACCATTTTTGCGTTTTATTGTGTGATTTTTGGAAAAAGAATATGCCCTCATAATTAATCAGAATTGGGGACCAAATCATCATTCGTGAGCCCCTAGGGATGTGCATAGACTATAAAGAGAGTCAAATCTGGCCAAAAAATGTCAAAAAAAAACAACAAAAAATAGGCCAAGGATGATGATAATGAGCGAGTTTGTACATAGACGAGAGAAAAGTGAGCTACAAAGTGTTTTTCTTTTCATTGGTATTTTTCTAGGTTAGAATTGCTATTTTCGGGTTATTTTGGGATTTATTTGCTTTATTTTAGCCATTTTCTAGCAAAAATTATAGAAAAAAAATCTGTAATCTAGATGGAAACACAAAAGAAGAGACGCCTGATCAGAGCAAGGTAAAGAAGACACAGAAAAAATAGGGACTGCAAAGGTGACAGGGCAAAATGACCACCGTCATGAAGGGACCTCCAACAGGAGAAATCTACAAAATTGGTAAAAATGGAGCAACCGAAGTCCAAATCAGGAAATTTGCGAGCCTAAACCGCATCTCTCAAAAAGTTATAACCACAGGTAAAAGATTGGAAAATTTGGTGTCGGAGTCTCGATTACATATAGAGAGGCTAGGCTAGAAATCCCTCATTTGAGTCATTTTCCATAGTGAGAGAGAGAGAGCTCCCTACAGCAGTTGAGACTTCCAGGAGCTCAGCCATCTCACACGGTCACAAAATCGACATCAGATATGAGAGGTATTCTCGTCAACACTGACTCTAAGTGTTGTTTACTTCAGTTAGTCGCAAAACCTCGCCGACATCACAATCACAACCTGTGTACACATACGGTAGACCGGTTGTTAGGGAGACCTAGAGGCCACCAAATGGAACTAAAATTGAAAGGCACAATGCCTATAGCTTAGGGATCGAGCCTATGACCTCGGAAAGCGTGAAGGAAGCCGGTCAGAAAACCCTAATTTCACAGGACCTGCAAAAGGGCAACTAAACCAAGGTGATCGGAAATGAGCCAAAATTCGTAGACAGTAAGCCAATAATCTCGACAAACCGACTGAAGGGTTAGACTATGAAAAAGTTCGTCAAAACGGAGCCTAAAGTCCCTATCTGACGAAAACCGCACAAAGCGTCACGATACTCTAAAGGGCCGACCAAGTGACAAAATGACACCAAATTCAACAAGGTACATCCAAAAGAGGTCAACTACGAGATGGATGTGTCCACTCGGGAAAAAAGCTCTTCCACTAGGGCAAATGCCGGCAACAGACCAGAAGGATGTCCAAATGGTCGTTCTTGGTGTTGTAAACACCAAAACAACAACTGACTGCTTGGATGGAAGGTCAAAAAGAAATAAAAGACAGCTGGAATCATACAATGACCAAAAGGAACCACGACCATCACCTAAGTGGTCTACTTCGACTCCAGGACCAGCTAAGTGCTGCAAACAGGGAGTACACTCTGCTAAATTGATTAAAACTTGATGTGTGTGTCTAGGAGGGCCTATTAAAACCATGGTGGTCAACTAACATCAAGAAAAAAACTGGTAAAAATGACCAAGTGCTAGTCTATCGCGATAGACTTGAATTTACACTTAGACAAGTGAAATTTTGACTTTAGCTTCATGAGGGGTGCTAACAAGGATTATTAACCACCAATATCAAGTCAAAGTGCAAGAAGGATCTTTTCTGGCCAAAAACTTAGTCTATCGCGATAGACTTGCTACACCAATTATTGGGGGAAAGACTTTTCAAAATTTTTACAAGCTAGACTTGGGGAAGCACATGAAGGCAATACACCAAATTTGGTGATAAGATGGACTCATATGGCAAGCTGAGAAAGACATGCAGACAACTCAGAGTCAGAACAGGACATCTCAAGGGCAGACAAGTAAAATTCTCATGTGAGGAGTCAAGAAACCTTGCATCAACTGGGAGAAGGCAGACAGATGGTCACAGAGCCAAAAAATGACAAATTGGCACTAAGTACCAGTCTATCGCGATAAACTAAGCAGAGGGATACTGGACCATCTTATCAAAAAATTTGAATTATCCGTTGTCTCCAACATGATGCAAGAGGACCACCCAGTAAGTTTGAGCCCAAAACAACACAAAATGAAGGAGATAGACCAACATCTCCATGGCAGGAATCTGGAAAAGTGGGAGTTGATCTAAAAAGGGGTCACTTGACATTCATTTGAGGTGAAAATGAGATCAGATCATGTGCAAGGTATGGGAAACCAATTGGTGGAGGCACAACTGTAAAATAGGACCTTGTTCAAAAAAAGGTTAGTCTATCGCGATAGACTGAGCAAAAGCTTCAAATGAACAGATTTTGAGCCTGGGCTTATAGAGTGACCTTACATGCCTTGTGAGCATACACCACACCAAATTTCAAGGCATTTGGACTTGTTCTCCTTCACCAACAACATCAATTTGAAGCCGCCAAAGTTGCACAATGGAAGAGCTTGTCTATCTGCTAACATTTTACCTTAACTAATCTTGGGACAAAGAAGGCTCATCTAGATTCATGATTAAGTAATAATCAATTTAGGAGAGTAGTACTATGTTTGTGCATTAACTGTTGATTGTGAATACAGGATCTATGGAGGCTTCTCCGGGAAAAAGAAAAGGCAAGAACCTGGCAACGGAAGGTGCAGTACCCTATGCACTTCTACCCAATTCCTTAAAGCCATCAGCCACCTGGATACCTGCAGATGTGCAACAGGCAGTAGCCTTTCAGATCTATCAAGGTTCATATGTGGATGACAAAAGAAACTTAGTGGATACAGTGATGATTCCCAAGGAGGCAGAGAATTACTTGAAAAGATCACCGCAAAGATCATGGCTCAAAAAAGTTGTCTTGTGGAACTTTGTATCACTACCACCAGTAGGGATATATTTCAAGAGGGTACAACATCTAATAGAGACTATCCAAGAAGATGGAACTTGCAGAGTGGCAGGCATGGATAACGAAGTGATGGAGATCCATATCACCAAAGAGATCATCAAAGAGGCATTGAAATTGTCAGATCAAGGAGCCAACATGAGAGAAAGAAGGAAAAACCTCACAGTCTACTTGCAAAAGTCCAAACTACCTTCTTTCGAACTCATAGCAAACCCGGAAGTAAGAGAACTGACACAGATCTACAGTCAATGTTTGTTGAGCTAGAGCAAAAGACCGCCAAGATACACTACACCACACGGGAGCATCTCAACCACACTAACATGGGCTATGGGAATGACCCATGAGTTCTATATAGATCATGTGTCATATCTGTTTGAAAAAATGACAAAGCTAAGGTAGGACATACCAAATTACATTGCAGGAGGAGAAGTCCTAACCAGAGTAATATACCATGCCATAGGCGCGGCAGATCAGTTGCCACCTGCCCCTCATCAGAACGTCTGGCTGGTATTAAGGGAGAATATCGAAGATAGATCACAAACAAAAGTACCGGCCTCTATTAACACCATTGGAGGACGCAAGCTGGAAAGAGTAACAAGAAGTACACAAGAAAAGATGGAAGAAGAAAGAAGAACCCAAGAGGAAGATGCCTGACTAAAGAAGCTGAAAGCGGAAATGGAAAACAACACCAGGTTGCAGAAGATAGCAAAAATGGAAAGGATGCTAGAAGGATTTTCTCTAGAAAGATCTCTACGAGGCGATGTAGGCGCCACTTGAAAACCTTCTAGTAGCACTTACACACTGAGAACGAAGAATAGAAACAACCCAGCTTTTGAGTTGGACTGGTTCGAGAGGTACATCCAAGAAAGAAATGCTAGGGACGAACCAGAATTGCTACTAGAAGAGGAGGATCTCCAAACTTTGAGAGATCAGTTGAGGCCAACTTCACGTGATCAGGAAACGCCGCCGCCATCTCCAAGGCCAGATACAAGTGAGAGGCAATCTAGCCCACCTGCTCACTCTACTTCGCATTCAGAAAGTTCACATCGTGATGACAGAGTTCACACACCTCCAAGTGAAGAAGAGGAGGAAGAAGAAGAAGAAAGAACAGATGGACACCCAAACACTGGAACCATATCACAAAGTGATAAAGGCAAGCAAAAGGAGGTGGATCAGACTAAAGATAAAGCTTCCTCCTCTCAAGAAATTGAGCTGGAAACTACTATAGATGAAGATTTGCAATCAATGGCAACAATACTAAATAGAACAAGACTGCACAGTCAATGGTTAGCTGATCAGAACCGGTCCAACAAGATGAATTTACAAAAAACCCATGAGGAAGTTCTGAGATTGCAAGAGCAAAGGGAGGACACTCTAAAGCTGATCAGCATCAGAGATGCTGAGATCTTGGGGCTCAAAGGCATAGTAAATCTCCTCAAAGACAATTTACAGGAGTCGGAAGACTTCAATGCCATATGTGAGGATACAATAAACGTATTCCTTGAAGATGTCAGTGACAGAGATGAACACATCCAAAAGTTGGAAAAAGAAAAGCAAGATGCGCTGGAGACCATCAAAAGTTTGCGAGTTGTCATCGATGACTTACAAATTGAATTCAAAGATTTGAGAGCAGTAACAGATATACAAGCAAGAGAAATCGAACGAGCTAAGAAGCAAAAAACGTCACTACCAACACCACCGGTAGTCCACCCAGAAGAAGAAGTGGCTAAACTGAAAAGGGAGCTGGAGTTGGAAAGAAAACAACGTTTAATGATTGCTGAAAGTGCGCTTAGAGCAGAAGATCAACTACAAAGAAAAATTTCAGACTTACAAAGTGAACAACAACAAGGAGCAGCTCCTGACAGTGAAATGGAAAGCATTGTTTCCAAATCACTCAAGGAAGAAAATGAAAACTTGCACATCAGGTTAAAACAGTTAGAGGTGTCTGCCGTTAAAAAAGAAATGGAATTTCAAGCTCTATAAATCAATAGTAGAACAATGGCCGCGCAAATCGCAAGTCTACAAACTGCAGGGCAACACCAAGGATAGGTACGAGTGCACCTGGAGCAAGCAACAACGAATTTGGCTGGACTCGCCGAAGTATATGGGGGTCAAGATGAGTACGAGGAAGATTCAGATGAACAGGAGGCACCAGATACACAGACTGATCAAACCGGCTCCAAAGACCAAGAGACAGAAGAAGATTCAGTCACGAAATTGGAAGAGCAGAGGCTGGCCGAGCAGATGGAAAAACAAACAGAAATGATATGGTACAAGGCAATGCAACTCGAAAAGGAGTTGCTACAAGGGCTTTCCAGATCGGGCAAAACAGCAGCAGAGCTACGGAAGGAATGGAATGCACCTATGTTACCCTATGCTCTGCTGAAGTACGAAACTCTAACACATCAACGGCAGCTCGAAAAAGAAGAACAAGTGCCAGTGTTTGAAGGAGCAGTACAGGATCGGAAACAGCAAAACAGAATAGTAGACAGCCAGCCAAAGTGGAGGCGTCAATGGCTCTTGGATCATCCTAATAACCCGATCCACTTAGTCAACGCACCGCCTGAGTTGAGGAATGACAGAACTTTTTTCCCAACTCCCCGAACATACACCTAGAGCCAACATAAAGCACTACAGAGCAGAAATCCGACATGGCTAAATTATCCAGTAATGTCAGGGCCAGCAGAGGGAGAGAGAATATCCGGTTCTTACATGGTGAAAACCCTACAGGGCGCCATCGCAGAATTCGAAGGCTCTCCCGACCTATCCTGCAAGATGCTATGTAAAATAGCTCGAACATTTTTGGCCTGTCTCACAGTCTTCTTAGAAAGCTGGACATCAGAGTATATGAATACTGAAAGAAGCATCTTAGAGTTGTCATACGATCTAAGTGGGCCACCGACAGAACCAGTATTGTATGCCTACTTCAAACGGCTAATGTTTCTGCCAAGCTACCATCTCCAAACCTTTGAAGAAGCATTTTACACAGGCTTCTTCATGTACAAGTCAAAAAATTTTGTCCCATTAATGGCAAGCGAGTCTATGCGATATGATGGGTTTCTACATCAAATCAACCAAGAAAGACGACAACGACAATGAAGACAAAGACAATCATGTCGTGGTAGACCTGAATTAGGAGCGGGGGAGTGTTGGAGCCCCATTGGCCCAACTGTTGTAATGAGCCCATCTTGTAAAGCATATCAAATTCCCATTTTATGTCAAAGATGTCTTATCATTTTGATCCATTCTTCTGGGTTATGTAAAGATTAATCAGTTAGTCAGGACTCAGATTTGTTCCCACTTTGTAATAATGAGTAAGAGAACCCCATGTACATTTTTGAGCTAAGGTGACTTAAGGATAAAAGTCACCTTAGAACCATTTTTGAATAACATTTTAATATTAATCCTATGTCGTACGAGTCTGAGAGGGAGGGAGAGAGAGAGAGAGTGAGTGTGTCTTATCCTCTTCGCTACGCGCTTCTCCCTCACCGGATTCACGACGCGACCACACCATCGCGGTAGTCTCTCCGAGAGCTACGCGCCCACGCTACGCATTCACCGTTTCGAGTTGATCGCAATCGATCCTTCCTCAAGCTTGTTTTGCCTGTAAGTAGCACAAATGGTGTCTGTTTTCAATAATCAAGTGCTTTATGGAATGAGAAAGAGATTAGCTACACATAGATACTCATAAACTTAAGTTTCGCCCACTTTTGGATTATGACCTATTAGTCTATCGCGACTGTATTCGAGATAACTAGGGTTCAAATCTAGTGAGATTAGACTTATAGGTAAGTATATCCTAGTGAGAGGATGGTGCCTAGTAAGTTTGATGCGATTCCGAGTTCATTGGACGTGTAAACCGTGTTGTGAGCGTTTAGGGATAGAGTGGGTTGCATTCTACCAGGGTTAGTGATTGATGCATCATAAAAGTGTGTAATTGTAGATTGGTCTCAGCCTGACAAGCTAACGAGATTGCCTACGTGCACCTATGGCTTAGTCGTGTCATCGGATGATAAGTATGTTGTCTGTGTCATGCTCGTGAGTATGAACAGGGGAGTAGTTGTGATACACATAATCCTTGGAAACAATCCAGAAGAGTCTTTGTGTATTACATCTGTGAGTTTCTTCTTCATAGGTGGGCCATCTAGTTTCAATTGCTCATGTGTGAGGGTTCTCTTGATGATTGCTCCCACTCCATCATGCTCTCCCTTTCCATGCCTTGACGCAAAAAAGTTGTGCATCATGTATAAGCCTGTGATAAGATAATATCTAGACACAAAATAGTAAGGTCTTTGTGCCTTGAATTGTGAAGCAACACCATCTGCCCACACCCAATGATGACAAAAACAAAGTCCTTGTTTCTCCAACCACTTATCATGAAGCATACTACAATGCTACACAAATAAAGTATCATGCTATTTGTTATCTGATATGTAAAAATGCAATGTCTTCTCAAAATCACCTACTGCATTTCTTATATAGGTAATTTGCACCAATATTGTGACTTGGATTGACCACCAATGCATGGGCTGAATCTCATTTTGAATTTTGAACAAGTAATTTTCTACAAATTCAATGACTGAAACAACAACATTGCTAGGAAAATTAAGCAAGCACTCCTTATACTATTGGTCTTGCTAGCGAAAGACAAAGTTATGCTTGATGCAATTTGTAAGGTGAGCTGAATATAGGTCAAGAAAGGCAACACTTTGCATCCTTTTCAGAAATAAGTCCTTTCTCTTCTTTTCACTCCCCCTGCATCAACTTGTCGAGTTCTGGCATCCATGAAAACCTTCACAGTCACCTCCTTGCTATCCATTGCAATCTCACTGGATAGAATGCCAACTTGCATATCCCACATCGGGAGCACTCTCCCAAATATCTCTTCTTTGGCATGGTACTTGCTATGAGGAGTCTTTGGGAACAGTGTGGATCTTCACAAACTAGTGATGTATTGACATATTGTTTGCTTTGCTGAAAATTGTCTTGCATCTCACTTCTACAACATATAGAACAAGGGAAGATATGACCTTTTCCATGGTGTCCAAACTTACTGTAATGCATCTGGTTAAAAGTATCCTTTGAATGGTGTATACAATAACAGGTGTAGCGATCTTTGAGCTTTCGGACGAAGTATGGCTTTTATGGTTCGAAGCATCTAAGAGACACCTTCATTATACGATGATTCCTCTTGAATCTTTGGTATAGCTCAATCTGTGGCATCAAAGCAACAAAAATGTCAATTTCTAGAAGATTTTAGAATGTCACTCATGCAGAGGATACAATTGCAAAATTAGTGGAGCATAAATTAAATTTGGTACTATGTGGTGAGGCTTTGGGACTATATAGAGGCTTTATTACTTTATGATAAGGATTTGGTAGTATACAAAGTCTTTGGAACTATTCAATAACTACACAGAGACTTTGGTAGTTGCAATGTTCTGTCTTTGGTTTTGTAGAGAGGCCTTGGTTCTTTATACATTGGCTTGGTCCTCTACAAAAAGGCTTTGGTACTAGATGATAAGGCTTTGGTACTCTACTGAGAGGATTTGGTACTATTATGTCAGCTTGTTATACTGTACAAAAAGGCTTTGCTATTGTACTGTCAAGATTTGGTGTTGCACATGCACGCTTTGGTACTATTATGTGAGTATTTGGTACTCTACATAAATGGCTTTGGTGCCATACAATACTACTTTGGTACTCTACATAAAGGCTTTTTTACTCTATAGAAATTCTTTGGACTTTACTTTGAGGTTTTGGTACTCTACCGAAGTGAATTGGTATTGTACAATAAGACTTTGGTATCTACAAAAAGACTTTGGTACTCTACATATAGATTTTGGCACTATAGAGTGAGTTTTTGGCACTCTACATGAAGGCTTTAGTAGTGGAAAAATACTCTTTTTGTAAGGTTTCCACTACCCTAGGAGAGGGGGTCTCCACGTTAAGTAAAATTATCAGGCCATTTCGGTCATATAACAAAAGTTTCCATTTTTAGCAAATTTTTCACCTTTGATGAGCTATTGATGTATATATTGATTGATTAAGGTCTTTTAAAAACGCTGTTTCAACTTCTTTGTCACTATTGTCCAAAAATACTAAGTTGTGAGGTGCTTGCTCCTATATAGACGTGATTGTCTCATCTAAATCTACCCCGACCTAAATTTCCATAAAAATAATTGTTTGCTCCAAAAACATACTAAATATAGGAAGCGTGAGCATCTGATGGCTTAGCTTGTTTTCCTCAAGCTCATCTTTTAAAAGAAATTTTGAGAATCGAATTCTGATAAGCTAAGCTTACTCTAGTCAATTAATGCTTATCCTAAAGCTAACACATTTAATTCATAATTCAAAGGTATGTTTGCGTATGCATGTGCATGGGTATGTATGTGCACGCGTATGCATGTCCATGAATGCCCATAGGCATTAGGAGAAAGTTGGACTCACTTTTGGGCCCTGTAAGAAGTGCCACGTCGGCTTAGAGAGAGAAAATGAAAATGTAACTTGTGCATTTTATGTGATACTTTTCTGCGCAACAAAAAGCCAAAATGACATTCTTTGGTAGGTAGCCGCCGTCTTTATCATTCTTATCCTTCGTTCTCTTGTTAGGAATCCAACTAGCCGTATGACTAATGATTTGAAATGCCAACTTACAAGCATTCCCTCCAGAAACATAAGCCACACGAACTCTATCAACTCTAAACTTGAGAATATGGCTTTCCCTCCCAAAACCTGAGATATTTCTCCGTCTTCTTCTCTATCAACTCTAGGAATGGAGAACGCATCTTTTCCTGATGAAAACACTAATTTGAACTTACAATCCTCGGCCCCTTCATCTTTAACACTTACCCCGGAATTGGAGCTGATCTCTTGAGACAGCTAATTCCAGTGTTGAATGATTTCAGCTACTTAGAGTAGGAAGAGTCAGATAGCAGACTAGATAGAAATCAGTGACTAAACTGAAATATGAATACTGAAATGAGAATCAGACTTAAAGACTGAAATAAAGTTCAGACTCAGATTCAGAAGGCTGTTGAGAAGTCAGTATCACTGGAATATATATATGTCATGATTGAGATTACAGTGAATATGATTACACACACACACACACACACAGAGAGAGAGAGAGAGAGAGAGAGAGAGAGAGAGAGAGAGAGAGAGAGAGAGAGAGAGAGAGAGAGAGAGAGAGAGAGAGAGAGAGAGAGAGAGAGAGAGAGAGAGAGAGAGAGAGAGAGAAAGTGTAGCTGATAATACTGCCACTGATGCTCAAGTGCAATTATAGCTCAAAGCGCTAATACAAGTGATAACAATTGCCAACCCGATATCAAAGTAATGGGCCCTATTTATATGCTTTGGGTTTACTGTAGTAATTACTTTAGTAATTACTAAGTGATTCACTGCCCATCTTCTAAGAACACGTTCCCACATGGTGACGCGCCAGCCGTCTACATCCTTCCCTTCTTTCTTGAATTTTGGCAAGATTACAAAATTTCTGACAAATCCATTGTCTGGTTCTGATGTGGAACTGAAAAATCCATCGTCTTGTTCTGATGTTGACAATCCATCTTCTGGTGGATTGTCAGAGTCTGACATTGATGCAGAGCTCTAGAAAGCTCACAAATTGCAAGAGACAGCTGAAAAAGGCCAAGGTGGAGCTGTCATCTCTCCTTGCCTGCTGAGAAGAAAAGTCGCCCCTGAATTCTGAGATAGAACTACCCAGTATCCTTCCATTGGACCGTCTTCCTATTGCCCTTGCTCTTTGACCGTGTTGGTGCCTGAGAAGTTCCAGCATCAGCATTCTCCTTCTGAATCAGTCGGTAAATGGCCTCCTGCTCAAGCTGATCCTGCCGGTCTGTGGTCATCTCTACCTCATAAGGTGTGAGAGAATGATAGGTTTTGGTGTCAGGATCATAGAGTGTACGCCTGCCCTCGGTCAGTCTGGTTCTGGCCAGTTTATGACAATGCGAAGCAGTATGGATCCATCCTTGTGGAAGAGGCTGATTTGTTTTGACGCGTGCTTTGAACAGAATCTTAGCCATCTCCCTGTACTGCGGTGCTATACCCGGCTTTGCTGCAATGTCTTTCTCAGGTAGTTTGGAAGATTCGACTATAAGCTGCAGTAACTGATTAGTAATCCTAGTCAATCCTCTGACCTGAATCTTACATTGGCCCATACACAGCTGAATCCTCTGTAGCTCTTCCTTTATTGCCTGGATGTCATTGATTTGAAGAACATCATCGAACAATGTCTACCAAGTCTTCCATTCTACAGTTGATCGCTCATACCAATCCTGAAGCTCATCAGTTATTTTGAAATATGTGAGTCGATCAACTGGTTCTTGATGTTGAGGATATAGTGTTGGAAAAAATCTTGGCAACTCAGTTTCTCTTGCTAGAATAGCATACAAGAGAACTGAAGAATCAGGCACAAATTCCAGGAAATTCAGAACTGCCTGGTTCTCTTGTTGCATCATCTTCCTAGTAATTCTTACTAGCTGGAATAAGGTGCGGAGAGCAGTTGCCTGTGCTCCGACGGACATGCGAGTTTGAGGTCCTTTGCTAGTGGCTGTCTAGTCCTCCAGGATGGCTTTCACTCTTTGGTCCAAAACACCTCTGGCAGTTTGCAGTTGAACCAGAACATCCTTAAGTTGGACCCTCACGTCCTTCATGCAGCGGTAAGTTGGTTTGTTACCCAGCAGAAGTTCCAGTTCTAAAGCTAAGGACTGACAATCTGCAGTAGACTGTCTTTGCCAATACGGGTTTATCACTTTCTCATCAGTATTGAGTATCCATTCTGGAACTCATTCCAACAGCTGAAATGTACTGGGATGCACAGGTAGTCTACAAGCTTCCTTATCATGAAAAGCAACAAATTTCCAATGTTCCACCATTTCCCTGGCTCCGAAATATAGTCTTTAGAACCTTTCTAAATCAGTCCACAGAGTATCATCCTCCAGATACTGTCTGGTGATGGAGGCCTGTTGATGTCTCAGCTGCTTATTTAAGGTAATGAGTTGTAGTGAATGTTGATGATCCTTCACTGGTCCTTCATCTTGAGCCTTCATTTTCCCTTTAGCCTCTCTGCTATGATGGAACTGATTAGTTGGCTCATCTGCTGTTCTTCAGTCTGCTGATGACCCAAATGTTGTTCTGTTTCCTGTCTTTCCTACTGTTCCTTAGTCTGGTCTGGTTGGTCTGGCCTCCTTCATCTGGCCCTGTCCCATCAGTACCTAGTCCTGGACGTGGAGATGGAGATGGTGGTGGGGCATCATCATCATCCTGTGTATGCCCGGTTTCTTGATCATCATCCTCGTTATCAGCTTCATCTTCTTCTTCTTCTTCATCCTCCTCTGGGGATGTCTGTTGCTCAATATAATCCATGATGGCTTGGTTCATCAGAGCATTGTTGAACTCACTCACCTTGTCCTGCAAATCACTTTGCAGACTTTCCATCAAGGATTTTAAATTTTCTAAATCAAAAACAGCATTGCCTGCGGGGTTCAAAATTTCAGACAAACTATTGTAGATGTATCTGTCTGTCAGTGAACGCTTCAGAGCTGTATGGTGTAATAGCAGCTTTCTAAATTCTGTCCGCTTCGTTCTGAGTCCCATTTCAGCTCGCTCGGCAGCTCTCGATGCTTCATTCCTTTGACTCTTTATGATCATAATTTAAAACTCAGCTTTAGCTAACTTTTTGTTCAACAACTCCTGAGCTCTCTCTGACTGAGCTTGCAATACCCTGTGTTGTATGTTCTGCGCTTCCTGGGCTTTCTGGAGTGTGGCAATCTAATTTGTGCTTCTGCCAATTCAGCTTTAAGCTTTTTAACTTCATCTTCTGATCCATCAGCTTCCACCAATTGTCCCATACAGCTGACAATGGTATTCCAAGAGGACTGTATCAGTACTGAACATCTGTCTTTGACCGTTGTTGGATCAGAATCAACTGGTTCATATATTGCCACAGGAGCCACATAAGGTAGAGATGCATAATTAGTTTTGGTGAGTGAGAGATGCCCTCTCAATTTCTGAGTTTGCATTTGCTGTAGCTTATCCTTTTTAACCAGCTACAGAGGGTTTTGAGAAATGACAGGAACTGTTTCAGACCTAGTTGAGGACACTGGACCTTTCCCCTTATCCAGTTGATTCCTGCCTTTGTCTCCTGACTGATCTGGTACCTTCGCCTCAGTGACTGGCTTTACCTGATCCTTCCCAGATCCAGTAGCAACTGTCTGTTTGACAACTGTCTGATTAGGTACAGTTGTCTCAGTGCTAGCTGCCTTTACCTGGCTTTCGATGTGCTTCAAGAATTCATTGCTTTTGGTCAGTGTAATTCTTGGTTTCTTTGAACTACTAGCTTCCTCTGCAGTAGCTTTCCTTTTCAGGTCCTTGGAAGTTGTTTGATTGTCCGTTTCCTCGTCGTCTGAGGACAATTCAATTTTCTTCGGTTCAGAAATGGGCTGCTCCTTCCATGCCAGCTTCACCTGCTCATTAATATCTGTAGCAGTAGCCCAATACAGATATTGCCAGACATACCATGCCTTGAAAACAGTTTGAGATTTCAACTTGGCAGTTTGTTGAAGTACATTATGCGAGAGTATTTGACACAGGTTGATATGGACGTGTGGATCCAGTATCTTGGCCAACAGCATAGCAAATAATTTTTCTGACACATAAGTTGGGTTATTCTTAAGACTGACTGCTTCGGCTACAAACTTGTAAGTAGCGGAGGCTTCCAGTCCTGCTACTGGAACTCCTTGAGCACTTGCCTTGCGCTTCTTTCGAGCTGCTTCATCCTCCTTTAGAGCAATACTTATTTGCTGCGCAGTTGCCACTGATGGTTTAGGCTCATTAGGCATTCTAAATGCAAATGCAATGGCTTCTGGTGTCATGGACACCCTCCTATTATTTATCATAGCACTGTTGTTTTTTGCATCAAAAGAATCATGAACTTGCTTGATGATCCCTGCATCAAAATCAATCCTTGTCGCTTGCAATACAACTCGCAGATCCCAGAGTTGTAGCAGAGTCATTGCATGATCAGTAAAGACATGTGAGGTCGACAACGATGAAACAGACGAAGGCGAAGAGGACTTACTTGTGTTAAAGCCGTTGCCTGGTGTCACTGGTAAGGTTGTCTGACAGTCAACTGTCTCGTCGGAGGTCGAAGTTTGCGGTTGTAGTGAAGAGACCTCGGAGCTCGGCAATGGCGAATGGTTGACAGGAGGAAAGCGTCGCGCAGGAGATTTATGAGGAAAAATGTTAACTCTCCTGACTGTTATATGTGTTCGCGCCATAAAAGCTCCACTACTCGCCGCTCCTAGACTTGTGTGCGCCGTCGTTGACGTGGCAAACATGCATTGGACAAGACTGCAACCCATCCTTGTAATAATTATCACTGGCATACCATTTGACCGTTGGCCACTTAAAATTTGGAAAGTGTGTTCATACTGGTTCTGAACTGATTCCCACTCTGGCTGGATCATACTGGTACTGGTTCTTAAATCAGCCTGATCTGATTCTTCAGGTACTGGTTCTGAAGCTGGAACTGGTTGCACATGGAAAAGACCAAAAATATCTGATTCTGGTATCTCTTGATCAACAACCTCCAGTTCCTTAGTGACTTCTTCTGATCCAGCTTCTCTGGTCTCTAAGTAATAAAGTTTGATCTTTGCTCCATTATATACTCCTGGCAACATTAGTCCAGATAAGTCTTTTAATCTGACTGTGCCATTGGAAAAGACCCAATCAACCTCAAAAGGTCCTGCCCAGGCAATCTTCAAATTCAGATTCTTTGGACCCAGTCTTGACTGATATAGAAGCACTAAGTCTCCTTTCTGGAATTCTCGGACTTTAATTCGGCGATCATGCCCGTGCTTCCTTCTTTGTTGAACAATTTTCTGTTCCAATATATCCCTTTGCCTGAGTTCATCTAACTGCATCAGTTCATCCAGTCTTTTCTTAAGATTATGGTTGAAGTCTAATCCATACTTTACAGCCATTCTCAGACTGGGGATTACAAACTCCATAGGAACCACTGCTTCAATACCATACACCATTCTGAATGGTGTCATTCCAGTAGTTACCTTATAAGCTGTTCTATAAGCCCATAGAGTAGTCTGAAGCTTCAAATCCCACTGGTCTGGTTTCTTTTGCACCACCTTAGTGAGAATAGTCTTAATTGTCTTATTGCTACTTTCAGCCTGTCCATTGCATCTGGGATAGTAAGGAGTAGATTTCTGATGCTTGACTGAAAGCATATCCAATAGGATTTCCATAGTATCATTGATAAAGTGTGTCCCTTGATCGGTCAAAATTTCCACTGGACATCCATATCGGTAGACAATATTCTCAAACAGAAACCTTGCAGTTGACTTGGTTGTGTTGTCAGGAAGAGCTTTAGCTTCAAACCACTTTGTAACATAACAAGTAGCCATCACGATGTACTTGTTCTTTCTGGGAGTCACCTTCTTAAAAGGTCCCATAAAATCCAATCCCCATTTCACGAATACTCCCAATGGTTGTATTGGCATTAACGGAGTCATGTCTGCAGCTGTTGGTCGGCCCATTCTCTAGCATATATCACAAATTTTACAAAAGCTTCTGACATCAGCAATCATTGTTTGCCACCACAGACCTGCTTGCAGAATCTTCTTGTAGGTTACTTCATTGGAAAAGTGTCCACCAGACTCTCCATTATGTGCCTCTGAGATAACTTGCATTCTTCCCTCCATTGGAACACATCTCCGAAGTATACCATCCACCCCCAACCGATAAAGTACTCCCCCAATGATGGTAAATTTCAGGCTTTTTATGATCAGAGCCTTCTTCTGATTCTGTTTCCAATCTTCTGGAAAGGCACCTTGGGAAAGGAACTGATAAATATCATACCATTCAGGATCCACTGATTCTTCTGCTTCTAGCTGAAATAAATCAGCATCCACTGGTTCATCTCTTAGAGGTGATTCTGAAATTCCTTCTGTACTTCTGGAAAGAAAGTCAGCTCCACAGTGGTTTCGGCCAGGCTTATGGAAAATTCTGAACTCAAATTCCATAAGGAACATCATCCATCTTATCAGCCTGCCTTGAATAATGACTTTGTTAATCAGAAACAGAAGAGCTTGATGATCCACATAAAAATGGAATAACTTCCCCAATAGGTAATGCCTAAACTTTGTAGCGCTAAAAACCATTCCGAGGGCTTCTCTTTCAGTAGTCGTATAGCCTTGTTCAGCCTGACTGAATCTCCGACTAGCAAAATAGACCGGATAGTCTGTTCTGCCATCTGGCTGAGCCAATATTGCCCCCATTGCCAATCCTGAAGCATCAACGTGTACATGAAAAATAATGTCCCAGTTCGGCTGCTTGAGGACTGGTTTACTGGTAATGGCTTTTTTCAGATTCTGGAAACTCTCCTCACACTCAGCAGTCCAATTGAACTTGCTGGTCTTCTATGTAAGCTCATATAGTGGTACTGCTTGAGAAGCAAATTTGTGTACAAATCTTCTATAAAAATTCACATACCCCAAAAAGAACTCAACTCAGAAGCATTTCTGGGTGCTTTAGCTTGCTGGACACACTGTATTTTGTCATTGGTCATTTCTATTCCATTGCGGGAAACCACATGTCCCAGTAGCTGTCCCTTCCAAACCAAAAATACTGATTTAAATGGATTCAAGCAAATCCTTTTCTCCTGACAGCGTTTAAAAACCATCTCTAGGAATAGAAGGTGCTGTTTCTCAGCTGAATAGACAGTGAAGTCATCCATGAAAATGGCGAGGAACTGATGAAGAAATTCATTAAACATCTCCATCATACACCGCTGAAAAGTAGCTGGTGCATTGCACAGGCCAAAAGGCATCACCAGATACATGAATGCTCCCCACTCAGTGATGAAAGTGGTCTTGGCCCTATCTTCCGGAGCAATCTGTAACTGGTTATAGCCGCTATAACCATCCATGAAGCTATACATCTCATATCCTGCGATCTCATCAAGAAACATATCAGTAAAAGGTAAGGGAAATGGATCCTTAATGGTCTGGGCATTTAGTTTCCTATAGTCGACACAAACCCTTAATTTCCCATTCTTCTTAGGAATGACAACTATTTGAAATAACCAATCACTGCTTGCTACTTCCGTAATGAACCTATCCTTGAGAAGATTATCAATCTCCTCCTTGACCTTCTTTGCATAGTTAGGGTTCATCCGGTATCTTTGTAGTCTGACTGGCCTAGCGTCTGATTTTAGTGGTATTCAGTGCTGATAGACTTCAGGATCTACTCCCTTCAAATCTGTATGTTCCCAGGCAAATACATCTTTATAGTTCTGGAACATTATCCGTGCCTTTTCCTTCATTGCCGATTTCAGGTGCTTGTTGACTTTGATCATTCTGGGATTTCCTCTGATCCCAGGTTCCATTCCTCTACTTCCTGATCATCTGGAAGCAACCAGTTTGGTCCCCCTCCTTTTCGTTTGGTCGACTCTTCAGCGTAGTCCCAAGAAGGCCCATTCATTTCTGAATCATTATTCTGATCAGGTGGATATGCTTCTGGACATGCTGATTCTTCCATTATATCAATATCAGCTGGTTCCTCCATTCTTCCAGTTAGCTGAACGGTTCTTTCCCCTGTATTGACTTCAGTGAATTGGTCAGGGAATTGTTTCTTCTGCTTGTCATCTTGCTCTTTGTTTAGTAGGACTGCATTCAAATCAATTTCTGCCAAAGGAAAGATGTTCATTGCTGCCAGTATTCGCTCAATTTTCTTAGCTCGGTATTTCTAACACAACTCCTTCAGCCTCAGTTCCTTTTTCCAACTCCTGGTGTTGTTGGTCTGGATTTTGATTCTGCCACTGGCCCCTTCTATGGTTAAAGTCTGGTTTGCGTAGTCATGAACAACATGTGCTGTTCTTAACCATGGGTAGCCTAATAGCATTCCATATACGCCCTGCACATCCAAAACTAGGAAACTAGTTTTGAATTTTTCCCTCCCCACTCTTATCTACATGTTTTCAATCATGCCAGTTGCTTGTATGACTCGATGATCTGCCATTCTTACTTTGAATGGTGCTGGTTTCATGTTGGTGATACCCATTCTTTGTTGAAGATGGGCTCCCATTATATTGACTCCTGCTCCTCCATCCAGTATGACACTTGAGAGAGGTTCCCACTGCTTCCTGACCTTGTAATCTACCTGAATAAGTGGAACTTCATCATCCCGGACCGCCGTCAGGTCTACTGTTCTGGCGTCTTCCTCAGTCTTCCTACGCTTCCTGATAAAGTTGGCCACCTCAGGTAAGGTCTTTCTTATATCCTCTAGCTCTACAGTCAGCTTCTGGATTCTATCACAAATTTTCACCTGAATTTCCTCTTGCTCCTGGTCAGACTGATTGTCAGAGCTTGAAGAGCTAGTGTTCTCATACTGCCATTCTTCTTTAGCAATACTTCTACTCTTTCCTTCCTCCTCCATCTCACCAGCTAGTCTATGTACCACAGCCAGCATGGTCTCTGTCATGGCCGGTACTGACTGATCTTTATCAGTCGATTGGGCTGGTATCTTCTGAACGACTCTAGCCTCAAAACTTTCTGGCTGCTCTGGCAGCTTCTTAGCTAAATCCTCTATGATTTTAGCTGCTAGTTCCCGCTGCTCTTGCCACTCATCTACCACCTTTTCCTTACCCTTGGCCTTCCAAACTTCCCTTTGTTGGGCCCACTTGCTGCTGTTGGAGTTGGCTGGTACTTCTGAAATGTCTGGAATCTCTTCAATGATCACTCCTTTGCTCCTGGTAACTACTCTGACTGGGACTAGCTCTGGTGCCTTAGCCTCAGTAGCACTTGTTACCGGTGCATCTGGGCATTGGGCTGCAAAATGACCATACTTCCCACAGGTATAGCAATTCATGCTTCTGGTCTGGAAGTTGCCTCTTCCTCTTCCTCTGCCCATTCCTGGTTGGTATCTGCCTCGTCCTTGACCAGTACCACTGGTACCTGGTCCTTCTTGGGCTACTTTGATTGGCTCTGTCTTCACTGGTTCAATGTAGGCAACCACTGATAGATCCTTTCCTTTCTTAAAATGGTGAATTCGGATGCCACACTTATTCCATAGGTGACCGAAGGCCTTGCAGTAGGTACATTGTGGGCATTCCGTGGAGATGTGGTCCTTGGATTTACATCTTGAACACCAAGTCTCCATCCTCCGGACCGGCTGTCTTGTGTGGCTAATCTCTGCAATCTGCCTAGCCATTTCTTCAATTTTCTTGGTCCATGATCCTTTCTTTGATTTGTCCTTTGTCCGTTCATTGGAACTGCTCTCGGAACTACTGGACGTTGCACTGGAATCAGAAGCTTCAGTTGCCGAATTACTGCTACTGGTCCTTCGCTTCTTGTGGCTTTTTTCTTTCTTAGCCTGCTGTTCCAGTTTTAATGCTCGCTGGACCAGGTCATTGAATTTCTTTGTAGGGGCTGGTACTTCTTGTTCTCCCAGCTTCTTGCTTCTGAACCCATTCAAAAACCATGCCCTTAATCTTTTCTCAGACAGTGATTCTTGCAGTTGTCTGGTCAGTTCTTTGATCTTTTCTACATAGCTGCGGACAGAAAAATTCCACTGTTTGATCTGATCCAATTCACAGAGAATATCCTCATCTCCTCGATTGTCGGAATATTCCAACCTGAAGGCCTTAAGTAATTTATTATATGATCTCAGTTGGCATGCAGGGTAATGGTAATACCATTTCCTTGCTGCTTCCTTCAAGGTTTGTGGAAAGTATTCCCCCCAATCATCTTCATCAATGTTTTTTAGTTCAGCATACTGCGCAAAAGCTTGTATGTGAACATCAGGATCATCCTTTTTCCCTCCTTTGAACATGGGAAAGGAAATATTCAGGGAAGCGGAGTAATCATGTCGATTACTGCTAATTCCACCAGTTCGCTTCTTGGCTTCAGACTGACGCTTGGGAGCCTTCTTGCAGTTGTCAGTGTCAGCATCCCAATCAATCTTTGTCTCTGTCTCAGTCTCAGTATCCTCTCTGTTTTGTTTGCTAGAAGTTCGGTGACTTCCCTTTCTGCCTTTGATATGCTCATCGTTCTGGCGAGACTGAGAACTCTTGGAACTCTTTGCCTTTCGTGCTTCCCGTTCTGCCCGTCTGCGTCGAGAATGACTGGAATGCTGTGAGTCCTGCGCCTCATCAGCCTGACTATGCTCCTCCGGAGCCTCAGTGTCAGTCATTTTCTCTTGCTTGGGACCAGACTCTCTTCCTGACTCCTCAGGAATAGGGTCCACACGATTGGTAGATTTCCGGCCACGATTGGATTTTGGTGCCATTGCTGAAAACTTCAAATGGGAGAAGAGTCTTTCAGTCAACGAGCTTCAGCTCTGGCCACCGTGATTGCCAAAATGGAATTGGAGCTGATCTCTTGAGACAGCTAATTCCAGTGTTGAAGGATTTCAGCTACTTAGAGTAGGAAGAGTCAGATAGCAGACTAGATAGAAATCAGTGACTAAACTGAAATATGAATACCGAAATGAGAATCAGACTTAAAGACTGAAATAAAGTTCAGACTCAGATTCAGAAGACTGTTTAGAAGTCAATATCACTAGAATATATATATATATATATATATATATATCATGATGGAGATTACAGTGAATATGATTACAGAGAGAGAGAGAGAGAGAAAGTGTAGCCGATAATACTGCTACTGATGCTCAAGTGCAATTATAGCTCAAAGCGCTAATACAAGTAATAACAATTGCCAACCCGATATCAAAGTAATGGGCCCTATTTATATGCTTCGGGTTTACCGTAGTAATTAATTTAGTAATTACTAAGTGATTCACTGCCCATCTTCGAAGAACACGTTCCCACATGGTGACGCGCCAGCCGTCTACATACCCAAAGAAAGAACACACATCATCTTCATGTTGATGTATTGCAAGAGTACGCACCGTTGCAGAAACGTAGGAGGGAGTCTTTCTTATCTCAATGGGAGAAATAACTTAGAAGGACAAACAAGGAACATCATTTGGATTTGTGGACCGATGGGTCTAATTATCCAAAGGATCCTACGACAAATGCGCCACCTCCCTTTGCTAATATCACTAACCTCTTACATTTCACAGGCGATGGCAAGGATGGGCTATTGGGATACACCGAACATTTGGAAATGAGAGGATTGAATGCGGAAAGGCAAAGAAACTTCCTGGCAATGGAGAACATGCAGCTGAAGAAACTTAATGAAGCATGCTCTCAAAAGATTTCATCAAACAAAGAGACAATCCAAGGCCTTGAGAAGAAGATCACAAGTTTGCGAGAGAAAGACACCGTGCTTGGTAGTCGGAAAAGAAAACGAGATCTGTGCAACCTTGAGAACATGAAGGTTGGTAGTGGTGGCCTCAAAAAACAAATACGAGCTTTAAGGTAACTCGAAGTTTGTTTCTTCAATGTGGTTCTTTAAGAAGTGGATACACTTACTTTCCTATACATGATCATAACGCATTGTGCTTTTTTGGCAGGTCTTTACTGCATCCAAACTCGAACGGTGCAGGCTTCAATGCCGGAGTGCATTACAGCCGTCTAGTTCCAAAAGAAGTAGTTGAAGAGATGATAACTCAAAAAAAAATTTGTAAGTTGAAAGGGAGGCTACTTACCTCCTTCATGAACGAGAATCAGCTGGAACCAATGGAAGTGCAAGCAATACTTGATGAGAGTGGCATCTCGTAGATGGGATACAGGGCACTCTTCAAAGCATTAGCTAAAAAATCTCAAAATAAACTACAGAGAGGATCATTGCTGCCAAAGCCATCACATGTAAAGGCTGCTCGTCGGCACGTAAACGATGAGGTGTTTGAGAAACTTGGGTCACCATTCCATATTGAAGCAACATTCTTAGGCAAGGGCGGCAGAGAGGTACAGTTTAATGAGCACAACAACCTCTTCGTTGATCTTGAAGCATTGCAAAGGTATGCAGTTCACTTCTTTGACATCAGTCGAGACGAGTGCGGTGGGGTTCTCAAGTTTGTTTTGAAGCTCGACGAGTGCGAGGTCTTGAAGAACAAGAAGTTGGAGAGAGTCACCATTACCCTCATGAACAGAGCTCTGGATCCATCAATAACGAAAGAGGATCCACGATACTTCAGCGTGCAATCAGAAAACAACATTCTATCTCTAGGATCATTTCAGGTATACTTCGTTCAATCTCTGATAGCAAAAATATTGATTATTTGGTTGTTGATTTTGTGTTTTCATTTTTCACTGCAGGTTGATAAGGAAAATTTTGGAATCCTCGATTGGGTTTTTAGTCAAACTCAAATTCCTTCTATCATAAGTGAACAAAGAAACGGAGCTGTTCTTTCAATGGAAGGATTTGGCGACTACACAGTGGAATGGCACATGGCAGGTGACTTAAAGACTCTTAAGTGTATGTACAACATAACACACGGAGCAGCTGTGGCAAATCCATGCTTATATTACATGGCTGATGCACAATCACTTGAGAGTGTGCAATGGATTAGAGCTCCCAACAGACATATTCAAGATAAAACTTTTAAACCAGTGCTTGATATTCCTCTAAGTAGAGTTCACGTCTATACACTTCATGCACTCTGTCGAATAATTGAAAAGGTGGTTCATTTGTACATATGTTTTGCATGGACATTAAAGCCAGAGAGTGAGTCGAAAAGAGTGATCAAAGCATTAGAGGGAGTGCTCTCAGACATTGGTTTGCATGGAGGCAATGTCAAAATCGAAGAGGACCCTAAGATGTCTCAAAGTTGGTACAAGGTACCGAGGAAAGCATCGATAGGCGGAGTGAAGGCAAGAAGGTTTCTTGGGTTTAGCCTCAAAGATTCAGATAGAGAAGAAAGGAGAATCCTGTTCAACAAATGGAAACAGTTACATAAAGTGGTTAAAGAAAATGCTGGTGGTGGGGCAATCCAGAATCACAAAGCGAACGTGTGGAAATCACTAGATAAAATTTTCCACTACCTTGAGAAACATTCTTGGGACCAAAGTAAGCTCACATCATTTCAAGCAGCCTTGCTAGATTGGAAAAAGGCTTACCTTACAGGGTGGGGTGGGCAACATATCACACATTACATGGTAGGTTGGCATTCTACGTATACAAAACAAAATTTTAAATTGTACTCAACTGACCATTTTGTTTTATTTCAATGTAGCACATATTGTTCAACCATGGTCCGTATTTTGCCAAGATATACGGCTCACTATCAATATGGTCCACACAAGGGATGGAAAAAACCCACTACATGGCAAGAACAGGTTATTTTAAGCACACTCGGCATGGGGGAGGAAAAGAAAAGTCCAATAGCCTATTAGAGTTACACCAATGGACTTATAGACGACTAATAAGGCAGAAGGAACTTCTTAAGAGTTCATAAATTACACGGTCTTTACAACACATCCGCAAAGAGAAGAAACAGATGGCTTGGGGAGCTTCAAATGCGGCAGAGCGCCATGCGAGGTGGCGCCGGTCACGAGTCAGGAGCGGGAGAAGATGGACCTGAGCCCGTCGTTTTTATCCTCTTCGATGCACCTCCTTCCTCCTCACTTTGTACCTCTTCAATGTGCAAGCTCTGTAGACGAGCTCGTTCCTCTGTTGATGGCAGCATCCCTACGGGCATCATGCGTCTTATTTCCCTCAGAAACAACCGCTTATTGTGTGGATCTAAGCTTTCCGGGTCTTCCAGAACCTGAGCTGTGTAGGACATGAAATATGGGGCTCTGAGTGCCTGGCACCCATACCCAATGCCAAATACACGTAGAGCAAACTGTTTTCCAATCAGAATTACTCTTTCTGCGTTTAGTGGGAGGGGGTGCCCACCACACAATCTTGTAATAGCTTTCATTGCAAAGAGAGGGAACTTTGCATTGTCATCGAAATATTCCTTGTGGTATATTATGATCTACATAATAATTGCAATCAATTTATTAGTCGTAAGTGAGATGAGTAGAATTGTCAATTACTTGAATTGTTTCTACAAACCTTTTTGTGGTTGAAACGCCAGATGTAGTGAGACAACGCTGCATCCTTGCCTTGGACTCCAGTGACAAGCCCTTGGTGTGAGCCTCCCGCTCTTCTAAGGAAACTATCGTCATACACTAGCACCTGGCAGCAAAAAAAAAAATGTTCATGATATTTTATCACTCGGCCATCTCTAATACTATCTGAATGCTCGACAAAAGTTACCATCGACCTCCCCCATAAGTGAATAGACTGACTATTCATTACATGATCCTCGGGTGCCACGTGTCTACCCATGTTTTCCAAGCTGAGTTTTTTTGTTTTCAATTCAAACTACTCATCTGTTGGCAAATCGGCCTCTCCGGACTTCGCCTCATTGAACGTATCTTTAATCAGTTGCGACCCTGAAGCAAACTGTGAGTCGCGGACAGCTGTGTCAGCAATAAGATATTGGTCCACTGCATCATAGTCCACAAACCCCATGTCTGCCTCACAAAAATTTGCAATTGCTGCTAGGCAGTATTCCTCCCGTATATTGAGCTCATGCATGATATCTGTGAGCAGAATATAGTGGGTGTCGCCCGCCATAGCAAAGCTGGGAGCACAATTGAGAGGCAAAGTCACTTCCATACTTGGGCTTTCTTGCCTGCACCCTATTGCTGTATCCGCAAGAGAAACAAGATTTAAGCCCGCATCAAAGGTTTCCTTTAGTACCTCTTCCCGCTCTTCTTCTGGATTGAATTGCACCTCCACATCCTCTACCTCTTCCTCCGGCGCCAATGGAAAAATACCGAAAGTTGTTGACTGCGAAGTCTCTGACTCGCCATCCATCTGCAAGTATAAGTAACAGACAAACCCATGGTAGAATTCCAATAAGTGACATTTTTTTAAGTGCTTCATACACCTGTCTTGTACAAGCAGTGCATTGGAGGGACACTTTTCAAGACAGCGATTCAGTCTCCTTGAAGCACTATTGTTAGGGTCAAGGTCGGCAGGGTGCACATATCGCATGCCATCAACTGTCATGGAATTGTCACAAGTGACTGCCTCATACTGTTGCAAATGGTTTTGCAGGTACTCAAAGGAGCAATCTATAATCCTCTGTATAGAAAACTCTGCATTGAACATTCCTGATAGTTCTGGTGCACGGTGATGAGCTCGGGCGTTATATAAGAATGTGAATAGTTTTTATTCACATGTATCCTCGCTCACGTCTGTCTCCAGGACTATGATCCCCGTGACTGAAAGAAAAAGCAATCCAAAACTATTTGGTGTCATAACAACGCAAATGTTGGGCCTCGAGCACCCCTCAATGTCCTATTTTGCCTGGTTCGGCCCCGTGCACTCATGTCATAAGAGGTGACATTAGTTGAGTCAGAACCAAGCAAGTAGGGTCCCCAAGAATTTCCGAAGGACCCTCTTCGCTTGGTTCTGTCCCGTGTGCTAAAGTCATAAGAGTTGACGTTAGTTGAGTCGGAACCAAGCGAGTAGGGCTCCCAAGAATTTCCGAAGAACTCTATTCGCTTGGTTATGTCCCGTGCGCTAATGTCATATCGACGGGTTATGTCCCGTGCGTTAATGTCATAAGTGGTGACATTAGTTGAGTCAGTACCAAGCAAGTAGGGCCCCCAAGAATCTCCGAAGGGTCCTATTCGCTTGGTTCTGTCTTGTGGCATTCGGAACAGGTGGATAAGAACAGAGCATATTATGTTATCAGTGATAGATTTATAGGTCACATAAGGAGTAATTATTCCAACCATGAATGCGATACGATCACCACATAAGGAGTAATTATTCCAACCATGAATGCGATACGGTCACATAATGAGTAATTATTCCAACCATGCATGCATTTTTACTCTAACGCAGTGGCTTCGGTGCGCACACAGTTAACAACACACAGGAAGGGGAGAGGCAGGGAGAAAGAACATGTCTCTGCAATATCCAATGGCGCTGAGTTGGATGGTGATGTCGTAGGCCATCGACAGCAAGAACCAGTAGGGGGGCGATGGTGATGGCGATGCAGCAGCAAAGGACTTGACCTAGTGGAGGTCACTCAATGCAGGATCACGAGAGTTGGGCAAGGGGAAGAGCGCAAAAAATGCAAAGGCGATGGCGAATGCAAGGGCGATCGGCATCTGACTCTAAACGCAGGATCATGAGAGCTAGCCAAGGGGAAAGGCGCAGAAAAGGCAAAGGTGATGGTGAATGCAAGGGCGATCGGCATCTGACTCTAAACGCAGGATCACGAGAGCTGGCCAAGGGGAAGGGCGCAGAAAAGGCAAAGGCACGAGAGCTGGCCAGGCAGAAGGTGCGAGATGGAGATGGAGATGGCGACTGCAAGGGCGATTGGCGTCTGTCTGACCCTGAACGGTCACTCAAAAAGGCACGTGGGCTGTGCTCTCAAGGACAACCAGTATTAAATGGTCTCATATTCCCATGCAGTATGATTTACCAACCGCAATCTCGCGCATAAGTGAAGTTGTCACCCTCCCCGAGGTAAGCATTCTAAGTTGAGGCATTACCCCTGCCAAACATCTCAAGTTTCAACTATTCTGCCTCTTTTCGCGTCCTCTACTGCGCATCATTCTAATTAAGTCTACCCCCATTGACGCTACGCGGTAAGCAAACTCCATCACCTCTTACTCTCGCGCATCCTCCTTCTCTTACTCTTGTTCTGTAGTGCTTCAGCAACGCGGAACTCTACACACAGTGAAGAGGTATGCTACTTACTACCCTTCTGCGCACTTGTATTTTGTGTAGTTGGTCAGTACCAAGCGAATAAGGTAAGGTCACTTAGTCCGAAGTGCCCTATTCTCTTGGTACTGACCAAAACAAAAGTTAAGTGATGTCTGCTAGTACAGAGGTCAATACTAAGCAAATAAGGGGAAGGTAACCCCTGCTTGTTGCGGATTTAGGGTTTTCCTTTGCCAAATACGCCTTTTGATTTCGGTCCCGTGCGCTTTAATTTGCTGTAGTTGGTCAGTACCAAGCGAATAAGGTAAGGTCACCTAGTCTGAAGGGTCCTATTCGCTTGGTACTGACCAAAAGAAAAGTTAAGTGATGTCTGCTAGTACAGAGGTCAATACTAAGCAAATAAGGGGAAGGTAACCCCTGCTTGTTGCGGATTTAGGGTTTTCCTTTGCCAAATACGCCTTTTGATTTCGGTCCCGTGCGCTGTATTTGGTCAGTACCAAGGGAATAAGGTAAGGTCACCTAGTCCGAAGGGTCCTATTTGCTTGGTACTGACCAAAAGAAAATTTAAGTGATGTCTGCTAGTACAGAGGTCAATACTAAGCAAATAAGGGGAAGGTAACCCCTGCTTGTTGCGGATTTAGGGCTTTCTTTTGCAAAATACGCCTTTTGATTTTATAAGAAAGAAACAAAATTACAACTGAACACCAGGTTTGAGTTAGAAAACACTTCAGACTTTACAAAGAGTGGCCTATTAATTTCCGGGGGGTTTAGGGGTTTAGGGTTCATATCCAGCTTATCTCTTCGCAAAGCATGTTTGCAAAGTTAATGGCTTCCTCATATTTACTGGCTAGCTCAAGCACTTCATCCTTCATTTCCTGAAGCCAATTAATGATTGCCTCCATAGAGCCATTCTCGGCGAGCAATCGCTGCATGTCTTCAGGCCTTCTTGCTTCCAGAGAGTTTTGAAGGATTGAGACCCTCTGCCTGACGATCAGCATTTGCTGCAGCTTCAGGCTAGCATCTTGCACAGAGCATTTAGCAAGTAAGCTCTTCAAACTAGGAGCTTGGAAATTGGGAGAAGAAAGCAAAGAATTACCAGCAACTTACCTCGAGAATTGACTCCCGTGTTGACAGCAGCCACTCCCGAGCTGTGT
Organism: Adiantum capillus-veneris; assembly: GCF_014529385.1. Lineage (NCBI taxonomy): Eukaryota > Viridiplantae > Streptophyta > Polypodiopsida > Polypodiales > Pteridaceae > Adiantum > Adiantum capillus-veneris. Next base: position 116,081,131 of record NC_140941.1, read on the forward strand.
CGGTCGAGAACATTAAAGGTAACATCGGGGGAGGGCCAAGGGGGGACCTCATGAGGAGGGCCCGGATGCGGTGTTGCTGGCGTTGCGGGAGTATACCTTGGAAAGGCATCGCCACTATCCTAAGATTCTTTTAGTTGTTCTGCAAAACCCTGAGGGAGGTTCTGAAACAACTGCTTCTTAAATAGACTCTCAGACAAGCCTAAAAAGCAGAGCCTGGGCATGAGGTTTCATGAGAGGGTGGTACTGCCATGAGGTTTCATGAGAGGTGGACGTGGGAGAGAGAATCAATGGTATCATCCCCCCGATATTAGGGGAGGTGATCGGAGGGAACGACATGACAGTTAGAACCGCATCGATTTAAGATCTCCTTCACATTGCTATTTTGTATCAGCGGATGCAAACCTGTTCGCTTGCTTGTACACTTTTCTGAGGTCACCACCCAGCGAATAAGGTATTTTTTTGTAGGGGCTGCAAACCTGTTCGCCTGGTAGTGATCTTAGAAAATGTAAGTGATATCTGCTATTACTATTTTTGAAGTCACTACCGAGCGAATAAGGCAAGGCAATCTCTTTCCTATGCACCTATTCGCTCGGTAGTGACCTCAGAACATATAATTCATGTCTACCATTACTATTTTCTGAGGTCACTACTGAGCGAATAAGGCAAGGCAACTCTTTCCTATCCATCTTTTTGCTTGGTATGGATCTTTCCTTAAATCTGAAATCCCATGTGCTGACAAATGAATTGTCTTTTGGTGTTATTGTATTTGTAGAGATGCCTCGTGTTAAGGCCTGCGCTAGGAGGGCAATAGGTGAATCTTTGAATGCTCAAGCAAGAAGACGCCAATATGAGGCGCATAGAGGTGTACTGCAAGAGCTGCACAGGATAGAACGACACGTTCAATCTGCTATTCCACGTCTCCCTTTCCAGCGGTAGTGCAGGAGATTTGCGAGCAATGGAGAGGCATGCGATTTATGAGGCATGCGATGGGCCGGTTGTGCACTACTCTGCCTTCAAGAAATTGTTGAGGACTACCTTGTGGAATTCTTCAGGGATGGATATATCCTGGCTGCCCATGCACACCGGGTCACTATCATGCCGCGGGATTTTGATACTCTTCGTAGGCTTCATTTCCGCTACGATGGGCTGCTTCAGCCAGTACCAATCCGGGATAGTAGAACCATGGATATTCTCCAACATCCCCCGGCTCTCCATCCTCGTGCATGATAGATAGAGCCGTCTAGGGCTGAAACAAACAGCAGAAGGACCCGATCACGGGTTGAGAGAAACGACACAGATGGGCAGGCTGAGATAGCCGTAGAGGGCCAAGAGCAAGCCAGAGTGGACCCCGAGGTAGTCATGGAAGAAACAGAGACAGTTATCGAGGATCCAGCTAGACACCAAAATGAGCAAGTCATGGAGGATCCGCAGCCCATCGTGGATGATGAGGGACAAGAGCAGGTCAGGGTGGAGCCTGAGGCATCTATGGAGCAACCAATATTGAAGGAAAATGATCCGGAGCCTGAGGCTATTAGGGAGGCTGTTAGGGAGGAGCTTGAGGCAGCCAGGGAGCCACCTCAAGAAAGGGAAGGGCAAGGCTCTGCATCAGAAGGGCCATCCAATGTATCGGATGAGTCGATTATTTTAGAGCAAATCAACGAGGAGAATGAAGAGGAGTTGAGAATTTTGTTGAGCTCAGCGCCTCTGCATGCGCACATACAGCTGCCTGCAAGGTCAGAGAAGGCCTGCATTACCAACCTCGATAATGTAGACTTCATGTGCATGCGCAATTTCACCGACTCGCTCGCAACAAATAAGGTCGTCAATGTTGCTTTGTGGTAATTCTCATGCTCTTTAATTCTTATGCTCATTAAATGGGTCTCTACCGAGACATGGGTCAATACCAAGCGAGACAGTGGGTAATGAAATTGAATTTTGGTACTACTCCCTCGGTATTGACCCATGTGTCTGTGGAAATTGCCAAGTTTTTCTTTATAATGGTTCACTACCTTAAAGACATGGGTCAATACCAAGCGTGTCAGTTGTTTATGGAATTGGAATCCGTCGCTGACTCGCTCGATATTGATCCATGTCTTTAAGGTAGTCATCAAGTTCTTCATTTCAGCCAAGACAATGGTCAATACCAAGAGAATCAGTGGCGTATGGAATTTGATAGCTGCCCCACTCACTCGGTATTGACTCACTTGGTGTTCAAGTCTAATCTTTGCCATTTTTTCATGTTAGCCACGCTCTCTCGCTTCTGTCCCTTGAGGTTCAAGAGAAAGTATACGTAATAGATCCGCTGATATCGCCTTATCTGCAGAACAACTTAGTTTCCTTTTTGAGTCTGATGAACTGGTTTAGCCAAGCCAACTTTGATCTAGCGCGCTTTCTGCTCACTACGTACAATCAATCGTGAGTATATTCTTGCCTTGTAAAAAACATCTTGCATTGCGAATCTCTCCTCATCTTTGATGGTGTCTTTGTAGTGATCATTGGAGTCTGATGTTATTTGACATGGAAGCTAACATTGTTTACTACGCAAACTCCGGGCAAAGCAGGGCATTTCACGGTCGTGTAAAAACGTAAGGTCTATTTGGGTACATTTGGAAAGCAGTGTAGTGTCTCTTTGGAATGTGTTGCTGACTCAAGTGGTTATGTATGTAGTACCGCGAAAAAACTTGTATGTTGTGTAGAGCATCTTTTGTTAGAACATGATCTAGGAAATGTAGTTAAGCACGAACGAGTAACCGTGCCCACCCAGACTGATGACTATAGCTGTGGGGCTGGCGAACCTATTTAAATGCCGTGTTGCTCATTAGTCAAATTATGGATATACCGAACGTAAGTAATCTGCTGTTTTATTGTTTGCTGCAACGTATGTATGAAGCAACAGATGTCTGTATCACGCTTCTACAGGAACTTCGATTACATAACTACACCAACAACCATGTGCGACATTTTTCTGTAATGGCCATCCAACATATTATAATCTCGATAAACAGACGCACAAGAGAGGAAGCGGCGAGAGCTGACGAGTTCGAAGAGGCTCGCATTAACGAAATGACCCAATGCCACAATCAGACTCAAGAAGAAGTTCGAAATATACAAGAAGCAATACACCAATATTATGTGGACGCCGCAAAAGTAGAGGAATGGGATGTACGTCGACGGCAAGAGCAAGAACAGTGGGAAGCTTCACACGTGCAAGAAACATGGGAAGCCATGGAAGAGGCCCATGATTTTGAGCGACGCGAAAGGATGCCCGAGACCAGCGTCCCCAGAGGCAGAGGTAGCAGCAACTGGAGCAGAAGGCAGGGGAGTAACCGGAGCAGAGGGCAAGGGACGAGTGGCACAAACCGGGGGAGAGGACATTAGCTGGGAAAGGGAGAAAATTACTCTTGACAGAAACAACACAATATGTAAAGTTTTGAAACATTGAAAATGTACATTTTTGAAACATTGTTTGACCGCCAAAAAATATCTCTGCATTAGTCATTTTGAAGAGTACATCATGGTTTGCATGGCATCAAAGCTCTTTGCGTGCACAAGGTATGTGACCTAGCTTTCGGTGGAAGCAATTAAGTGAAGTGTATTTGTTATGGACTCCTTGCACAATGTTGTTTTCTCCTTGCACCTTAGAATCTGAAAAGAAGAAAAAGTTAGATTTGATCATAGTGTATTAAATACAATCAAAATTTATCGATTTAGTAAGCACCTTTCTATTGTTGAGACTGAATGCATAAAATTTCGGCAAAAATGGAAGTTCTTCACATGTAAGATCTATCTTGAGCTGTGCCAGATTTGTGCTTGACATTGTCTCCATCACACTAAGTAGGCTGTCTCGAAAGTAGAGCTCCATTGATAAAGGTTTGTTCTCGAGGCTGTTCTCTGTATCTTGGTCGAGTGGAATAAGCTGCCCACTAAGAAGATGATATCTAATATAGTAAAACGATACTAAAAAATTTTGAGAGCTTATAATGAACTTGCAAATTATGGACTTCTTTTGCAAAATACAGATTTTGTTCTGTGATTTTTTCCTATC